>NC_080075.1:23347309-24079809 GCF_949987535.1 Balaenoptera acutorostrata | reverse complement strand
CAAACAGAAACAGAATAACATATACAGAGAACAAATTGTGGCAACCAAAGGGGTGGTGTAGGAGAGGGCAAAATAAGTAAAGGGGATTAAGAGGTATAAACTTCCAGTTATAAAATAAATAGGTCATGGGGATGTAATGTACAGCATAGGGAATATAGTCAATAATATTTTAATAACATTGTAGGGTGACAGATGGTTTCTAGACTTATTGCAGTGATCAATTTGTAATATATAAAAATGTTGAACCATTATGTTACACAATACACCTGAAACTAATATAATATTGTATGTCAAATATACATCAATAAAAATAAAAAGGAAAAAAATACCAACACTGAAAGAAATAGCTTTTTTGTTATTATAACACTCAATATTTATATTGAACAACATTTATGCCCTGGCTAGGTACCTATGAATAGATGCTTAATATGTTGTTCATATATAAGATATATGGATCCTGTGGATACACATGGAGCAAACACATAGTCACAAAGTTTCCAGGGTAATATTTACTCATCAAAAGTAACCTTTATATTTCCAGTAAAACTTCATATTTTCTGAGGTTAAATCTTTCATTGCAGTGATATAATTGCTTACTTGTAAAACTGTAGGTGTTTTATATGTTATTTTTAATAAAGAACTATGTGGAAGGATGGATTCCAGGCTGATAAAATTTATTATTTTAGGGATGCCAGCAATATGAGGAGACATAATGAAGGCACATGATATTCATTGCATGATTATCTCTTTATATTTACTATTTCACTTATTAAAATGATCATATATTGCTGATTTAACTTGCAAAACATCAAGTTAAAAAGTAAAGTTTAAAAATGTGAAAATCTTTTAACATTGATTTCAGCCAACATGATAATCACTAGATTCAAAATAGGAGTTTCTATTAAATTCACAGATTATTGAACAATTTTCTTCAATAAGTTACTTCAACCTCCAGCATTTTATCTGTTGAAAAGTATCAGGAAAAAATCAGTCTCACACACTTTCCTGTCATTTTCCTTTAAAACCTATTTTATGTGGGTTTTAAATACATTAAAATGCAGAGTTGTATGCATCTGCCTTCTCTCTCTCTCTCTCTTTCTCTGTGTGTGTGTGTCTTCATCTCTCTGTCTCTGTCTTTTTGTCACACAAACACACACACAAAACACTGATGATCAGCAAAAAGAGATCAATTCCTAACTGATTTATGCTTAGAAATATTGTCAAGCTATTTCAGGGACTGATTTTCCTTGTTTTAAGTCTCAAGTATCTTTTTTAAGGCAATTGAGTATGGTTAACACCATGGGTTTTAGAGCCTTAGTGTCCATATTCAAATGCAGATTCTTGTTTGTTTGCCATTCATATGGCCTGGACAAACTATTCAATCCTATATGCCTCAGTTTTCTCATCTGTAAAATGAATGTAGTAGGCATGCAGTAAGTCCCCTACATACAAATGAGTTCCATTCTGAGAGCACGTTCGTAAGTCTAATTTGTTTGTAAGTCCAATGAAGTTAGCCTTGGTACCCAACTAACACAATCTGCTATATATATTACTGTACTGTAATAGGTTCATAATGCTTTTCACACAAATAATACATAACAAACAAACAGAAAAAATAAAGAAAACATTTTTAATCTTACAGTACAGTACCTTGAAAAGTACAGTAGTACAGTACAACAGCTGGCATACAGGGGCTGGCATGAAGTGAACAGGCAAGAAGAGTTACTGACCGGAAAAGGGGGAAGAGGTGAGAGATGGTAGAGCTGAAGGATCTTCAGCAATAGGAGATGGAGGGCAAGCTGCAATTTCACTCATACCTGACTTTGGACAGCCTAGGTTCTGGTTCCTTGCTGGATTCAATTCCATCTACCCTCTTGAAAAAAACAATCCAGTGATGTCTGGGTAGTAGCTCTTTTTTTCCCTCATCCTAGATGACATGGTAGCACTGGATTGCATCCCGAACGGCTGCTGCAACCTTCATGTATCATTCTACATTTGGGTCCTCTGCCTCAAAAACTAACACTGCTACTTTTACACTTGCTTCCGACATCCTGGGATTGAAATAAAGATACTGTGCTACTGTACTCTATACAGTACTGTACAGTAAAGTACACAAAAGCACAACCACTTGTAGAGGATGCATGCATGTGACAATGTACACCAGACACATGAACTAACATGATTGGACATGTGGATGCACGTTCGCATCTTTGAAAGTTCGCAACTTGAAAGATCATACGTAGGGGACTCACAGAGTTATTGTGAGAATTACATGAGTCAATACACATAATACTCTTAGAAGAGTGTTGGATGTCTAGAAGGTATCAACTTTTATCATTTCCTGTGTCTGTCTATGGAAAATTTCCTTCTCATATCCTTGAAGCTGACATGACTCTACTACTTATACAACAAATTTCTAGCATACATTTTGTCCCTCTTTCTTTTGTCCCTTTTTTTTCCCTTTCCCCCTTTTTTCATTTTTTTAGCTATGTCTTCTGTTGGTCTTCAAATGATTTCTGAGTCTCTATGTATCACGGGGGTGAAAGTATAGTAGAGCAGAGTTTACTGCTTTTCTAAGCATCAATAAAACACATTTAGAAGTAACCTTAAAATGCTCGGCATATCAGTATACAATTGAACACCCCCAAACAACATACTATTTGGCATAGCTACAATATATTTGGGGTCCCTTAATATCAAGATTTATAAAAATGTTTTCATGAGTAATCCATTTTAATTCCCCACTTCCTGGTTCCACTACTGCAAGCTGTGTGACTTGGGTATTTATCCTCTCAGTTTCCTCATCTGTAAACCAATGAAAAAAAAATAACTTACCCTATGGACTGTTGTGAGAATTGAATGAAATAGAATATGCAAGGTATTCAAAACAATGTCTGGAACATGGTAAGCACTCAGCAAAGGTAAATTATTCATATTACCAGTATTATTATTAATTTTATTTGTCCCAATGACATGAGATGTTTTTATCATCAAGCAAAAAATATGTACCATGTTCTAAGTTCCTTTGGGATAGGGTTAGGGACTGATATACAACATAATGAAGTACTTTCAAAACAGCAGCATCATCACACAATTTTTATAGACAGAATAGATCAGTGCTTTAGTAAATGTAATACTCGGCACATAATAATTCATCTATTCATCTATTTAAATTAATAAAATGTTATAATTCCTCTACAAAATGTTTTCTCAATCTTGGTATTACTGAGATAGATAGATGATAGATAGATAGATAGATAGATAGATCTTTATATGTATTCTTAGTGCCCAGATTCAAATGCTGTCTTGGTTGGGTCATATAATTCTTTTCTGTGGGAGGTTGTCCTGTGTATTATAAGCTGTTTAGCAGCATTCTTAGTATCTTAGTATCTTCCCCCTAGAAACCAGTTACATGCCTTAGTTGTAACAATATCTCCAGACATTGCCAAATAGCTCCTGGCAAACAAAATTATCACTGTTTGAGAATTACTACACTACATTGATCTCCAGAGATGACAGTATTAGTTGTTCATCCTCAATAACAAAATATGACTTATGTTGGAAAGTAAGAGAATAAAACAATAGTTAGGTTATTCTTATAACTAACTTAGTACCATTAGCAATCTGCAATAATTAGCTCTTTGTGGGGCTTAATTTGGTCTAGTTCCAATGTAAACTCACACCTTTTTGGCTTCACTAAGTTTTAACATCAATTACACTGTTCTCTTCTTTCATTTTATTGATTAAACAAGAATCAGCATTTGGACTTTAGCTACAACAAGATAGCAATTTAAATATGGACAATGTAAACCGGATGCACTTGTTTTGTGAACTTCCCTGAACAAATGCAGTTTTTCTCTGTAAAAAATACTCTGGCAATCTCTGTAACCCGGATTTGGTGAAATCCTCCTCTTTACCAGTACAGAAAACAATGGAAATAATAACTCAGGCTTTGGGGACTGACAAAGGTACACAAAATTATGAAAACATATTTGGAAATGAACTCAAAACTTCCTTATTGAATCAAGTAAGTATTTGTAATTTGAGAGTTTAGAGTTTCCAGAGTATGAAGCGAAACTAGTCCAAAGTCAAGATGAAGAGGGTACATAATCTTGTGATGCAAAGGAAAATTTTAAACATGGCACCAGCAATATAAATCATAAGGAATGGTGGTCCTATTCTATATGCATTGCTCATGAATGTATGCATGTATATGTGGATATTTATGAGAGAAGATTTACAGTTTTTATCAGATTCTCCAATACTTTACTCCAAATACTACTATACTATATTGTGTCACTTATTTTTGCTATAGGTAGTTCTAGTAAAACACTTGTTTTGAAAACAGATTTATTTCAAGGCAGTTGATATGTGCATAGAAGTAATATGTCATATATAGTTATATGATATTATATATAGTTATATATATGGTATATATGCTGTAAGCAAATATATCTATAAAGCATAGGTATATTTGCCTCTATATAGATATAAATATGTTTTCTTATTTGAAATTGCATCTGCAAGAACACTAGGTGGATGCAGAAAACTACACCCAGCTGAATGCAGCCAGGTAGCAAACATACTTCAAAGTCTACCAGTGACCTCAATTCACTGTGTTATTAACTATGACCACCTACATCTGGTGTCCAATTTCTAGAACTCTCCTTCTATCACTGTGTAATAAAGCAGGAGCTCCAATTACTCTAAAGTCCTCTTCCACCCTCAAAGTTTAGGTATTTTTCAAGGTTATGTGCCAATTTATTGTGTTATTTCTATATGTCTTAATGATTCAGTGTGTATAAAACTGTGCTACAATTTTTATTAGGGTCTTATAATTTTTAAAAACTATGTCATATTTAAATATGAAGTTTTTGAGTGTTGCACCCCTAACTCCATTTTCCCACAAGCACTGTAGCTTTCATTGCACAATTTTGTGTATCACAGTGGTTTTCAGGAACACGCATGTCAAGTTACAGCAGACCCAGCTGTAGTTTAATGATATTGGTGAATACTCCTAGAGTTGTTGGCATTAGCTGTTTCACAAGCTGTTTCACTAAGGATTTTGTAACTAATGTTGAATGTGGGAATGTTAGCATTGAATTAGTACAATTTATTTCTTAAACATTTTCCTTTTTACATAAGAAGCAGAGAAGGCATTGTTTTTTTAAAGAGCAGATTAGATGAATGAACCCTTGGGAAACAGGAGAAAGGTGAAAAAGAGAAAACAAATTATGAGAATGTTCCATTCCTTAATCATCCTATAATTAATTTCTTATTCCCTCTCAAGGGGATAGAAAGCAGAACATGTGCCATAGCACACAGAAGGTGGCATTAGCTCCTTTGTTACTGTCAGTAGATTTTGCGTAAGAATCAGCTGTTGTGGTGTGGGTGGCTCAGCATGTTCTGACCTCCCGTCCTGCACTATGGTTTAACTACAGACACCCTCAGATGACTGGCAAGGCCTGAGCATACCTGGCTTCTGGTAGAGATCAGCCCTTTACTTTAATGACAAAATTATTACTTATACTCCACATAGTACCTTCTGTAGCCTCATCTTTAAATTGTTCTTTAGCCTACAACAATAATAACTAGACCCCTAGGGGAAAACAGTTTACAATTTGCATCTGTATCATTCTAATTGTGTTAACAAAAAAATCAAAAAAAAAATTTTCCAAGTAACTTTGTTCACTTCTGCAGCTTGGATTTTAAAGTTACCATTATCTGATGTGCTCTAATAGGAAAAGCACTGGAGAAGGAGTTTATAAATATGATTCTTACTCTTCTGAAACTGGGAATAAAATATTTTCTTACACACACACATACACACTCACATATTACAAATTAAATGTGATCAATCGGGTATGTTGTTACTAATTGCACTGCCTCTGCATTAACAATAGAAAATCATGGAGTTCAAAATCAATGATATCACAGGTGTGAAGAGAGAGCTTCCACTCTCTTCCAACGCTGAGCTCATGTCCTTCTTTGTCCTCCTTTTGTACCTCAAAGAGAAGAAAATGTGCAGTATCTGTTAACCTGATTTTTTTTATAGCTAAGAGTTATACTAGCAAACATTTAGAATATGCTAATCACTGTTCTAAGCACCTCACATGTATTAGGACATTATATCCTCACTGCAGTGTTAGTCTTGTCTTACAGGTGGGAGAACATTAGCACAGAGTGGTTGAGAGACTTTTTAAAGAGACCCTTACAATTTGCTATGCTGCCATTCTGAGTCATGTAAAAATGGAGTAATGCTGAGTTTCTTATAAGCACAATTGGGCACTTTCATTTTGGCCCCTCACTATGTAAGAGAGAGGAAAAGGAAAGTTCTTGTCTGAATTCAGGGTTACTGAATTGTGCAGTACTCCATAGTGCTCAACTGTAATGCATGCTTCATTTTTATTTGAATAATGGTCCCATGTAGGGCTCATTGTATAATTTTTAGAGAGTCAGATTAGACAGTTGTGACTGTGCATGAGTTGAGATGGGAAATACAATCAAGGTGAATTTTTTGACCTGGAGGATTTGGGGGTAGAGATCTGGCTTTCTCAGAAGACTATAAAGAAACTGTATTAAGTATTTGAATAATAGTTCCATATAGAAGAAAGCCAGATCCCTCCTATAACTTTTATTCCCTTCCTTAGTAGAGGAGAGCACCATTTCTCTTGCCTGTAGCCTTGAACACTGAATCCAAAGAGTAAAGAGGGAAAGATAATTGGAGAAGGAAAAGGAAACAGGGTATGCAGGTTTAGGGTAAGTTATGAGTGCCTTTTTCTATTCTATGGGTACTTCAACCTTTCTATATTCTTCCTCAAGGTAGGAGAACATGCTAAAATATAGTTAAAAGTATTAGGCATTGATTGA
The DNA here is from genome assembly GCF_949987535.1 of Balaenoptera acutorostrata. NCBI lineage: Eukaryota > Metazoa > Chordata > Mammalia > Artiodactyla > Balaenopteridae > Balaenoptera > Balaenoptera acutorostrata. Next base: position 24,072,939 of record NC_080075.1, on the reverse strand, counting down.
GCTATGATTACTACTGAGCTCCTTAAAATACTAGAAGCCATACCTGCCCTCTATTTCCACTCATCCTGCCTCCTCCCATTCCCATCCTCCTACATGGGACTCACTAACCTTTCTCTCTGTCTATCCTTGTGGATTTACATGGCTGAGCACATATAGATGATAACTTGAATCAGCCTCCCCAACACCACCAACCCACACCCTCAAGAAACAGTCATTTCCCTCTATTTCTAGTTCCCTTTTGCTAAAAGAGTAATTTGGGACATGGCCATATCTAAACCATCACAGATACAACTGACTACATATATTCTAAAATTAGAAAAGAATGACTAAGGATACCTACAGAAGACTTGAGGCTTCAAATCCAAATGTCCTGCTCCAACTCAGCCTTTTCTAGAGCTCAGCAACTTAGCCAAGCCTTGTTAAGGGCATCTCTGACTTAACAAGCATGAAAATAAAGCATGGGGTGCTTTAGGAGCCCCATGGGAAGGAGGCATGAGGACAGGAGATTATTGATTTCTATAAACCTGGTCATCATCTACTGTAACAGGATTAAAAACACACCTTTAAGGATTAGCAAAAGTTTTAATCTTGATCACGTCGACCTTTCTATTTTTAACCATATGAAATATCTTGAGCTTTTGTCATAAAATTATGAAAATGCTTTGATACTTTGATACTTTTGGGAGGATGATAGTATAGGGAGGAATGAGTAGAAGAAGCTGAAATGTGTAGTTCACTTTTCAGTCGACACTCACAAGTAGTTTCCTTTCACTTTCTGTTTTTCTTAAGGAGTCTGAGTAAATAAATGTAATATAATGGCACTAAGAAGGAACTGACACAGGTCCCATGCCACGTAACTAAAGTGCTTACAATTAACTCAAAGGTTATTTAAATAAGGTCCTGCACAAAACTAACCACACATGTGATACTTTCTTGGCATTTAATAACTTAAAATAAATTCAAGAAGCCTTAGTCAAGAAAGCCCTTTAGGTGGTTAGATTTTATTTTTCAGTGCTTTCCATGAAATCTGTTCTTTAAGAAGCTGCCAACTTTACCTTTGCAATTATAACCTTACTACCCAGGTGGAGCTCCCTCTAACTTCCACTTTGAGTTCTGAGCCTATTGATATATATCTAATATTTAGGTTGACAGAAATGTTATTTTCAAGAAAATAGATGTGGAGTTCAGCAGGTGGAAAATCTATGATTAGACTAAGTTGAACCAGAATTAAATAAGTTGAAGTGTACATCTAAATATGCTGGAATAGGCACATTCATTCAACAAATATTCATGTATGACAATGATTTTTCAATCTCAATGGGTATAATAATTACCTGAGATATTTTTTTTTTTAATATGAAAAATTCAGGGCCCCACCTCTGGAGATTTTTGTTAAGTAGGTTTGGTATGGGGCCAAATCCCTAGGGTTTTTGATGCAGTGAACCTACTGACTCCTTTGGAAAGAAATAAAAGTGATTTAAGAGAGAGTTGTCTCTAAATTTACTAAAGACTGAAAAGATGGCAAGAAAATAGTCTTTGCAATTGAGTATTTCATGAATGGAAAAAAGATGTTGAGGTAATTAGACTAATAAAAAAATACCACAACGATCCATGTGATTAAAGAAACATGCACACAGGACTGAAGGACTAGAGGGGAAGGGACCAAACTGCAGCACAGGCTTCAAGCTGGAGACACAGGAACGGAGTACTGGAACTCTTTAGGAATTAACTGGCAAAAGACAGAAGTAAGGCTGGTACAGATAGAGGAAATAAGCAGCATATCCAAGGACACCCAAAGCAAGATATTCTCTCAAGATCAGGAATTACAAATTGCTGAGCCCAAGAATGAGGTTGCATGAGGGAAAATGAGGTAGCAGAAGAAGTTCTGGAATCAGGTAGTGCTCACAATGAGTGTCACTGCCCCTCTGTGCCATGATCTAGGATTTGTTCTAAATCTAATAAAAAACATTTTTTAAAGTGTTGTGTGAAGGAATACAATCATTTTATTTTAATGATGAGAGACTGAGGCCAAAAAATAATAATAATAATAGGGATCTATTGCTATAATGTAGTCAAGTGATAATGAAGGCAAGGGCAGTGAGAACGCTTTGGGGTTGGCGGGGGATTGACCAGAAAGGTACTCAGAAGATAAAGTTGACAGTATTTGGTGAATGGCTGGATTTGGAGGTTGTGTGAGAGGAGGGGTCTGTGACTTCAGGCTTGTGAAGGAATATACACATCGAGTTGAAAGGATCCACAGAGATTCACAGGACATTGTATAACCTGATATGTGAGTGAAGAACTCCAATTTTTAAATGTTGACAACTAATTCAAAGCATTTAAAAACGGTATAACTGGCCAAATAAAAGATATCTGTTGGGCATATATGGCCCATACTCTGCTTCACCTTCTGATTTAGTTGGAGGGAAAACAGGCCCCAGGTGATAAATAAACTGTTCAAAATTATGCAGATTATTAGTGGCAGAGTAGGACAAGAATGCCAATTTTGTTTTCTACTAATGATAGAAACACTTTGAAAAACTTTAATCTGAAAATATCACATATGTACAAATTGTGTGCTGCTATATGTTCACTCTTGGGTTGTTGATTAAGGAAGAAGGAAAGAGTAGTTTTTGTGGAGAGGCAAAGAGCACCATCTCTGTGGGTATGGCCAGTGATGATTCAATGGTATAAAGTGAGAAGTTTTGCAGGATAAGGGGACTACAACTAATTTATTGTGTATTTGGAAGTTTAATATTTTTGTTTGTTTGTTTGGTTTGTTTTGTTTTTGTCAGCCACTATCATGCTTTGGAATCCTAGTTAACGTATTAATGTAAAAGTAGAGTTAATTATCTTATGTCCAAATTCCTTTGGTTGGTTGTGCTGTTTCATCTTTTTTTTTTTTTTTTCCAATGATCATCTAAAGAGTCAATATTAAATCAGTTGTAACTATCACTCTAAGTCTTTTCTGAATGAAGTGAGCTGAATCATGCCTAAGTGGAACTATATGATAAATATGAAGGATATTATCAGGATTGGTAGTTATGGGATGTTAATGAAACATTCCTGAGGCCAAATTAAAATCATTTAATCCCAATTTGTCAAAAACTGTCTAATGTATTTTGTTCCCAGAAATAATTCTGCCACTAACATAAACTGTTTTCCTCATTGTAAAAAATGCCTATAAATAACAATCCAATTACTAATGTAATAATTATGATTTTAATTAATTATAATGTTGCTAATATGGACAGATGTGTGTTCTACCTGAATTAACCTACTTATAACCTAAAAGATAGCAAGATATAAATGCAAGATTGTATGGGAGATGGAAAAAGAAAGAAAGATAAAAAAAAATAAGCAATGGTTTGATATCAGCATACTGGAAACAAATGTATACCTCTGTAGACTGGAAGTGAGGTAAAACCCTTTGGATACTGCAGTTCCTTTAGGGACAGAAAAAGATGGTGGAAAGGTTGGATGTGGAAAGGGGAGATTTGTGCAGAGTTAAAGGTCCTTCTCAACTGCTCAGCATGGAATTAGCCCTATTTGCATTTGTGTTCTGAAAGGACTTCAACAAATGTAGTCACTTCAAATCACAGGTTTTAAGATTGTAGATTTTGGCACAGAGTAAGGACTCATATATATGTTACATTTCTCTGTCTTTATTCCTTAAAATGTGATTATATTATGTAATCAATATTGTATAAAACTTACACACACTGTAAAAACTAATAATAAAACAAACAAAAAAAAACTTACTCAGATTAAAAAATTGAACATTTTCATCACCTTAGAGACCCCTCCTGTACCAATTTCTGATCGCATCTTTTTACTTCCAAAGGCAGTGATGCACTCAATCTTGTGTATACCTTTCCCTTGTTTTACTTTTTTTTTTTTTTTTTTTTTTTTATTATCAGGGGTCCCAAGTGAACAACACTTGAAGTCTTTTTTTTTTTTTTAATTTTTATTTATTTATTTATGGCTGTGTTGGGTCTTCGTTTCTGTGCGAGGGCTTCCTCTAGTTGCGGCAAGTGGGGGCCACTCTTCATCGCGATGCGCAGGCCCCTCGTTACCGCGGCCTCTCGTTGCGGAGCACAGGCTCCAGACGCGCAGGCTCAGTAATTGTGGCTCATGGGCCCAGTTGCTCCGCGGCATGTGGGATCCTCCCAGACCAGGGCTCGAACCCGTGTCCCCTGCATTAGCAGGCAGACTCTCAACCACTGCGCCACCAGGGAAGCCCCCTTGTTTTACTTTTAATGCCACCATTATAACTACATTACAGCACAAGATTATTTTATTACATTATTTTATTTTAATATTAATGTATTATTTATAACCAGGTTTTTCCTGGTTTTATACTTTATGCAAATCAAATAATATTGTATATATATCCTTGTGACTTACTCCTTTCATTTAATATTATGCTTGAGATTCATTTTGATGTGTATAGCTATAATTAATCTATTTTCACTTCTGTAGAGCCTTCTCTTATATAAAGCAAATTTTTATTTTCAGTTCTCCTGTTAATGCGATGTTTGTGTCATTTCTAGTTTGGGCTGTTATGAATAATGCTACCATAAATATTTGCTTGAGCATGAACAAGAGTCTCTGTGAGTAGTTCTAGGAGCAGAAACACCAGGTTGTATAGTGATCCCTTCTGTAAGATCTTTTATTACAAGTGGATGTTATTTGTCAAGACTCAAAACTGTATTATTTCTGAATGTACCTAGCAAATTTAAGAATGTACTTTTTATATTTTAGTAATTTTTAAAAAATATGACCATATCCATAGATAATGATCCTCACATATTTCTGGAAAGTGGCAGGTTTAAGTCATTTTAATATATTTACAACTGACATTGGAATATTTGAAATTCCATGATCATAAACATAGATAAATTAGTAGCATTTTGACAATATCTTCCATATCTCTGTGAGTCTTAATATAAGAAAGAACAGTAAACTGAGTCTAAAATCAAACATTATTCTTTAAGTTTATGCATTCCTTTTCTGTCATTGGCTATACATTTTAGATTATTAAGGGATATAAAATCTAATGGAAACTGACTATTTCAAGGACATGAATATATGATTAAGACAATTATATTTCATTTGTATATTGAGATATCCCAAAATGTTTTGGAGCATGGAGTCATTGGCTTGGGTTTTAGAATCTGACAGGACTTGGTTAAGATGTTGGCTGGTCAATGGATTAATTAGAATCTCTGCATGTCAGTTATTTCATGTTCTAAATAATTATAATAATATCAGAGTTGTAGTAAGTTTTTTTTTTTTTTTTATAGCAAGTCTTAAATTAGATAATGTATAGGGAGTGAATACTTGTCATTTTTGTTTCTTGTTTGTTTGCCTTTTCAAAATTTTGAACCAGCTTCCTCTCTTTAGGGAATATTACATTTCATTAGGCAAAGCATTCTTGTGTCTATAGAAGCTAAAAGTGCCAGTCTCATTCCCTAGCCTTCCTTATTACTAGGGTGCAATCAGGTGACCTGGACTGTGCCAATTAAACATACCCTCCACAGACTTTGAATCAGAAACTAGTGATAGAAGGAAGTAGGGTCTACACAGAACCCAGTGTGGAAAGAGGTAGCCACTGGCAGCAGCTACATCTACTTTCCAGAATCAGTAGTTCTGTGGTCCAGTGTGCTGTGATGGTGGGGTCAGTGTTGTCAACTGCAGCTTCTGGTGCCTGGTGTAACCAGAGTCTAACTTCACTGGATCATTTCCTTTGGCATATTTTGGGCACTGTTAAGGGCTATGTTACCTCAAATCCTGTTCTCCAGCTCCACTGTTAATGAATTCTGCTCATGCTTGAATCAGCCAGTTTCTCTTGCTTTTGGCTTAAAACCGTGACTGATACAGTATGTTAAACACTTAACCAGTACCAGATTTATAGTAATAATGAATATAAGCTCCAAGAGTAATTATGTTTGATTTGTTAAGTGTCATATTTCCAGCACCCAGCTCAGGTTAGCAGATAGTGGACACTAAATAAATATTTATTGGATAAATGCTTGCTATTATTATCTCAGAAATAAATGTCAGATAAAAATGTAGTCATGAAAAAATGTCATTGAAGTATTAAAATGATTATTTAAAACAATTTTAATATATTTTAATAACACAACACTACTTTATATTTGGTTTAGAGAGACATTATTCAGCAGCTTAGGAGTTACATAATATTAACTCCTCCCTCCCCCACTCAGGTTGCGTGCGCGCACACACACACACACACACACACATCTCATCAGGTACAGAGTTACAGGGCACATAATAAAAATTATCTTGTACCACCGCATTATCCAAAAAATACATGTCCCAGTGGAAATCTATCAGACTAGAACTTAAATCTCAATTTTAACTTAAATGAATATCATAGAAAGAAAGGACTTTATAATGTCTTTTTTTTCTGTTTTAACTAAATAATTTTTGATGGTAAAGCTAAATAAAGAAGATAGACAAGTGTATTTATTCTTCACCTCAGTGCCAATAATCAGCACTGTGACTGTACTGGACTTTTAGAAACTGGAAAAAAGGAACATATCTATCTATAAACAGAAATCATGTTTTCATAGGAGTTTCCATCTACTATCCTTGCCTCTCTTTATCTCTATATTGTAGAGAGTTGAAACAATACCCAAGAATTTGATTCCCTTTCTTCCCAAAGCAACTACAAATGGTCATGTGTAAAAGACTTGCTATTTTTATCTCCCCTGTTCAATTTTCACTATAGACATTCTAGCTGAAGCACTTACCACCTTATATCTAGACAATTCTAATATTCCAACTTTTATTCCCAGCTCCAAGTTTCTGGTAGTCCAATCTCTTCTATAATTTTTTATAGATTAAATCCTATCTTACTACTTTCCCAACAGTACTCCCCTGTATTTTAACTTTTAAATGCATTTAGCATTCAAAGATATCACAATCCAACTAAACATAAATTTCTAATTTATTTTCCATAAATTCTACATGTAAACATTTGTAATAACCTAAATAGTTCACTTTATTGTCCCATAAAATTTCTTTAAAAAGAATCATATTTACATTTGCAAGTCTTGTTCTCCAGTCCAGCCCAGTCCATCTTTTAAAGCCTATCTGATGATTAGCGCTTCCCGAAGTCATCACTGGTCACCCCAGTCCCAATCTGTTATGAATTTCTTTAGCTTTTTGAAAGTATCCCATGTGTTGCACCGTTAGATAGCATCCAGGCCCCTCTAACAGGTGACACAAGCATTGCTTGCTATATATTTTTAAAAATTTTTATTGGAGTATAGTTGCTTTACAATGTTGTGTTAGTTTCTACTGTACAGCAAAGTGAATCAGCTATACGTATACATAGATCTCCTCTTTTTTGGGATTTCCTTCCCATTTAGGTAACCACAGAGCACTGAGTAGAGTTCCCTGTGCTATACAGTAGATGCTCATTAGTTATCTGTTTTATACATAATATCAATGGTGTATATATGTCAATCCCAGTCTCCCAATTCATCCCACCCCCCTTTCCCCCTTGGTATCCATATGTTTATTCTCTACATCTATGTCGTTATTTCTGCTTTGTAAATAAAATCGTCTATACGAATTTTGTTCAGATTCCACACATATGCATTAATATATGATATTTGTTTTCTCTTTCTGACTTACTTCACTCTGTATGACAGCCTCTAGGTCCATCCACATACATCACCTAATCTTGCTCAATGCCTGTAAGAGACAGTCAATAAATATCTGTTTATTGATTTTTATATGCAATCTCAGCATCATTGTTACTTTTCCTGATGAGCTGGCAAATGAAATTTAGAGGTTCAGTGAACTTGATTAGAGATGAGACTCAGAATACAAAATCAGACCTGGTGCACTCTTTTCTTATTTTGGCTGCGGGGAAAGACCTTCTATATGCCTGCTCATTCTTTTATTGTTAATTCTAATTTTTTTTTTACAGAAAGAGGTCTGTACATTTTCTTTTTGTAATTGTTCATTGAAAACTTGGAACTTCTTCTAAATTCTAGGTACTATTCCAATCACTGATAATACAGCAAAGAACAAGATACTCTTTACATAGCTCTTGTTTTGCAGTAGGTGGAAACAAAACTAAGGAAATAAATAATTAAGGAAACGTTAGATGGTGATAATTACTTTGAATACAATCCACAGGGTAGTGGACAAGAAGGGAGAGGCCTCTTCAGGTTAGAAGTTCTGTGCATGAGATAGATGAACTGAGAGAGGAATGATAAGGAAGAGCTGGCCGTGAGCTGTGAAAAGCTCTCCACACAAAGGGATGTGTAAATGTTCAGAGGCCTTTACTCACCAATGAGTTTGGTTGTTTAAAGGTAAAACTTCTGACGTTTCTAGTTATCTTCTACTTACAGAATACAAGAGAATAGGGAATGAGGGAGTAGACAAGTAGGCATTTGAAGAACTAGACAGGGCCAAGATGTATGTGTTTTCCTTGTAGAGCATTGACAGGAGTACAGATTTCACTTTATATGCAGTTGAAAATCACCAGAAGGATTTAATCAGAGAAGTCTCATGCACTGATTTATGGTTTTAAAAGTTACTTTTACATTTAGAAGGAGAATGCCTTACTAAAGATAAAAAAAAAAAAAAAAAAAAAAAAAAAACAATAAACGGAGACTACCTAGAATGTTATTATAGTTATCCATGTAGCGGGGGTAGGATGACACCAATGGAGTTGTGGGGAAATTGCCAAATTCAAGATACATGTGGGTGGTAGAACCAACAGGACTTGCTGATGGATTGGATGTGGAGAGGAAAGGAAAAAAATAAAATCAAGAAAATAGAGGTCCTCTTACTTAGTAAGAACTTTGGATATTATTCTAAGAGATATAAGAACATTTTGAGGGTTTTAAGATAAATGTGTCATTAACTCATTTTAATGACTTTTCTAACAAATGCAGAGTATAAGATAGCATGGGCTAAACTGCAGCACTGGACATAGAGTAAAAGCATTTTAATGGATTTTTTTTAGGAGGCAGGGGAATGTATTATTGAGGGACATCAGATGTGCAACCTGGGCAGTGACATAGGCCCCCAAGCTCAGAGGGTCCTGCACTTGGCTTATTAAGGTTCTGGTGTCCTTGTCTTGAAATTCTTAATTTTTTAACAAGAAGCCCTGCATTTTCATTTTGTACTGAGTTCTGAAAATTATGGGTGTAGTTGGTCCAGCTAAAAAGTCATACTCAAAAATAGAAAGTGACATTGGGGATGAGTTAATAGTAGCTAAAATGATGACTTTTTCAGCCAAGATTTTTGATTAGATTCAGCATACCATGGGCCACTGGAAGAACTAAGATTTATATTTCCAACTTCCAAGTCTTTATTCAATGCACTTTTGCACAAAACTGTTTCCTACAGCCTCAACCATACTTGTTGAGTTACTGATAATGTAAATGATCTTTTACACAAATATTTTATGCGTATTTAGAAATAATTTCTGATAATATGGGAGAAATTTTGGTATAAAACTACTTTCTTCTCTGCCTGTAATGTCATCCTTCATTTTCTCTCATCTTCCCCTAACCCCCCTAGTATTTGCAGACTATTTATTCTTTATAAACTCTAATATTTTCCAATGGAGTATTTTGTCAAGACTTCTTTGTTTCTCTTCCCTTGATGATTTATTCTTAGTTAGTGGTTTTTACATGTTATCTATATGCTAGTTAACTTTAAACTCTATCTCCTACTCTGAAGATTCCCCAGAGTTGGATATTTCAATATTTACCTGTCTAGTGATATCTCACACTTAACAAAGCCATATAAGTATACTTTATTTCCCCCTCTCTCACCACAAAATCTTTTTCTCTCTCAGATTTTCATATGTCAGTGAGTGGGATATGGTTAAGTAAAACTAATTCTTGATTTCTTCCTTTCCCTCATCACCCCAATCCTCTTTACACACAAATCTAAAAACTCTTCAAGTTCTGTTATATCTCAGCACATAACCCATCTCTTTTTCGACACCTCTAATCCAATCAACTTCATTTCTCAACTTGACTATAGCAAGAGCTTCCACACCAACCTCCCTGCCTTGGTTCATTTTCTATAAAGAAGCCAAAATGATATTTTAAAATAGAAATCATACACATGTCTATCCTACTTAAAGTCACTTAAACAGCTCTCAATTTCCCTCTAAAAATTTCCTAAAGCTGCATCATGTACTACAAGACCTGTGATCTTTCTACTGTTCATTTCCTTATGCTCTGATGATGTCTCTTTCATCTTTCTTGTCTTCCATCAGTGCATGGAAGCCAGTGCACTGGACCTGTTTTTGTCCCTCCATAAAACCCATTTTATTCCTGAATTAATTCCTTGAAATTTTTTGTTCCATGGTCTAAAACGTCTCCCTAGATATCATCACCTGGCACCTTCTCTTCATTATGCCTCAGCCCAAAGGTCAATTTCTAAGACATGCCTTCCTGGATCACCCTGCACTCCTGACACAGTTTTATTTTAGAGTTCAGTACAGACATGGATTTGGAGAAAGGAAGTCAGGCTGGAAGCAGTGAGCCCAACTTGATGAAAGTTAAAATTACCCAGGTAAGAGAAATGTCCGACCTGTCTCATAGGCAGCATTGGTTTAAATCCTTAGATTAGCTCTCTGTTTAAAACCTAGTCCTTGTGTATGTCCAATATATTTTTTCCACCTCTACAGAGTTCATACAGTCAATAATTCTTTTCCAGATTTGGGATTTAAGATGGGATCTATCAGAGATTATGTTGATTTCTGTTCAAATATTTCCAGACCAGACAAAGGAATAAAAGGGAAGGTTTAGAATTGCTCTATTTTCAGCTGCCAGGATGGAGTAGCAAGGGAGCTATAGCCAGAAAGAGCAGAGACATAGTGCTTCATCTTTCTGCCAAATAGTTTCTTTTTGTATTTCTCAGAGCAGCAGGCATTAGCTGGGTCAGTGGCACTCTTTAGAGCTGGCACCACTCCCTTCATTTGGAACCAGCTATAGTACTGCCTTGCTTTACTGAAAAAGCCATGCATGCCAAATGTAACCTGGGAGACAGCACCACTGCAGGCTTGTCCTGTGGACTTGATTCCAGCATTTGATAGAAATCTGGAGGAATAATGTGATCAATTTGTACATCCCGTCGAAGGCCCAGAGGCTGCCTTTAGCTCCATCTTCTGCTGGTGCAAATGAAAGAATGTTAGTGGGATTCCACAGTGCAGCTACTACCCCTCATATCCAAATGGGCTTTTCCAGCTCTGCAGAGACTCACTGGATGGTTGACTGTCCTATTAAGATGTTCATTCCTACAATTTATTTTACAGAAATTCTTCAATATTTTTCACATTTGAGTGGCTTCCTGGATTTAAATATAGATAGGAATTTTAACCTTAAGTGCATTAATTATTTTTTATTTCACTGGAAATTCAAAAATTAGGCAGGAAGTTTAAATGTGTGAGCTCTGATTGATATCTTAAATATGCATTGAAATGACAAGTGAAATAACAGTACTATATCCATGAGTTCATGACACCATGGCCTTTGGTTCTTTCCCTGTTCTGATATTACATGATCCATGTGAATTTTTAAAAGTTCATAATGTTAACTACATGGAAATTCTGATTTTTTAAAATCTGGACTGTATCACAACTTGATTTGTTCAAAAAGTTCAGATATTTGTTTCTTATCCAAAATAATAATAAATAACTAGAATAATGAACTCTTCGTTCTATAAAATGCTGGAAGGAACTATTATTTATCTCCTCAAAATATCAACTTCATCTTCACCCCATTCTTGGGAGAGGTATGCCATGTTATTATTTAACCTGTGTTATAGTACTGTTAAGTCATGGATCATTTCAACGGAGTAAAAGTGAAACATATTTTGATCATTTTGGATGACACAAATAAGGTGATTATTTCAGATGTACCTAAAACTCATCATATTAAAATTAGGATTTTTTTTCATGTTTAAATAAACAGATACACATGTAACAATTGAGATTGGGGAACTTCTCCTGAGACACATTTTAAAATCCTCTCTCAACAAAAGACAGATTCTTTTTTTTTTTCAACTAAAATATTCCAATGATCCACTGTCTTTTTTAAAAACCAAGAAATTCTTAAGTGACTCATTTTATTGTGATATTTGAATTATTGCATGGTCTGGAACCAAACCAGCAATATCTCCCAGGTATGCCTGTATATTATTTGCAAATATCTTGCCTCATTCAATAGGTTGCCTGCTTGTTTTGACGGTTTTCTTGGCTGTGCAGAAGCTTTCTAGTTTGATGTAGCCCCGTTTATTTATTTTTGCTTTTGATTCCCTTGCCTTTGGAGTCATATCCCACAAAAACATCTCTAAAACCAATGTCAATAAAGTTACCATCTATGTTTTCTTCTAGGAATTTTATAGTTTCAGATCTTACATTCAAGTCTTTAATGAATTTTTAGTTAATTTTTGTGTTTGGTGTAAGATAGTTTCACTATCTTACTTGCTTCATTATTTTGCATGTGGCTGTCCAATTATCCCAACACCATTTATTGAAGACCCTATCCTTTCTCAATTGTATGTTCTTTGCTCCTTTGTTGTAAATTAACTGTCCACATATGTTTGTGTTTATTTCTGGCCTTCAATTCTATTACATTGATCTGTGTGTCTGTTTTCGTGCCAGTACCATACTGTTTTGATTACTACAGCTTTATAGTACAGTTTCAAGTCTGGGAGCATACCTCCAGCTTTGTTCTTCTTTCTCAAGATTGCTTTGGCTATTTGGGGTCTCTTGTGGTTCCATACAAATATTAGAGTTGTTTTTTCTAGGTCTGTGAAATGCCATTGGAATTGTTTTTTTCATTTTATTGCTTTACAAATTATTTTATTCTTTTTTTTCTTTAAACTTTGGGTTTATTTATTTATTTATTTATCTATTTATGGCTGTGTTGGGTCTTCGTTGCTGTGCGAGGGCTTTCTCTAGTTGCGGCGAGTGGGGGTCACTCTTCATCGCAGTGCACGGGCCTCTCATTATCGTGGCCTCTCTTGTTGTGGAGCACAGGCTCCAGACGCGCAGGCTCAGTAGTTGTGGCTCACGGGCCTAGTTGCTCCGCGGCATGTGGGATCTTCCCGGACCATGGCTCGAACCCATGTCCCCTGCATTGGCAGGCAGTTTCTCAACCACTGCGCCACCAAGGAAGCCCTTTTATTCTTTTTGAAATTTTTATGTTATTTTGGAGCATAGTTTTTTAACAATTTTGTGTTAGTTTCACACATGCAGCAAAGTGATTCAGTTATACATATACATGTATCTGTTCTTTTTCAAATTCTTTTACCATTTAGGTTATTACAGAATATTGAGCAGAGTACCCTGTGCTATACAGTAAGTCTATGTTGGTTTTCTAGTATAAATATAGCAGTGTGTACATGTCAATCCCAGACTCCCAATCTATCCCTCCCCCCACCTCCCAGAAACCATAAATTTGTTCTCTAACTCTGTGTGTCTGTTTCTGTTCTATAAGTTCGTTTGCATAATTTTTTTTAGATTTTGCATATAAGTGATATCATATGATATTTGTCTTGTCTGACTTACTTCAGTTAGTATAATCTCCACATCCATCCATGTTGCTTCAAATGGCATTTCGTTCTTTTCAATGGCTGAGTAATATTCCATTTTATATATATACCACATCTTCTTTATCTGTTCATCTGTCAATGGACATTTAGGTAGTTTCCATGTCTTGGCTATTGTAAACAGTGCTGCAATGAACATTGGGATGCATGTATACTTTTGAACTAAGTTTTTCTCCAGATATAGGCCCAGGAGTGGGATTGCTGGATCATATGGTAGCTCTATTTTTAGTTTTTAAAGGAAACTCCATATTTTTCTCCATAGTGGCTATACCAATTTATATTCCCACCAACAGTGTAGAAGAGTTCCCTTTTCTACACACCCTCTCCAGCATTTATTGTTTGTAGATTTTTTGATGATGGCCATTCTGACTGGTGTGAGGTGATATTGTAGTTTTGATTTGGATTTCTCTAATAATTAGCAGTGTTGAACATCTTTTTATGTGCCTCTTGACCACCTGTATGTCTTCTTTGGAGAAATGTCTATTTATGTCTTCTGCCCATTTTTTGATTGGGTTGTTTGTTTTTATGGCATGAGCTGTTTGTAAGTTTTGGAGACTAACCCCTTGTTGGTTGCTTCATTTGCAAATATTTTCTCCCAATCTGTGGGCTGCCTTTTCATTTTGTTTATGGTTTCCTTTGTTGTGCAAAAGTTTTGAGTTTAATTAGTTCCCATTTGTTTATTTTTGTTTTTATTTCCATTACCCTGGGGGATGGATCAAAAAAGATATTGCTGTAATTTATTCAGAGAGTGTTCTGCCTATGTTTTCTTCTAAGAGTTTTACAGTATCTGGTCTTACATTTAGGTCTTTAATAAAAGCAACAAGGGGAAAGCAACAAATAACATAAAAGGGAAATTCCATAAGGTTATCAGCTGAGATTTCTCTGCAGAAACTCTGTAAGCCAGAAAGGAGTGGCATGATATATTTAAAGTGATGAAAAGGAACAACCTACAACCAAGGATACTCCACCCAGCAAGCTTCTCATTCAGGTTCAACAGAGAAATCAAATGCTTTACAGACAAGCAAAAGCTAAGAGAATTCAGCGCCAACAGACCAGGTTTGTAACAAATGCTAAAGGAACTTCTCTAAGCAGAAAAGAAAAGGCCACAACTAAAAACAAGAAAATTACAAATGAAAAAGCTCACCAGTAAGGCAAACACACAGGAAAGGTAGGAAATCATCCATACACAAATATGATATCAGAATTAACAACTGTGAGAAGGGGAGAACACAAAAGCAGGATATTGGAAATGCATTAGAAATTAAAAGACCAGCGACTTAAAACAATCTTGTTTATATATAGACTGCTGTATCAAAACCTCATGGTAACCACAAACTAAAAATCTACTACAGATACACACACAAAAAAGAAAAAGGAATTGAAACACAACACTAAAATTAGTCATCAAATCACAAGAGAACAAAAGAGGAAGTGAAAAAAAAAGACCTACAGAAACAAATCCAAAACAATTAGCAAAATGGCAATAAAACATACAAATCAAAATTTAACTTAAATATAAATGGATTAAATGCTCCAACCAAAGACGTAGACTGGCTAAATGGATAAAAAACAGGACCCGTATATATGCTGTCTACAAGAGACCCACTTCAGACCCAGGGACACATACTGACTGAAAGTGAGGGGATGAAAAAAGTATTCTATGCAAATGGAAATCAAAAGAAAGTTGGAGTAGCAATATCGTGTCAGGCAAAATAGACTTTAAAATAGAGACTGTTACAAGAGACAAAGAAGGACACTACATAATGATCAAGGGATCAATCCAAGAAGAAGATATAACAACTGTAAATATATATGCACCCAACATAGGAGCACCTGAATACATAAAGCAAATGCTAACAGCCATAAAAGGAGAAATTGACAGTAACACAATAATAGTGGGGGACTTCAAAATCCCACTTTCAACAATGGCCATTGGAATTTTGATAGTGATTGCACTGAATTTGTAGATTGCTTTGGGTAGTATGGACATTTCAACAACATTAATTCTTTCAATCCATGAATATGGAATAACTTTCCATTTATTTGTGTCCTCTTCAATTTCTTTCATCACTGCCATCATTTTCAGTGTACAGGTTTTTCACCTCCTTCCTAGATATTTCTCTTTTTTTTGATACAATTGTGAATGGGATTGTTTTCTTAATTTCTCTTTCTGATAGTTTATTATCACTATATAGAAAGAGACACCACAGATTTCTGTATACTGATTTTGTATTCTGTGAATTTACCAAATTCGTTTGTTAGTTCTAACAGCTTTTTGGTGGCACTTTAGGGTTTTCTGCAAATGGTATCGTGTCATCTGTAAACAGTGACAGTTTTACTTCTTCCTTTTCCATTTTGGATGATTTTATTTATTTTTCTTGCCTAGTTGCCGTGGCTAGGGCATCCAGTACTATGTTGAATAAGAACGGCAAGAGTGTTGTCTTGTTTTTCACAACAGAGGAAAAGCTTTCAGCTTTTCACCATTGAGTATGTTAGCCGTGAGCTTGTCATATATGACCTTTAATATGTTAAATTATGTTCCCTGTATACCTACTTTATTGAGAGTTATTATCATAAATGGATGTTGATTTTTGTCAAATGCTTTCTCCACATCTATTTGAGATGATCGTATAATTTTTATCCTTCCTGTGCTAATGTGACATATTACACTGATTGATTACCAGACATTGAACCATCCTTGTATCCATGGAATAAATGCTACTTGCTTGTGGCGTATGATCCTTTTAATGTATTGTTAGATTTTGTTTGCTAATATTTTGTTTGATAATTTTTGCATCTATGTTCACCAAAATATTGGCCTGTGAGTTTCTTTTTTTGTGGTGTCCTTTCCTGGTTTTGGTATCAGTGTAATTCTGGCTTTGTAAAATGTGTTTGAAAGGTTTCCTTCCTCTTTGATTTTTTTGGAAGAGTTTGAGAAGAATATGTATAAAATCTTCTTTGAATGTTTTGTAGAGTTCTCCAGTGAAGCAATGTGGTCCTAAGGTTTTCTTTGTTGGGAGATTTTTTATTACTCTTTTAATCTTCTTATTAGTGATTGATATATTCAGATGTTTTATTTCTTCAGGATTTGTTCTCGGAAAATTCTATGTTTCTAGGAATTTATCCATTTTTTCTAGGTTATCCAACATGTTGGCCTATTTTTGTTTGCAGTATTCTCTTATGATCCTTTTTATTTCTGTGATATCAGTTATAGTTTCTCATCTTTCATCTCTGATTTTATTGAGTCCTTTCTCTCTTTTTCTTGCTTAAAATAGTTAAAGGTTTGTTGATTTTATCTTTTCAAAGAAACAGCTCTTAGTTTCATTGATCTTTTCTATTTTTTTAATCTCTACTTTATTTATTTCTGCTCTGAAATTTATTATTCCCTTCCTTCTACTAATTTTGGGTTTTGTTTGTCCTTCAGATTTTTTAAAAATTAGGAGTCAGCCCTTAATTATCCCACTATAATAGTCTCCACTCTAGAATCATTGTATAAAATAGTGGTCCTTTGCAAAATATCAAATTCTGGCATCTGTGACATTAATATTAATAGCTCATATTAAACATATTTAATGTCAAGCCTAGCTAACACTCCAGTGAAATACTTTTCAATGAAATATAATTTAGTAAAACAAGGGACATAGAAGTAAATTATTTCCCCATGACACACTTAAAGCTTTATACTCTTTGTATACATTGGTTTTGGTTTAAAAAAAAAAAGTTTGCCACAAAACTGTATGGCTCTTGAATAATCATTTATGCTAATGGAATCTCAAATGCTTGTGAGTTAATCTTGTCTTTTCGCAATGGGCTTCTGCCTTGTGTTAAGTTTAGTTCATAATTCTTCTTATTACAATGAGCAGCTCATCAAGTCCCAATCTATCCTATGATCATGAAGAAAAATGATGGTCTCTAAATTGCTACATTTCTCTTTCCACTTGAGCAAACTAATTGAAATAATTCCACATCTGCATCCTCCATGGATACAGAGAGGAGTACAAGAAAACATAAGGAGAACAGACTGAATACCTAAATATCTGCATAGCTGCTGAACTACATACATTTTCTATACATTAAATATACTGATTCCCTGAATACTTCCCCACCGTAATCAAGCTAACCTAGGCTTCTGCACATAATCAGAGACAAGTTTCCTTTTCTTTCTTTCTTTTTAAACATATATTATTTCCCATATTTAATTCTGTTTATTGGAAGCAGCATGAGTGCTGGACTAAGACAAAGCTGAATGTGCACTTTTGTTAACCATACAAATTTTGGTTAAGTTACTTAATAACTTTGATCTTTCTTTTATCCGTAAGAGAGAAACCATTAGAGTCACTAGTCTGAAGACGATGATGACAAATCTCTTTTGCATGTCTGTTTATCTTAGGCAAGAAAAAAAAAATCCCCAGGTAGTTTATTTCTTGAGGTCATTTTAGTAAGTCTTGACAACCATAAAAATCAATTTAAAATGATGATTTATATAGTTCATTAACCAAAAAAAATATTTACATGTAATAGAATAATTGATAATGAAAGAAATTTCTTTTTGGAATGATGTATGATAGTCAGAAAGATAAAAATAGTTAAAATATTTGATTTGGTTGTTAGAGAATGCATTTTGCATTTCGTAGAGTTACTGGATCTCTGTACCTAAATTCTGAGCACCAGGAAAGGAGCAGTATAAAAGCCCCCAGGAAAGTAATTCCTTTGACCTCACCCTAGTTGGGGTACTAACTTTCAATAAAGTAGCTGTATTCTGATAATCTGTTGTGACACTGGGAATTCCAACCCATTTCCCCTACCCTCTACCAAGCCTGATATTTTTTAAAGTAATGGTTTCCCCATTGAATATTGAAAGTGGAATACAGACTAAATTTTAAAGAATTTGAAAATTACAAAGAAGTAATTGGAAGAAAAAAAAATTCTTCAACCCAGAATCAATTATTTTTAATTCACTATTTAGTGTACTTTAATTTTCTTATGTTTAAAACATCAATGTATTTTCACATACATACATACATACACAAACATATAATTTATTTATATATATATGTATATGTATACATATATACACACACAAACCAGAGTTGTATATGCTGATTTTGAACACTCTTTTTCTCTGACTTAAAATGTATACTTATTTTACAAAACATGGAAACACATGAGAATACATTACAAATAATCCAGAGGTATCCACTTTTACCATGGATCTTATTTTTTTGGTTATTGTATGCATCTTCAAATGCAAAGCAATTTATTCAGATTCAGTACTTGCCAGCAGCCCTGGTATTTGGACTTCCTTGGCTCTGCTCATTTGAGTGCTGGTCAAATATCTTTGTAGATTTGTAACTGAATGCACATATCTCCCTGCCATGGCAGGGATTAAGAATTTCAGAGGCCATATCAACTGAAAATGTCAAAATATCCCATTCCCTACTTCTAACTACCTCTATGCAATGAAAATTAAAGATAGTACAAAATTTTAAAGCAAACATAAAGGACACTGTTTTACTATTGAGGACTGCTTTTATGATTATTTTGAAATAACAAATATAAAATTATTTTGCTAAAAAATTACATACATATTACTGTTTGTTGGGGAGCTAAGCAACTTCTTTACAGTAAATCCAATTCATTCTGAATTTTATGAACATTACTGCCTTTTCACTCACCATCCCCTGCTCTGTGGCTGATTTTCGTCTCTCATCCTGGAATTATTGAATTGTACTGAGCAAGCAATAACATGACTTTTCAGTCAATTGCCTCAAATGGCTGTCTGAACTGCTATTCCTTTCTCTGATTATTTGTTTTGTTTATCTGCTTGCCTTTAGCAAAAACTTACTGCTTTTGTCTTTCTGTACATATTAATTAACATCATTCAGGCCATAATCCTTGAAAAATAAAATATATCTTGAATTGACTTTTCTCTGAGAACAAACTGAGAACATTCTGTCTCTTTTCCCCCTTGTTATCTACTTACTTAACCCAGCAGCTCAATTGACACTTTCTTTGGGAAGTCTGACTTGAACACCCCACATGCTCTGCCCTCACAACATCCCATGTATAACTCTACCAAGGCACTTATGCCCATTGTAAAGGTCAGTTTGCTTGCTTTCTTTCTTACAGTATTGTGAAAGTCATGATGTAAGCTCTGGAGTATTCACCATTGCATCCCCAGTACATAGCAAAATATTGACAGAGAGAGGTCATTATCAAAATAAAACCAGATCTCTCAAGGGAATGATTATTGTTGCAAAGAGGAAGTGATCAAGAAGTGATCAGCCCAGACATTTGGAAAGTCTCCTTTCATATAGGAATCACTGTGGTGTAGCATTCTTCCCTGGCAGAGATTTGAGTGAGAACAGGAGCAAGGGTTATTAGAGCCCAGCCTCCTTCACTCTTCCTGACCCAGCCCTACCCTCACTTCTGACCACTACCAATCAGTAAATAAACTGCCTGTCTTGACATAAGGAACCTTACAAGGAAATGGTCTAGCATATGGAAATGCACGACTGGCTCACCAGGAGAAAAATAAAAAAAAAATAAAAACAGGTGGCAGGAAGATCTAACCAACAGCTCTCTCTTTGATATTCATGCTATTGCTGGATTAACAGATGATGAAATACTCACAAGCAAAGGCTTTTAAATGGAAACAAAGCAGGTCTTGCATCTGCCTTAATTAGCAATCAGCATAAGAAAAAATAAAACCACAAATAGCCTACCTGTGTAGAAATCAATGTACATACAATTTTTAAAATTTTAGTCTAGGGAAATCCTTCTTGTTTTAACAGCCTTCTAGAAGGGTCCATTTGTGTGTGTGTTTGTGAATTGAGCAGTGAATTAGAGAAGGATCTTGGCAAAGATTAGGAAAGTCTCAAAGAAGAAATGACTAGGAAGACACAGGGGAGAATTATTTTGATTTTTATGCTGAATTTAATTATTATTTGATTATATCATCTTGGTAAATAAATAAGAAACCTGCTCTCTTTTATGTTAAGGTACGTTCATGAATATTGCAAATCTCAAATATTATACATGAATACAAATACTCTAACCAATAAACCAAAATCTTTCACATGTTCATAATTATGAAATTCAAAATAGCTTATAGATACCTATATTGCAACACAACACTGGAAAATGTTTATGGGCTTTAAGTGCATTTTGTGATAGTAATTGTCCTCCAAGAAAATCCACCAGAGAATCATGATTATATTTTGTATGAATGGAAGGTCATTATATATTTTACAGCTCTGACAATGGCTCTAAGATATTCTCATTCACAGACCTTGTTACCTTCCTCCTACTTCAATCCCTTTTAACACCTGGAATAATGAATAATGAAGTAAATATACATATTTTATCATAGTTGCACTGCAGTGCCATCTCTAGCAATGTATTTTATAATATTAGTGTAGTAAGTGATTGCACGTCCTCCCTTTACACCATATCACTGGTTGCTCTAAAGTACACAATAATAAGAAACATTACTATTGCAACATTTTAATAACTTTTGGGGTGAATCAATGAATTGATGAATACAGAGTTACAGAATAAATGTTATAGATACATGTTTCTTAAAGATGGGATTTGAACTGATTTTGATGGAATAATAGGAATGTATAATGTAGCAATGTATAGTCTTGTTTGGAAGGACAGACAAGGCAAATGACCTGGATGCAGGCTGGTTCAGAACATAACAAGGAAAGAGAACACATGGGTCCGGTGTGGCTCATGCATGGGTTAAGACTAGGGAAATATCAGAAAAACCCATATATACCACAATAACATGACCCTGGAAGCAAGTTCAGGATAACAGTGCAATTATTTTTCATAGATTTTTAAATAAACAAAGGCCCATAATTGGTCTAAGACAGTACTCCAATAGAACTATAATATGAGCTTCATATATAATTTAAAATTTTCTAGTCACCACATTAAAAATATCTAAGACTGAACTGCCCTGGAGCCCGAGGAGAGGGCGGCCTCACTGAGGCTGCCAGCTCTGGAGGGACCCCACCAGCCAAAGCTGTGACAATCCTTGGGACCTCGGGACAGAGTGAGTACAATTTGGAGGAGCTTCAAGATGGCAGAAGAGTAAGATGTGGAGATCACCTTCCTCCCTACAAATACATCAGAAATACATCTACATGTGGAACACCTCCTACAGAACACCTACTGAACGCTGGCAGAAGAACTCAGACCTCCCAAAAGGCAAGAAACTCCCCACATACCTGGGTAGGGTAAAAGAAAAAAGAAAAAACAGAGACAAAGAATAGGGACGGGACCTGCACCAGTGGGAGGGAGCTGTGAAGGAGGAAAGGTTTCCACACACAAGGAAGACCCTTTGCGGGCAGAGACTACTGGTGGTGGAGGGTGGGAGCTTCAGAGCCACGGAGGAGAGATCAGCAACAGGGGTGCAGAGGGCAAAGCGGAGAGATTCCCACACAGAGGATTGGTGCTGACCAGCACTCACCAGCCCGAGAGACTTGTCTGCTCACCCGCTGGGACGGGTGGAGGCTGGAAGCTGAGGCTCGGGCTTCAGAGTTCAGATCCCAGGGAGAGGACTGGCATTGGCTGCGTGAACACAGCCTGAAGGGGGCTAGTGCGCCACAGCTAGCTGTAAGGGAGTCCGGGAAAAAGTCTGGAGCTGCCAAAGAAACAAGAAACTTTTTCTTGTCTCTTTGTTTCCTGGGCCCGAGGAGAGGGGATTAAGAGTGCCGCTTAAAGGAGCTCCAGAGACGGGCATGAGCCGCGGCTATCCGCACGGACCACAGAGACTGGCATGGGACGCTAAGGCTGCTGCTGCAGCTGCCAAGAAGCCTGTGTGCAAGCACAGTTCACTATCCACACCCCGCTCCCGGGAGCCTGTGCAGCCCGCCACTGCCAGGGCCAGTGATCCAGGGACAACTTCCCCAGGAGACCGCGCAGCGCGCCTCAGGCTGATGCAACGTCACGCTGGCCTCTGTCGCCGCAGGCTCACCCCGCACTCCGTACCCATCCCTCCCCCAAGCCTGAGTGAGCCAGAGCCCCCGAAGCAGCTGCTTCTTTAATCCCGTCCTGTCTGGGAGAAGAACAGACGCCCTCAGGCGACCTACATGCAGAGGTGGGGCCAAATCCAAAGCTAAACCCCGGGAGCTGTGTGAACAAAGAAGAGAAAGGGAAATTTCTCCCAGCAGCCTCAGGAGCAGTGGATTAAATCTCCACAATCAACTTGATGTACCCTGCATCTGTGGAATATTTGAATAGACAGCGAATCATCCCAAATTGAAGAGGTGGACTTTGAGAGCAATGATATATATACATTTTCCCCTTTTTCGCTTTTGGTGAGTGTGTACGTGTATGCTTCTGTGTGTGATTTTGTCTGTGTAGCTTTGCTTTTACCGTGTCCTAGGGATCTGTCTGTCCAGTTTTTTTTTTTTTTATTACTTAAAAATGTTTTTTTCTTAATAACTATTTTTTTTTATTTTAACAACTTTATTTTATTTTACTTTATTTTATTTTATCTTCTTCCTTCTTTCTTTCTTTTTTTTTTTCTCCCTTTTATTCTGAGCCGTGTGGAGGACAGGCTCTTGGTGCTACAGCCAGGCATCAGGGCTGGGCCACTGAGGTGGGAGAGCCAAATTCAAGACACTGGTCAACAAGAGACCTCCCAGCTGCACATAATATCAAACGGTGAAAATCTCCCAGAGATCTCCATCTCAACATCAAGACCCAGCTCCACTCAACGACCAGCAACCTACAGTGCAGGACACCCTATGCCAAACAACTAACAATACAGGAACACAACCCCATCCATTAGCACAGAGGCTGCCTAAAATCATAATCAGGACACAGACACCCCAAAACACACCACCAGATGTGGACCTGCCCACCAGAAAGACAAGATACAACCTCACCCACCAGAACACAGGCAATAGTCCCCTCCAACAGAAAGCCTACACAACCCACTGAATCAACCTTAGCCACTGGGGACAGACACCAAAAATAATGGAAACTACAAACCTGCAGCCTACGAAAAGGAGAGCCCAAACACAGTAAGTTAGCAAAATGAGAAGACAGAGAAACACACAGCAGATGAAGGAGCAAGGCAAAAACCCACCAGACCAAACAAATGAAGAGGAAATAGGCAGTCTACCTGAAAAAGAATTCAGAATAATGATAGTAAAGATGATCCAAAATCTTGGAAATAGAATGGAGAAAATACAAGAAACCTATAACAAGGACCTAGAAGAACTAAAGAGCAAACAAACAATGATGAACAACACAATAAATGAAATTAAAAATTCGCTAGAAGGGGTGAATAGCAGAAGAATGGAGGCAGAAGAACGGATAAGTGACCTGGAAGATAAAAGAGTGGAAATAATTACTGCAGAGCAGAATAAAGAAAAAAGAATGAAAAGAATTGAGGACAGTCTCAGAGACCTCTGGGACAACATTAAACACACCAACATTCGAATTATAGGGGTCCCAGAGGGAGAAGAGAAAAAGAAAGGGACTGAGAAAATAGTTGAAGAGATTATAGTTGAAAACTTCCCTAATATGGGAAAGGAAAGAGTTAATCAAGACCAGGAAGTGCAGAGATTTATCCCATACAGGATAAATCCAAGGAGAAACACAGTAAGATGCATATTAATCAAACTATCAAAAATTAAATACAAAGAACAAATATTAAAAGCAGCAAGGGAAAAACTACAAGTAACACATAAGGGAATCTCCATAAGGTTAATATCTGATCTTTCAGCAGAAACTCTGCTAGCCAGAAGGGAGTGGCAGGACATATTTAAAGTGATCAAAGAGACAAACCTACAACCAAGATTACTCTACCCAGCAAGGATCTCATTCAGATTTGACGGAGAAATTAAAATCTTTACAGACAAGCTAAAGCTAAGAGAATTCAGCACCACCAAACCAGCATTACAACAAATGCTAAAGGAACTTCTCTAGGCAGGAAACACAAGGGAAAGAAAAGACCTATAAAAATAAACTCAAAACAATTAAGAAAATGGTAAGAGGAACACGTATATTGATAATTACCTTAAATGTAAATGGGATAAATGCTCCAACCAAAAGACATAGACTGGCTGAATGGACACAAAAACAAGACCCGTATATATGCTGTCTACAAGAGACCCACTTCAGACCTAGGGACACATACAGACTGAAAGTGAGGGGATGGAAAAAGATACTCCATGGAAATGGAAACCAAAAGAAAGCTGGAGTAACAATTCTCATATCAGAGAAAATAGACTTTAAAACTAAGACTATTACAAGAGACAAGGAGACTACATAATGATCAAGGGATCAATCCAAGAAGAATATATAAAAAAATGTATATATTTATGCAACCAATATAGGAGCACCTCAATACATAAGGCAAATACTAACAGCCATAAAAGGGGAAATTGACAGTAACACAATCATAGTAGGGAATTTTAACACCCTACTTTCACCAATGGACAGATCATCCAAGATGAAAGTAAATAAGGAAACACAAACTTTAAATGATACATTAAACAAGATGGACTTCATTGATATTTATAGGACATTCCATCCCAAAACAACAGAATACACATTCTTCTCAAGTGCTCATGGAACATTCTCCAGGATACATCATATCCTGTGTCATAAATGAAGCCTTGGTAAATTTAAGAAAATTGAAATTGTATCAAGTATATTTTCCAACCACAACACTATGAGACTAGATAACAATTACAGGAAAAAATCTGTAAGAAATACAAACACATGGAGGCTAAACAACACACTACTTAATGACCAAGAGATCACTGAAGGAATCAAAGAGGAAATCAAAAAATACCTAGAAACTAATGATAATGAAAACATGATGACCCAAAACCTATGGGATGCAGCAAAAGCAGTTCTAAGAAGGAAGTTTATAGCTATACAAGCCTACCTTAAGAAACAAGAAACATCTGAAATAAACAACCTAACCCTACACTTAAGCAATTACAGAAAGAACAAAACAACCCCAAATTTAGCAGAAGGAAAGAAATCATAAGGATAAGATCAGAAATAAAGGAAAAAGAAATGAAGTAAACAATAGCAAAGATCAATAAAACTAAAAGCTGGTTCTTTGAGAAGATAAACAAAATTGATAAACCATTAGCCAGACTTATCAAGAAAAAACGGGAGAAGACTCAAATCAATAGAATTAGAAATGAAAAAGGAGAAGTAGCAACTCACACTGCAGAAATACAAAGGATCATGAGAGATTACTACAAGCAAATATATGCCAATAAAATGGACAACCTGGAAGAAATGGACAAATTCTTAGAAATGCAGAACCTCCCGAGACTGAACCAGGAAGAAATAGAAATATGAACAGACCAATTACAAGCACTGAAATTGAAACTGTGATTAAAATCTTCCAACAAACAAAAGCCCAGGAGCAGACAGCTTCACAGGCAAATTCTATCAAACATTTAGAGAAGAGCTAACACCTATCCTTCTCAAACTCTTCCACAATATAGCAGAGGGAGGAACACTCCCAAACTCAAACTACGAGGCCACCATCATCCTGATACCAAAACCAGACAAAGATGTCACAAAGAAAGAAAACTACAGGCCAATATCACTGATGAACATAGATGCAAAAATCCTCAACAAAATACTAGCAAACAGAATCCAACAGCACATTAAAAGGATCATACACCATGATCAAGTGGGGTTTATCCCAGGAATGCAAGGATTCTTCAATATACGCAAATCAATCAACGTGACACCATATTAACAAACTGAAGGAGAAAAACTATATGATCATCTCAATAGATGCAGAGAAAGCTTTTGACAAAATTCAACAGCCATTTATGATAAAAACCCTCCAGAAAGTAGGCATAGAGGGAACTTACCTCTACATAATAAAGGCCATATATGACAAACCCACAGCCAACATCGTCCTCAATGGTGAAAAACTGAAACCATTTCCAGTAAGATCAGGAACACAACAAGGTTGCCCATTCTCACCACTATTATTCAACATAGTTTTGGAAGTTTTAGCCACAGCAATCAGAGAAGAAAAAGAAATAAAAGAATACAATTTAGAAAAGAAGAAGTAAAACTGTCACTGTTTGCAGATGACATAATACTCTACATAGAGAATCCTAAAGATGCTACCAGAAAACTACTGGAGCTAATCAATGAATTTGGTAAAGTAGCAGGATACAAAATTAATGCACAGAAAACTCTTGCATTCCTATACACTAATGATGAAAAATCTGAAAGTGAAATTAAGAAAACACTCCCATTTACCATTGCAACAAAAGGAATAAAGTACCTAGGAATAAACCTACCTAAGGAGACAAAAGACCTGTATGCAGAAAATTATAAGACACTGATGAAAGAAATTAAAGATGATACACATAGATGGAGAGATATACCATGTTCTTGGATTGGAAGAATCAACATTGTGAAAGTGACTCTACTACCCAAAGCAATCTACAGATTCTATGCAATCCCTATCAAACTACCAATGACATTTTTTACAGAACTAGAACAAATCATCTTCAAATTTGTATGGAGACAAAAAAGACCCTGAATAGCCAAAGCAGTCTTGAGGGAAAAAAACGGAGCTGGAGGAATCATGCTCCCTGACTTCAGACTATACTACAAAGCTACAGTAATCAAGACAGTATGGTACTGGCACAAATTCAGAAATATAGATCAATGGAACAGGATAGAAAGCCCAGAGATAAACCCACGCACATATGGTCACCTTATGTTTGATAAAGGAGGCAAGCATATACAGTGGAGAAAAGACAGCCTCTTCAATAAGTGGTGCTGGGATAACTGGACAGGTATATATAAAAGTATGAAATTAGTACACTCCCTTATACCATACACAAAAATAAACTCAAAATGGATTAAAGATCTAAATTTAAGGCCAGACACTATCAAACCCTTAGAGGAAAACATAGGCAGAACAGTCTATGACATAAATCACAGCAAGATCCTTTTTGACCCACCTCCTAGAGAAATGGAAATAAAACCAAAAATAAACAAATGGGACCTAATGAAACTTAAAAGCTTTTGCACAGCAAAGGAACCCGTAAACAAGACGAAAAGACAACCCTCAGAATGGGAGAAAATATTTGCAAATGAAGCAACTGGCAAAGTATTAATCTCTAAAACATACAAGCAACTCATGCAGCTCAATATCAAAAAGACAAACAACCCAATCCAAAAATGGGCAGAAGACTTAAATAGACATTTCTCCAAAGAAGATATACAGATTGCCAACAAACACATGAAAGAATGCTCAACATCATTAATCATTAGAGAAATGCAAATCAAAACTACAATGAGATATCATCTCACACCGGTCAGAATGGCCATCATCAAAAAATCTACAAACAATATATGCTAGAGAGAGTGTGGAGAAAAGGGAACCCTCTTGCAATGTTGGTGGGAATGTAAGTTTATACAGCCACTATGGAGAACAGTATGGAAGTTCCTTAAAAAACTATATATAGAACTACCATACCACCCAGCCATCACACTACTGGGCATATACCCTGAGAAAACCATAATTCAAAAAGAGTCATGTACCACAATATTCACTGCAGCTCTATTTACAATAGCCAGGACATGGAAGCAACCTAAGTGTCCATCAACAGATGAATTGATAAATAAGATGTGGCACATATATACAATGGAATATTACTCAGCCATAAAAAGGAACAAAATTGAGTTATTTGTAGTGAGGTGGATGGACTTAGAGACTGTCACACAGAGTGAAGTAAGTCAGAAAGAGAAGAATATATACCGTGTGCTAGCACACATATATGGAATCTAAAAAAAAAAAGAAAGAAACTGGTCAGAAGAACCTAGGGGCAAGATGGCAATAAAGATGCAGACCTACTAGAGAATGGAATTGAGGATACGGGGAGGAGGAAGGGTAAGCTTGGACAAGGTGAGAGCGTGTTATGGACATATATACAGTACCAAATGTAAAATAGATAGCTAGTGGGAAGCAGCCGCATAGCACAGGGAGATCAGCTCGGTGCTTTGTGACCACCTAGAGGGGTGGGATAAGGAGGGTGTGAGGGAGGGAGATGCAAGAGAGAAGAGATATGTGGATATATGTATATGTATAACTGATTCACTTTGTTATAAAGCAGAAACTGACACAGCATTGTTAAGCAATTATACTCTAATAAAGATGTTAAAAAATAAAAAAAAAATAAAAAGAAAGAGTAAGTACAATTTAATAAAAAAATATTTAAAATGGTAAAATTAATATAACAATATATATATATTATTTATCCCAGTATATCCAACAGAATATCATTTAAGCATGTAACCAATATAAAAATTGTTAATGAACTACATTATATTCTCTTTTTAACTGTCTTCAAAATCCAGTGTGTATTTTGTATTTTCAGCACACCTCAATTTGGGCCATGCATATTTCAAGGGCTTAAGAGCCACATGTATTGAACGTGGCAGCTCTCAGACAGTAATTGGCACGTCTGTTCTTCTGAAGCCCCACTGTAGGGCCTGATATTACAGTGGATAACCAAAGTTAACTATCCATTCTTTCAGGTAATTTTGTCTCAAAAGGTGACCAGTTAAGCACCTGCATTAGAATCACCTCATATGCTTATTAAAATAATCCACTCCAAAGTTTATTAAATTAGAACCTCTGCGTTGGACAATAAGATTTAGCATTTTTAACACACCTAACCAAGGATTTCTTGTGTAGATATATGCCTGAAAATGCAGATTTAAAAAAAAATACTTTCCCAATAAGCGACATAAGGAGCGATGCTACATGAAACCATTAACATTTTAGAGCCAAATCAATTCTAATCACCTTTTACCTTGAGAGGCAGCATGGTAGAGAATAAAAAAATTATGAAATACATAATCACCATATTCTCAGAAGCTCAAACAATTAATTTTTCATCATAGCATTTATCACTGCCCCACACTATAATATAGCTTGTTGATTGTCTTTCTGTCACCAACAGCATATAATCTTCATGAGGTTTGGGACTGATATATGGTATCCACATAATATATAGTATATATCTATCAAAACAGTTCCTGGCAAAATAGTAGGTGTTCAACAAATAGTTGATTGATGAATGAATGAAATCTTTACTTCCTTTAGCCAGTTATTTAACCATGTGAACTAAAAATTTGTCCACCCACAAACTGAAGATTATATGTATCTTTAAGTATTGTATGAAATGAAAAATTGATTATATGTACAGGGTTTTCATTTAACACAACTTTTCCCCAACAGATTGTCTATTTTTTCTGTGCAGGAGAAGAGTGAATTCATAAACTCACAGTTGTTAATAACTTGTTGTATTCCATCTCCCAATAACTTCTGCATTTTAAAAGCACATATCTGAAGAGATTCACTTCAATCCATAAGGAGTTGCTTTAATAGTTGTTATTCTGTCCTGTGATCATAGTAGGGGGACAAAGAAAATCCCTTATAATTTTATTATATAGAGAGACACCTAAGATTTGCCGACCATTTAAATCCTGGTTCAACTCAACGACTATAGGAGGGGAAAATATCTGTTTCTGCCAAAGATTTTACCTACTTGTTGTTCTGGAAAGCATTTTCTTTCAGAATACAACCGTTACAATATTATGATTTCTGTTTGGATTTATTATTTTAGCCATATTTCTCTAGTTTTCACAGGTATCATGCTCCCGGTCTCTGCACTGATTAGACTGGCATTACAGAACAATGCATACAGGCAGCTGGCACCAAAGGTAATGATAAAAACAACAGGCTTCTCAAATGCAATATGGACTATTTTCCCTTGTACCATTATTTTGCTTAGTGATTATAATCCACTCACAGGACATAAAACGTGTCTGATGCAAGCCCTAAACAACCATGACTCTTTTTTATGTAAGGAGGAGATCTTTGTTTTAGGGAAAAACAACAGGATTTAACTATGGGATACATTTCTTAGAAACCATAGAATTAAATTCAGATGAGTTCTCCACAGAGTTTCAATTCTGAACAAAGCTTATCAGAAGGGGGCATATGGGGACAGGAAAGTCTTGTGAATTTAATTGTATGGAAGTGAAAAGAACCCTGCTTCTGCAAAATTCTGATTTTTAAAACACCCCAAATTAATTACTTCAGAGAAGTTGGAATTAAATTGGTCTTGGTTACCACTGAGCAAGAAAAGAAAAGTAATGTGAATATCTGGTAGCTAAGTGTAAGTATTCAGAGTTTTATAACCGCAAAGGTGAAGTTAACGGTCTGGGAGAGATGCCTTAATGCAAGGAACTGAGGTTGCTGATGTGATGCACTAGAGTCACTAATTAACAATCCAATCCCTCAACTATTTCATGGTTTAAAACATCTCTTCCTTTTATATTAACAGTTAAATGATAATATCATGTTTCTTAGTCACTGTTTTTCTTTGTGAATAATTAATCAATTCGGATCTGTAAGATACCAACACAAGAAAGTTCCTTTTCCAATCCTTTGTTTCTGGAATAATCTGTTGCCAATAAAATAGTTGGTGCTGTGATAAGAGCTCCCAAACTATGTATAGCAACTTTCACTTTCTGTTCACTACTGAAACTAAATATCACATTTTACATGCTAACATTTTTATATAAAACAAGTTTATTTTTTTTGCTGTTGGTCTGTTTTTGGTGGTGGGAAGGGGGAATGGAGTTTGTGGGGTTGAAATATGTATCTAACGGAAGCTCTGATTTCTGAGTTTTTCACCAGGTCTAGTGGTCAAAACATTGTTTGTCTTCTTACTTATTTATATATTCCCAGTTTGGAATACACATCCTGACATGTAGCAGAAAGACTCAGCCCCCTCCATGGACAGTTACAGCATGACATTTCCATCTCGTGGGCTGCTCTGGATTCTTATCTGCCAGGGATTACACAACAGCCATCAGTCATTTTACACTTCCCTTTAAGGAGTCTGGGTGCTTGGATAAAATTCCACTTCAGATAGCCCAAGAATGTATACACATTCATACACACATTTATGATTGAACGTGTGTACGTGTAGGCTTGTACATTTGCATTCTTAACCACCAGGAGAGTGAAGGGAATCTTACGAACATATTCTAAGAATAATTCATGTCAAAAAAATTAGGCCAAAGCACAGTAATTTGGTTTTGAGTTAGGCTGATATTGAGTATATAAATAATGTAACACTGGTTTTAAACACAATGTAAATTGACATTTTAAAACCATACAGTTTTTAGAAAAAAAAAAGGAGCAAAGTGTTCTTAAGTTTGGATGGTAGGGAAAATGACAAGACCTTTAGAAAAGAAACACATTCTGTGTGCTATCAAATCAATGGCTGTCAACCCTGAAAAAATATTTTGAATAAATGTCAGAGGTCATTTGTTGATTTGTCTTTTTTTCCCTGCTACTGTTTACAATTGAGTAGCAATCAGAGGCACTTATATACTTCTCTATGTCAGCCAAGAGGTGAAAAAATTCATGTCATATGGGTGTCTATTTGTTTTTGTGTTTTGCTTTTATTTCATTGGCTTTCCCCTTTTCTTTCCAAAATGTCTGTGATATTATAAATATCCATCACGGTATTTCCTGCCAGTGCCTGTGGTATTTTTTTATAACCCTCCTCTGCTTCTTCTCCAGAGAATAAAGACCAAAGGGTCAGAGAGTAGCAAGGAAAAAAAAAAATTATTAAAACCACATTAATTAACTATACATTTGGCTATCACTGTTTTTTTTCATTCTTCTACTTTTTACGTCATTTGACAAATATTTAACTCTTGCTATAAGTATGGCACTATGTTATATTCTTGGGAAGCATATGAACAAAGAATCGTTATTTATTGAGAATTCAAAATGCTTATTACACACTCTGTGTCCGCAGGAAGCCACAGTCAGACAAATTGATCATTCTGTTAGAGCGTGCTATAAAATTGAGGTATGCTTAAAGTATTTTTGGAGCAGTCTGTATTTATTCTTCAAATATGGAAAAGCTGTTTTATTCTGGATCACTAAGTCCTTACTGGGCTTAGATTCTATAAAGAAGACAGACACATCAAAGGGCAATTGCCATGCAGGGGTGAGAGCAGCACAGTGCTCTGAGGCCATCTTTACCCAGACTTGGGAACACTGATTCTCACTGGGGCAGTCTGGAAGTCTTCACACACTCTCCTAGCTCTCTTCCTGCTCTCATGGTTCTGTGTCCTGTGTTCTCAGGGATGTCTGCATGCCCAGCCTCCCATGTGATGTTTACCACACAAAGGGATACCCCTAAAGGTCCAAACTGATCCTCTTCCCTTCTCTCACTGGAGCAGCACAAGAGATCTTCTCTCAGTCACTGCAGACATGACAAAAAATGTCTGCAAAATGGACCCGTCCTGAAATTTTAACCCCTTAGAGTACCTAGTACAGTACGTTACCTGTTTTTGCCGTATTTGTGCTGAAACTGAAAACTAATCAAGCTCTTTACTTAGTAGGGCAGGACTGTGCCCCATTAGTGCATAAGGTGCTTTGTTTAGGGAACACAGAAACTGCCCTTTCACACCCAACTTTAGTTGCTTTCTTAAAAGGAAGGACAGAGAAAGGGAGTGCGGAGGGAAACACAAGAAGGGAAGACGTTAATTTGCCTAAATATTTACATTTGGGGAAAGTAGTGAGACTGCAAGGGTGATCTCTAAAAACTACAGAATCAGCCTGGGCAAAAGAAGCAGCAAGGGTTTGCCTCTGAAAGCAGGGGCAGCACGGAAATCACAGCCCCACACAGAAGCGTCTTTATTTCACAGAAGGTCACTAATAAACTACTCAAACAGAAGCCTATTTGATGGAGAAAGAGAGAATGTGTCAGGGGGCAGAGAAAAAAAATCCTACAAGGAATTCAAACTGAAATTTAGTAATAGAGAGCTAATGTACTGCAAAAATAAGCTTGCTGCTAACAGTAAAGACACTGCCAAGAAATAGTGCCAGGTTAACACATAAATCAAAATTTTGCAATTATGCAAATGAGAAAGCCAGAGACTTTATTTCATTTCCATATGATTCCAGAATAAAGGCCCTAATTTTGATAAATATATAAAAAAGATTTTAAGAAAGTGAGATGATGAATTACAGCAAACTGAAGATATCAATCTCACTCTGGCAAAGGAAGATGATTAAAAATTTTTATACATGTATATCACATATATATTTTAAACATGCATATGAATGCATATATTGCTATAAATCTATTCAGTATTATAATTTTTACATATTCAAAGGCAACTTTCTTTTTCTATATCACTTTATGCTCTTTCTGACATTTTTGCACAATTCTTGATAAGGCTGATATAATTATCTCCATTTTTAAGTGATAATTAGTTTAATATCACAATAGAGTAAAACAAAGTTTTGTTATTTATAAAAGTGCAGTTAATTACCATAAACTTATATTCCTGGAAATGTAGGATTACACACTGCTGTGAAAGACATGGGTGGGTAAGATAAGGTAAGAAGTGAGTCACTGAGGATCAATTTGCTTTAGCTCTAATAGGCATAGTTTCTTAGGACTGACTAGAACTGCTACAGAAAAGCAAGGGCATGTGTTCAGGGTGTAGGCAAATACATTTTAAAAGTACGTAACATTATGCAAGCAATTGTATCATTCACAATTACATATCACACAGCAAGGTAGAATAATTCATGCTGTCCAACTATTTCCTTCAGAACTAAGGATTAAGAGCCATTTACCTTGGTGTTTGGCATGTGAATAAGCAGATGGGTGGACGTAAGAATTTTGAAACGCACATCAAGTTGATGCTGAATGTGCTGAATATTACATAAAACAGAGACCAAATGACACAAAGCAAGTATTTGAAAGCATGAAATATTTTTGAAAGGGAAGATACAAAAATGTGTTTTTAGAAAAACTAAATACTAACCCACAAAAAGACATTTGGCTTGCTATCCAATGAAACTGTATAGAGCAGAAAGGTGAGTCAGTTGAACAAGCATCAGATAGATACAAAGACTGCTGCCTCAAGTAAGGTAACGATATTTATGGCAGAATCACAACTTTTGGTTGTTGACAGCCCATAAAAATGCACCTCAGCATTATAGGGTGATTTAACAATTAATTTACAATTCATCTGGTGTTTTATGATACATTTGTCTTAAGACTTTGCATTTGAAAATATAGAACACAAAATTGCACTCTGGTGTCTTTAAGGTATAACTCAGTATTTTTGAAATGTACAACTTTTATTTTTCATTTATGTTATATAAATAAGGATACAATAAGATCATGCCAACTGTTTATGAAATCACGGGAAGCTTCATGGACTCAATTAATACCAATAAAACAGATATAAACACTTATTAAGGCCAAAAATCATCTAGTAATTTAATGTACAGGACTCAGTCTTAGCACCTTGTATCCTCCTTGCTCAGTGATCCCCTCCAGTCTCTTGGTTTTAAATATTATCATATGTGTCTGATTCCCAATGTACAACTCTAGTCTAAACTCACACAACAGCCAAGGACTTGATGTTTCCACTTGTGTTTCAAATCTGCATCTGAAACTTGGCATACACAAAACCAGGTTCCTGATTGTCCCTTTCCCCCAAGCCACCCTTCATATAGTTTTCCCCTCTCATTGAAAGCAATTCCATTCTCCCAGTTGCTCGGAGAGCCATCA
Organism: Balaenoptera acutorostrata; assembly: GCF_949987535.1. Classification (NCBI taxonomy): domain Eukaryota; kingdom Metazoa; phylum Chordata; class Mammalia; order Artiodactyla; family Balaenopteridae; genus Balaenoptera; species Balaenoptera acutorostrata. The sequence goes on along the minus strand of NC_080075.1, from coordinate 24,037,660 downwards.
TGGAGATACCATAGACTTTTCTTTTCCTATACCTTATACACAGTCAGAAAATCCTATCAACTCTATTTTCCAAATAGGTCCAAAGTTTGACCACCTCTGACTGTCCCAGGACAAAGTATCATCATCGCTCAGCCAAACTATTGTAATAAGCTCTGGAACTGTAGTAATCTCCTAAATAAATTCCTTCTTCCCTCCCATCCATTCTCAAAAAAATTCAGAATGATCCACTTTAAATATGTCAGATGACGCCTCTCATCTTCTCAAATACCCCTTGACTTCCCATAGCTCTCTCTAATGCCTCATGTGACCTATCCCTTTGCAATCTCTCTGAACTCATCTCCTCCACGATTCTTGCCTCTCTCCACTTCTGTTCCCAGGCCTTCTTGCTGATTCTCAAACAAAAGGATGGTGATACTGCCTCAAGTCATTTTCACTTGCTATTCTTTGCCGGGAAGACATTTCTGATACATATACACATGGCATCCTCCTTAACTTTCTTAAGATTTTTATTCAAATGCCAGCTTGTCACAGAGGTCTTTACTGACAACTTTAGACACATACACACAACTCACCACTACCAGCAGCAGCACTTTCTGTCCACTTTACCCTGATTTATTTTTCTCCATCACACTTTTTACCATCTGGTATGTTTTAGACACATACATACATGTAATCTGTCTTCATTTTTCACAAATTCTATATTTGCAAAATTGCCCACTCACTAAAGTTTACTTGTTACCTCAAATCTAATACTTGCAGTGGTGTTTTCAAAGTCATTCACAGGCATGTGCAGAGCTGTGAAAAATTTGTCACTCAGGGACACATTCTCATCTGAGGCAGACCTCTCTACCTTCTTGTTTCATCTCTCATACTATAGACAAGTGTCCTTTTTGCAGTATATTTTGTGCCATGTTTTTCCCATTTTTCATGTTTTTGTTAGTGATTTACCTGTTTAAAATAACCCCAAGTGTAGTGCTGAAGTGCTGTCTAGTGTTCCTAAATTCAAGAAAACTATGCTGTGCCTTGCAGAGAAAATGTGTGTCCTAGATGAGCCTTGTTCAGTCATGAGTTACTGTGCTGTTGGCTGTAAGCTCAACGTCAGTGAATCAACAGCATCTATTAAACAAGGTGTCTTTAAGCAGAAACACACATAAAACAAGGTTATGTATTCCTCAGTCTACAAAAAATCTGTGACCAGAGGCTCACAGGAACCTAGCCGGTATTTCCCCTAGGAGCAATGGTTTAGTATGTGTTAATACAGTGTTCGTGGCAACACTATAAAGCATAACTACTGTGAATAATGAGGTTTGACTATATTTGTTCCTTTTTATTGTAATACTTTTTCCTTTAATGTAGGGGATTCTGAAAAAGCAGGGCCTTGTTTATTTTCCTAACTAATATATCTCCAGAGATTAAATCCATGCCTGGAATGTAGCTGGTTCTCAGTAGTAATAATATATTATTACAGCATATAATCCTCCCAACAGTTCAATGTTGTAGGGACTATCACACTCATATGACATATTAAAAAAGCTTATAACAAGGAGGTCAATCACTTACTTAAGGTTACTCAGTGCAAAGATGTGAAACCAGGAAGTGTATTTGGATTCCTAACCACCTCAGTATTGCTCAAGGTGACATTGGTAGAAAACTATTTGGTTGATGAATGAAATGAAGGAAGGTTAAATGAATGAATTAAACAACACATGCATTTCAGGTATATCTAATTCTAAACTGAATTTATCATTTTTTGATCACAAGCAAGCCCATATCCCTAGTTATTAAACTAATTGTGATATAAAAATTTATTATTATCCTTAAATTAAAATGCTAAATAGATAATGGCAGTGATTAATCTGAACTAGAAATCAGCCTAGAGTAGATAACAGATTGAGGATATAGAGTTAGAAAATGTGGACTCTACTCCCGTATCATTCTACCTTTTATCCTTTAGACAACATGCACGCACACACACACACACACACACACACACACACACTTACATACACATACCATCTATCCTCACTATCAAGTCACAAAGACTTTGAAACTCAGATTTTGCACTGTTATTTACATATAAACTTATCTTCCTTACCTACTTTTCTGAATTGTTGAAGGAATCAAGAAGGGCCATGAATGTAAACACAATTTGAAAAAGGCTCAATGTTATGAAATATTATTAAAATAATGAATAAACATTTTACAATATGAATCATTCTTCTAAGATTTGAAACAAATATTTATCAAGGGATTCATAAAGAAGTAGTTTAGGATAAATATGGTTATTATTATTATAAGAAAATGCATAAAATCAAAGACATATACACAAATTAACATCATTCAGACACAAGAGTTTTGCTTTCCCTTCAGGCTAATGGGATTGATTTTATGCACAGTGCTCACCTGATAGCTCTATTAGTCTTTTTTTTTTTTTTTTTTTTTTTCTTTCTAGAAATGAGTGGGACTGATGTACAAGTAAAATCAAATAAAGAAAGGACCATTGACCCGATTGCAGCTTGACAACTGTGACACAGAACACCTTCCCCTCACAGACTTTGAGCTTTGGTTTTCCCCTTTGAGGTCTTCTGAGCTGTCATTTTGACTTAATTATTTCTTTGGGGAGTAAAAACTGATAGTTGACCATGATTTGTGTTGATTTTCAATAAAGTCACTGCCAGGGATATTTAAGTCAAAACATCTGTCTGACAGCTTTATTGACACCAGTGTATGTGACACTAATAAAGAAATGAAAGAGAGATTTCCTTCTATTGTTCATTTTCTTCTCTTTCTTTGGCAGGTAGAATTCTAAGAACTGCAGCAGTCAAGCCAAGCCTGCTTGTATGTCATTCTTACAAATAACCACTTACTCAGTTAGTCCTGGCAATTTAGAGTGTTCATTGTCACTTCCCTCACTTAGAATGTGAGCCAGGTGAATTTGTCTGCTTTGTCCTTGTTTTGTTATCATCCCTCATTGGTATTACACTGAAACACAAATGTGTTTTTTTGTTATCTCTGGATCAGTAATGCAGAAAAAAATCAGCCATGGAATTCACACTTAAACAAAGTGTGTGTGTGTGTGTGTGTGTGTGTGTGTATGTGTTTTTAATTTGCAGAGAAAACACATTTTGTTAAATTGCTTCAAAAAATTAACACGTGTGGAAGGATAGGCTGACAGAGGAAGGGATAGAGGCAGAGAAGAAGAGAGACCAGAAGAGTGAGAGAGCACCTGAGAAATGGAGAAGTAAAAGATATTGAGTAGACTTTGAGTCATTTGTCTGGGGCTGCAGCTATTTGTTTACATAGATAAGATTTTTTATAAATTGTCAGTCCCATCTCTTGCTTTGTTGACTTAATCATATTTATGTCTTTCTGACAGAACCCAACTGCCGAGTCTTATATGATTCATGGTATATATAGTAGTCACAGAAGCCTATTTCAGTGGAAACTTCTCAATAGGGGTGAACTTCTACAACAATGTCAAAACTAAGATTGAAACAGAATCAATATGATAGACTTCGTTTAAACAAACAAAAAAAAAGTCAAAATTAAATCAAGACAATAATTATTCAAAGCCAAATAAATGATATAGGAAATAGGTACCAAATTTGTAAAAATATAAAGGTTATAAACCCCTAGTTTTCTTATTTTTACTTTATATTTGACCCATATTGACTTATTTAAATCCAATATGTCTATTATTAAGGGTCAAAATGAGCTGTTTTTTGCAGTTGTAGGGATGATCACATTTTATTCAATTATGTTGTTTGTAACAATCAGCAATTCTTTTATATTGCATTCTGTAAAATAATAAAGGTATAGCCATCTCTCCACATGTCTCTTTACCGTGTCACACAAAAATGAATCATCTAACAGTCATCTCTTAGGTGTCAATATCTAGCTACAGACTGGAATTTAATTCCCTTTCCTTCATATGATATTGTTTCTAGAGGCCTCTTATCAGAGCAAATTCTCTTATTTTCACTTTAAAGATTGTTACTGTCAGAGAAAAAATAGCTAGTAAAAAAAGCAAAAAAATAAAATAAAATAAAGGTATAATATGATAAAATTTTCAAATAATCAACATATATCTTTGTAATATGAATGTAGTTAAGGCTTTCACAACATTGTTGTTGACTGCCAGGCAGCATCACAGCATGATAACCTAAAACTTTGCTCATCCACTGGTATCCAAAAGTCCAAATTCCATTTTGTGAATCAAGTAAGTTGAGTAAAGGAAGGGGTCACTATACTGCAAACAACTGATTGTGTGAAAGACATATGAACATTAAGAAAAATTTGTGACCAAGATAGAAGATGTATTTATGGGAAAACATTTTCTTCTAAAATATGTAAAAGAAGAAAAAATTATTCTTTCCCTAAAACACCAACTGTGTGTTGCAGAGGAAGCAACTCCAATCCACACATATAAAGAAGCACAGGTGGTATTGGTTTTATAACTCAGTTCATTCATAAGTAATTAATTTAGCTTAATTTGGGGGGGGCATTAATCTTATTAAAAATTCAAACTTTCAAACTTGAACAGATAGCCTTAATCATTTTTATAGTCCACTATATATTGCTAGAGCTCACAGGTTACTATCATAGTGAACAATGCCTAAATTACTTTTCACAAATATTTCATCTATTTTGAACCAACACTTAGTATTTATTTAAGTAATATACAGTGACCTCACATAGAATTTTTTTTTTCAGACAAGAAAAAGATGAATGTCTATTTCTTCAGAGAAGTTTCTCAAATATATGCTTTATAGGTTAACTAACATGCATGTTTTAAAGTCCTTTGATACAGATTCTAAATTGTGTTCTAGAAAGGTTTACCCATTCTCCACCAACACTAGCATTTAATAATTTTAAAAATATTCTGACAAGGAAAAGAAGATAATTAATTTTAGTGTAATTTGCATATATTTTATTTGTGTGTAAATTTGGGCATTTCTTCATATATTGGCACTTCATATTTCTTCTTTCTTAGGTTGCCTCTTCATATTCTTTGTCTTTTTTAATTTAAGGTTTATGACATTTTATTTTTGATTGATTTATTTGTAGGCCCACTTTCCCTATTTAATAAAATAACCATTTTTCCATCATAGCAATCTCTATATTATCTTTTTCTTTACAATTTTAACGTTTTATTACACACAAAAAATAAACTTTTGTGTTTCCCTGTTGATCAATATTGACCGTTTCAAACACAGACACATTAAAAAATTTAATGAAAGCAATGGAGGATTTTCTCAAGGTAAAGAGTTCAATTTAATCTTTTCTCATGAGAAAAAGTACTGAGAAAACTTTGCTTAAGCATGTAAAAAGAATCATGAACTACTTGAGCCCATTAGTGTACTGTGTATTCGGAAGAAACCTCTTCCTTGTTGCCCTTTTTGTGCCATGCTTGCAATGCCCTTCTCCCAGTCATCTTGCCTAGACATACACCTTTGCATCATTGGTTCTTTAGTGTTCTCATTTATTTCCGTATGTCAATTTATTCAGAATGCTGTTTCTATTGTTATAGGATATGAATCATTTACCTCTTTTTTTTTCTAAAATAGTTAATCAGTTATCCCAGCTCCATCTAATTAAGATTCCTTTTTCTCCCTGAAAAGAAATACTTGATAGATGTATGTGAGAATCATAAATTTATGACTTTTCATACAAGTTTTTAACTTTCCCATTTTAGAGGGGAAATTTTTTATACATTTTACTCATTCCTTGACATATCAAATTGTAGGAACATAAATAAGATGTTCAAGAAATGGGATAATGTAATTGATAGGATTTATTTTAGAGCTATGTATTGAACTATCAAAAAGAATATTCGATTCTTATGTGCTTGTAGAACATTTACAAAATTTAATCATATTCTAAATGAAAATTAAATACAAAAAATTCAAAACCAGTAAATATATAGATCTGATTATTTGATTATAATGAAGCAAAAGCCACAAATTAATTTTAGTAGTAAAATACCTTGAAAATTAAGTAAACACAAAGTATTCATTTTAATAACTCTTAAATCAATAAGAAAACTAAAGCGTCATTTAGAAAAAGTTTACAATGTAATGAAAAGTGTAGAAACCATGAATTGTAGTTAAGACTATAAATTAAATCCAAATTTATTTTGGAAAATCTTTATAATGGTAAATAATGCAATTTAAAAATAATGTTACAGTAGAATAAACACATGGAACGATTGTCATACTAAAGCCAGTTACAAACATTATTTAAATAGTTTGAAAAACACATGAAAGGATGCTCAAAATCATTAATCATTAGAGAAATGCAAATCAAAACTACAATGAGATATCACCTCACACTGGTCACAATGACCATCATCAAAAAATCTACAAACAATAAATGCTGGAGAGGGTGTGGAGAAAAGGGAACCCTCTTGCACTGTTTGTGGGAATGTAAATTGATACAGCCACTATGGAGAACAGTAGGGAGATTCCGTAAAAAACTAAAAATAGAACTACCATATGACCCAGCAATCCCCCTACTGGGCATATACCCTGAGAAAACCACAATTCAAAAAGAGTCATGCACCAAAATGTTCATTGCAGCACTATTTACAATAACCAGGACATGGAAGCAACCTAAATGCCCATCTACAGATGAATGGATAAAGAAGATGTGGCACATGTATACAATGGAATATTACTCCGCCATAAAAAGTAACAAAATTGAGTTATTTGTAGTGAGGTGGATGGACCTAGAGTCTGTCATACAGAGTGAAGTAAGTCAGAAAGAGAAAAACAAATACGGTATGCTAACACATATATATGGAATCTAACAACAACAACAACAAATTGTTCTGAAGAACCTAGGGGCAGGACAGGAATAAAGACACAGACATAGAGAATGGACTTGAGGACACGGGGAGGGGGAAGGGTAAGCTGGGATGAAGTGAGAGAGTAGCACTGACATATATACACTAACAAATATAAAATAGATAGCTAATGGGAAGGAGCTGCATTGCACGGGGAGATCAGCTCTGTGCTTTGTGACCACCTAGAGAAGTGGGATAGGGAGGGTGGGAGGGAGATGCAAAAGGGAGGGGATATGAGGATATATGTATACGTATAGCTGATTCACTTTGCTATACAGCAGAAACCAACACAACATTGTAAAACCATTATACTCCAATAAAGATGTTTAAAAAAATTAATAGTCTAAGTAAACAATTTACTGCAGTATATTTTACCAGAAATATAAGTGAATAATTGTTTTCTCTAAGGGGTAAGATTGCAGATTATTTTCTTTCCAAAATAATCCAAATTACGTACAATTCCAGAAGACTACTGAGGATTCAGGGAAACTGTTTTTAAGAAATCGCTAGGCACCAAAGAAAATAAAAGTATTTAGTGAGGTACATCTGAAATATTCTTGGTGACATAATGGATGGCACTTCTGTAGCAAAAACAATTTCCAAAAAACAAAACAAAATGAAAACTTTCATTTTGACTAAAGGAAGCCCTGAATGGGGATTTAGCAAGGTAATGGCCCTATTTTGTAGAGTTAAAACTTTATTTCAAACTCATGCATAACTACAAATGGAAATATTATGTTCCCATTATCTTCTTTTTTAAAAATGATTTATTTTGAGATGCATATCAGTACCATATAGTATTCAAAATGCATTAATGTTTTTGTACTCATTCAACAACCACGTGAGGCAAGTACTGTTACTTTAATCCTAAGAATAAGGGAATCAGGCTCATGGATTTTCATTATCTTCTTCAAGCAAACATAGATTCTAATCTTCAAGATGAATTGCATTAACATCTATTTTGGACAGTGTTGTAAACCACTGGTCTCCCTGCTAGTATTGATACTTGCTTCTCCCTAAAAATTTATCTTCGCCTCTATTTTCTTTTCAATCTCACATATTATCAAAATTGATCAGGACTTGTGTGGAGGTAATGGAAACACACAACTTCAAACTTTACTCATGGAAAGTAATCTCCTTTATTTCATGATTAGTTCAAAGTGGAATTTAAGATAAAAATGTTATTTTTAAGTGCAACTTTATCTTTACATCTATGCAAATATTACTTACCATTCAATACAGCTCAGCTTTCAAAATTATCAAGATAAAGTGCTATAACCATTATCCATGCCTTGCTCTTCAATCTCTTTTTTAAGTTATTAGGTTTCTCATAGGTTACTTAGAAAACCTTATGCATCTAAACATATAGTGTCCCATATCAGCAGTTAGTATTTTAAATATTTTATTTTATTTTTTTCTGGATTCCTTAATGAGAGAAATTTTGCTTCTGTGAAAAGTTCACACTTTCCACAAAGCCCATTGATTGAGAGGTATTTGTCTCTACACATACACTGGCATATATACACTAATTCTTTTCCTGGCAAACAATCTGAGTTTCTAAGATATTCAATTAGAGAAAATGCCCTTCTTTTTGCTCATGTCATTTCAGAAGCACTTACTTCTAAAGACCTGTAAGTAGTCTCTGATGTGAAGATGCTGTCTGCTATAATTGCCACATATGAGTTTATAATTTTTATATTTTCTAAAAAGAAAGCAAGGGCTAGTGTTGATCGATCCTCTATAGTGAAAGATTTTTATGTAATTCAGTATTTATTTTTCTATAAGGAGTTTTCTGTCTCATAAGCAATTTCATTTCCTTGTTGACCTTTTCATTAATGTCAATGTCTGATTTTTTAAAATATGAAAATGAATGTGAGAATCTTTTAATGGGCTCTTTAACACCCATCATAAGAGTGTATAGGAAGTGAGATACTCCAGAAATCAATATTTTTCTGTTAACAAAATATATCTGACAAAAAAAAAAAAAATCAAATAGGCAGTGCACTTTGTAAAAGCTATGGAGATTTCAAAAAACAAGTCCTCAGAGTTTACTGGAGAGTGTCCCCTTAGCAGGATACTAATCCCTGCAGACTTATAAACAAAGATAAGTAACAGGAGGTGACTTTGATTGTGAAAGTGATGTGAGCTGCAGGAAGTACACAGTACAGTTCTGCCCTGTAAGTCATCCGGAGCCACAGTGGGTCTCAGGGTTACAGGAGGTATCCAGTCATCACTTCATGCCATTTTCTGACCCCTCTCTCTCAAACCCATAGATCCTCAGACACTTCAGAGTGATTGTAAACTTCATCTTTTCACAAAGGCTGTAAGCTACCTGTTATTCAAATAATACAGAAATAGGAAAAGGCTAAATGTCTAGGAAACAAAACAAACATATTTCAAATAATATTTTACTATGACACAAGGTTTTCCCATCTAGGATCTCATTTTACCCTTATCCCCAACTTAATTTGGCCTATAATGGTGATGCCACCACCATCCAGATGAAGAGAGTGAACTTTCCAGAATTAGAGCCCGTGCAGACAATGTTGGAATTTGGTATAAAGGAGAGATGACGTCTGCCTCAGCCCATGCTCTTCCATTTAAACAGCATTGCCTCTGATTATAAACCTCAGCAAATCCTGCCTAATTAATGAAGTTGATGTTAGTGGATTTCTACTTTAAAGGGGAAATTATCAAGTGAAAAAAACTACAGAAGAGAAGAGAGGCAGAGCCTTTGCAAAAGATCTCCAGCACTATTGCTTGGCAGCAGATTATTTTCAGGTAATTCATAAGGTGTTCACTCTTCCTTAGAGATGCTTTGTGCTAATTCTTGTCCTATTTTTCCAACAGATAGTACATTCTTTATATTTTATTATGCTAGCAACTGCGAATGAGAAGAAAAGAGAGCACAGCCCATGGTAAAATGAACAGTCACCTTGCCCAGGGTTAATGTCTGGCTGCTCAATGGACACTTGTTCAGTTCACCATCATGAAGGCAAACAGGTCCAAGCAAATCAACTAATGCATCATTCCAATTCCTAGATAGATCTTTTTCTGCCTACTCCATACTGCAACTATTAATAAAGAAGGCAAATTAAGCACTGCCAGCCGCAGGGGGTAAAAAGAAAGTGCAAGCATAAAAGCTCACAATTTACAAAAAGAATAACCCATATGAGTCATTCAACATCACTCTCCAACACTCTGAAATTCAAAACTTGCTGTTTTAGAATGTGTGTGTGGGAGCAGGGAGTCAGAGCCAGAGACAGAGAGACAGAGAGAAAGACAGAGACAGAGGAAAAGAGACAGAGAGAGAGAGAGCCAGAGACAGATAGAGAGACAGACAGACAGCAAGAGTTCTTTGTGCAGGTTTTTCTCTCATTTTTTTCTTTGCAGATCAAGTCTACATCCAAATGCAATGCAGGGTCACTGAATCACCAAACACATCCCAAATTGCAACATCTGACAGGGCCTTGAACTGATGTCAGATATTTCAGAGATGACCTATATGGAAATACAGCATTAGTCATCCTCTCTCTGCTCTCTGCCCAGAGAATTTCAACTCTTCCACTAAGAGTATTAATTCACTGCCTACTTACTGGCACCTTTCAGGAAAAAAACAATATGAATATTAATTCACATTATTGAGCACATTCTCTGTGACAAGTTCTGTTCTAAACTGATATGTATGTGAGCTCACTTAATTTTCTTTACAACTCTGTGATACATGGGTCTAGTACTATCTTCATTTTGCAGAAGAGAAAATTGAGGCTCAGAGAAATAAAGTAACCTGCCTAGTATAAGGCAGAGCTGAGATTTAAATGCAGCAACCTGGTTCCTGTACCTGCCTTCTTAACAGTGACCAATACCTGGCTTTAGCAAGGCAATCCATTAGTTCCCCTCCCCTTTACACATTACAGAACTAAGCAGATGAGAGTAGGTGGACTCTGCCTTTACCTAGATAGCCAAATATAGAAGTTTGATAAAATTAAAATAGTGCAACATGGAATATTCTCCAGGATAGATCACATCTTGGGTAACAAATAAAGCCCAGTAAATTTAAGAAAATTGAAATCACATCAAGCATCTTTTCCAAGCACAATGCTATGAGATTAGAAATAAATTACAGGGAATTTATTTTAAAAATGTACAAAACACAAACAAATGGAGGCTAAACAGTACTAATATTTGGTTACTAAATAAATCACTGAAGAAATCAAAGAGGAAATCAAAAAATACCTAGAGAATAATGACAATGAAAACACGACAATCCAAAACCTATGGGATGCAGCAAAAGCAGTTCTAAGAAGGAACTTAAGAGCAATACAATCCTACCTCAAGAAACAAGAAAAATCTCAAATAAACAAACTCACCTCACACCTAAAGGAACTAGAGAAAGCAGAACAAAAAAAACAAAAAACAAAAAAAAAACAAAACAAAGTTAGCAGAAGGAAAGAAATCATAAAGATCAGAGTGGAAATAAATGAAATAGAAACAAAGAAAACAATAGCAAAGATCAATAAAACTAAAAGCTGGTTCTTTGAGAAGATAAACAAAATTGATAAACCATTAGCCAGACTTATCAAGAAAAAACGGGAGAAGACTCAAATCAATAGAATTAGAAATGAAAAAGGAGAAGTAGCAACTGACACTGCAGAAATACAAAGGATCATGAGAGATTACTACAAGCAACTCTATGCCAATAAAATGGACAACCTGGAAGAAATGAACAAATTCTTAGAAAGGTATAACCGTCCAAGACTGAATCAGGAAGAAATAGAAAATATGAACAGACCAATCACAAGGAATGAAATTGAAACCGTGATTTAAAATCTTCCAAAAAACAAAACTCCAGGACAAAATGGCTTCACAGGTGAATTCTATCAAACATTTAGAGAAGAGCTAACACCCATCCTTCTCAAACTCCTCAAAAATATTGCAGAGGAAGGAACTCTCCCAAGCTCATTCTACGAGGTTACCATCACCTTGATACCAAAACAAGACAAGGATACTCCAAAAAAAGGAAATTACAGACCAATATCACTGATGAATATAGATGCAAAAAATCCTCAACAAAATACTAGCAAACAGAATCCAACAACACATTAAAAGGATCATAAACCATGATCAAGTGGGATTTATACCAGGGATGCAAGGATTTTTCAATATACACAAATCAATCAATGTGATACACCATATTAAAAAATTGAAAAATAAAAACCATATGATCATCTTAATAGATGCAGAAAAAGCTTCTGACAAAATTCAACACCAATTTATGATAAAAACTCTCCAGAAAGTGGGCACAGAGGGAACATACCTCAACATAATAAAGGCCATATATGACAAACCCACAGCAAACATCATTCTCAATGGTGAAAAGATGAAAGCATTTCCTCTAAGATCAGGAACGTGACAAGGATGTCCACTCTCATCACTATTATTCAACAGAGATTTGGAAGTCCTAGCCATGGCAATCAGAGAAGAAAAATAAATAAAAGGAATATAAATTGGAAAAGAAGAAGTAAAACTGTCACTGTTTGCAGATGACATGATACTATACATAGATAATCCTAAAGATGCCACCAGAAAACTACTAGACCTAATCAATGAATTTGGTATAGTTGCAGGATACAAAATTAATACACAGAAATCTCTTGCATTTCTCTACCCTAACAACAAAATATCAGAAAGTGAAATTAGGGAAACAATCTCATTCACCTTTGCAACAAAAAGAGTAAAATACCTATGAATAAACCTACCTAAGGAGGTTGAAGACCTGTACTCAGAAAATTATAAGATACTGATGAAAGAAATCAAAGATGACACAAACAGATGGAGAGATATACCATGTTCTTGGATTGGAAGAATCAATATTGTGAAAATGACTATACTACTGAAAGCAATCTACAGATTCAGTGCAATCCCTATCAAATTACCAATGGCATTTTTTACAGAACTAGAACAAAGAATCTTAAAATTTGTATGGAGACACAAAACACCCTTAATAACCAAAGCAATCTTGAGGGAAAAAACGGAGCTGGAGGAATCAGACTCCCTGACTTCAGACTATACTACAAAGTTACAGTAACAAGACAATATGGTACTGGTACAAAAACAGAAATACAGATCAATGGAACAGGATAGAAAGCCCAGAGGTATACCCAGGCACCTATGGTCAACTAATCTATGACAAAGGAGGCAAGGATATACAATGGAGAAAAGCCTGTCTCTTCAATAAGTGATGCTGGGAAAACTGGACAGCTGCATTTAAAAGAATGAAATTAGAACACTCCGTAGCACCATACACAAAAATAAACTCAAAATGGATTAAACACCTAAATGTAAGGCCAGGCACCATCAATCTCTTAGAGGAAAACATAGGAAGAACACTGTTTGACATAAATCACTGAAGATCTTTTTTGATCCACGTCCTAGAGTAATGGAAGTAAAAACAAAAATAAACAAATGGGACCTAATGAAACTTAAAAGTTTTTGCACAGCAAAGGAAACTATAAACAATTTGAAAAGACAATCCTCAGAATGGAAGAAAATATTTGCAAACAAATCAATGGACAATGGATTAATCTCCAAAATATATAAATTAATGAGCTGCTCATGCAGCCCAATATTAAAGAAACAAACAACCCAATCCAAAATTGAGCAGAAGACCTAAATAGATATTTCTCCAAAGAAGACATACAGATGGCCAATAGGTACATGAAAACCTGCTCAACATCACTAATTATTAGAGAAATGCAAATCAAAACTACCATGAGGTATCACCTCACACTGGTTATAATGGGCATCATCAGAAAATCTACAAACAACAAATGCTTGAGGGGGTGTGGAGAAAAGGGAACCCTCTTGCACTGTTGGGGGAATGTAAATTGATACAGGCACTATGGAGAAAAGTATGGAGGTTCCTTACAAAACCAAAAATAAAGTTATCAAATGACCTAGCAATCCCACTACTAGGCATATACCCAGAGAAAACCATAATTCAAAAAGAGACATGCACCCCAATGTTCATTGCAGCACTATTTACAATAGCCAGGTCATGGAAGCAACCTATATGCCCATTGACAGACAAGTGGATAAAGAAGATGTGGTACATATATACAATGGAACGTTACTCAGCCATAAAAAGGAACAAAACTGGGTCATTTGTTGAGACATGGATGGATCTAGAGACTGTCATACAGAGTGAAGTAAGTCAGAAAGAGAAAAACAAATATTGTATATTAATGCATATATGTAGTATCTAGAAAAATGGTACAGATGAACCGGTTTGCAAGGCAGAAATAGAGACACAGATGTAGAGAACAAACGTATGGCAACAAGAGGGGAAAGTGGGCCAGCGGTGGTGGTGGTAGGATGAATTGGGAGATGGAGATTGGCATATATACACTAACATGTATAAAATAGATAACTAATAAGAACCTGCTATATGAAAAAATAAAATAAAATTCAAATAAAAAATTAAAATAATGGAAGTGCCATGGTTCTCTAGCTAATGGAGCCTCTTCATCCTCCAGGTTTGAGATGAAGGGAGAGACAAAAGTCAAGGGCAGAGATCCCACCACCCACCTTCTCGTGCACTAGGAGCCACCCTTAATTTCTCCTTCTACATTATTTGCTTCTTAATTGAAGATTGTGAGATGTTTTGTTTGTTTGTTTTGTTTTGTTTTGTTTTTGGAAGTGTGTGGTATTTGTCTCAGGCATCCCTTGTCAGTTCTTTTCATGGATACATAAACTTGAAAGCCCCTTTTCCAAAAAAGTGTGATTATCCAAGGATGAGGGCAACTGCTCCAGGTTAACCTATTTCACATAACAAGACTACAGTATAACATAACAAGAGGGTGGAGGTTGATTTTTTTTTTTTTCTTTCTTGTAGTTATTTTGGGACCTAAGCATGAAACACAGTATTTCTCTCAAAATTCCTGGGTTGAAAGTTCTGTTGCAAATTTTAGGACATAAAACTAGTGTATAACTCTAATTTCTAACCAGCTGTATGAAGATAATGAAAAAATGCTATAAAATTTCAAATGAAATGTTACATGTTTCAAGTCAATGGGTAGCTAAACTTTTCCTGAGTTTGAATTAGTGACTTCAATAAAAAGAAGATGATGGATGGGGGAAGCATGTAATGAATGACCATCATTGATTCTCACTAATTTGAAATTGCTGATGCTTTTTTCCCATATGATTTGGCCAGTCTTTATTCCAACTGTGAGGGAATAGCATGAGCTTTTATTTCTTGTTTGATTTCCTACAAGGCACTGGATTTTAAATCGAATACCCTACATGAGGTTTCTGAGACTTCATGAAGTAAATGAAAAGGCAAAGAAAGAAAAAATGAAATATAAATTACTATAAAACAATGTATTTTTGAATACAAAAATTTCATAGACATGTTTTTAAAAGACTAACTAGGACATGTAATTAACTTTCTATTCCATTTGAAAATATTAGAAAATAAAACTTGACACAGATTCCAGAGAGGTGTCGATCCATAGAAGAAAAAATAATTACATGACAAATTTAAAAATTCAAAATCTTTACATAATATGTTGACTAATACATTTTTAGATATAAAATGACATGGCAAAATATCTTTCATCCTTCTGTAATTTACTGCAAATAACTCTAACATGTATCACTTTCAAAATCAGGTTTTAAAAATTTATAATCTCATTTATTTATTAAGAATATATTTCATTTAATAGAATGAATTCGTATTAACTGATGAATAATGAAACCCATTTGTCCCCTCCCTCAAAATATTTTTTATCTAATATAAAATTTCAAGTTATTGGGTTAAATGCCATGAGATTCTAAGTTACAATGCATATCTGCATATCTATCTATCTATCTATGAATATATCATCTAAAAACTTATGTATGATAAGTGAGTTTTTTATCTTGGGTGAAAATCTGGAAGACTGCATAGGGTATTTTTCAATTAATATGAGTGATAGGTGGGTAAATAAGAGAGGATGTCAAAGTCCTAGCAAGAAGACTTGAGTGAAGTTTCCTCTTTGGTGAGAAGCTCTAGGTAGCTAGAGAACAAAAATGACCTTGAATGTGAATTGAAATCTAAATGAGTGAACTGAAAAAACCTTGGGGTAGCTATCTGTGACAGTTCTTCTCAGGAAAGTTAGTGGTGTGAAAAAAAACCAAGTTTATCTACCTAATAAATTTTAGTAACATTATTTTTGGTTAATGAAGCAAGCTGAGCATTTAAGTATAGCTGGAATGGATGGTAAGTATCTTTAATAATAGCTTGAATTTACTGATTGTCTATTATAAGTCAGAGATTCTATCCGTTTTATATAGACTTCTTTTTAATACTTCAAAGTACGTTTTTTTTGTTTGTTTGTTTTTACCTCATTGCTAACTCAGTCTTAGAAGTTTGTCTAATACAGATAGTATGTGTTGTTGTGTTACCATTAGACCATAGCATAGTGAAGTATAGTTTGGCTGCATTTATTTGACTGGTCTGAGTGTAACTGAAGAGTGTCTAGGCATATATAGGTTAAGAAGCAAGTGGTGTCATTAACAGGCAGGCAGTAGGTAGTGTTTGAGATACCAAGTCAGGGTTTTTGGCTACTGGGTAACCAAGCACTTCAGTTAGCAACAGAAGATTTCTTGCACAGTTAGATTGAGTTGTTTTTACAGCCCAATGCCAATTTTTCTGATATTTTCAATTTTTTTTTTTCCTCTAACACACTTAAGCTACCTACCCCTTTGTATAAATCATGAATCATTCATATATTTTGGCCAGGTTAGTTGTCTGTGTCTGAAGAGATGCCTGTATTCTTGAGCCTGACATGAGACAGCAAAGGGGTACCCATGGATTCAAGATTGGTCTAGAATATGAAGGCTTTTTCTGAAATTTATAGTTTGCCTTTTAATAATCTCTTTCTCAAGGTCAAGAACACTGCACAGAGCCATTAATAATTATAATAAAGTTTTCTTAAATTTATAATTTTTAGTATGCTAACTAGAAACACATTTCAGACATCCACAACATAACTTTGATGCTGGAAAGTATAACTCTAATTTTTAAATTATTTTATTTAATTAAATGCAAATGCTAAAAATTTAAAAAACAAATTCTCAGGGTTTTTTCTTTGTATTGATAAACTCACTTTCCCTTTATTGTTTTAACAGTTAACTAAGAACTATCTTGCAACCACTGGTTTTAATTATTATAATTTAAATTTACCCAAGAATAAATAGAAATTAATGACATATTTATCAATAGAGAACACTGAGGAATATATACACATAGAATCTTTACAGAAAAACAGGTCAGGAAAACTCAGGTTAAAAACAAAAATTCAATGTATGTGTATAGTTGATTCACTTTGTTATAAAGCAGAAACTAACACACCATTGTAAAGCAATTATACTCCAATAAAGATGTTAAAAAAAAAATTCTCAATGAATCAGGATCTCAAGTAGAATTATAATAGGTTCCAAAATTGGTTTCTGCTCATTCAGTTATTTGCAGTATTTAATATGTTCTTTAGACCATGTGTACTTTTAAAATTTATTTTTGAGAACATTTTATGTTAGACAATTTATGAAACTCCTAGATATTAAAGATAAATACAATATAGGTTTTTAATCCAAGGAGCTCAAATTCAAGTGTGGGGAATAGTATGTAAACAAAGAGTTTTTTTCCTTTTTTAAAGTGGGTCATCTAATGTAAATTTGGAGAGACAGAAAGCATGCAAAACTTGAGAATACATAAGAGTATACACTAAGTCACTTGGAGAGTTGAAGATAAAATTTGAACTGGATCTTAAATGAGGGTGATTTTCCAGGTAGATACAATAGGTTAAATTGTAATCTACATTGAGAGAAAAACTATGAACAAAGACCCAGTAAGTGAAGAAAAATGTGATGTTCCTTTATAGTTGTGAATCAAAGGGCTCCTGCTTGGAAAAAAAAAAAAAAAAAGTATAATAGGGATTAACAGGATTTTAATTCGGATAGAAGGTTTGAAATCAGGTTATAAAGATTATAAAGAAGTTAAGAGTTTGGATATTATCAGGAAGAGAAAGGAAGTCAAGGAGATTTTCAAATCAGGAATGTGACATAAGATTTGTTCTTTGAGAAGATAGCCTTGGAGGCACTCAACAAAAATGAAGATTGTCAGCTTCATCCATATACTTCCTCAAAGGAAGGGCTGCATTTTTAAAATAAATTTGAAACTTCTAACACGCCATATAGGAACACAATAAATATTCAGAGATTGTTACATAGCTACCACTTCTTAAGCCATGAAGACTATTTTAATTGGCTATTGTTTCACACTGATTGGAATATACATTTCCTTCCAACTCAATAGAGCAGTTTCATCAGAAATAAATAGTAATGGCAGTTATTCTCATAGAAGTTAAAAATATCTGAACTAATGGATTTTGGAAACAAATGAAAAACTGAGTATTGTGTCCTTTCTCTTCCTACTCAGACAAAGAGAGAGTGAGAGAGAGAGAAGAGGGAGGGATTATTCCCTGTCTTAGAAAAATAAAATAAAATATTTTCCTCAATCACTGTGGCAAAGAGATATTTGTGTGAAAAACTATATTTATTTTGTGACAAACTTTAAAAAAGGATATGGTATAATATTATGGATTATAGATTACAAGGATGGAGCCACTATAATTACATATAACTGCATACTTCTTATGAAAAAAGTGATATTATTAAGCAAGTTAAAAAAACTATTTTTAAAGTTTACATATATGGCATGATTGATCACTGACCTATGTACACTTTTAAATAAGTTCACTGAGATGAAGAAATAAATAATGTCAAAGAGATGATAATGTCCATTTCCAACTCTTGTGACAAACATCTAAAAATGACAGATCTATATTAGGAATGCTCTGCTCTCATTTGAATGGAAAGAGACTATCAGAGATAACAGCATGCAGTAAGAGTTAAATAGGTAAATATTTCTATTCTCACAAATAATTTATAGCACACCGAAGGACTGTGTAAATACCAGTTAAATAATGAAAATTTTAAAATTAAGTAGAAAGAGCAGCACGTTGAAAATTTAATAGATTCTTAAAGTGACATATTTTCAGATCTATCAAGCAAAACAACAAGCTGTTCTTTACTACAAACAAATATGAATTAATTTCCAATACTATGCTCTAATCAATTTCAGGAATTAATAAACTGGTTTACAACCTCTCTTCTTATCCAACACTTATAGTCTTTGCCATGTTTGAACCAGGTACTAGAATGAGTCTTACACAATGCACTTATCTGTTTGGTACAGGCGCAAAGGGCTTTAATAATCCATATCTATTTGTGACTTCATAAAATGTTATAAAACATTACCCAAAGTCTACTAGTCTATCTAACAGGTATATGTATTAGTAATACAAACGACAATGACCAAATTGTCTCTATATTTCTTGATTTTTCAATACTACTATATGATGTTTACTTCTGATTTCTTCAAACTGCCTCTAGTCCAGAAGACTATAATCTGTCTAAACCTGTGCAACTATTACCCTTTGCAGATAACACATGAGTTATATCCACAGGTGGCCCTTCATGTTTTCATTTACACAGAACTGCATTTTATCTACAACTTATCAGTCTTTCTTAGAAGTTTGCTTTTACTGTGATTTGGAGAACTATGGACTGATATTCAAAATAGTTAAACAACTACTTGTAATATAAACTCTGATTTATGATTGCACAAAGCAACAAGTCCTATAACCAAGAATGGCTTGTTCACAAAAATACCTTATTTTAAACAATCCTGCTATAGGAAACATTAAACATTTAGATCAACATGCATCTTTAAGAGTTTTCTTTATTTCAAAATCATGGTCTACAGAGCTTGAGGAATAATTATCGTAGGTACCCTTGGAGCTTGCCTAAAGTATTTAGTATTAAAAAATAATAATAATTACCTCTTACAGCATGCAAGAGTTGTAGCTGAATGGACCAAGGTGGCAAAACCTATACTAGATTTCTAACTTCTAATGACTCTCGTGTACTCTTCCCATCCTTGATCTTCCTTAGTATTATCTGTATGATATTCAAAGAAGATTTAAAGTGTGATAGGAGATATGTTTGTATAATGGAGGTAACAAACCCCTTGCTAAAGAACATGCTATCTTGAGTTTAGATGTATTCATATTTTGTGAAATGTGATTGAAATTATTCAACTGCTATATAAAGATAAAGACATTATATTATAAAAGTTGTTGTATCTTTTATAGTGCATCTATTTAATCAATTTATTATAAAATTGGGTAAACCAAGCCTACCCAATTTAAGAGAATTAATAGTAGTTGACTATTATATTTGCAGATATAAAAATCACATTCATGTTTTTTTCATAAAGATAAAATGCCATATAGGTAGCAGACTCTCATACATAGCAGACTCTCCCACCTCATCACTATGGGCCCAGCACACTTCCACTGTGCTACTCTGCTTCCCAACTTATCGCTCCATCATATACAGATAATAAATAATGACTATTAAAATAGGATTGAAAACTAAGACAGAAAGCTAATCTTTTCACAGATATTGAATGACCCTTTCAAACAATTAGATAAATAGATCCTGACTGAGACACTGCTACATGGAATAAAAACACGTAGTATCATGAAATAATGGTTCCTGAAAACAGTCAGGCAAAAGTATAATCCCTTCCTTATTGTCCACCATTGTTTCCAAAGATGCAAGAACTGCGCCAAAAAGAAAACTAGCCACCCAACCTTCATTTATAGTTCTTAAACATATTACTTATCTTCAACACTAAATATCAGAAGTGTAGCAGTATGTGCCCAAAAATAACTTTAGGCTCAGCCTTGCTAGATTATAAGTACGGAGAAAACAGAGAGACACATTCATATACAGAAAGATCCATAACATATACCACTTATATCTGTTTGTCCTGTAAGCAATTATTTGAAGACTGAGTCTATTTTACAAGACATAAAGCATAATAAAGAACTGAAAAAGGAAAAATTATCTTATAAAGATGTCAGGGAACACTGACAATACCTTACATACTTTTACTAAAGTATATTTTTTCATAAATTTAGAATAAAATTAAACCTAAATGTAAAAAAATAACAATAATATGGGAAAAATACAATATTTCTACAGAGATTCATATTCCTCTAATATAAGGGTATATCTAGTAGTAAGAAGAGCAGAAGTATATTCTGGGAGGTGCAGTCCACAGAAGAAAAGTCCTTACAAGAAGAAGATATTTTTGCTATCACAAGAACTTGAATGGCAGTTCACAATATAACTTTTTATTTTACTATCCTATCTTGCTGCAAAGTACAAGCATACTTCGGTGATATTGGGGGTTCAGTTCCAGACCACTATAATAAAGTGAATATGACAATAAAGTGAGTCAGACAACTTCTTTGGTTTCCCAGTGCATATAAAGGATATGTTCACACTATACTGTAACCTATTAAATGTGCAATAATATTATGTCTAAAGAAAAAAAATGCACAACCATAATTTTAAAAAATACTTTCTTGCTAAAAAAAGCTAATCATCATCTGAGCCTTCAGCAAGTCTTAATCCTTTTGCTGGTGGAGAATCTTCCCCTGATGCTGACAGCTGCTGACTGATCAGAGTGTTGGTTGCTGAAGACTGGGTGGCTGTGGCAATTTCTTAAAATAAGACAATGAAGTTTGTTTCATGATTGATCGTTCCTTCCACTAATGATTTCTCTGGAGCATGTAATGCTGTTTGATAGCATTTTTACCCACAGTAGAACATTTTTTTCAAAATCAAAGTCAATCCTGTCAAACCCTACTGCTGCTTAATCAACTATGTTTATCTCATATTCTGAGTCCTTTCTTGTCATTTAACCAATCCTCAAAGCATTTTCTCCAGGAGTAGATTCCAACTCAAGAAACCAATTTCTTTGCTCATGCGTAAGAAACAACTCCTCATCCATTCATGTTTTATCACAAGATTGTGTCAATACAGTCACATTTTTAGGTTCCACTTCTAATTCTAATTCTCTTGTTATTTCCATCACATCTGCAGTTACTTTCTCTACTGAAGTTTTGAACACCTCAAAGTCATTCATGAGGGTTGGAATCAACTACCTTCAAACTCTTATTAACGTTGATATTTTGACCTCTACCCATGAATCACAAATGGTCTTCATGACATCTAGAAAGGTGAATCCTTTCCAAAAGCTTTTAAATTGAATTTGCACAGATTCATTAGAGGAATCACTATCTATGGCAGCTAAGAAATGTATTATTATTTAATAAAAAGACTTGAAAGTCAAAATTACTCCTTGATCCATGGTCTTCAGAAGGGATGTTCTGTTAGCAGGCATAAAAACAACATTATTCTCTTTGTACATCTCCATCAGAGGTCTTGAGTGACCAGGTGTGTTGTCAATAAGCAGTCATATTTTGACAGAAATCTTTTTTTCTGAGCAGTAGGTCTCAACAGTACACTTAAAATATCCATAAACTATGTTGTAAATAGATGTGCTGTCATCCAGGGTTTGTTGTTCCATTTATAGAGCACAGGCTGAGTCAATTTAGTATGTTTCTTAAGGGCTCTAGAATTTTTGGAATGGTAAGTGAATATTGGGTTTAACTTAAAGTCACCAGCTGCATTAGTCCCTAACAAGGGAATCAACCTGTCCTTTGAAGCTTTGAAGTCAAGCAATAACTTCTACTCTCTAGCTATGAAAGACCTAGATGGCATCTTCTTCCAATATAAGTCTGTCTCATCTACACTGAAAAATGTGTTGTTTAGAGTAGCCACTTTTATTATTTATTTTAGCTAGATCTTCTTGATAACTTGCTGCAACTTCTGCATCAGTACTTGCTGCTTCCCCTTGCACTTTCATGTTATAGAGATGGCTTTGCTCCTTAAACCTCATGAATCAACCTCTGCTAGCTTCAGACATTTTTTCTGCAGCTTACTTAACTCTCTCAGCTTCCACAGAATTGAGGAGAGTTATGGCCTTGCTCTGGAATAGGCTTTAGCTTAAAGACTGTTGTGGCTGATTTGATCTCTCCAGACTACTTTCTCCATATAAGCAATAAGGCTGTTTCACTTTCTTATCATTTGTGTGTTTAGTGGAGTAGCACTTTTAATTTCTGCCGAGAACTTTTTTTTTTATATTCAAAACTTGTCTAACTCTTTGGTGCAAGAGGCCTATATTTTGTCCCAACCTGGCCTTCAACATGCTTCCCTCCCTAACCTTAATCATTTCTACCTTTGATTTAAAGGTAGAGACATGCAACTCTTTTACTTGGACACTTATAAGCCCTTGAGAGGTTATTAACTGGCCTAATTTCAACATTGTTTTGTGTCAGAGCATGGGAAGAGAGCATGGGAGCAGTCAGAACACACAGCATTTATTTATTTATTTATTTATTTTTTATTTTATTTTATTTTTTTTTTAATGAGGATCTTGAATCAGATGCGTATGTTTGATTGATTGATTGATTGATTGATTTTTGGCTGTGTTGGGTCTTCGTTTCTGTGCGAGGGCTTTCTCCAGTTGTGGCAAGCGGGGGCCACTCTTCATCGCGATGCGCGGGCCTCTCTCGTTGCGGAGCACAGGCTCCAGACGCGCAGGCTCAGCAGTTGTGGCTCACGGGCCCAGCCGCTCTGCGGCATGTGGGATCTTCCCAGGCCAGGGCTCGAACCCGTGTCCCCTGCATTAGCAGGCAGATTCTCAACCACTGCGCCACCAGGGAAGCCCCCACAGCATTTATTAAGTATGCCTTTTTATATGGGCACAGTTCCATACAAGTAGAAGATATAACACTTATTAAAATGCATGTACCTAATATAGGAGCAACTAAATATATAAAGCAAATATGAACATACATAAAGGGAAAAATGGACAATAACACAATAATAGTAGGGGACTATAACAACACACTTACATCAATGGAAAAATCATCCAGACAGAAAATCAATAAGAAAACTGTATTCTTAAAAAAAAGATTAGATCAGTTGGATTTACAAGTTGGATATCTGCAAGACATTTCATCCAAAACCAGCCAAATGCACATTTTTTTCAAGTGCACATGAAACATTCTCCATAATAGATCACATGCTAGGCCACAAAACAGGTTTCAAAAATTTATGAAGATAGAAATTATATCAAGCATCTTTTGCAATCATAACCGTATGAAACTTGAATTCAAGTATAGCAAGAAAAATGGAACAAATTAAAACACTTGTAAACCAAACAACATGCCACTAAAACCCACTGGGTCATGAAGAAATCAAAGAGGAAATCATAAAATACCTTGAGACAAATGAAAATAAAACACAAGTTTCCAAAATCTGTGGGATGCAGCAAAAGCAGTTCAAAGAGAGAAGATTATAGAGATACAGGTCTACCCCAGGAAGCAAGAAAAATCTCAAGTAAACAACCTAAACTACCATCTAAGAAATTTGAAAAAAAAGAACAAAGCCCAAAGTTAGCAGAAGAAAGGAAATAATAAGTATCAGAGAGGAAATAAATAAAATAAAGACAAATAAAAAAACCACTATAGAAGAGATCAATAAAACCAAGAGCTGGTTTTTTGAAAAGATACACAAAATTCATAAGACTTTAGCCAGGGTCATCACGAAAAGAAGAGAGAGAAGACACAAATAAACAAAATAAAAAAAAAACTAAAGAGGAGAAATAACATCTTATATCACAGAGATACAAAAAATCATAAGAGAATACTATGAACAGTTATATGCCAACAAATTAGACAACCTACAGGAAATGGACAGATTTCTAGAAACATCCAACCTTCCAAGCCTGAATCAGAAAGAACTAGAAAATATGAACAGATTGATCACTAGTAGTGAAATAGTCCATGATCAACTAGGATTTATTCCAGGGATGCAAGAATGGTTCAATATCCACAAATCAATCAATGTGATGCACCACTTCAACAAAAGGAAGGATAAAGATCACATGATCATCTCAATAGATGCAGAAAAGGAATTTGACAAAATTTAACATCCATTGATGATAAAAACCCTCATTGAAGGAGGGAATGTATCTCAATATAATAAAGACCATTTATGACAAAACCATACACCATACTCAACGTGAAAAAATGAAAGCTTTTCCTCTGAAATCTGGGTCAAGACAAGGATGCCTACTCTTGCCAATTCTATAACACAGTATTGGAAGTACTAGCCACAGGACTCAGACCTGAAAAAATAAAAGGCCTCCAGATTGGAAGGGAAGAATTAAAACTGTCACTATTTGCAGATGACATGATACTATATTAAGGAAACCCTAAATTTGCCACCAAAAATCTACGAGAACTAATAAATGAATTCAGTAAAGTAGCAAGATATAAGATAATATACAGAAATCTGTTGCTTTTATATGCACTAATAATGAACTATCAGAAAGAGAAAAAAATCATGTTTAAGATCACATCAAAAAACCCCCAAAATATCTAGGAATAAACAACCAAGGAGGTGAATGGCCTATACTCTGAAAACTATAAAACAGTGATGAAAAAAATTGAAGATTATACAAAATAATTAAAATATATCTAGTGTTCATTGATTGGAAGAATTAATATTGTTAAAATATCCACACTACACAAAGCAATATACAGATTTAATGCAATTCTTATCAAAATACCCATTTTTCACAGAACTAGAACAAATAATCCTCAAATATATATTGAAACACAAAAGACCTCAAATATCTAAAACAATCTTGAGAAAAAAGAAAAAAGCTGTAAATATCACACTTTCTGACTTCAAACTATACTATGAAGCTACAATCATCAAAACAGTATTATACTGACACAAAAACAGACACATAGATCAATGGAACAGAATAGAGAGCCAAGAAATAAGCTCATACAATTATGGTCAATTAATGTATGATAAAGGAAGTAAGAATATACAACAGAGAAAATACAGTTTCTTCACGAAGTGGTGCTGGGAAAACTGGACAACTACATGTAAAAGAATAAAATTAGAACATCTTCCCATATCATATAGGAAAATAAACTCAAAATGGGTTAAAGACCTATATGTAAGACCATAAGCCATAAGACTCCTAGAAGAAAGCATAGAGGCAACAGTCTCTGACATAAATTGCAGCAATATTTTTTTTTTTTGGATCTGTCTTTTAAGGCAAAGGAAACAAAAGCAAGAATAAAAGAATGGCTTTCTAACCTCACCTCTCTTTCGGCCTGTTCGGCGGTGGAGGTTCGGATGGTCCCAGGCCTGTGGCCGCCTGGCCTCTGACGGCTGGGGCGCCGCAGCCAGGCCGGGTCTGGGGCTCCCAGTCCCTGAACACGTGGAGGGCAGTGGCCTGGCATGCCCTTTGCCACGTTGTTGGTTTTAATTTTCGTTCAGGTGAAAGATGGATGCTTGAAGCATAAACTGCTGCTAGCTGACTACTTACTATCTGGGAGCACAAAGATGACCTAAGGATGTCCTCAGTGAGGAACTTGACAACTTGATCTTCGGGAGTTGCTTAGAGTATTTAAAATTTCCAGGATTGCTAAAAAAATACTGCTTTTGGATAGTCCATAAATGTACATCTAAAACAGTGGGGCTATAAATAAAATAATTTAATGTGAAAAAAAAGAGTAAAAGAATGTGACCTAATTAAACTTATACACTTTTATACAGCAAAGAAAACCACCATGAAAATAAAAAGACAACCCACTGAATGGGAGAAAATATCTGCAAATAATATGACATATAACAGGTTAAGATCCAAAGTATATAAACAGCACATACAACTCAATATCAAAAAACAAACAACTTGATTAAAAGAAATACACAGAAGACCTGAATAAACATTTTTGCAAAGAAGATATACAGATGGACAACAGGAACATGAACAGATGCCGAACATTGTTAATCATCAGATAACTGCAAATCAAATGCACAATGAGGTATCACCTCACACCTGTTGGAATTGCAATCATCAAAAAGACCACAAATAATAAATGTTGGTGAGGATGTGGAGAAAAGGGAACATTTTTGGTAGGAATGCACACTGGTGCAGCCACTATGGAAAACAGTAAGGAAGTTCCTCAAAAACCAAACACTAGAACTACAATGTGATTCAGCAATTCCACCCCTGGGTATATATCCAAAGAAAATGAAAACACTAATTTGAAAAGATACACTCACCCCGATTTCATAGCAACATTATTTACCATAGTCAATATGTGGAAGCAACTTAAGTGTTCATCAACAGACTAATGGATTAAGAAGAAGCTATACACACACACACACACACACACACACACACACACACACAATGGAATATGACTCAGCCATAAAAGAATGAAATGTTGCCATTTGCAACCACATGGATGAACCTAGAGTGTATTATGCTTAGTGAAATAAGTCAGACAGAAAAGACAAATACTGTATGTTATCACTTATATGTGGAATCTAAACATTAAGACAAACGAATATAACAAAAACAATAGACTCACAGATATAGAGAACAACTAGTGGTTACTAGGGGTGAGAATGTGGGAAAGGGGCAAGATATGAGTGGGTGATTAAGACGTATAGACTACTCTGTATAAAATAAATATGCTGCAAGGATATACTGTACAACACAAGAAATATACCAATATTTTATAATACCTTTAAATGGAGTATAATTTATAAAAATATTGAAGTACTATGTTCTACACCCAAAACTAATATGATACTATAAATCAACTATACTTCAATTAAAAAAAAAGAAACACATATACAATATCTGTAAAGTTCAATAAAACAAAGTATGCCTGCATATGAAAACTAGGCAGCCTAGATAGAGAATGTTAGTACCTCATTAGAGTATAATGGACACCATAGTCAGCCTTGCTTCCCTGTGTCTTTACAATACTGTATCTGAATTAATTTTTCTTTCTTTCATGAAGAACAAAATATGGGACTGGTAATAATATATGACAGAACAAAGGAAAGGAAAGAAAAATCAATCTCATTAAAAACTTTGAAAAGGATCAGAGAGACAGTTCACAAAAAGGTTCCTTTAATATAAATTATAGTGATATCTGACATTTATCAAAGAGTACAGAATATCAAAACTGGAAAGAAACTTGGTATAAAAAATCAACAGTATGAGAATATAGGAGAGAGAATGAGAGAGAGGGAGAGAAAAGAAAAAACAGACTTAAGAAACTTCTAAAAAGAGCAAATTTCAGAGAAAAAATCTACATTAAAAGATATAAAATCAAAATAGTTTGTTGAAAATTAAAGTAACAGAAGAAATATTTGAAAATAATACTTTGAATGTAAAAGGAAATTAAAAAGCTGGGAAATATTGAGAGATTACAAAATAGATAAGGAGGAAAGTGAATGATGCCAAATATGGATAAACACAGAAGTGAAAAAGAGATAAAGGAAGTAAAGCAGAAAAATAATTGGATGGCAATTAGCAATGCACCTGAGGTGAAAAATACCCATATACAGATTTAAATGGCTTATCACATCTCAAACAGTAGCTTAGCACATCCTAGATAAATATAAGAATAATGAACAACAGGGACTTCCCTGGTGGTCCAGTGGTTAAGAATCCACCATCTAATGCAGGGGATGCAGGTTTGATCCCTGGTTGGGGAACTAAGATCCCACATGTTTCAGGGAGACTAAGCCTGCTCGCTCTAGAGTCCACATGCCACAACTGGAGAGCCCACATGCTGCAACTACTGAGCCTGTGTGCTCTAGAGCCTGCATGTCACAACTAGAGAGAAGCCCACGTGCCACAACGAAGAGCCCGCTCATTGCAACAAAAGATCCCACATGCTGCAACGAAGATCCCAAGCACTGCAGCTAAGACCCGATACAGCCAAAAAAAACAAAGAATAATGTATGACAAAGTTCCACATTGTCCAGCAGAATGAACAACTTTAATTGCTGTGATGTAATGACACGATGGAATAAAAGAGAGAGAAGTCGAAAAAATCTGAAATGCCATTGTTCAATCCATAAAAAATAAATAAAATTTAAAATATGAAAGATTTAAAGTAATATGTAAATTATATGATAATGTAATAACAAAATTAGATCTAAAATAACAATAAAAATATATTGTTGAAGAAGAGGGAAAGAGTAAAAGAATGCTAAATCCCTTGTCTCAGGTAGTGGGCATAACATTTTATATATTTCTTCATTTCTCAGATAATTAGTGGAATCAGAAATTGAAAAAATGAAAAAAATAAAGACAATTGTTGGAATTACAAAACAAGGTATGTACATTTTGAGTATAATAAAGATGAGAAAGTCTAAAATTAAAAAACATGCAATCATAAAATATAAAGAATGTATCAATTACATATATGAATAATTTCAAGTGGACCTAAGGAAAAATCTAGTTAAATTATATACAAAACTATTTTACAAGAGTCATCCCTTAAATTGAAACAAAGAAAACTCACATTTAAAATAACATATGAGGGCTTCCCTGGTGGCGCAGTGGTTGAGAGTCTGCCTGCCAATGCAGGGGACACGGGTTCGAGCCCTGGTCTGGGAAGATCCCACATGCCGCGGAGCGGCTGTGCCCGTGAGCCACAACTGCTGAGCCTGCACGTCTGGAGCCTGTGCTCCGCAACAAGAGAGGCCGCGATAGTGAGAGGCCCACGCACCGCGATGAGGAGTGGCCTCCACTTGCCACAACTAGAGAAGGCCCTCACACAGAAACGAAGACCCAACACAGCCATAAATAAACATAAAAAAATAAAATAAAATAAAATAACATATGAAGTATTAGAAATTATGTTAATATGTTAGAAAAGTATATTAGGAAATTTTTTAAAATTCAAGATCACAAAATTAAAACAAAATTTTATAGAACATAGGAGAAAATAATTTTTCTGGACAAAAAACATTGATATATATTTCTAATTGTACCATTCCCAAGGGACATAAAAATTCCTGAAAATCTATGTATGGAAATAATACAGAATAAAAATGTATAAATACAAAACTATTCATACTAAAAAATAAAATAATTAAGATTTAAGGATCCATTATGAAATTAAATGTGGAAAACTTCATGAAATTTATATATGGCCCTTAGTTTTGAGAGATCAATAAATAAGCAAGAAATTATACAACTTAAGTAATATCATTAAGATAGTTTATATATTTACAGTTGTACCATAGAAAGAAATGACATTTTCATACCCAGAGCCTATAATACTTAAAAAAATTGTGTGCACTGATCAACACAGAAAAATCTCAATTTGTTTTACAAAGTAAAAGTAATGTAATAAAATTAGAAAACAAAATTATTTCTGAAAGTCTTAAAAAGCAAAAATACAAAAACCAAAGTATACCATTCTCTTTAATAAAACTAGGCCTAAAATAGATAATAAAACAGCAATTAAAATCTGTTTGAAAATTATCAACAATCAGAACCATACCCATCAGGGCTCAAGCCAAAACTCTACTCTGAACAAATGTCATGGGTTAACGTCTTTCATTATGAAACAAAAGAGGAAATCCTAAAAACTAAACCACACTTAGTAATACAAAAGATAAAAAAAATATATATTTAAGGGAAGGTATAAATTGGTAGCAAACAAAAATAATCAATGTATCAGTAATAAAAATTAGAAGACTATGTGGCATATTTAATAAATACTTCTTAAAGCAACTTTTTAAGAATGATAAATATATGCAAATTTCTTGAAAGCAAAATCAAGATATGAGATATATACATTAAATATGTGTATTTAAGAAAGGGGTTAAGACTAAGAAAATGAATCATTTATAAAACTGTAAATTGAGAGACTTTTTTATTTACTTTATTATTTAAAATATCTATTTCTACCACTCTGCAAATAAACTTAAGAATATCTTAAAAATTAATTTCTAAAAAGTAGAAATTTTCAAAACCATTTTATCAGGACTATTTAAATAAATCCTTGAACATAAAGTTGTATAAAAATGAGTCAGGAAATATATGTTTCCCAAAAGACCCAGGACCCCAAGAATTTTAAGGATAACATAAACAAAATACATATCGATTTTTATGTACTTTAAACTATTGAAGGAGGAAAAAATTATGCAAAGCTTCATAATTCATTTAACAAACCCAGTTTAATTCTGGTAATAAAAATGGCAAATTGAAAAAAAAAAGTACTAATTATTTTTTTACAGATATACATACCTAATACTTAATATTTTATAGCCAGTTTATTTCAGCCATATATTACCATGATATTCTGTGATAGAGTTTCAAGTAGTAAAGTGATGATGGTTGAAAATTAGGAATTCTCATAAAATAAGTAAACTTTAGTAATAAGTTAATAGAAATTATCTCCATAGATATGGCTTACCTCTATGTTAAATTTCAATATGAATTTCTTATAAACTGAAAATACAGTATTTCCTTAACATGTTAAAGAATGTCTACTTAAAACTAATTGTCAATAATTTTGGACTACAAAAGACCTGTCAAGCTTTTGTCTATGAGCTGAGAGAATGTAAAAGAGGAAAAATAAACTAAGCTTAAAAAAATTAGGGACAGAAGTGGCTTCACCTCCCATTTGTTTGGTTTGGTTTGGTTTGGTTTTGATTTTATACCACCAGGCAATCCCTCCCTAGATATCTATTATCAAATCTTTCTTGATCTTTCTCATGGCTGTCAGGGGTTCTTCTACACAGTGGTAGGTGATGGAAAATGACTTGTGCTAGTGGTCCCTAGATCCACAGTTTCACAACATTTAGATAATTCTAGTTATTCTCTTGGCCAAGACCTGTGGACTATCAAGGAAGCTCTCAGGCAGGATATCAGCAGATAATTAAAAGTGAGGTTTCCTTTCCCATTACTGCTCCTCTACTCTAAGAATTTGTCACAGAACAATACCTGAATCTGTGCACTGCCTTTCCCCACTGCTTTTTATTTAGCATGGTCCAGGCCAGAGATTCTCCTTCAAGACAGTGGTTGCATTTTTTAACAGCTTTACACAGTATAATTAACATGCAGTGTGCTGCACATATATAAAATACACAATTTGGTGAGATTTGGCATGTGTATACATTAGTGAGACCATCAGCACAATCAAGACTATGAGCATATTCACCACACCCAGAAATTTCTTTGTGCCCCTTTTTAGACTTCCTACCAATAATCCCCTCCATCTCCAGGAAACTGCTAATCTTTTCTTTATCACTATACATTAGTTTGTACTCTCTAGAGATCTACAAAAATGGAATCAGGCATAACATTCTCTCTTTTGCTTGGCTACTAGCACTCAGCATTAACATTATGAGATTCTACTATGGTGTAGTATCCTTGATGTGTTCATTTTTATTTCTGGGTAGTGTCCCACTGTATGGATAAAACACAATCCATTTACCTGTTAATCTGTTGATGGGCATTTGGATGGTTTCCAGTTATTACATATTACAAATACAACTGTTATGTTCACTCATGTACCAGTCTTTGTATAAGCATGTGCTTTCATATTTTCTGATTAAATACCTTGCAGTAGAAGCGTTCGGTCACATGGTTAGGTCCATGTTTAACTTTTTAAGAACCTGCCAAATAGTTTTCCAAAATGATTTTACCATTTTACATTCTCACGAGAATTGTATGACAGTTCTAGTTTTTCCACATCTTTATCAACACTTGGTATTAACATGCATCAGTTGCATTTTAGCCATTTCTCTCAGTCTGTGGCTTATATTTTTATTCCTTTAACAGTGTCTTTCCAAGGGCAAAATTTTTTAATTTTGATTGTCTAATTTATCATTTTGTTCTTTTATGGATCATGCTTTTGTTATCATATCTAAAAAAAAAAAAAAAAACTACAAAAATTTTCTCTTATATTTTACTCTAGAAATTTTATAGTTTTAGGTTTCATATGTAGGTCTATGATCCATATTATTAAATTGATATGAGGTATGTAGTGTTTTGTTATTTTATTTTCTTCATATGGAAATCAAACCTCATTTGTTGAAAAGACTATGCTTTCTCCCTTGTAGTGCATTTGCATCTTTATCAAAGATCAGTTGTCCATATATGTATGGGTTTACTTATGGACTCATTGCCTATTTGTCTATCTTCATGTCAATTCCATACTGTATTGAATACTAATGCTTTATAAGTCTTGAAATAAGGTAATTTGCCCTCCAACTTGCTCTTCCTTCACAAATTTAATTCGAGTATTCTAGGTCTTTTGCATTTCAGTATGAAATTTAGTATTTCAATGTCAATGTGGCATTTTCCACAAAAATAAGCCTGTTGGGATGTTGTTTGGAATTTTATTGACTCTATAGATCAATCTGGGGAGAACTGACATTGTAATAATACTCAGTCTTCTGATTCATAAGGAAGGTCTGTGTCACTGATTATTTATGTATTCTTTAATTTCTCTTAGTAATATTTTGTAGTTTTCAGAGTACAGATCAGGTCTTGGGCATTTTTTGTCAGATTTATTTCTAAGTAATTCATATTTTGATATTATCATAAATAGCATTGTTTTTATTTAAATGTTTGTTTATTATTAATATAGAAATACAATCGATTTCTTATATAATAATATGGCACATTGTAACCTTGCTAAATTCACTTATTCTGGGAGTTTTGTTTTGTTGTTTCATAGATTCCATTAGATTTTCTACTTAGATGGTCTGTTACCTGGATATAGCTTTATATCCTTCTCTCCCATCTGGATGCCTTTAATTTCTAATTCTTGCCTGTTGCACTGGCTAAAATTTTCACATTATGTTACATAGAAGCAGAGAGCAGACACTTTTGTCTTGTTCCTGATATTATGGTGAAAGAAATCATCACTATTATTTATGATGTTGGCAATCAATATTTTATAAATGACCCTTATCTGTTGAGGAAGTTTCCTTTTATTTCTAGTTTTCTGAGTTTTTAATAGAAATGTATGTTAGATATTGTCAAATGCTTTATCCATATGTACTAAGACAATTATTTGTTAATTATATCATCTAATAAATTATACTGATTGATATTAGGTACTATACCAAAGAGTGTTCCTGGTTTCTTCAGATAAGCCCCCCTTGGTCATGATTACAAACTTTGGAGTATGTATAGAACTTTTGCACATATATTTATTAGGTGTATTTGCCTGTAGTTTTTGTTTCTTGTGATTTGACTGCTTCTTGTATCAGTGCAGTGATGGCCTTACTGAACGAGTTGGAATGTATTTCCTCCTCTTTAATTTTCTCTTCAATCCTCTTCAGTTTGTATTATTTCTTCTTTCAATGTGCGGTAGACTTTATCAGTGATGCCATCTACACATGGAGTTTCATTTATGGTACTTATTTAATTTATTTAATAGACATAAAGATATTTAGGTTACCTTCTTGAGTAAACTTTTGTAGCTTGTGTCTTTCAAGGAATTTGTTAATTATATCTAAGTTATCAAATTAATTTTCAAAAAGAAGTTTATAATATTCCCTTACTTTGCTTTTAATATCTTTAGAAACTGGTGTGATTCCACCTCTCTCATTCATGATACTGATATTCGTGTTTTGCTCTCTATTGTTTTTTGTTTTTTTGTTTTGTTTTTTGCAGATCAATATGATTAGTGTTTAATCAACTGTATTGCTTTGCTCAAAGAATAATTTCCTTTATTATTTTTATACCTTTTTATTTGATTGATTTCAACTTCTACCTTTATTAATTATGTATTTCTGTTTACTTTGGATTTGATCTGCTCTTTTATTTTTTCTAGTTTATTAAGGTATAAGCTGAGGTCATTTTTATGAGACATTTCTTCTTTTACAATATAGGCATTTATCACTGCAATTTCCCATAAGTACTTGCTGTAATTTTGAATTTTTTTCCAGAGCTTATAGTCAGGATCTCCTACCAGATATCCCCTATGCTGCACTTTTCTATAGCTTCAAGAAGTCAAGAAGACAAAATATTTCAAGTCCAGATCTATATCCATATTCATGCACACACACACCCACAAACACATGGTCTCTCTCTCTCTCTCTCTCTCTCTCTCTGTGTCTGAATATACGTATATGTGTCTGAATACGTATATGTGTCTGAATATGGATTTATAAAGAATTTTATATATGAATATAGAGAAATAAAATATATAATCTTTTTTATCTTATATAATGTCTTATTCCAAAATGGCACCACATATTCTGTAATATGCTTAAATAGTTGGTAACAGTAATAGACTTAATCAAAAATTAGTGACATGAGTAAAGAGGGAGGATATTACATGCATAATAACACTATCACAACAATAGCTACCATTTGTTAAGAACACTCACTGTGTGCCAGAGACTATGTTATGTCCTTTACTATAGGACATCTTCATATAAACTTATCAGGTACAAATGGTATCATTATTTTATAGTTAAGAAAACAGGTTGGCATAGCTTCAAAGTCTGCCCATGATTCCGGAGCTAAACATGGCAGGGCTAGTGTTAGAGCCTAGGTCTTTTTGACTACAAAATATTCCTAAAGAAAA
The DNA here is from genome assembly GCF_949987535.1 of Balaenoptera acutorostrata. Lineage (NCBI taxonomy): Eukaryota > Metazoa > Chordata > Mammalia > Artiodactyla > Balaenopteridae > Balaenoptera > Balaenoptera acutorostrata. The sequence continues at coordinate 24,002,332 of NC_080075.1, read as the reverse complement.
AAAATATCATTTTCTTTTTAATTTCAGCCTCTCCATGGTACCAGTCAGTCTGTGGCATTTGTTCAGATTTCATTACTTGTGAGCCTCAAACTCAACTGGAAGAAATCTTTCATCAAGAGTTTAACCATATCTCTCTCATTTAATAGGGGGAAATTCTACCATGCATGAAAATTGTTTCCTCTAATAGAGCAAGTCTTGTGAAAAACTATATTCTTAGAGATTGTAGAAAATTACAGAAATGCCTCTGCCAGTCCCCAAGTTTTTCCTGAGGTTAGTTTCTCCTACACATTTTCACTTGGTGTGTTCAAAACCTTTTATTTGCTTTTCAGTTTCCCCCTTGATTCTTGCTTTTCAGGTCTTCCAACTTTGAACTGAGAGTAGAAAATCTTTTATTATGGTGTTTCCCCTTTCCATGTATATAATGGTCAAACAAAGTCATAGTCTTAAATTCACTGATGCCTAACTAATATTTATGCATTAAATATTGTTAGACCTGATTGGTGCTATTTGTGTTTCCCAAACCCAATTACTCAGGAGCCTTATGGCTGACAAGGCTGACAAGTTCTGACAAGAACTATCATGTACTTATTTCTCCCAACATTGCCTCTCCTCATGCAAAATTCTCTAGGTCTACATTACTACTATGGTGGCAGCAAAACCATTCATTTCTTCTCATTCTTTCCTGGAAGAGGATTGTTACCATTTTAACTGTAGACACCTATTAGTCCTTTCACCTTGGATAAGAGTCACAGTAAAACAAAGCATATCATTCCCGTCATCAACAAAATCCTGATATCACTTTGTTAAAAGCTTGACATAGAAATTCTCTCAATTTTGATGTGAGCCTGAGTTTACTTTAGAGTTACCTACCCATCTCTGCTTAGATTACCCCTTGTTCCATGTAGATGACATCAAGATTTTGAAGTCTAAGGATCACTAGTGAACTTTTCTTGGCTACAGAAATGTATTCTTATCTCTCCAAGACCAAATCCTATGTGCTACATCAGTGGTTCTCAACCATAGTTGATGTTACTTCCCTTTTCCCAGGGGGTCATCTAGCAATATCTGTAGACACGGTTAGTTGTCACAACTGGAGGGTGGGTGTTGCTGCTGGTTTCTTATGGATCAGGCCAGACATGTTTCCTATGATGCTCCGGTCAGATCTACCCCCTGCCAACACCAAATATCTGACCCCAAATATCAATAGTGCTGAGGTTGAATAACACTCTAGTAGATCATTTCCTACTTTAGGAGTTTTTTTGGGGGGTGGAGAGGGGTATGAAAATATCCATACTTCAGCATTTACAAGTCCCTGAGGAAAGTTTTCCTAGTTCTAGTTCTCTACACACTTACCTGAGCCTGCCCAATGTTAATTGTGCCTCATTATTTTATAGATAAGAAAACAGTTGACATAGGCTACATAGTCTGCTCATGTCACTGTAGGTTTCCATAGTCCCACTAATTCCTAATCCTTATTTATTCATACATATTGCTTCATATAATCTCTCTTGCCCTTGAAGACATCTGAGTTTGCCTAGGTTTCATTAAATGCAACCCATGGGCAAATTTAAACAGAAGATTCCTAATATTTTGACACAAACTTATATGCTTATTTTGGTTCCCTTGGTAGCTCCACCCAAAAGATTACAAGTGTTAGAAGAAGCCTAATAGAAGATACTAAAGAAGAAAGTGATATTACTCAGAGCAACTTGTCTAAGTCTACTCCCTCAGAGTAGAAACACTCTCATTTGAGAATTGCTGCCAGGCCACCTTATTGCAGCCCCTTCCTGCAGAAGAGTTTTATTATCCACTATAACACTACTCTATCACTTTGAACATTCTAGATTTTGGTCCAAATCATCCACAGTAATGATTTTCCTCCTCAGACTATTGTGAAGATGAGAGGGAGGGAAACTGTTGAGCTTCCTCACTGGTCAACATCATTTCAGAAGTTTGACTAAAATAAATGATGCAAATTTTAACAGTTGGGAGAGTTAAGAGATAATGGATAAATGAAGAATGTCCTATTTATTAAACCAAAGAAAATATACTGAAACACAATTGGAATTAACATTTGGAATAGTATTGTTTTTGGTTGTAATAGGCACATAAAAAAATACAACCCCCACTTCTACATACACACACAAACATGGATTAGGTGGATGATAGCAAAAAACAGGTAGAAAATATCAAAAAAGGAAAATTCATCATGTACATATTAGGAACAAAAATAAAATACAGTTGACTTTGAACAATGCAGGGGTTAATCTGCCTATAATTTATAGTTGGCTCTTGGTATTTGAAGTTCCTCAGCATCATCAGATGCAATCAACCATGGACTGTGTAGTATTGTATTATTTATTATTGAAAAATATCCACGGATAAGTGGACCCAAGCAGTTCAAACTGGCCTTCAAAGGTTAACTGTAATTGTAACATATATAAAATAAATTTTCTCCCATATGCAAAATAGTTTAGTGTTTCACTGTTTACTTAACTCAGATATAAGTTAACAAAAGTAGAGTTTTATCATATCTCAAGATGAAGATTTAGAAATTAAAAGGTATTAATTCACTCCGAATTATTCTTTAAAAATAACACAATTCCAATAAAAGTATCAAATAAATTTTATTATGGTACTAACATAATAATTCTAAAGTTCATCTCCATGTTTTCAAACATCTCACTTGTCTGCCACTAGAGAATCATTTTAGTTAACTAAAAACAAAGAGGTAGATCTTTATTTGTCATCATGGAGAAATGTCCAAGATATATTACATGAAACAAAGCCAAAAGCATACAAACAGAATTTAGATCATTACAGGTAGTATAATATTATACAAGAAGAAAAACATATTCATTTATATATGCACAGAAAATATCCAAAAGAGTACAGAGTAAAGAGTTAACAGTGATTTTTATTTCTAGAATACCATTTTGGAGAGGTTAAAAAGCAATAGAAAGCAAGGTAGCTGAAAAAACCACATATATATAATATAATGTATACTATATATAATAATATAATGTATACATATATAATACTATATATGTATAGGTATACATATACTATATTATATATAATGACTTTTATAATTAAGTATAGAAACTCAAAATTATAGCCAGAATATTTTTAAAATATGAACAATAAGATGTAATTCAACTGATTATATTAAATAAAGACTGGATAAAATTATTAGGAAAATTAAAAGTTTAATAGAAGAGCATGTGTATTCATATATATTTGTATATATATGGAAACATATATGTGAAAACATAATCCATTCATATATCACATAAATATATATGCATACAGTTTTAATATATGTATCTATAAGTATTTAATGCTTTGCAGGTTAAGAAATAGAACATTTCATAACTGTGAGTAAATAACAAATGAGTTTGTGGAACTAGGTAAAATTTTGACAACAAAAAGTTGAATTAATGATTTGCATGCAAAAAATAAAACCATGAAGCTATTAGAGGATAACAAAATGAATATTTATTTAATATTTCTGGAGATAACTTTTGTACTATACAAAAAAAGGCAGAAACCATAAAATAAAACATACAATAATTTAATTATGTGAAATTAATTTTCTAATTATATAATCAAAATCCCACCTGAAATCATTAAAAGATGAATAACAGGTGCTGAGAAAAACATCTGTGACATTTATAAAAGCTAAAAGATTAATAAATTAATTTAAAACCTATAGAAGTAGAAAAAAAAAAAAACCTACAGAAGTCAATAAGAATTATGAATTGGCAAAGCAAATGAACATAATATACAGAAAGTAAAATATACAAATGTCAAAAAAATGTAAGATATTATGGGTATCATTTGTAATCAAAGTGGTGAATCTTAAAAAAACAACAAAATACCTTTTGATCTAAATTGTAACAGATCACTACCAGTTTTTTTTAAATGTTGGATAAGATGGTTTGAAATTTTAATATAAAACTGTAATCATTAAGTATATTTAGAAAGACATAAGTGCAAGGGTGGTCATCTTAAGTTTGTTTATTCCAAAAATTTTGAAACAACCACCAAAACAAAACTGTAACCCGTGTACAGTAAAATAATATACAGTATTATGCAGTAACTAAATTATGCTGTAGGTGGATGCTTAATATGCTCACAATAAAGTAAATAAAAATGACAGGTTATAAACAATTTGCTTCTATTAATTTGATTTGTGTAACAAAAATATACAAAAATGCTAGGAAAATGATAAACAAAGTTATATATATAAACAAAGTTATATATATTTTTCTTGCTTTTGCCCTTATGTATTTTGTCATCTTGAACATAGACATAATAAGATGAGAAAAATTATTATTAATAATGGGCTACACCAAATCTATATCTTAATCTACAGTTTTGAACTTTAAATAATGAAATAAACTTACTAATTTTTCAAGAGAAGAATTTATAAAGTGACTTTTCAAAGAAGGGAGTCTATTTTTAAAAGGCAGAAAATAAAGAGAAGTAAAATTTGGGAATGCACTTATTTATTCTTTCAGTAAACATTTATGATATTCCTCTTCTATACAATGTATGGAGTAAAGCATTGGAGATAAAAGTCAAACAAAAATAGTCATATATTACCTTTCCTTGGATACAGTAGATTCAAATAGAATTGGAAGATGTTAATCAAATCATTATTAAAAAGAAGTGATAGTGAGGAAGAATTAAATCTTGTGGTTTGACAATAAGGATTTCAGCAATGGCTTCCTGAGGAGGTGATGGTTAGGAATTAACTAAGTAGAGTGAGTAGCATCTAGGGCTGGGCTTATAGAATGACGTTGTCAAAGGATAAGTAAAAGGAAGCTTCTTTGGATGGAGATTTGAGAGCAAAGAGGAGTGTGATGTGAGAAGGATCTGTGAAAGAAGGGCCAGATCATTCAGGGTTTTTAAGGTCATGTTAAGGGTTTTAATTTTCATCCAAAGAACAACAGGACTCCACCAAATTGCTCGAAATAAAGGAAGATGGTGACATGATCAGCTTTTGTTTTGAACGATGCTTCTTGTTTTCAGTGTAGAGAATAAATCCAATGGAACAAGAGCTGAGCTAGGGAGACTAAATAGGACAAAAAGGTGGCAATAGTAAAGATAGAGAGGAATGGATGGATTTGAGAGATACTCAAGAGGTAAAACCAGCAGGACTTCATGGTGATTTGTTTGGAATGTGAGAGTGAGGACGGAGTCAAGGATGGTTCCTATGATTCTGACTTACAGAAGTGGATAGCTTCATTCACAAGACAAGAACCGGCAAAAGGAAAACAGGCTCAGAAAGAAAGATCATGATTTTGTTTGGAAATGGGATTAAGGTACTCTTCTATAATTGAATTTAGATGTCAAATAGGAAATTGGTATACATGTGGGGAATGCAGGGAAGAGGTCAAGCAATAGAGAAATAACTTATTTATTGTTAGTAATAAATGGTAATGTATGCTGTATATGTAAATGTGATTATTGAGACAGAGAGAGAGATAATATAGTGGTATAAGAGGAGATGCAAGGAAAGAGCCTTAGCGAAACATAATATTCAGGTTGAGCTTACAAAGGAAATGGAAAAGGATATGTTGGAATGAAGAGGAAATGGTCTGATTACAGTATTCTGGAAAGGAAAACATTTAAAGAAGGAAGAAAAGACCCAGTGTTGAATGTTACTGAGATATCATAGTGAAGCAAAGAATTTTAATAAGGACATAGAATTTAGTGATAATGAAGTCAGTGGCAAATTTAGCAAGAGCTCTTTCGATGGCTTGACAGACTCTGATGACAGATTGTAGTGGGTTGAAGAATTGAGAGACTGATGAGGAAATACAGACTGGGATAGAATCTTATGACAAGATTTTCTGTGAAGGGGAGGACTAAGATAGGGCAGTAGTAGAAGAAGGTATCAAGTTAGGAGAAAATTCTATGCTGTTTATTTTTGAGTGTTAAGACTCAGGAATGTTTAAACTGATCTAGATTAGGAGTCAGCAAATTATAAGACATGAGCCAAATCCAGCTGCTGCCTGTTTCTGGCAAATAAGGTTTTGTTGGGACACAGATGTGTTCTTCTTTTATATATTTTCTATGGTTGTTTTCATGCTACGATGGCAGGTAAAGTAGTTGTGACAGAGACCATATAGCCCACAAAGTCTAAAATATTTACTATCTGGTCCTTTCCAGAAATATTTTGCCAACCCCTTATAGATCAAAGAAATAATTTGACTATATAAGGCAGTGAAATGTAAGATAAGAATGATAAGGTAAAATAACTTAGAATGTCAGAGAGTATTGGTGGAGGGATTCATTCATACATAGATGATATTATACCATGGGAAGTAGAACATTGATACAATTTCCTGTAGTTTGAGATAATGCGTCTCAAGTTCTTTTAAGAAAACAATAAATCTGAAAACCTTCAGCAATTATGAACAAGAATAAATTAATGAAACTAAAATACAAAAAAGTACAACTAGAGAAGTTATACATCATTAAGGAATTTAAAATCTTAAGAAAAAAGTACATCTAATACTTTAATGACTTTATTCTGGATTATTAGAATATGGATTGAAGAAACTCGCCTGCCTCATTTACAGTTTCTAGTATAGTGGTCCACAGAGACTGAATGAACAAATACATGACTAGAGAAGATGTTTAAGAAAATGTAATTATTATATAAATCATTATATATGTTACATTTTCAATGAAATGGGTATTTTTCTAAGAAATCTAATTCAACATTCTGATTCAAGGACACAAAAAGGCAAAAAAAAAAAACTAGATAAAAATTTGTGCCATTTTCTCCCAAAAGAGAACCATGAAGGCAGTTTTTGGGGAATATTTTATAAATTTCAAGGAAAAGATCATGTCCATATTATTTTAACCATTTCAGAACTAGAAAAATGATAATAAATGTGACAACTGATAAAGAGAGCATAATTTTGAGTTCCCTTATTAGTGAAGAGAGATTTAAAAATTGCAAACAAAAGTAGACACAATGATAGCTGATCTAGGAAAAATATTATGAAAGAAACAACCATAATGTATTCCAGAATTGCAAATAACTTTTAACATTAGGAAATAAAAATATGTAATTCATAAAATGAATAACTAAAAGGTGGGGAAAAATACAGGACGCATAAAAAGAGAAAAACAAAGTGCCAAAAAGTCATTAAGTAATACTTAATATCCATCCTGATAAATGTGTATTTTATGAGACTATAGGTATGAAAAATGTGACAAATAAATTTTTACCTAAAACAAAGTATTTTATCCACTACTGTAAACACAGCACTGAGCCCAGTGTTAACAGATACTAATGTAGGTATACAATACATTTTTGTTGAATAAATAAGTGAATGAATAAATAGAATGATAAAATGTACAAAAACACAGGAGACAGTCTGTGTTAAAATTAGAAAAAAAAAATTTTTGCTCCAGATCACCAAAATCGTGTAACATTATTCTAGAAGATTTAGACAATACAATATAGAAAAATAAGTAAATAAGAAATGTAGCTATTAGAAAGCTAACACATTTTTTCTTTATAAAATTATTTTTGAACCAGAAATTTCAAAAAAAAAAAAACAATCTACTGAAATTAAGGATTTGGTCAAAATATTGATAATAATTATACATGCATATATATATGTTTTTATATACATATTAGAATCATAATAAAAAGCAAATCAGCTCATGTTTATTGAGGACGTAAGAAATGGATAATATAAATGGAGCTCTATGCCATTTTTATGCCATAACATTTATAACATTTCTTTTTGATGACTGTAGATATTTCAATTATTTCCAAATGAATTAATCGATCCACACAATCCCAGTCAAAATACTGTGTGTGTGTGTATGTTGTATGTGTGTGCTCCAGAAAAAAAGAGACAGAGAGAGAAAGATGCGAAATTTTATTTCAAATAAAAACAGTGATGAATAAACAAGACAATTAAAAATATATATGTGGAATTTAGCAGCAGGAGTAAAGACACATTTATAAAAATTTTAAAAAATACTTAAAAACTGTAATAGTGTAAACATATGATTCTGATATAAGAATAGAGAATGAACCCATGGGAAGAAGATAGAAAACTCAAAACTGATGCAGATATATGAAAATTCTACATTAAAATGGTAAAACACATTTTTCATAATTCTTTAGTGATAAAAAACAAATTAGCTCCATGTTTCACATGGTATACTAAAGGATATTGTAGGTAGATTAAAGAAATAAATATAAAAATAAAATTATTGAGGGAGTGATCAAAACATAGTAAATGTTTCCTTGCAGGATGGAAAAGGCCTTTCTAAAAATAAAAGCAATGTAAAAACACATAATGAAAACTAGTATTATTGTTGACACCACGGACTATTTATATATCATATTTCAAAATAAGAAATCCAATAACACAAAATACACAGAAAAAAAATTCTACAGCCTAAAGCCAAAGACATAAATATTAAACACTAAAAAAATTGTCAACTTCTTAAAAAAAAAAGATAAATAATGTTGGTGTATATGTGGGAAAATAACTCTTGTACAGTTCATGTGGTAATACAAATAGGTATATATTTTTAAGAGAGTAATTTGGCGACATGAGTTAAATTTAACGTTTTCATTCTTTTGGCTATGAATTTTATCTTCTAGGAATCTATCTAGATGAGGAAGCCATTGAAGAAATATTTATAACAGTGAAACAAAGCATCATAAAGGTTCAAGAAAAAGGGAAGTGCAAGTAAAATATGACACTTTAGGGATGTAATTTCAAAAACAGTATTTTTAAAAGTGACTCTATTCATCACAAAATGTTAACTTTAAAGTAACAGTATACTTTATGTAATCTATGCTACAGTTTTCAATGCTAAATTAATTGTATAAACACTCACATACACATATCTGTGCATATTATTAGATGTAAATGTAGCAGAATATTTAAAGTATTATCTCTGCATAGTGGGATTTTTTGATAATTTTTTGCTTATTTTTATAAATAATCTCATATTTTCAATATTTCCTAAACAAAGCATTCATTTAAAATTAAAATAAATAAATAAATAAATAAGAACATGTCAGGTTAATCCACAAAATTATACTTGTTCATATTTTAGAATAAGATTATCTCTTTGTTTACTATCAATAGAATAGGAATAGTTTGACAACATTAATAAAATTGTATATTTGCTTATGCAATTGATGACCATGTTGCAATAAATTCTAAGAAACACAATGAGAAAGAGAATGGATGCTATCTTCTTTCTAGGCCAATGATCCTTGCCAATCTTCATGTTTTGGAGGAAAACTGTATGCACATTCTCAAGGAAGGTGTTATGCCAAAATTAAAGGGGAAATAGTTGGAATATTGGTTTAAAATCATCTCTTATCCTCTATAATCATTTGAGAAAAGATAGATAGACCATGAGTGGATAGAGAGCTCAAAGAATTATGAATTGCAGAAAGTCAGAATTTTATATTTACATTTTATATTCTCTTTTCTTTTAAGTTTCTAGATTGGAGTCTAAGCAGTAATTCTCAAAAACTAAAGAAAATCTGGTTAGAATACTGTGGACCATATTCCAAGATGATAAAATTGATTGACAGCCTGGCAACTGAAGAGGGGAAAGAGATTGAAAAAAGTAAGTTCAGGATTTATGTCTCTCTTGTCACTCTTCACTGCAGGACAGAAATTACAGTGGGAACAGCTACCACTGAACTGGCGTCCCTAAATGCAATGTGAAAAATGAGGTTCTTGGGTGGCACAGGTCTAGTGCCAAGACAAGATGGGCATGGTTACCATATGGGACAGTAGAGTTAAAGCAGTAATCAAGGTAGTCTGATTCAAAACAGACCTATGATGTTGTCTATTTAACTATGGTGTCCTTAGAAAAAAATACAGGAGCAGTCTACTAAATTCTTACTCAGTCTGTATAAGTGGAAGACTGCTAGGTCAAGTGGACAGAAGTCTAACTTAAATCACAATACATTTACATACAGTTATTTACCAAGGTGACTGTGCACTGGGGAAAGTGAAGTAATCAGACTTTTGTGGATTATTGGGGACATCAACTCTGAAGGGACACTAATCCTGGAGATCCAAAACATCATTGTGGTCCCCTGGTCAGAGTAGAGGCTCATGAAATCAATGGAGTTTTGGTTCAGATCTATTTCACAGTGGGTCCAGTGCGTCTGTGACCCCATTATGTGGTTATTTCCCTCATTCTAGAATACATAATTGGAAGAGACATTCATCAACTGGCAGAATTTCCAATTTGGAATAATTCTCTTTCCAATCACAAAGAAAACAACTTACTGTCTTCTCTAGCAATGCTAGCATTTTTCTTTGTCTGCAGCCTGCTTGTTTTTCTAAAGGACTTATACCAGTGGTGCCCTCTATTTTACAGCACACAATAATAGTCCATGTGAAAATTTAAATGTATTTCATTTTTAAGTATATCATAAATAATAGGAATTATATAACCATATATTTATGCAAAAATAAGAGCTCATTTTATATTCAACCAAAATACTATTCACATCAAAGCATTAAACATATGTGTGTCTGTATGTACACTAGAGAAATATCTGGTTCTTAAAATCACATATTAACTTATTCAAAAGGAATACCCTACATATTATTTGAAAATTCCCACTTGTCACGCATAAACACTTTGGGGAAATTAAAACTGCCTCCATTTGTTAAGAAAATGAGCTGAAGGGCAATACTTGATCAGATTGGAAACTTATAAGTTGTTTCTATAACCCATTTCTTCTTTAGAGTTAATACCAATAAAAGAATTGTAAATGCTGCTTTCTTTGAAACATGAAAAAGTATTCAGCCAAGGAAGTATTTTACAAACCCTGAGGTATTATTTAAATATCAGTGCGTCTGGTACCCAAACTAAATTACAGCTCAGACAAGGGACTGAAAGTTCAGGTTTATTATTCACTTTACTAAAAATGTAACCACAACACTTGTTTCTACATCAGGGAGTATTATAACCATCATTATAACTAATAATAACAATGAAAATAATACAGCCACATTGTATGTTGCATTTTTCCGTAGACAGTAGGGCTTATGGCTAGTAATAATTTATATTTACACTGAAGCTTTTTTATGGAGGAGTTCAGAGTGGTTTCTGAATAGTAGCTCATTAATCATTTCAACAAGTTAGTTGGAAAGTTATTATCCCAGTTCAATAGATGGAAAAATTATATCACAGAGAGGTCAGATATATTTACTTGTCCAGTATTACAGAAGTAAAACAAATCTCTGAGACCTCTTTTTCACCCCTTGATCTAACCACTGGATCAATGCAATTTTGGTCCATGTTGTGGTTTGACTATCAACCTAAAGTACTTTAAGGCTGACCTCTCTGCTATTACTTTTTCAGACCTATAAACACAGAAGAAATTAACAATATTTCATCTATGGAGACCATACCAAAAAAGATTCGGACATAATTAACTTATATTTCTATTATTTTCTTTTTTTTTAGTCTTACTAGGAATATTTAACAATAGCTGGTCTCAATTTAAAATAATAAATATCAAATAGTGAAATGCATCATGATCAACTTTATGCTGAAACAAACAAGCAATATTTTCAAGACTTCATTTGCACATAAATGTATTTAATAGGAATCGGTTAAAGGAAACAAGAAATCAACTTTTTATAATTCCTAGCACAGTAAATAATTAGATCTCCAGCAGAAAATGAAAAAAAAAAAAACATTTCAGTAAATGTGACTTGAGGGAAGAAGGAGGAATTGAAAAAGCAAGCATAGAATTTATACCCAAAGATTGTTTCTTGTTTGTTTGTTTTAATAAAATCAGTATAATTTCAATGATTTATCTGATGATATTTAATTTTAAAAGAAGGCAGCAAAACAGCAATCGTTATCTTTTAAAATGAAAACATACAGTGAAGATGAATTAAGTAGTATTGACTTTCCAAAATAAAACGATTTCAAGCATTTTCCCTCTTTGTATCATTTGGTATTCCAAAATTAGTGTCTATATGGTTTTGCTCTAACATTAAAAATAACCTCAAAATGGAATCAATTCATAACATTATATATTTCTGTTCTGGAATACATTTGCTTACTGAGATCCTAAAAAACCGTGAGTTTTCTTAAACAAATCCATCTATACTCATTTTAGCTTGTCTGTTTCAAATATTCAAATATATTGTAAAACCTAATACAATTTTTAGTTTTTATAATTCAATGAGATTTGAAGATCCTAACAACTGAAATAGTAGATAAAAATGATAACTATAAATTTGTTTAGGAAATTTTGTTTTGATATTACAGTTACTCTTTCTTTACTTTAAAATTCTCTTTTAAAAATCAAAGTGACAAACATGTTTACTGTACCTTACTTTTTTCTACTAGAAGACTTTACATTTTTTTAAAAAAATAAAAGAAAAATCAAAAGAGATGACCCTTCTTGCTAGATTTAGTTATTACATCTTTACCCCTAACTCTAAAGTCTGAGAATTCAGTGAATATATGAAAGACTGAAATAAAGGAGAGAGAAGCTGTATGGATGTCCAAAAATTCAGGAAACCATCATGATACATTGCGGCAATGAGAAAAGAAACATAAAGTTATTTTGATGCCATTAAATTTTTTTAATGTTTCCTCCAAATGTTTATATTTGAGGCAATTTATGGGGACTGGTCAAGTTAGTAAAGAATAGGGTTTATTCAAAACTATAATATATATTAATCTACTACCTGTTTATAACATATATTTCAGTATTTCAGAAATATTTATGTGGGATATATGGGTGTTTAATTGTACATGGTTGTTGAAATGCAATTATATTTCAAAGTTATTTTTAAGTATGTTTAAGAATACCATTTATATAGTATTAAAAGATATCTCATTTCCATGTACAGACAATAATGTTAAATATCATAATCTTATTTAGTTATGCACGTGTTTACTGTTTATCTGATATCGAGACATCAATTTTATTCAGCTTTTTTTTTTTTTTTTTAGTCAAGCTTGTTCATAATTTTTGGACATAATTTTTTCTGAAAATTTTATATTCTCACCCTTACTTTAACCTTTTTATTAATGTGTATTCGCTTTGCTGTCATTTAATTACCAAACTTTACAAGTATTATAATGTGTAAGATTTGACTTAAAGTCAAATGTCTTACTTTTAAAGGACACTAATTTCTCTTGATGGTGGAAGCATTATTTTTAAACCAGTTAGCAGGAGTATAAATCATATCCTTTGCCCCTATAGAGCAGTTTCAAGCATATTAAAGCAGTTATTAAAAAGCCAGTGATTCTCATATCATAGGAAATACTGTGCTTTTTCTCAACCTTCCTTAACTAACAGTTAAAATTTTAATGGCTTATGGAGTGCATGAGAAAAATACCCTCACAATTTCTCTTTCATTTTAAGAATATTGAGGTATTATCAAACTGACTCAATGAATGGTAGTTCTTTGGGTAATATAAAAAGAAGTTTTAATTTTTAAAACATATTCAGCATCTCTTTTATGCTTTTCACTGATCAAAAGACAGAGTAATTTTTCAAAACTTCCAGTGTCTGGTGATATACAGGTTGCTAGTGTTTCACTTTGATTTAGTGATTCATGAAACTCTAGAGACATGAAAATTCTGATGAGTCACCAAGTACCCAATGCTAATATTCCCGAGCAAATTCCAAAGCATAGAGCTATCTATAAATGTAATTCTTGAGAACTAGGATGACTAGATTTTACTGAATATAGAAAAGTCACAGGATGAAAAATTCTGGAATATCTAAAGATTACTGGGGTGTGTCAAAAGCTATCCATTCCTAAGACCAGAGTCAGACTTCTCAACTTGGGGACTTAGAGAGCAACCAATTATTAAAAACTTGTTCATGAGATGCTAATACTAGCTAATTCTAGAAAAAGGAATTGAACCGTTTATTGTCAGTTTAAAACCTGTCCTAAATTAGCCATGTTGGGCCTTCTTGGCAGCTGTCACTCTTCACCAGTACTATTTGCAGACTAATAAAAATTGTATTCATGAATGAAATTTAGTTGCATCAGATTTAGACGGTAGATTTTTAAAAGTCATATTTTAAATGCTTTCAAAATAACTAGTTACTTGGAAGAATTTAGAAGACATATAAGTGTGTGTGTGCGTTCATGTGTGTGCGTGTGTGTTATATATTTTGCCTTCAAGCATAAAGACATTGTATGGCTTTTCACCTGAGCATGCCGCCTTTTAGTAACTCAAGAAGTTCTCTCTTTCCTCATTGACAATGAATATAAATAGCTCAGTTTTTCCTCCACATGCCATCTTGCTCTTGTAGTCCTGGGAATGACCACAAAGATTTTACAAAGTTGACTATTCTGAGGAATGATTTGAGTTGGGATATATTGCACTAGTTGAATTACACTCATTCAGTGATGGTTCACAGAGAAATGAAATGACTCACCCAAACTCACAGCAAAAATGGTAATGTGTAGTATAAATTCTGTTTTTTCAAAAAAGAACGCTAGACTATCTAGACATAAGATACATATAATTTTAGTGATGATTAAACATTTATTCTTAAGAAGTATTTTCCTAAGTAACAAATTCCAGTAATCATGGCCCAAGTTTTTATTATTAGTATTTCAAGTGTTCAAAATGGACAAAATATACTTATATTTTCCCTCTATTTCTGTATATGAGCACATACACTTACTTACATAATACAAACACACACATGTACATACACACACACACACAAGCATAAATAGACTTCCTTTAAATACACAAAGTATAGTTTCAATTTTGTAACATTTTAATATGACACAGTAGTAGTCAGCCACCAAAATTAACTTTGTTTTCTACAGCTTTATATTAGTAAAGTGTATTAAACTCAGTGATACTGGGCCTGTTTCACTTAGAATCCTCTCTGAATATATTATGATTTTTAGTTATTGGAAATTCATTCAGTATACTTCAAAATGTCAATTTCTACAGTGTAGAAAGAAGTTAATATTCCCCTTTAAATCAGTAGTTTGGACATGACCTAATACCGTCAATAAATATAAATTGTTAGAAATGGTCTATACCACCCACTGCACAGCAGTGAAAGAAATAATATAAGCCCCAAATGACAACCAATTTATTTTTATTTTACTTGATTTTGAAGAGTGTAACCAAAATACTAAATATTTGAAAAATATGTACTTAAGGTCACCTATATTCCCATTTCCCTAATGACAGCACTGTTAGCATTATGGGATCATGAAACTTTATATTTTAATTACTTCTCCTTTAAAACACTCTGAACGCAGGATCTCTTTAGAGACCACTTTCATTCATGTTAAGGTTTTACCAATTTCAATTTTTTTTCATTCAAAAGGCAAACTCTCTTGGCTTATATTCACAATTACTAATTTTATAAAAGTCCTTGCTATTTTCAGTTGATAAAACATATCCTAGAAGAACCAGGTATTCAAAATTTTGTTTTGTAGAATCTTTAAGTAAAAATTTGGTATGCAAAATGAAGTAACTTTATAATTCTTATAATTTTTTTATGAAATAAAGCTATCCAAAGTTTCACAAGCTATTTTCAAAAGTAAGTATTTGCAATTTTCTCTGTCAGTGGCACTAAGTTTTAGACAAAGCTGTATCCTTTTGGTTTTATGTCCTCTTCTCTGAGCGCATATTGAGAACAAATTAAATGATTCAGTTCAACAAAGCACACTGATCCACTCAAAGTATGACTGAAATGTATCTATTGGAGTTGTGCCATAAGTCATATTAATTATTCATAGCTATCTACTCTATCCCTTTTTTATAGCTATAAGAAAGTTTTACTGCCTATATTATTACGATATTCTCCTTCAGATTATTATCATATAATGTGCACTTGGAACTTTAAATAAATTTTAAATTTATAAAGATCAGAGCCAAAATTATTTACTTTATAAATTGCATGCTAGATGTGTGTGGTGGCTCACAGACATTATTCTAAGGAAGACTGTTAATATGTTTATTTTCTTCTTAAAGGAAACAGACAAAATGGATATTTTAACTATATTTAGATTATGATCATTGAAGGTAACATCAACTATATAAGTGAAATTTTCAATTTAATGCAATTTTTTCAAGGCACTCTCTTAGAAAATTAGCATTTGGTGCTAAGTTTTCTAGTTAAGTATTTATGGCTTTATTGGGTAGAGTTTGATGTTTTGAATTAAAAACCTACCTCACAAAAACGTATTATAAATATAATAATGGTTCACTATTTTTCTAAACTATTGATACATGAGGTTTCTCAAAACACCACCAGACCTAAACTCAGCGTACCTCCACTATCCTAAGAAGTCATAAACTTGGGCAAATCGATTCTCTCTTTTGGCTTCATTTTGTAGAGAAGTTTTCTCAACAAGAGAAATTTTACTCTGGGGTGACAAAGAAGTAAGGGAAAATTATTGTTTTCATAACAATTTCTAAGAATCTACTTTTCCTCATTTCTTACTTCCATCTGTAACTGTAATACACTGAACACTGATTACACTGACAAAAAGGAGGAGTGGCAGCTACACTTTGTTTCTGTGTATTTGTGTTTCAAAACAAGTTAATACTCATTTAAATGTAGCTTTATTGGACCCCGAGCACTCAGAAGTGGAGTTAATGATCTCAGATGTATAGCCAACCATTTCCTACTTTTTAGGGCATGGAGAGTTTGACTACTTCAGTAGGGCTACCATTTCAACTCAACAGCTTCATTATAACATTTAATTACATTTTTCATTACTTAATGCTGTAGCACCACACCCAACCCCAACAATGTCACTGCAATTTCAGGACCATAAACATCACTCTACAGAACACATATAATATCAAAATGTATTTTTAAACACTTTTTTACAGAATGAAATATGTTTTTATTTTGTTTCTATCATGGTAATGCCTATGGTCTTTAAAGGATAATCTCTGGAATTTAAGATCTCTGGAGAAGTTTTAGAACCACTTGTTCTGAAGTGCTAGCTCTTTAAGAATCTTGGTGATTCTTACAAATAAAAATCACGGTTCTAATATAAACGTTAAGAGAAAATGAATGAATGGAAGTGGATTTTCCTTTTCTTTTTATATTACTAGTTTTTAAGAAGATCTCAAAATAGAAGACAAATCTAGAATAAAGCAAGATGAACTTGTTTTACTAATATTCACAGATATCATATAAATGTCAGCCTGCAATAGAAACATCAAGCCTTGTTAGACTTTTATATAAAATTTTTTATTCTCTTTAATTTTTAAGGGCAATTGCTTATACAGGTTTCTTTCAGGAATTTATTATCTGGGATTACTTTTCTTATTTTCAATCATACACAAAGAGGAGAAAATGAACTCTGTGAAGAATAGCTCCATATTCCAAATTACACTGAGTTGCAGATTACTTCAGACTCAGTGCTTTGTCTGAAAACATTTTCATTAGCATCTGCATTTAGGATTATGGAAAGATTTGGGAATATATTATCAAAGAGCAATTTATATTTTTCAACTCTTATAACTAGTATTAAAAAGGGCAAAGTCTTTAAATTGCCATTAAAACTTTCTTTTGAAAAAGTAATCATGTAAAATTGGATACTAAGATGACACAGAGCCAGAACTTTACCTCTCTTTACTAATTTATTCTTGTAACAAGGCCTAGGCAGTCACAGTCTTTGCACTTTTTGATCAACTTTACCAAGTAAAGAATAATTTGCATCCAGTATTACTTATTAACAAGTTGGAAATCTGTGACCAGTTTCCTACTCATAAACACATTCCTATATGTGACCTTTAAAATTAAATAATCAGACACTGATCCAAACTTATCCTCATGAAAATGAAAATAGTATAACATGAAATGCCTTCATTTGAGGTGATTGTTACAGAAAGGGAAAATACTCAGAACCCAAATTTCTCTCTTTTTATTTATAAATATTTGCATCACTTAGTTTTGGATTAGTTTAACAAGAATACACATTACGTCTTTGGGGATGACAGCAACACTGACAAACAGTCCCTGTTATGTTTGTCATTATGTTATTGCTAAATCATCCACAACATCATGACCTGATTTTAGTTACCAGGGACAAAGCCAAAATGTAGAATTTAAGTTTCATTCTGATTACATACGGAAAGCCAGCACTTAAGAAAACTTTTGAAAAGTGATCTATGTCCAGTAATAAAAAAACAAAAACAAAAAATAAAAAGGGAAGGAAAGGAGGAAGGAAGAAAAGAAAGGAAGGAAGGGAGAAATAAGGGAAGGAAGGCAGGCAGGTAGGAAGGAAGGAAAGGAGGAAAAAACACATCTTTAAATGCCTTAATACAATTACACAATAGGCCTGACATTCTCTATGCTGGTATAATAACTAAATGGCAAGTAACACAGAAACAGTTATCCCTATGAGATCCCTGTTGCATGCTTTAATTAAAACTATAAAATGTACAACAAAATCAACCCTTGGGTAAATTGCTCTTTGGTTTAAATCTTCATTACCTCCTGGAATTTTGGTAAAGTCACTGTTTTTAAATTAAGCTGGCCCCTCCTTCTTTACTTGATTACAAAAGTCAAACAACAAGAACCAGACATAAATTTTAGGATGAAAAGAGTTTTGTGTGTATGTGTGTTTGTAAATCCAACCCCTGTATACAAACTGTTAAAAAACAGATGTTTTAACATAGTGCTTTATTCCAACTTAATATCATCCTTGAATGAACTTCCTTCAAGTTTCAACCATTTAAGGAAAAAAAAAGCAGTCAATTTCCTGGTGGTTGTAATTTAATTAAGTAACCTTTCACACTGAGCAAAACCCAAAAGCAAAAGGGTCATTACTCTTTCTAGTGATTAGAGACACCTCTAGAGCTTCAAACATTTACCTCTCCTTTCCCACAGTAGAAACGCTTTTAGGAGGATCATGGTTCATACCTCACATTCCCTGGAGCCAGAGATGGTATATGTGCAGGGCCCAGATCCATTAACCGATATATCCATGGTCTCAGAGTTTGTAGGCTTGTAGTCCACATAATACTCCTGTAAAGGGGAATTCATTTGTCTTTCAGACTCTCTGGTCTTTTTCCGCCGCCTCTTCATAAGAGAATGTTGCTGAAGTTGTTTCATGCTGGCTGGGTAGCGTTTCCAAGACACATATATTACCAAGAGGATCATGGCCACCGAAAGAAAGAGAGCCACACTCCCTGCAATAATTTTGTGAAATGAAACATGCTCATACTCTTGCTCTGTGCCAGGAATCTGAAACCCTGGGGAAGGGCTTGGTGTTTCAAGGGTGGACTGGCTGGGGTCAGATTTTGAGGTTGTCGGTTTAGGGATAATTAAAGGCTTCTGGGGAGTTTGGGGAACAAGCTGTGATTTTTCTGTGTTGACCACCTGGACTTCAGAACAGATATTATATGTTTCCACTGCATCACTAACTTTTTCACCTTGGATATGCTTAGGTCCTGCACATATCATGGTGCTTTCCTTATTTCCTTTGAAATTCTTAAGCCAATAAAATAGAGGACAAATGCTCCGACTGCATTCCCACATATTCCCAGACAAAGTAATGGATATTAATGATATCCACGCATTGACAGTTTCCTGTGAGATGTTGGTAAGCTTGTTGGAATCCAAATTCAATTTTTGCAAATTGGGCAAACATTTAAATGTGCCTGGCTCAATTCCTTGGATATCATTCCCTGATAAATCCAAGTTGTGCAAGGAACTCCAAGTCCATGTCAAGCCTTGGCTAATGGAGCGAATCCTGTTCCATTGTAAGTAAATTGAGCGGAGGTTGAAGAGACGTGGAAAATGAGCAAAGTTGATCTTGGAAAACTGATTGTGCTCCAAGTGGAGCTCTTTTAACTTCAACAGGCCAGCAAAAGCATTTCGGGACAAGCTTCGAAGACGATTATAACCCAAATCCAGAAAGTCAAGATTTCGACAGTCTTGAAAAACTCTGATGGGCACTGTCTTTAATGAGTTAGATCTCAAGTGCAAAATGATGAGTTTCCGAAGGCCTTTAAATTGTTCGGATTGCAATGTCTGAAGCTTATTGTAGGAGAGGTCCAGACTGCGGAGATTGGGAACCGGGTGAAATGTTTTATTGTGCAGATAGGTAATTTTGTTGGAGCTTAGAATTAATTCTTTCAGTCTACGGATCCCTTGAAATGCATCTTCATCCACTGAGCTAATGTAATTATGGTCAAGATAAAGCCATATAAGCTGGTTAAGGCTGGCAAACTGATTGGATTTGAGTTTCTGAATGCTGTTGAACCTTAATGATAAGCCTTGTGATCCTCCAGAAATGTTCTCAGGGATATCTGTGAAAGCATGAGACTCACAGTACACAATTTTCCCATCACATCTGCAGTTCTTTGGGCAAGCTTTCTGAGCCCCCGTGAGCATAACAAGCAGCAGTGTAGGAAGTAGCACTAGCACTACACGCATGCCTCTCAGCTGCGTAATTAAATGGAAACCTACAATATTAAAAGAAGACAAATGCACATTGTAAAGCTATTAATGTAAATCACCACCAGCTTACCAATATCAGGGGCATTTCATCTAGTGTAGTAATGGCACAGTTGATTTAAGAACAATGTATTTGACACTTAAAGCTTTATTTTCTTCAGTGTTGCACGTTTGCTATTTAGGTTTCACGCTTTCTTCCTTGATTTCCAAATCGCCACAGCGTCATAGAACTAAGCACAGCTTCCTGAGTTTCAGGAGTTCGTATGTGCATCAACACTGAAAAACACTGAGCCTATCTTATCACATAATGGCGACATTTAATGACATCAGTGCTTGGCTAGTCACTCTATTGAACACCAGGACCAAAAGGAAGAGTACTAAGTCTTCCGGTAATGGGAAAAATGTATCTTAGTAAACCCTGTACTTGTACATCTTTCTTAATTGAGTAAAGAGGCTGTGATTTGGCAAAGGAGCTTCAATAAACTGTCAAGGTAACCCAAGTTCGCCTTGCTTGAAATGGCATCCTTATTGCATAATGAGATAACCATATAGGAGCTCTGAAAACATGTCCCTGGGACCAGTATAAACAGCCAGTGAAGCATGGTTTGAAGACTAGTAACAGCAGGAGGTACTCTCAGTGTGTTAATAAGCATATATGCTCTCAACATTCAGGAAGAGATTCCTACTGAGGCTCTCCTGCTCAGTGATCACCGGCTCAGTGTCCTAACTACTAATAACACAGAACACTCCAAAGTTATGATTATCAAATTCTTATTAAATATTTGCATAAAATACAAAATAATCTTGTGTAGCACTAGTTTTTTTTCTGATATATTTAACACAGTTGGTTTTGCAAATTTGGGGGATAAACAAGCAGAGAAACAGCAGACTATTATTTCTCCCCTATCCCAACCTGTTCAAATTTCTCACTGACTTTTTTTTTCTCCCCAACCTCCATTAACTTCAGAAAACCTGCAAAGTTGCAATCTATTGGCACTTATGCTGCATTTCCAAGTCATAGCATGTTAAAGGACTTCTTTCCTCTGTCAACAGTAGATTTATTATTTCTTAGTGGTGAGGGGAAAAAAAAGTACCTTGTGCTGCAGTTTCTTTATTAATCTTAAATATTCATGTTTTTAACCAAGAGGCAATCAGCCAAATCCCTAATTTAAAAAACAAAACAACAACAAAAAAAACTTCTCCTTTTACTCAGTTAAGATTTTTTTTTTTTTTTTTTTTAATTTGAACCCGATCTTGCTCTCTGTCCTCTTGCCAGCTACAGACTCATTGAAATACATTCCAGCTCTCCCAGACAGGAAAAAGCGGTGGGGGGGTGGGGAGCCAGTCACACTTGAAAAAATAAGACTGGCAAATGACTGCTGGAAA
Organism: Balaenoptera acutorostrata; assembly: GCF_949987535.1. NCBI lineage: Eukaryota > Metazoa > Chordata > Mammalia > Artiodactyla > Balaenopteridae > Balaenoptera > Balaenoptera acutorostrata. The sequence continues at coordinate 23,980,476 of NC_080075.1, read as the reverse complement.
TTTGGAAGCTGTGTTCAGGGTGCATCTTCAAAGATAAAACAAGCCCTTGTGCGACCTCTGATAAAGTAATGACCCCACCCCTACACACACGCAGTAAAGTGTTAACAATCTTCCTGACAGCAACCAGAAATACAAGCATGGTTAATATTATCAAGAAATAGAAGGAAACAACATTTATCTCACGCTCAATTCCCAAGCCAGGATACGCATTCGGAAGAGACAGTCTGAAAGATATTTCTCCAGTCTGTTTAAGTCCATGTTATGCATTTACAGTTTAAAAGAACGAGAAAAAGGAAAATGATCTAAAAATATAATAGCAACTATAGTGAGTCAACTGGCAAACTCCGAGGCTGCCGCTTTTTGCCTGTTTTCCCGTCTTTTATCAGCTAATGCCACGACTGAGAATACGAAGCCAAGAGGATCAGCTTTACTAAGAAGGAAACAACAAAAGTTCACTTACCCATCCTTTGTCATCCAAAACGGTTCCCCCCTCTCTCAGCTCTCTTCTTGTTTGGTCTCACGTGTTGAAACCACCACCACCTTCATGATACAGTGCGGCTGTCATTCACACCATTCTGATCCCACATGTGAGCTAGTAGCCCCATACAAACTTCCCCAGAGGGGACAGACAAAAAATATATATATACATATAGGAAAAAAAAAAATCAGCACGTATTGGGATGGGGGGCAGGGAGAAGGAAGCAGTTGGGGGGTGGGGGAGGGCCTCTAGGCTCTGAGCATCATTGTGTAATTCACCAGAGACCCATCAGCAGTAATTGGCAATCTGTGCAAAAGAGCTACAGCCCATCTCGAAGGTAACCAACTTCTCTGTAAAAAGAGAGGAAAAAAAAAAAGAAAAAGAAAAAGAGAATCTTCAGAATACCTGGCATTCCTTATTGTGCTGGCTTTTGCCATTCCCAGATAAAGCAAATCATCCTCTGGATTTTCAGTTCTTCAAGCAAGTAGGCCTCCTGTGCTGTATGAGACCCCAGTTTAAAAGCTATGCAGGGTAGGTTTATCCATTTAGCTGGTCAGGTTTAAAGTGTTTTGTAGCTGTGCTGAGAGGCAGGCCTTGTCTAATTCTGAAGGCTTTCCAGAGACTGATGTTCCTCAGAGCTTGTTGGTGCTAATGCTTGAGTTTGTGATACACTGAGTGCCCTCCGCTGGAGAAAACAGATTGCACATTAAAGACGGGAACAAGTGAGTCTGTCAGTGGTGTGCAGCCTTCCCTCTCTCAGAAAGGGAAATTAAAGGCACAGGATCACTTTTTTTTCTCCGATAATACATGTTATGAAAGGTTTATGCCAAAGAGTTCCATTCAGTGATTTCAAATATTAAGTAAAATACTGCATCTCTAAATATTATTCAATTAGTAGTTTTTAAAGTTTCCTTGACCTGATTTTTTTTCTACATATATCACAGGGGATATGTGTTTTTTAACAACAGAAATAATTTCAGTTTTATTTTTGTTGATGTTGGTTTGTTTTATTTACAGATTTTTAAGCAAACCACAAAGAGAAGCAGTCTTTTTTTTAGTAGAATTATGTTTATTTTCATTCAATAACTTCGTTCAGCCTGTTCAGTGTCCATATTTCCATTACTCTCTTGATGGGTCATATGAATAGAGTGCTCAACAGGAATAAACAGCCCAAACTGAACCTCATTAGCCATATATGCAGAATTCTAATGCATAAGGCCAGGAATTAATAGAGGCCTTTCCCTTGAGAATAAAGTCATACTCAAGGAAAAATATCACTTTTAAAGATAGTTACATTAAAAAAATTTAGGTCTAACTTTTAAATTCCCAACTTTTGATAATAAAATATATTCTGCAATTTTGCACATTTATTGAGGAGTCTAGATCATTACTTTCAAAAGTGCACATTTGTGGCCTAAAACAGTCATCTTTAAATACTATATTACCAAATGTGCAGGTAACTAGGAGAGACAATGTTAGATAAGAGAATTCCTGCTTGACATCCTTATTGCTGGATGCACTGTCTTTAAAACTCATTTACATTTTAATGCAAGGTTTTTCCTATGCAAGTCAGTTATCATAATGGGCAATTCCAGAAAAACAGAAGCATGTGAGTTCTACATCATTGTTGTATTTCTCTAATTTTTGCAGAATATCCTCAGAATTAGAAGGGATAAAATGATATAATACCCAAAATATGTATTTTTTTTTTTTTTAAATAACACACTTTCCTTAACTTGTACTAAGCTTTGAAAAAAATAGTATAACTCATTACCTCCATTTTGTTTCTCTTCTTATTTATTCCATAATCTTCTGGGAGATAAAATTTTTTTGGAACAATCTAGAATAATGACCCAATACAATACAGAGAGAGACTGCTAGATAAGTGTGCTAACCTAATTTAGCAGGTGTGGGAAGTATAACTGGATTTTACATAATCATCTAGGATTGCTGTGGATCATTGGAAATGGATATTTTTAGAAATAGTCATTGATTTTAGATTGTCTTCCAAAATATTAATAAGTAAGGGGGGTTTATCATATGAATAATATATATTGTTTAACTCAGATTTATGAGTAAGCAATATCAGGCAATTGCTTAATTACAAGGATTTCTCAAGGAACAAATAAATCCTTTTCTCATTAACTGATACCTAAATTTCTACTTTAGAAAGTATACCTTTGGTTTAAGGCTTAATACTTATTAAATGAAAATGAACACCAAAAGAGATTAATGAAAAGTATATACCTTTCTAAGGAAATTAACATAAATGATACACATATAATTTGTTTATAGTATTGTGGTTTACATAGAAATAAAAACCCCACCTAAATATTCAGTGATAGAGCATTAGTTCAGGAAAGTTAATATATTCATGAACTAGAACACATACTGCCATTGAATTTAAAATGGTTTGTATTTGCTCAGAGGGAATGAGGAGCACAATGTATAAAGCAAGAATAGGAGGGGCAGAGAACACAGGTACTAGAGAATAATGATAGGGAGTCTATTTCTGTACATATTTTTATTTGCATGGGCACAAAATAAAGCAGATTTTCCTGGGAAATTAATTTTGGGTGTACTTCATTTCATTGTTTATGATTTTTTCATTTATTTGTATTTTCTATTTTTTTAAATATAATGAATATGTGGTACCTGAGATGTGTATATATGTACGTGTATGTTTGAATGAAAGACATGAGAACAGTTTTGATAGTAGATTGGAAAAATCTCATGATGTTACCCACATTTATGGTGTAATAACCAGCTAAAATTCAAATTTTGTTTGAAGTACTAAGATCTAATATATGTGTATTCCAAAGGAAATACTAGACCATACACAGAATTTATAAAGAATCTTTTGTCAAAAATCAGTTACAGTTCTCCTGAACACACTGTGAGGACATTAAAGGGTAGAGAGAGCTGAGAGTAACAAAGGATATTGTGTGGAAGATTTCTTTGGAAAGAGCTGTCCCTGTATTACCACATGTGCATGTGCATAAGACACACAGTCATAAACACACACACACACACATACACACACACATATCCCCTCACCCAAAAGAAGGTGGAGGGGATCTCAGCTCCTCAGCTTAGTTGTAGTGCAAGGGGCTTCTTCAGGCAACTTGAAGAGCTTGATATGTCTTTCCCACAGTGAGCCCAGAACTATAGAATGGAATCTGGCTCCTGTCTGAGAAATCCAGAAGATAAAAAATGGGTTTGCCAGAGCAAAGAAGAGTTAAGTTAGTGTTGGGATTGGCTTTCACTTTCAGAGTTTGTCTAGATAAAAATATGTATAGGTGTTTTCCATGAAAGAGAGGTGAGTTATGAGACAGAGAGAGAGAGGGAGAAATTTCAAGCCATTTTAAATCCTGGTGATACCCCCCAAAAGAATGAATCTGTGTAAGTGCATTATCCAAACAACACAAAGATAAACAAAAAAACAAATAGAAACCAATCAAGTTTGGAAAGGTACCAGACATATGTAGAAAAAAATTTGTCATCCTTGTCATGGGAATAATAGCCTCTTAATGAGGCTATTAAGGATCTATCAATGTGTCCGTGAGAAAGTTAAATATTTTTGACTTCTGCTAGGCCCAGAGATCAAAAAACCTTTTTACAATTGTACCAGTCAACCAAAAAGTTTCCTGGGAAGGTCAGAAACAGCAATAAGTAAGTGTGGGAGAAGGTGAGCAAGAATGAGAGAAGCTGACTTCACTTCCTCGTTTTTCCTAGGTAGCAGATGGCCCATCTGCAACTCGTCCTCCAGGGGAATGGGGGGGAGAATGCTTAAGATTTATATGAAATAAGAGGTATTAATTAATATGATAGACAATATTTTCATTTACTAAATTGATACATTAAGACTAAGGATATAATAGGAATTTTTGTTACCTCAAAGAGAATTCAGTAACCTCACTTTGATAATTTTAAATTGACCATGGTAGGAGTATTTACACAAAGGAAATCAGCAAAAGCTAAAATTTAAGGCATGATCTATTGTTTTGTTGAGTGTCTGGTCTTAAGAAATTGATGGAGGAAATATTAGTATTAAAGATTAATCTTAAAAGTGCACTGTATCTGTAGCCATTTAATAACAAATAGCACAAAAATTGAGACATATCCTTCCAATATTTGAAAACTATTAGCTGATTGAGCAAAGAAATCACTCATGCCATTGCCAAGTGAAATGCCAACATATGTCTATATTATTTCACTTTTGTCTTACTCATTAATGTATCAGAAGTATTCATGTTGGACACATGTCCCCCCCGACACACACACACACACACACACACACACACACACACACACACACATTGAAAATGTTTAGAAATAATTTACTCATCAAGACACATTTTAATTATGTACATAATTCAATTTCAACCTGAAGAGGAACCTTGAATCACCTTTTTCAAAATGAATGAACTCTTCTCCTTTTTCAGTTTACTCATTGTAATTTAATAGTACCTCATTTCTGACAGTAGTGATAATTACTTACTTGCTAAAAATTTAAAGAAAAATAACATCTTATTATATGTGTTCAGCTGAATTTAGGAATCTTAAGGTCCATACTTAAAGCCTTTAATCTCAGTGTGTAAATTATGATAATATTCACATTATTAATATAGACACAGTAAAAATTGTACTAAAATACAGATACATAAAAATGGACTATTTCTGTCTTATTTTATTAACCAGTGAACTAATATATCAAAAGAGAAAAATATATTGATAATCTACTGTAGGATATTAATGAGTAAATAATGATAATGTAAAACATGATAAAATGGGGGTTGAGGTGTGTGGAAATTGGACATTAAGCCAATAAAAACTAAAATGAGAATATAATTTATAATTATGATAAATGTTAGTAAATGATAAAGTATGTTATGAAGCAGAATAATGGGTGATAATTTGCATTGGAGAATTGGGAAAGGAATCTTTAAAAATAATCTTTTAACGGGCTTTCAAGTAAAATACTCTCATACATTTGTGGAATAAATAAATTATCATAGTTTAGACTAAATGAATGAGAGGTGTGAACTAGGCAAAAATTAAGGACAACAGAGAAGAACACAACAGAGAAAACAATAAGAAAATGGTTTGGGAAGAGGTAAATGCTTGTCTTTGTTTGACTAAATAATAGGAAAAAACAAGCAGACAATAGAAACAGACTCACAGATAATTCAACAGTAGAGTTACCAGACACAGACTTAAAAATAATTATCATTACTATCTTAAAAAAATAGATCACAAGATGGGGGATTTCAGCAGCTCAATGAAATTTGTAAACAAGAATCAAATCAAAATTAGAAAACTAAAAACAGAATGAAAGTTATTGAAATTAATAACTCTATAGATATATTTAAATGGAAATTGGGCAGAACAGAATGGAAGATTACATAGAGAACTAGATAAAACAATAGAATGGGAAATTTAGTTTAGGGACTTTCAAATATATATATATATATATTTTTTTTCACCATCACCCATAGAAAATAATATATTTTACTGAATTAAAAATGCCTTTCATAAAGCAATATTTCTCTGATATATTTTATTTTTTTAATTTTTACTATATAATATACTGATAGTGTACTTAATTGACTTCTCTGTATATGGTTTAAACAACATTGACATGAACATACAAACATATAAACTAAAGTTAAGGTAAGTTTAGTAGCCTTTTCAAAATTTCATAAATAGTTAACATTAGAGCTTTGAACAGAACTCAGTGCAGGTGCTATGACATTGTGTTTTTTACATAACATGAACATTTTGTCTGTTATAGGAGTAGTGGCAACATTCATTGGAAGTTCCATTACCAAGGCGTAACTTTGGCTCAATTAATTATTATTGTTTGTTTGTCTCCAAAGTCCGTTGTTTTTATACAATTTGAGGTGATATAAGAAACCACACCAGAAGAGCTGACAAATTCTTGTACGAAAATGCACAACTTAGCTTCAATGAAAATTTTAAGAAAATGAAAACAATACATCAAGACTTTGTTTCCATAGGATATTTAAACTGCTTACACTATAGATGGGGTAACAAGATATCAGAAATTCAGAAAGTCAGATGGGAAAAAATATAAAATATATATCCCTACTAGGAAAAGAAATAAAAGTTAAGTCACATACAGACTATCAGATATTATATTTTAAATTATATTTGTACATGTTTTTATGTATGTTGTAAAACCTGTATCTATAGTATAAATTGGAATAATTATTTTTTCATATACTTAGCTGTATCAAGATCCATAGAAACAAAAGTTACTAGCCTTTAACCTAATGTTTCCATTCTAAGATGTCTTAAAATAATAGAGGGCTTCCCTGGTGGCGCAGTGGTTGGGAGTCTGCCTGCCAATGCAGGGGACACGGGTTCGAGCCCTGGTCTGGGAGGATCCCACATGCCGCGGAGCAGCTGGGCCCGTGAGCCGCAATTGCTGAGCCTGTGCGTCTGGAGCCTGTGCTCCGCAACGGGAGAGGCCGCGATGGTGAGAGGCCCGCGCATCGCGATGAGGAGTGGCCCCCGCTTGCCGCAGCTGGAGGGAGCCCTCGCACAGAGACGAGGACCCAACGCAGCCATAAATAATTAAATAAATAAATTTAAAATAAATGTGATTTGAATAAAATATAAAATCTGGTTTAAAAAAAAAAAAGGATTCCTTCTTAAAAAAAAAAATAATAATAATAGAATACAATATTCAAACATATGCATTGTAATATTATTAGAAAGAAAAGAAAAAAAAGTCACAAAATAAACTTTAAAAAAAGAGAATATTTTATTGAACATGACACATTAATCAATAAAATATTTGTACTCAATAAATATGAAAGTAATTTTTATGATTAAAGTGAAATGGTATTCATCTTACTGATTACAACCATGCAAAAAAATCTACACTAAGACCCAAAAATGAGTGAAGGTAACACAGGAAAAAAAAAAGAATTGATGAATTTATAACTTTTTGATAATTTCTCTATGGCTATAATTCTCTTCCTGCAATACATATGAATCAGAAGGATAGAAGATGGCTCCAGATGGGTGTTGATTTCACCCTAAATTATGACAAGTTAATTTCAGGTATCAGTCAAGTTTCTGACTTTATTATTGAAAGATCTGGGATACTTTATAAATGATTTTAAGCTGTCTTTCCTGACTACAAAATCACATCCAATCAGACGTCCATTGCAGGATACTGACTGGTTAGAGTAGGTATTTTACACTCTAACAACCTTTTGTATCTGAACCATGCTGATAAATCTCTTTACCCTTTGCATCTCATGTTTATCTTCTATAAGGAAGGGGATTATAACATAAATTTGGAAAGCAGAGATATTTTTAAAGTTAAGTAAATAATGATAACAAAACATTTAAAGACCTATAAAATGTTTAGCTCTGCTATGATATTTCCAGTAGAATTCATATCTATATAGCTGATAAAAATTATATTAAGTACTAGTGTTTATTATTTTCTGCACATTGTCCTGACATACTTAGCAATTAAATTTTGGTAATTTTCATCATATTGCTGTTGTTGATTTGGTTTTGGCCTTCTACAAAGTGTGTTTTATCATATCTTCCATAAACAAATTTTTATAATCATGCATGAGACAGTTATATTCATTGTCATCAAGACAGTGTGCTTATATTTGTGTATGGTCCTCTGTGAAGTACTACACAGACACTTTTGAATGAAATAGCTCATCCAGATATTTTATATCATTTACTTTATGAAGCTTTAAAAGACACCACCAATCAATATTATTTTTCTTTCTGCCACACTGGTACATTTTTTCAAATGAAAGCAAAACAGTATATTAGCAAGAACATGATTATTGAAGTAAAAAAAAAATTGCATTCCAATGCAGCACTATTAGCTGTTTCTCTATGTATTGAGTACTTTTTGAGTATGTACTGTATCAGTGAGCAAAAAAAGAACTCTGTGTAGCTGGATTAAAAAAAATAATAATAAGTTAAGTTATCAGTAAGTGAAGCAGTCCTACTCTAGTCCCTTATCTGTAAAATGGAAATAATAGGATAATAGTATATAATTGCTAAGGATGTTTTGAGTATTAAGTGTATATATCTCCATATCATTATCCATATATTGATAGGTATAGCAATATATTTGTATTTAATTAATGCATGTTAAGTGTTTTCCCTGATAGATTTAATGATATTCAACTGAGCCTGTGTGTATATATTTTGTATTTTTCACTATCAATTATTTTCTTGAAAGAGAAAATAGGCTTTGTACTTCTTTTTTTTATTGACTGTCATTGCCAGTACATTAATAGACCTGCTCAAGTCTTCATTCAAACATATCTTATTGCACTGGCAATAACACCATGGGGGCCTGTGTTATGGTCCAGATTCAACTATAAGCCAGCAAAGTAACCTTAGTAGTAGTATAATTTTGCTAAATAATTTTTTTCCCATCAACTCTAAGAAAGGCATCAGATTTCTTTAGGTGCTAACAGTCTCTGATTAATTGCATAATAACTATATTAAAGCAAACAAATAATAGGTTATAAATATTAGGAAAATACAAGGGAATATTTGGTCATCTTGCTTCCTTGCAAACTCTGACAACATTAGATCTATCCTGGACTATTCTACAGCCCTTAAAATGTCCTCCATCCATATCATGTATTACATAAAATAAAAAGAAAATGTCTGAGAATAACTTTTTAGTTAATTAGGTAAGATATTAAACTGCCACCTGCCCAGATAAAAGTCTTCTATAAATCAATTTATGACTTCACAAGTTAACCCTTTATTTCTAAACAAAGAAAATCTTGAAACTGGAAAAAATGTTTTAAGTGTATCCCAAATGTAACTTCTCCTTATTTGTAGCTGTATAGAGCCCAATTGGGAGAAAAAATGTAAAAGTTGAGTTTATATGTAACAGTTTGCAGCAAGTTCAGAGTTAGTATTGCATTTATTCAGGGAAGTAAGATATATGTTTATGCTGCAAAGTCCCCAAATGACCCCGAGGCACTCTCATCTAAAGCAGGAGTCATGAAGTTAATAGTGACAATAGCAATAGAACAGAATGAACATGCTTCAGCAGCTTAGAATAGATTTCTCTCCATTATGTAGGTGTATAAGTAAGGAGGCATCAGGAACTAAGATGTTTATCAGTGCAATTCCTATACCCTCTGGGTTTAATGATTGACACATAATTAGAATGTAAAGAAAAAGTATCTAAATAGTACTCTGAAACACGTCCCTCAGAAAATACTCTGTACTAGGAACACTGATTTCTCATGTATATGTGAGTATGCACACACACACACAGACACACTGTTTTTTGCATGTTTTTACTTCCAAATTACTGCCCATGAAAATATAGTTGTATTTAAAACAATTTTCCAATAGAAAATTCTCACATCGTATTTATAATTGGCCATTACAGTAATGAAAAAACTCCAAAGGAAACTGAATGCCACTAGAAATTAACAGAGGAAAATGCAAGGGTCTGCCACATTTTGGCAGGAGTCTAGGTTTCTGGTGTTATCCAGATACCAGTTATGAAAATATGACTTTGGACTAGTTATTTAAAAACTCAAGACCTTGGTTTTCACATCTGTATATAGTCTTATAAATTTTAATATATTTAATACAGGTAATGGCAAAAATGAATAGGTATTAATAGGTTAAAACATGTGGACCTGGAAACTTCTACAGGCTAGCTAAAGCATATTTCCAGGGGATCATGAAATGAATTTAAATTTAAAAGAGAGTTTTTATTTCAGGAGGTGGTGCTTCTCAATTATAGTAGGAGCAAACAGACTCCCCCCTCTGAGGAGGTAAGTACCTAACTTCAGCATGAGACAAAAAGAGACATGAGACATGAAAGATGTAAGAGCTTGTTTCAGAGGACAAATGGGCTGGGGAGACATAGTATGCTCTATACCTCAACACAGAGGCTGGAACCCCAAAGATGCCTTCTTCCATCCATTCAGATGTGTGACCCTAGGGTTCAACTGAAGTACAGCTGGCAGAGGAGGGGTACAGAAAGTCAGCCTTCATCACCCTGTGATAAACTCCATAGTCATACATCAGAGTTGATAGCAATCACCGTAATGAAAACAACAATTAACATCTATGTAACCCTTAGAGTTGTACCCACACCCTCAGCCTCTGGGCTGGCTCATTGCAAGCTGTTCTAGACCAGTTGCTCCTGAGAATGTCAGGAACTGTAAATCCCCACAGTCTTGGAAGTAGTCTTAGTCCTAACCAGGTTTGACTTTTACTCTAAACTAAAGTTGTACGGACAGTGACTAATCTGCAGAGCTAAATTAGGCAACAAACTCACTCTGAGCCAAGAAAAGTGTGGGAGCTGTAATCTCTGGACATCTCCATTCTGATAACACGTTTGTGTGGGCTGAAATATCCTGCAAGGGAATGATGGAGAATACCAAACTACTTTGAAGAATGGCTGACTACATTTCTAGGTCCTTCAAAGAATAGTATCATTCAAATAAAAACTGAACTGACTGATGGAGATCATACTGATGGAAGGCTGGTGGGCTAAGGGCAACTGCAATTTTCATCATACATTTGTTTTTAACCAACGAATTGACCTAAAGGAAATATTAGAACACCTAGAAGAAATTTCTCTTTTTGCTCTCAAGTTCTATAATTCTCTCTCCAGCCACATATTTTACAAATGCAATTCACTGACTACAAGATGGACTAGGAAAGGTAAGAATATGTTATTCCATGATGAATCATTTATTATGACTTGCTTAGCCTTGTGGCATTAGAAATGGGAGTACAAATAAATATGATATATATCCAATTTCTAGGAATTTCTGGCTTTCTGAGGGAAATAATGTCCATATTTTAAGAGATAGACTAAAATAATACTTAAATAATGCTTAAAAACTTACAGGTATTAAAGTAATTAAACAAGGAGGTGGCTCTGATGCCTTAACAGCCTGTGTAAGCAAACTGAAACTAAGCCAGAATCAATGCAGTCAAATTTGAGAATATGAAACTTAGAAAGAATCAGTCACAAACAGCCAGCCAGCTTTCCCAAATAATGCAGCCTTAAACTTGTAGCCAATCAATTTCCTCGTTGTGCTTCCATGTCTTCCTTGTAAAAATATCTCCCCTATCTCCTGCCAGTGGGGTACTCCTAACAACTCCTGGTTTGGTGTTGCCTGATTTGAATTGATGTATGTGCAAATAAGCTCTTGAAAATTTTAATGTGCCTCAGTTTATTTTTTAACACAATGCATGACAAAGAAGTATGATGAAACTAAGTACTGAAAGTGTAGAATATGAATGTGGAGAATTACTCCTGTGACCCATGCAGCTTTTGACAGAGAACAAATTTGTAAGACTGGAAGCCATTTGTCTGTTAATAGAAGTGTCAGCAAAATTCTTGTAATTTGAGTCTTCTTAGGCTGTATAACAATTCAATCCTTACTTACACTATACTTTTAGGTCAAACTGTGAGTTAATCATGGCACTGAGAACATCTATGAGCTTTAATTTGTCAAATTCTTATCCAATATTAACTTGTAATTTGAGTAATGAGGTTTTTGCATCATACTGCTTTTCATATCTGTATAGACATAATAATGTGACTATATATTGCATGATGTATAAAGACATGTATATTATTATAACTCTACAAAAACATAGATATTATTTAAATAACTCAGATCGTGCACTGACTGTAATTTTCAAAGCCTGACAAATATGAGAAGATTGCTGAATTAAGCAATATTTGGTGTCTTAATGTCATAGCTGTTTTTCGTAGACATAACCAATATGTAAAATCCATGCATAAATCTTAGAGTAAAGGAGTCTTGCATAATAAAGAGATACTATGTTCGATATGTCCATTGCAACACAAAATTGTATATTATCAGGATTCAGTTTTTACTTTTTAATACCTGCACACTCATGGCATTATTTCTACTTGCATGATTTAGCAAACTGTTCCTTGGAGAAAATGTTGGAGCTAATGAAGCTTATTTTATTATTGATTTGTGACTTGTGGTTGATTGACTTCTTAACTTAATAAGTGACTTGACTAAAGGTGACACTTAAACACTCTTTCTTGAAATAGCCTTCACCAGTGATGTCAAAAGTGCTGGAGCTACTTTCTAAGGAAATGCTAGGTTCCGTGTTCAGGGGTAGGTTTTTTCTGCATGGCGACTAATATGTTTGTACAAGGCTTCTCAAGGACAGCACTGTCAGCACTTTGGACCAGATAATTCTTCTTCTGGGGGCTGTTCTGTGCATTGTAGGATAGTTAGCAGCATCTCTGGTCTCTACTCATTAGATTTTGATAACAAATTCCCACCCTAATTGTTATAATCTCAAATGTCATCAGATATTACTAAATATCCCCTAGGACCAAAATACACTCTCTCCCCGATTGAGAACTGCTTCTCAAGTAGAAGAGGAAGGTGAAGGAAATTCAGAGATCACAAATCAAGGGTAGCGTCTAAGCAGAGGAATTTTTCTAGAAAGGTCTTTGAAGCACAGAAAACACCATTTAATATAGATTAAATTGAAGAATTAAAGTCAATATATTTCATTATGTTAAAATTATTAAAGACAAATTGATTATTAATGTACATATTTTTAAAAGTCAATCAGCTTCAAGACCAAAATAATTTACATATCCATATAATTTAAGATCATCTGAATTCCCAAATTAAGAAAATGAAATATTTGAAGGCACTGCTGTCTTTGACAGATTCTTTTGTTCTGAAAATATTAGGCCCTGAAATTCTATCTTCTAGAATTTTCAAAATGGAACATAGTAATATTTTTGTTTTTGAAAAAGACTGACATTTTTAGAATGAGGTATTTCTTACATCACCTTATCAATGATAACATTCTCCAATTATTAATCATTTTAAACTCAAGGCTAATTGAGAAAAAAAAAATATCTTAAATAAGAGAGACATTATTTGGCTATCTCAAACACATGTAAATATAATATAAAAGATGGGTGGACACTAAGTTAGCTTTTAGAATATTCTACTCTGTTTTTTGAAACTCGGAAAACACAATTATGACAAATAAATTAGAATTATAGTAGTTTTATTAATATAACTTTTAATTAACATTATCCTCAGATAATAATGATATTAAGAAGACTTGAATTTACTAGCACCAGCTCCAATTCTTTCCTTAGACAGTAAAAATTATCATTATATTAAAGATCAGCCTAGAGTTAGTTAATTGTGGCTAGAGTGCCATAAAAATAATTCAAACGGCGATTCTTAATAAATTTAGACTCTATAATTTGTGTCAGCCTCAGAACAATTCAACAGACTAAGAAGTCACTTGTCCTTATTCTTAATGCTATTAAGAAAGAAACTTATGAGATATGCAATATTCAATTACTACATTAACATGTGCTCATTTATACTTTGGAGTAGACAATTAAACTTCTGGCATTCCCGCAAGCCAAGATGTGTCAATTCTTAAATCAAGACCAGATTTACTAAATGTGTCTGTAATGTATCACAGACCCTCTTGCAAGCTTCACACTGTTTTCCTGTGGTGGTGATGCCTTAATTTCTATAAATAAAACTGTTTTGAAAAACAACAGATATTACAACCACATCAAGCAATTCAAGGGATTTCACAGACAAACTATTCACACACAGCCTATGAATTTTCTGGCTTGAGGCACTGACAAATAGTCACATTCACCCTGTGTGAAGCTAACCCTAAGGCTGCATGTACAGACATACTCAAGTTGAAATTGGCAGGTGGAAAATAATATATTATGTCAGCTAGCTCTCTACAGGAAAATGTTGCCTGCTAAAACTTTTTATTCTCAGTGGCTTTTATGTTCTTGAAAGCTTAGTTTTAGGCTTTTATGTAAAAGTAAAAGTGAGTTAAAAACAAGTCGTCTCTAGAAAAATGGGAAACTCCAGTCTGCCTAACAGGTACTACTGTTAAGGCTGTATCAGGCACTTCTTTGTGAATGTTATGGCTGCAGTTATGGCTAAAATATACACATATAATGTTTCTTTCACCATTTGTTATTTGTTTTGGTAAGAGCTGTCTCCAGGTGGTTAACCAGAGGGAATCTGATCCAGAGTCTAGAAGCTCAAGGAAGAATATCTTAATTTCACACAGACAGAGAAACCCTAAAGGGGAAAAGGCTGAGAAAGGCAAAGACCAACCTGGATCATTTTGAGGATGCCTCCCATGAAGCATTTCAGACTGAGCAACTGAGTGTTTGGACCTGGACTGGTAAGGATTTTTGTTTTCCGACAGACTGTCCTGAAGGTCTCAAGCTTGAGGCCATCAGCATCCTAATGGAATCAACATCTGGTGTAGATATTGCAATATAAAGGAAAGAACTCTAGGGAGTAAGTGGCTGGACTCAGAGAGAAGACAACTAGAGGATGGAAGTTACTCTCAGCTGATGACCTGAGTTGGTCTCTGCATGGTGATGGTTATTTTATGTTTAAAAGCTCATTTACCAAGTTTTGTCAACATCATATATTAAATCAGACACCTTTCACTACATTGATTATCAATTCTACTGGTATCCTATAATAGCATTGCCTCTTTTATTTTTATAGCATTGAACTTTTAATATCAAGTAATAGATACTCAATAAATATGATTTTAAAAATTTAAAAATATATATTTTGTCAAGTATTTTCTCCTAGAGATAACCACTATTAAGGTCTTTAGTAGAAATTCGAATCACATTATGATTAAACATAAGTAGACAAATATGCCTATATAATTTTCAAAACTGCTAAATTGTAAGGCTTCCTCAATGGCATATTTTTACTGTGAAACATATAAATACATATACATATCCACAGATATTTTTCTGAAGGGTTTCTTTAACAGAAAATACCAAAACCTATATAAACGAATTAAATGATCTGGTTTTAAATTTTAAAGTGAATTTGTGTTTTTAAATACCTCTATTCTACTTCTGATTTTTTTTTTCATTTTAGTAATCAAAAATTACAGAACGATGATGAATAATTATGAGTAAGCATGCAAAAATTGCGTCTATATCTCTTCATTAAGTTTGATATTAGTTAGTAAAATTAAATAGCTTAAATTTATAATGTTTAGTGATTATACTGTTTATAGATTGCTAAGGAATTTCCAAAGCTTTTAAGTTTCATTAGGTCCCATTTGTTTATTTGTTTATTTTTGTTTTTATTTCCATTTCTCTAGGAGCTGGGTCAAAAAGGATCTTGCTGCGATTTATGTCATAGAGTATTCTGCCTATGTTTTCCTCTAAGAGTTTGATAGTGTCTGGCTTTACACTTAGGTCTTTAATCCATTTTGAGTTTATTTTTGTGCATGGTGTCAGGGAATGTTCTAATTTCATACTTTTACATGCACCTGTCCAATTTTCCCAGCACCACTTATTGAAGAGGCTGTCTTTTCTCCACTGTATATGCTTGCCTCCTTTATCAAAGATAAGGTGACCATATGTGCGTGGGTTTATCTCTGGGCTTTCTATCCTGTTCCATTAATCTATATTTCTGTTTTTATGCCAGTACCAAACTGTCTTGATTACTGTAGCTTTGTAATATAGTCTGAAGTCAGGGAGCCTGATTCCTCCAGCTCCATTTTTCGTTCTTAAGATTGCTTTGGCTATTTGGGGTCTTTTGTGTCTCCATAAAAATTGTGAAATTTTTTGTTCTAGTTCTGTGAAAAATGCCAGTGGTAGTTTGATAGGGATTGCATTGAATCTGTAGATTGCTTTGGGTAGTAGAGTCATTTCCACAATGTTGATTCTTCCAATCCAAGAACATGGTCTATCTCTCCATCTATTTGTATCATCTTTAATTTCTTTCATCAGTGTCCTATAATTTTCTGCATACAGGTCTTTTGTCTCCTTAGGTAGGTTTATTCCTAGACATTTTATTCATTTTGTTGCAATGGTAAACGGGGGTGTTTTCTAAATTTCACTTTCAGATTTTTCATCATTAGTATATAGGAATGCAAGAGATTTCTGTGCATTAATTTTGTATCCTGCTACTTTACCAAATTTATTGATTAGCTCTAGTAGATTTCTGGTGGCAGTTTTAGGATTCTCTATGTATAGTATCATGTCATCTGCAAACAGTGACAGCTTTACTTCTTCTTTTCCGATTTGGAGTCCTTTTATTTCTTTGTCTTCTCTGATTGCTGTGGCTAACACTTCCAAAACTATGTTGAATAATAGTGGTGAGAGTGGGCAACCTTGTCTTGTTCCTGATCTTAGTGGAAATGGTTTCAGTTTTTCACCATTGAGGACAATGTTGGCTGTGGGTTTGTCATATATGGCCTTTATTATGTTGAGGAAAGTTCCCTCTAGGCCTACTTTCTGCAGGGCTTTTATCATAAATGGGTGTTGAATTTTGTCAAAAGCTTTCTCTGCATCTATTGAGATGATCATATGGTTTTTCTCCTTCAATTTGTTAATATGGTGTATCACATTGATTGATTTGCGTATATTGAAGAATCCTTGCATTCCTGGAATGAACCCCACTTGATCATGGTGTATAATCCTTTTAATGTGCTGTTGGATTGTGGTTGCTAGTATTTTGTTGAGGATTTTTGCATCTATGTTCATCAGTGATATTGGCCTGTAGTTTTCTTTCTTTGTGACATCTTTGTCTGGTTTTGGTATTAGGGTGATGGTGGCCTCGTAGAATGAGTTGGGGAGTGTTCCTCCCTCTGCAATATTGTGGAAGAGTTTGAGAAGGATAGGTGTTAGCTCTTCTCTAAATGTTTGATAGAATTCGCCTGTGAAGCCATCTGGTCCTGGGCTTTTGTTTGTTGGAAGATTTTTAATCACAGTTTCAATTTCAGTGCTTGTGATTGGTCTGTTCATATTTTCTATTTCTTCCTGGTTCAGTCTCAGTAGGTTGTGCATTTCTAAGAATCTGTCCATTTCTTCCAAGTTGTCCATTTTATTGGCATAGAGTTGCTTGTAGTAATCTCTTATGATCGTTTGTATTTCTGCAGTGTCAGTGGTTACTTCTCCTTTTTCATGTTTAACTCTATTGATTTGAGTCTTCTCCCTTTTTCTCTTGATGAGTCTGGCTAATGGTTTATCAATTTTGTTTATCTTCTCAAAGAACCAGCTTTTAGTTTCATTGATTTTTGCAATTGTTGCCTTCATTTCTTTTTCATTTATTTCTGATCTGATCTTTATGATTTCTTTCCTTCTGCTAGCTTTGGGGTTTTTTTGCTCTTCTTTCTCTAATTGCTTTAGGTGCAAGGTTACGTTGTTTGTTCAAGATGTTTCCTGTTTCTTGATGTAGGCTTGTATTGCTATAAACTTCCCTCTTAGGACTGATTTATGCTGCATCCCATAGGTTTTGGGTCGTCGTGTCTCCATTGTCATTTGTTTCTAGGTATTTTTTGATTTCCCCTTTGATTTCTTCAGTGATCACTTTGTTATTAAGTAATGTATTGTGTAGCCTCCATGTGTTTGTATTTTTTACAGATCTTTTCCTGTAATTGATATCTAGTCTCATAGCATTGTGTTCGGAAAAGATACTTGATACAATTTCAATTTTCTTAAATTTACCAAGGCTTGATTTGTGACCCAAGATATGATCTATCCTGGAGAATGTTCCATGAGCACTTGAGAAAAATGTGTATTCTGTTGTTTTTGGGTGGAATGTCCTATAAATATCAATTAAGTCCATCTTGTTTAATGTATAATTTAAAGCTTGTGTTTCCTTATTTATTTTCATTTTGGATGATCTGTCCATTGGTGCAAGTGGGGTGTTAAAGTCCCCTACTATGATTGTGTTGCTGTCGATTTCCCCTTTTATGGCTGTTAGTATTTGCCTTATGTATTGAGGTGCTCCTATGTTGGGTGCATAAAGATTTACAATTGTTATATCTTCTTCTGGTTTGATCCCTTGATCAATATGTACTGTCCTTTTTTGTTTGTTGTAATAGCCTTTGTTTTACAGTCTATTTTGTCTGATATGAGAATTGCTACTCCAGCTTTCTTTTGATTTCCATTTGCATGGACTATCTTTTTCCATCCCCTCACTTTTAGTCTGTATGTGTCTCTAGGTCTGAAGTGGGTCTCTTGTAGACAGCATATATATGGGTCTTGTTTTTGTATCCATTCAGCCAGTCTGTGTATTTTCGTGGGAGCATTTAATCCATTTACATTTAAGGTAATTATTGATATGTATGTTCCTATTCCCATTTTCTTAAATGTTTTGGGTTTGATATTGTAGGTGTTTTCCTTCTCTTGTGTTTCTTGCCTAGAGAAGTTCCTTTAGCATTTGTTGTAAACCTGGTTTGGTGGTGCTGAACTCTCTCAGCTTTTGCTTGTCTGTAAAGGTTTTAATTTCTCCATCAGATCTGAATGAGATCCTTTCTGGGTAGAGTAACCATGGTTCTAGGTTTTTCTCCTTCATGACTTTAAGTATATCCTGCCACTCCCTTCTGGCTTGCAGAGTTTCTGCTGAAAGATCAGATGTTAACCTTATGGGGATTCCCTTGTGTGTTATTTGTTGTTTTTCCCTTGCTGCCTTTAATATGTTTTCTTTATATTTAATTTTTGATAGTTTGATTAATATGTGTTTTTGCATGTTTCCCCTTGGATTTATCCTGTATGGGACTCTCTGTGCTTCCAGGACTTGATTAACTATTTCCTTTCCCATATTAGGGAAGTTTTCAACTAGAATCTCTTCAAATATTTTCTCAGTCCCTTTCTTTTTCTCTTCTTCTTCTGGGACCCCTATAATTCGAATGTTGGTGTCTTTAATGTTGTCCCAGAGGTCTCTGAGACTGTCCTCAGTTCTTTTCATTCTTTTTTCTTTATTCTGTTCTGCAGTAGTTATTTCCACTATTTTATCTTCCAGATCACTTATCCGTTCTTCTGCCTCAGTTATTCTGCTATTGATCCCGTCTAGAGTATTTTTAATTTCATTTATTATGCTTTTCATCATTGCTTGGTTCCTCTTTAGTTCTTCTACATCTTTGTTAAATGTTTCTTGCATTTTGTCAATTCTATTTCCAAGATTTTGGATCATCTTTACTATCATTATTCTGAATTCTTTTTCAGGTAGACTGCCTATTTCCTCTTCATTTGTTAGGTCTTGTGTGTTTTAACCCTGCTCCTTCATCTGCTGTGTGTTTTTTTGTCTTCTCATTTTGCTTATCTTACTGTGTTTGGGATCTCCTTTTCACAGGCTGCAGGTTCGTAGTTCCCGTTGTTTTTGGTATCTGTCCCCAGTGGCTAAGTTTGTTTTAGTGGGTTGTGTAGGCTTCCTGGTGGAGGGGCCTAGTGCCTGTGTTCTGGTGGATGAGGTTGGATCTTGTCTTTCTGGTGGGCACGTCCACATCTGGTGGTGTGTTTTTGGGTGTCTGTGGCCTTATTATGATTTTAGGCAGCCTCTCTGCTAATGGATGGGGCTGTGTTCCTGTCTTGCTAGTTGTTTGGCATAGGGTGTCCAGCACTGTAGCTTGCTGGTCGTTGATTGAAGCTGGGTCTTGATGTTGAGATGGAGATCCCTGAGAGATTTTCACTGTTTGGTATTACGTGGAGCTGGGAGGTCTCTTGTGGACCAGTGTCCTGAGGTTGGCTCTCCCACCTCAGAGGCAGAGCCCTGATGCCTGGCTGGAGCACCAAGAGCCTTTCATCCACACATCTCAGAATATAAAGGAGAAAAAAATAGAAAGAAAGAAAGAAAGAGGATAAAATAAAATAAAATAAAGCTATTATAATAAAAAATAAGAAAAAAAAATTAAGAGGGAATATTTTCAGAATTTTTTTTTTAATTTTTAAAATAGATTTATTAATTTTTTATAATAAAAAATAAGAGAAACAATTAACAAAAAAATTTATTAAGAAAAAAATTTTAATTTTTTAAAATAAAAAATATGATAAAACTTATTAAATTTTTTTTTTAATTTCTAAAAATAGCAAATAAGGAAAAAATTATTAAGAAAACATTTATTAGGAAAAAAAATTTTAAGTAAAAAAAAAAAAAAAAAAATAACCCACAGACCTAACCCTAGGACTGATGGTGAAAGCAAAGCTCTACAGACAAAATCTCACCCAGAAGCATACACATATACACTCACAAAAAAAGGAAAAGGGGAAAAATTAATATTTCCTGCTCCCAAAGTCCACCTCTTGAATTTGGGCTGATTCGTTGTCTATTCAGGTATTCAGCAGATGCAGGCACATCAAGTTGTTTGTGGAGCTTTAATCCGCTGCTTCTGAGGCTGCTGGGAGAGATTTCCCTTTCTCTTCTTTGTTCGTACAGCTCCCGGGGTTCAGCTTTGGATTTGGACCCACCTCTGCATGTAGGTTGCCTGAGGGCGTCCGTTCCCTGCCCAGACAGAACGGGGTTAAAGGAGCAGCTGTTTCAGGGGCTCTGGCTCACTCAGGCCGGGGGGAGGGAGGGGTACGGATGTGGAACAAGCCTGCGGCGGCAGAGGCCGGCGTGACATTGCAGCAGCCTGAGGCGCGCCGTGCGTTCTCCCGGGGAAGTTGTCCCCGGATCACGGGAGCCTGGCCGTGGCGGGCTGCACTGGTTCCCTGGAGGGGCGGTGTGGAGAGTGACCTGTGCTTGCACACAGGCTTCTTGGCGGCGGCGGCAGCAGCCTTAGAGTCTCCTGCCCGTCTCTGGGGTCCGCGCTGATAGCCGTGGCTTGTGCCCGTCTCTGGAGTTCATTTAGGCGGAGTTCTGAATCCCCTCTCCTTGTGCGCCACGAAACAAAGATGCAAGAAAAAGTCTCTTGCCTCTTCGGCGGCTGCAGACTTTTTCCTGGACTCCCTCCCAGCTAGCACCAAAGCCCGAGCCTCAGCTCCCAGCCCCCGCCCGCCCCGGCGGGTGAGCAGACAAGCCTCTCGGGCTGGTGAGTGCTGGTCGGCACTGATCCTCCATGCGGGAATCTTTCCGCTTTGCACTCCGCACCCCTGTGGCTGTGCTCTCTTCCGTGGTGCTGAAGCTTCCCCCCTCTGCCACCCACAGTCTCTGCCCGTGAAGGGGCTTCCTAGTGTGTGGAAACCTTTCCTCCTTCACAGCTCCCTCCCACTGGTGCAGGTCCCGTCCCTATTCTTTTGTCTCTGTTATTTCTTTTTTCTTTTGCCCTACCCAAGTACTTGGGGATTTTCTTGCCTTTTGGGAGGTCTGAAGTCTTCTGCCAGCGTTCAGTGGGTGTTCTGTAGGAGCAGTTCCACGTGTAGATGTATTTCTACTGTATCTGTGGGAAGGAAGGTGATCTCCACATCTTACTCTTCCGCCATCTTGCCCCTACCCCTGTCCTTTCTTTTTTTTAATCACTGTTATTCTTTTTATTATTATTTAATTTTACATTCATATATATATTTCCGGAATTCGTGTGAGGGTAGCATACTAAATGAATCTTTGCATGGCAATGAATCTGTGAGGTGCTTGTAAAAGAATCATGGTTTAGCTGATTTAAATTTCTTCAGTCACAATCTTTTAAACTCAAATTCTAAATCCCTCTTTCATTGCTTTCCTGCATGCAGAGAAATTTGAGTCCAACTAGAGGTTTTTTTTCACTTTATAGATGGTATGTCTTTTCTGCATGAATGTTTGTATGATTTTATTCTATCAATTTTCATCAATATTTCTTTTTTTTTTTAAGAAATTCACGTTCTTTTATTTATTTATTTATTTATTTATTTATGACTGTGTTGAGTCTTCGTTTCTGTGCGAGGGCTTTCCCCAGTTGCGGCAAGTGGGGACCACTCTTCATCGCAGTGCATGGGCCTCTCACCATCGCGGCCTCTCTTGTTGTGGAGCACAGGCTCCAGACGTGCAGGCTCAGTAATTGTGGCTCACGGGCCCAGTTGCTCCGTGGCATGTGGGATCTTCCCAGACCAGGGCTCGAACCCATGTCCCCTGCATTGGCAGGCAGACTCTCAACCACTGCACCACCAGGGAAGCCCCAATATTTCTTAAAATAAAATTTTAAGCACATGTTCTATATCTCGAACTTATAGAAACACTTAAAATGTAATAAAATTAATATATAATATTTACAGCTACACATATAATAGGCAAAAGGGAAAGAACATAGCCAGTGACAAAGATTATAGTGTTGGATAGCTAATATCCAGTGACAATGGGAGTTTAGAAAAAATAAACTTAAATCTTAACAGTGTAATTATTTCAGAATATCTGGAAATATGTATAAACATGCATCCTTTTCCATGCAGCAATTCTTTTCTAGGTCTTTATTGCAAGTAAATAATTAAGTAATGAAACAAAGTTACATAGATTTTATAGTTCTTAAGGTTTTAATCATAATTATCAAGTAATTATGCCATATATATCTATAGAAATTATGCTTTATAAACCAATAAAATAAAATATTGAATACAGAAATAAAACCACATATATATGGTCAAGTTATTTTTGACAAGGGTAACAAGACTGTTCTATGTGAAAAGGATAGAACAGTTTTCAGCAAACTTTGTTGAGAAACTGAATAGGCAATGCAAATTAATGAATCTGAAACCTTACCTAATATCATATAAAAAATTAACTCAAAATGGATCAAAGACCTAAACATAAGACCTAAAATTTTAAAACTTTTAAGGAAAAACATAGGGGAAAATATTCATGACATTGGGTTTTACAAAGATTTTTAAAATATGACATGAAAAGCACAAGAAGAAAAGGAAAAGTAGATAATTGAATTACATCAAAATTTAAAACTTCTGTAAATAAAAGAAAATAATTAACAGAGTGAGAAGGCAACCTATGGAATAAGAGAAAATATTTGCATATCATATAGTTGATAAAAGGTTAATAAACAGAATATATAAAGAACTGCTACAAATGTACCTCAACAGAATAAAGGCCATATATGAGAAAAGTTAAAAACTTTTCTTCTGGATCAGGAACAAGACAAGGATGCCCACTCACCCCACTTTTGTTCAACGTAGTACTGGAAGTCCAAGCAACAACATTAGGGAAAAATAAATAAATAAAGGCATCCAAATCAGAAAGAAAAAGTAAAATTATCTCTATTTGCAGATGAAATGAGCTGATATATAGAAAACCTGAAAGACTCTACCCCAAAATTGTTAGCCTAAAAAATGAATTCTGTAAAGTTGCATGATACAAAATTGAGATACAAAAATCAGTGGTGTTTTTATACACTAACAACAAACTATCTGAAAGAAATATTAAGAATGAAGTTGCATTTTCAATAGCATCAAAGTCAATAAAATACCTAGGAATAAATTTAACTAGAGAGATGGAAGACCTGTACACTAACAACTAGAAGATATTGGTAAAAGAAAGTGAAGAAGACACGAATGAAAAGATATCCAAAGTTCTCGGTTAGAAGAAATAACAATTTTAAAAGCCCATACTATTCAAAGAGTTCTACAGACTCAGTGCAATCCCTATCACAATTTCAGTGACATTTCTCAGAGAAATAAAACAAACAACCCTGAAATTTGTATAGAACCACAGAATATGCCAAATATTCAAAGCAATCTTCTGAAAGAAGAACAAAGTGGAGGTATCACACTCCCTGTTTTCAAACTATATTACAGAGAAATAGCAATCAAAAAGTATGGCATGAGGAATTCCCTGGTGGCGCAATCATTAAGAATTCACCTGCTGGGCTTCCCTGGTGGCACAGTGGTTGAGAATCTGCCTGCTAATGCAGGGGACACGGGTTCGCGCCCTGGTCTGGGAAGATCCCACATGCCGCGGAGCAACTAGGCCCGTGAGCCACAACTACTGAGCCTGCACGTCTGGAACCTGTGCTCTGCAACAAAAGAGGCCACGATAGTGAGAGGCCCGCGCACCGTGATGAAGAGTAGCCCCCGCTTGCCGCAACTAGAGAAAGCCCTAGCACAGAAACGAAGACCCAACATAGCAATCAATCAATCAATCAATCAATCAAAAAATAAATCTTTAAAAAAAAAAAAAAAAAAGAATTCACCTGCTAATTCAGGGGACATGAGTTTGGGCCCTGGTCCGGGAAGATCCCACATGCCGTGGAGCGAATAAGCCTGTGCACCACAACTACTGAGCCTGAGCTCTAGAGCCCACGAGCCACAACTACTGAGCCCGTGTGCCACAATTACTGAAGCTCATGTGCCTAGAGCCTGTACTCTGCAACAAAGAGAAGCCACCACAATGAGAAGCCCATGCACCACAACAAAAAGTAGCCCCTGCTTGCCACAACTAGAGAAAGCCCACACGCGGGTATGAAGACCTAAAGCAGCCAAAAATAAATAAATTAAGAAAAAAAAAAGTATGGTATGGTACAGTAATAATAACAGGCACATAGAACAGGGGAATAGAATACTCCAGAAAGAAAATCACAAATATAAGATCAACTAATTTTTGACAAGCATCCAAGAACACATGATGGTTAAAGGAGAGTCTCTTCAATAAATGGTGTTGGGAAAACTGGATATCTACTTGCAAAAGAATGAAATTGGACACCTATCTTACACCACTCACAAAAATTAACTTGAGATGGATTAAAAACTTGAGTGTAAGACCTGAAACCATAAAACTTTTAGAAGAAAACATAGAGTCAACAATCTCACTACTGGGCAAATACCCAGAGAAAACCATAATTTGAAAAGACACATGCACCCCAATGCTCATTGTAGCACTATTTACAATAGCCAGGGTATGGAAGCAACCTAAATGTCCATCAAGAGAGGAATGGATAAAGAAGATGTGGTACATATATACAATGGGATATTATTCAGCCATAAAAAGGAACAAAACTCGGTCATTTGTATAGACATGGATGGACCTAGAGACTGTCATACAGAGTAAAGTAAGTCAGAAAGAGAAAAACAAATATCGTATATTAACATGTATATGTGGAATCTGAAAAAATTGGTATAGACGATCTTATTTACAAAGCAGAAATAGAGACACAGATGTAAAGAACAAACATATGGATACCAAGGGGGAAAAGGGGGAGTAGGATGAATTGGGAGATTGGGATTGACATATATACACTACTGATACTATGCATAAAGTAGATAACTAATGAGAACCTACTGCATAGCACAGGGAACCTTTCTCAGTGCTCTGCTGTGACCTAAATGAGAAGGAAATCCAAAAAAGAGAGGATATATGTATACTGTACGTATAGCTGATTCACTTTGCTGTACATTATAAACTAACTCAATATTGTAAAGCAACTATACTCCAATAAAAAAAAAAATTCACTAGAAAAACTCCTTGATATTGATCTTATCAATTATTTCTTGGATAAGATACCAAAGAACAGGAGACAAAAGCTAAAATAAACACATGGGACTACTTCAAACTAAAGAGCTTTGCATAACAAAGGTAATGATCAAAAAAATTGAAAAGGCAACCTACAGAATGGGAATAAATATTTGCAAACCATATATCTGATAAGGAGATAATATTCAAAATATATAAAGAACCATACAACTCAATAGGTAAAAACCCAAATAATACAGTTAAAAAATGGGCAAAGGACTTGAGTAGACATTATTTTTAAAAGAGACTTACAAGTGGCCAACGGGTACATGAAAAATGCTTAACATCACTAATCATCAGGTAAATGCAAATCAAAGCCACAATAAGATATTACCTCACATCTTTTAGGATGGCTATTATCAGGAAGACAAAATAGAGTAAGTGTTGGCAAGGATGTAGAGAAAAGGGAACCATTATACACTGTTGGTGGGAACTTAAATTGGTATAGCTATTATGGAAAACAGTATGGTGGTTCGTCAAAAATTAAAAATACAACTAGTAATTAATAGGCAACAAAAGATCTTTTTTTATTTTAAATGATTTTTCATTGAAGTATAGTTAATTTACAGTGTTGTGTTAGTTTCTGGTTTACAGCAAAGGGATTCAATTATAGATATATATCTTCTTTTTTATATTTCATATTATTTTCTATTATGATTTGTTATGAGATATTGAATACAGTTCCCTGTACTATACAGTAGGACCTTGTTGTTTATTTTATATATAGTAGTTTATATCTGCTTATCCCAAACTCTTAATTTATCCCTCCCCTCAACTTTTCTTCTTTGGTACCCATAAGTTTGTATTCTATGTCTGTGAGTCTGTTTTTTAAATAAGTTCATTTGTATCATATTTAGATTCTACGTATAAATGATATCATATGATATTTTGACTTTGACTTACTTCACTTAGTTTGATAATCTCTAGGTCCATCCATGTTACTTCAAATAGCATTATTTCATTCTTGTGTGTGTGTGTGTGTGTGTATGTGTGTGTGTATGTATATATATATATATATATATATATATATATATATATATATATACCACATCGTCTTTATCCATTCATATGTTGAGGGACATTTAGGTTGCTTCCATGTCTTGGCTGTTGTAAATAGTACTGCTATTGAACATTGGGGTGCATGTACACTTTCAAATTATGGTTTTCTCCATATATATGCCCAGGAGTGGGATTATTGGATCATATGGTAACTCTATTTTTAGATTTTTAAGGAACCTCCATACTGTTCTGCATAATGGTTGCACCATTTTACATTCCCACCAACAGTGTAGGAGGGTTCCCTTTCTCCACACCCTCTACAGAATTTATTAATTGTAGACTTTTTAATGATGGCCATTCTGACCAGTGTATGGTGATACCTCACTGCAGTTTTGATTTGTATTTCTCTAATTATTAGTCATTTGACCATCTTTTCATGTGCCTGTTGGCCATCTGTATGTCTTATTTGGAGAAATGTCTATTTAGGTCTTCTGCCCATTTTTTATTTTATTTTATTTTATTTATTTATTTATTTTTGGCTGTGTTGGGTCTTCGGTTCGTGCGAGGGCTTTCTCCAGTTGCAGCAAGCGGGGGCCACTCTTCATCGCGGTGCGCGGGCCTTTCACCATCGCGGTCCCTCCCGTTGCGGGGCACAGGCTCCAGACGCGCAGGCTCAGTAGCTGTGGCTCACGGGCCCAGCCGCTCCGCGGCATGTGGGATCTTCCCAGACCAGGGCTCGAACCCGTGTCCCCTGCATTAGCAGGCAGATTCTCAACCACTGCGCCACCAGGGAAGCCAATCTGCCCATTTTTTGATTGGGTTGTTTGGGTTTTTTGTTATTGAGATGTATGAGCTGTTTGCCTATTTTGGAATTTTTTGGCCACATTGTTTGCAAATATTTTCACCTAGTCCGTAGTTTGTCTTTTCGTTTTATTTATGGTTTCCTTTGTTGTGCAAAAGCTTAGAAGTTTGAGTTGGTCCCATTTGTTTATTTTTGCTTTTATTTCTATTGCCTTGGGAGACTGACCTAAGAAAACATTGGTAGGATTTATGGCAAAGAATGTTTTGCCTATGTTCTCTTCTAGGAGTTTTATGGTGTCATGTCTTATATTTAAGTCTTTAAGACATTTTGAGTGTGGTGTTAGGGAGTGTTCTAACTTCATTGATGTACATGTGGCTATCCAACTTTCCCAACACCGCTTGCTGAAGAGACTCTTTTCTCCGTTGTATATTTTTGCCTCCTTTGTCAAAAATTAAAATCTTTAAATATATAAAATTGAAAATGACAAAGGAAAGATCTGCCTACTGATTAAGACAAATACAGATCTTGATTTTTATACCAGTGGTTCTCAGGTTTTCAGACTTAGTGTGCATCCAAATCACCTCAAGGTATATTAAAACACAGATTAATGAGTCTTGTCCCAGAGTTTCTAATTCAGCAAGTTCAGGATGGAGCCCAATAACTTGTATTTCCAACATTTCCTATGTGATGCTACTGGTGCTCCATCTACACATTGGAAACAACCAATGAATACTGATTTCAAAATGCACAATCTCAACATTTTTATTTTCAGAAAGAAAAAGCCTAATTCCATTCAAACTCTGCTACTGTCTGCTGAACCAAAACCTGCGTAGCAGCCTCTTGAATATCTTATACATGATAGCCTGCTTTAATGACAGCCATAAAATGTGATTCTCTCTGTGAAGAAATGGGCCAGCATAAGCTACTGCAAGTTATTTTTTAAAAGAGAGAATTACAATTTTTTTTTCCTTAGCTAAGTCATCTCCATGGTTTGGGATTATATACATTTTTTCATTGGATAGATGAATTCCTAAAATTTTGTATGTACATATTTCATATCACAAACAACATTAAATCTCAGATGGACATGAAAGTAAAAGTAAAAATTCAAGGTATAGAAAAGTTGGTTCAAAATAGAAAGTTTATCAAATGTTGTGAAGTAGAAATTATTAGCCATGGAAGTGAAAGGAAAAATAAATTATGACTCCATTGACTACAAAAAATTAAAAGTAATTTCTCTATAACAAAAAATATAATTAAAAAAGAAAGCAGACCCAGAAAATATTTAAATCAGTTCTAAGAGACCACTTATAAATGTGCTTTATGCAAAACTTGTAAATATTGATAAAAATGTATCTCTATTCAACTAGATATATCAGCAATGGACATGAAAACTCAATTCTTACGTGGTAAATGTAGTCAGGAATTTTGAAAGTGGGAATGTACATTTTTAACATGAAATAAGTGCAAATTAAGACAAAAAGAAGATAGTAGTGCATTTAAGGAGTATAAAAACAATAAAAGTTAATGTGGATGTAGAATAATAATTTCAACAAGAAATAAAATTTCAACACGGTAAATGTTTTCATTTATGTGTTTCAGTTTCCTTGTAGTATAAGAAGACACAAGTTTTTCCCTTGCTTGAAAAACTCATATTCTCCTATTACTTCTTACTTTTTGATGGCATAATTAGAAATATGAAATGCTGTTGTGTTCTCTTTCCTCTAAGTTATTAACTTACAAAGGCAATGAACTTTGTATTTTAAACCAAGATAATTAGGGTGATCTCGATTTGGCTACAGCTACTCTAGATGTATAAACGTACACTGAAAGGGCTTCCCTGTCCTGGGAGGCCAGCCTGGTCTGTGCCATGCATCATTGGGCCTTGGAATATATCTACCCACACTCAAAACCAGGATGGGCTGAAAGTCTGAGAGAAAGTCCGCCCAAACACTAGGAAGAGGTGAGAGTGCTGAGTCAGGTGGGCCTGTTTGCAGAAAACATTTTAATTTTTTTAAATTTGCAGTTACTTTATGCAATGCTGAACTTGAGATGAACTTTACAACAGAAGTGGTTATCTACCGCCATTATAATTACTTAGGACATGTGAATTTAAACAAGTGTGCACTTCAAACATGCCATTTTTGTATGGAAATTGTCTTCTTTTTAAAAATTTCTTTGAAATAAAGTAGTACACACAGTAAAAAAAAAAAAAATGAGTGCAATAATTATACAATAAAATAAGAAAATAACAAAACTAAATTTAAGTCTCCTTGTTCTTTGACCCTTATTCCCTCTCTCTAAAGGGTAAGCACTACTTAGTTTTTCCTTTCTGTTCTTTTTTAAAAAAATTATGTATCTATATCTATATATATATATATATTTGGATCTGTATATGTATATGCATATTATCTCCACATATAAACATAAATATGACTATACTCCTCAATTTCTTTCCTTGCTCTTATGAATTGAATGTATTTTAAAAACGTTCTTCAAAATAGCTTTAAAAATTATGAAATTCTCTCTAATGCCTGCATCATTCACCAGAGAATGCACGAATCTCTACCATAAAATAAAATTATATTCTCCTACACCTAACTGCCAAAATCTGTGGTCCTTATAATGTTTTAATTGACCACATGTTTTGAATAACCAAATGACATTTACTAATAGTTAATTAGTATGATTTTGAATAATCAAATATTTATATAAATGTCAGTTAAACACTTAACATGAGATTCATTTATATTCTCAAGATACATCCTTTGACAGTTCCATGGGCCAGTCACTGAGTTAGAACTCACGCTAGGAAGGCAAAAATCACTCAGAAATGTGCAAGTAAATGTGCAGAATTGGATGGCCCCTCTGTATAGGTGGAGGCCTTTGATGATTCAGTATTTGAAGTTGATAAAGGCTCTACTCTAGACGTGAGTTGGTCCTTCTCCATATCTTTCACATACAGGTGAAATTAAAAGGGAATCATTTATATTTACTATATTTTCCTTTATCCATTTAGAGATACACAGAATGAAGCTTCACAAAGAAAAGAAGGAATCTGGCATTGCTTAACAAATGTTGATCATGCAAGCTTGTTGTTTTGGGGGAAAAAACAAAAACATATTGCTTCTGAGCAATTCAATCTTTCGATGGAACAAATATTTCTTGGGAAAACAGATCAAATTTGCTTTGAGTAAAGCCTATTATATAAATAATACCCTGCAGATATTATTTTCTATTTATTTGCTTTAAAATATTTTAAGATTTAAGGAAGATGGAGAATGTAATTATTTCAGGTGGTCTACATTGGTGTTTGTTCCTTTAGCTTTAGATTAGAGACTTAAAAACAGGTTTAGAGGAATGCATTTTGTAAAGCCAAATACTTGTAAGTAAAAATGTTATGCTCTGAAATGGCAATTTAATTACACCCTAAACAAAAATAAAAGGGGAATGACAAGTTGGAAAAGTATTGGCAAAATATACTAAAGTGAAAGGATTACTTTTCTCAAGGAGATATATTAGGGTCATAATTAAGTTAGAGGCATCATAAAAAAAGATAAACGTCTTAACAGTAAGAAAGGTAAAGATATAAATGACAACACTCACACACAGAGACTCATGTAACAAATACAAAAAAGGAGTTCATTCTGATTAAAAAATAAATAAAAATTAAATAAAAATGAGTAACTCTCTACAACCTTCACCACAGGCCCAATCCATTAACAATTCTTATAGTTTAGTTTCAAGATAAAGTGAGACTGTGTCCCCTTGACCTCCCTAGTCTAAGGCACTGTCATGATTCACCTGAACTATTGCAAGAAACCCCTGCAATTCTACTCCTACTTTTCTGTAATCTATCCCATACTGAACAGCCAAGGTAATGTTTTAAAAATATAAATAAACCATGCCATTCCTGTGCTCAATGCTCCTTTCAGGCTGATGCTTCTGGAAAGGGAAGCACAAGCTATACCCTTGGCAGATGCATGAGGGCACCTAATCAATATGCTCACAGATTTCTACTTCTTAGGTATTTAGACATGTGTAGTGAGCTGGGATCTCTGGCTTCTTTTCAGAAGAACACATCTTAACTTATTAGACCCATGTAGTAGGGTGTGTTATGTTTCTAAGAATGTAGTCCCAAACAAAGCAAGTTGGAAACAGTATTACCCTCTGTGCCAACATCCAATGTATGTTAGGAACAGCTAATAAGATCAAAATTTCTTCCCTCAAACTCCAGAACATGCATCTCATCCCCACTGTCCCCTCATTTATAACTTCTGTCTGCTACCCTAATGTAGAGAGTGTAAGGGCTGTTCCTCTTGGGACCCCTTTCATTTAAAAGTAAATCCTTGGGTTAATTTGCCCTTCCCTCAACCAGCCTGCAGTGTATCTTAGAAACATTTCTCAAAGTATTCTTCAGGAAGTTTGTATTTGTTAAAGTTACTACAGCTCTGTAACTAATTAATCAAAATTAGCAGCTTAAAACACCTAATTTGTTATGCTCAGTGTTTTGGGGTACAGAAATTTAGACAGAGCACAGCAGGGGTGGCTTTTCTCTACTTCACAGTGTCCAGAGCCTCAGCTGGGAAGAGTCCTCATCTGGGAACATTGCAGAATGCTTGTTCACTCCCATGTCTGGCACCTGAGCTTGAAGGACGGAAACACTAGGGAGCTGTATGGCTTCTCTATCTGTCTCTTAGCTTCCTAGCAGCATGGCAGACTCAGGCTGATCTTCCTTAATTCTCAGGGCTCTAATCACAAGTGTTACAACCAAACAAGGCAGAAACTACATCACATTTTATGACTCAGCCTTAGGAGTCACACAACATCATTTAGTCCATGTGGTCCGAGTAGTCACAAGCCTGGCCAGAGATTGCCAAAAGGAAGGGAATGTGTCAGTGAATTGGGATTCATGTTTTAAAATCTCCTCAGCACTGATCCTTGTACTGATACAGTCATCCCTCCTCAACTTTATATTCTTTTGATCACTGTTGTGAAACTTGAGAATAGATTGATTAGGGTGTGGAGGTGGCTACCAAAAGAGTGGGATTCATTTGGAAAACTGATTTACCCAGCTCCATTTGCCAAAAGAAGTAGAAATGAACAGGGATATATAAAAACAAATCTGATTACCCTGCTGTTCAGAGCTTTGTTGATGGTGAAGACGATGTTGATGTTTTACTTATTAAAGTTCTTGCACATTTTTAACTTACATGAAACTTGTGAATATGAAAAGTCATTGTAAAGTCAAAGAACACAGGCAGACCTTATAAAGAAAAGTCAGGGCTAGAATTTATGGAAAATTTGAATACAATGGAAAATTTGAATGTCTTTGCCTGTTTTCTTTGGGATTACAAGAAGTAGTAAAAATTTGTATGTGTGTTAAATATGTGTGTGTATGTATGTAATTTTTGTTTGGTGTTAAGTGTATTCACTAAAAGTTACCAAGAGAGAGGTTATGCAGAAGATATGTGAAGACAGCAGAGGCTAAAGCCCCTGTTTTTGTTTGTTTGTTTGTTTGTTTCTAACTATAAACAATCTAAGTAGAAATAACATCCTGCAACTAATTTTTTAAAAAGAGAGTGTGTGTGTGTGTGTGTGTGTGTGTATGATCAAAAGCAGTCATATCTCAAGTATTCAATAAATTTATGGAACTGGTATTTTTCTTTAATGAAATAGCTTTAATATGCATGTTATGAAATATATTTGGTATATTTTTGTTTAAATATTTATAACTAATAGAGTTAGTAATTAAAAGTGTGCTAAATATATTTTAATGTTTTTTATTTTTATAATATCTTAAAACATATGCATTTCAGGACTATGATTTTAACCATCAGCCTTTTATGAGGCAGACTTCTTAAAAATATCATTTCAGACAGAGTTCTGGGTATGTAAATAATAGCTATTTAGAAGTTTGCTCTATATACCTTTCTTAGAATTAAGATATTTTTATAGTAGAAATACTCTGCTGCTAACACACAAATGTCCTTTAAAAACAGATGGAATTCTTATACTCAAGAGTCCAAATAGTGCTTCTTAGTGAATTTTTATTCTAGTTTCTGTTTGGGGATTGGGGAATATTATCCCTTAAAGAAACATATTTGTAAAATATTAGTGATGCAAATGTCTCTTAGCCTCAAGTGGAAATGCTAAAAATGATCATGCAACATTATTAAACATTAGGACTATGTCATATGCTTTTTTCCCTCAGAGGAGCTCTTTTAATTTTTAAGTTGTTGTCTCTTAAATCACTCTCAATTTCATAATTTACTCCATTATTCAAATCATAAACAAATAATAAATAACATATTATGTACAGTGCAGTGCTATATTTAGAAAAACAGAAAAAATAACAAGAAAAATGTACAATGCACATTCTATAAGTTATCATACTCTAATAATATCAGTTAAAATAATAGCCTTTATGAAAGATCCCATCTTCCTTTTTGCAGTCAGGGGAGTGATAGAGATATAAATTAAATTTTCTGTGTAATGCTTCTGATAATATTTAATCAAAACTTGTTTGGCTATTATAAGCCATCTATTCTTTAATAAATAATTTAGAATCACTTCAAATGTCAGGGAAAAAAAGATAAATTTTCATCAAAAGAACCAAAGGAAAAGAAAACTAAAACATATTTGAGTTTCCAGAACACAGGGTGATATAATTCCATGGACTGAAGAACCTTGGTCTCCTAAATTTTCATAGAAATTAGCAAAGGAATTCAAAAATAAGAAATCATATGCATCTATGCTGAAAACCATGATAAAATATACCTCACACCTCAGAAATTTCAGGTTTCTGATTGAGATATGAGATAATGTTGGCCAACCTGACTGACTGTATGAGAATGACCATTCCATTCTTGTTTCTGATGAGGAAGGACATAAAAATGAATGCCTAACATTTGAGAGTTGAAGTTGCAGTAATTGGATCTAAATACCAGTAGCATAACAGCCAATGGGGGGCAGATATTGATCCTTGACAACTGACGCTCCTTCAACATAAATTGACTATAGGTCAACTTTCCATTCTTTAAAAATTTAAGGAGAGAAATCAACAGCAATGAAGAGCAAATTTAGTCAAAACTGCAAAAAAAAAAAAAAAAAAACTCTTGTAAAATCTTTTTGGTTGCAAAAAAATAGATATGATTACAAAATACTTTTAAATTATGTCTTAAGTATTGTCTGATTGGATTATCAAAAAATGCAAATTTAAAATATTTAAGACTATACATATATTGTAGAAAATAATGTGTATATAAGTATATATGCACTAATAATATTACTGTTATCAACTATAAAATTTTTTAAAAATATGTAAACATGGTCTAAAACATCATATTACACCAGCTGAAACATAAAAATGAAGGAAGATAAAATCTGAAGCTAGAATGGGCTAACTGTCTTATATCCCATAAAAAAAGGTAAAGATAATTTTATTTTATTGCATAGTTTTAAAAATATGTTTTATTTTATTTGAAAATTGATTTATTTAAATTGATTTATGTTTAAATTGATTTCCATTTAGAATAGATTTAAATGAGTTTTTGAAAAAAGTGAAGGCAAATAACTGCTAAACCAGAATAAGTTGGTCTTTTTCTTTCCAAATTGCTAAAAGAAAAAAAATTAAACAATGCAAAAGTCATTATATCTGAAGATAGAAAAAAATTTAAAGAACCATGAATAGCAGTCTGAAAAAAGCTATGTAATTTATGGTTCTTTTATACAACATTCTGGAAAAGGCAAAATTATAGAGATAGAAAACAAAGCAGTGGTTGCTGGGGATTTGGGAAAGAGAAAGTGTTTAATAAGTAGAACACAGAGGTCTTCAGGTTCATGAAACTATTCTGTATAGTTTTATTTTATTGGGTTGTTACATGACATTATGCATTTGTCAAAACACATAGAACACAAGGTGAAGTTTATTGTACGTAAATTTTTAAAAAATCATTCATGATGTCATGGTATCTCAGAATGGAATACAGACTGTGACAAAAGAATCTCAGTGTATTACAAATGAATGTAATGATCTCACTCTGGGAGACTGGAGAACACATGCTGACAAACTATTTTTGAAATTCAAGGAGACTATAAGACTAAAGGCAAAAGGAATTCTACAGAAGCATTATAACCTAGTTGATAAAGATATTTTTCCATGGGGGTTTGGGTTAATAGTATTGAAACCACTATAAAGGTATACTGGAATTTAACAATTAAGTAAATGGATGATGGATGTTGGGAACCATGTTTCTCACTGTTGGAAATGATGGGCAAGTAAGAGGAGAAGACCAGAATAATCAATGTGATAATAGATTAGAGTTGGCAACATCAGTATGAACTAGTCATCAGTAGGACATAGAGGAAACCATTTATAAATATCTGTATATACTTAGGTTAGTATACACATATATGTTTCCATGTTTTGTCACTGAGAGGACATAAAATATTGACAACCTAGGAGTAACAGGAAATGTAACACCCATATGTCGGTTGTTGATATGATTTTTCAAACAATGTAGAACCACAGCTTCTTGGAAAACTGGCTGATTCTAGGGCTGAAGTAGAGAACATACAGATTAACCTTGATCATTTTTTAATGCTAGAAATTAAGGAAGTACTTACAATAACAAGAACAAAATTAACAACATAATGATGGGAGTATGTGAAAGTGACAGATAAGCCAACTGAAAGAGCTCTTAATAGCCAAACTTGGAACAATTTAAACAACAGAATAAATAACATATTGTTGAACTATAACCCAAAGTGTAATATAAATATGCATAAGTCATATGGATATAAATGATTCAATAAATAAATAAAATAAGGGAACAGAGACAAATATCCCATACAGAACAAGTCCAAATAATTTATGTATATACACCACCCTCAATAACAGGTAGCACAACTCTCCACTTTTAAAGTTTGGTCTGCACACTGACTTCCTTCATAAAAGTACAATAGGGGAAGGGAAAACAAATAACTTTACAGTAGAGATATCTCACAAACACTACCTACAGCCAGATGTCCAAGGTTAGCATTAACAATGATTAGTTATATTGATACTCTGTACTCCTGATAATTATGTAAAGAAAATGGCACTTTGCCTCTGTTGGCATCCTATCCAGAAACAAACAAACAAACAAACAAATCCCAGTCTTATCATGAGAAAAATAAAATCTCAATTACAAACCTTCTATATACAGAATATCTGGCTAATACTCCTCAAAACCATCATGATCATCCAAACAAGGAAAGTCTGAGAAATTCACAGTCTAGTTGATCCCTTATAAGGAAATAGAACTGCTGAATGTAATGTGTCTCAGATAGGATCCTGGAATAGAAGAAAGACATTAAAACCTAGGAAATCTGAATAATAATAGACTTTAGTTAATAATTACATATCAATATTGGTTCATTAATTGTGACAAATTTACCATATTAAAATAAAATGTTAATAGTAGGGACATCTGATGTGAGGTATACAGAATCCGTACTATCTTTACAGCTTTTCTGTAAATTTATAACTTTTCTAAAATGAAAGTTTGTTTTTAAAAATCCTTTAGTAATATGTGGTAATGTCATCTGGAATTGATTATCTGTCCTATAAAACAGTCCAAACATTTTTAAAAAAGAGAAGAACAGGTAGCAGAATGAAATACAAATGACTACAAATGCAAGTACATTAATTGTCGAAATGAAAATAAAGAGAGTCTAAGATTTGGTCATCCAAAACTAAAAAGCAGCAACTCAAAACAGGGTAAAAATAAATAACACATTACGTAAAAACAAAACAAAACACACACACACACACACACACACACACACACAAACAACAGTCATATTCAAGCAAAAAATACAGCTTTTT
This sequence comes from Balaenoptera acutorostrata, assembly GCF_949987535.1. Taxonomy (NCBI): domain Eukaryota; kingdom Metazoa; phylum Chordata; class Mammalia; order Artiodactyla; family Balaenopteridae; genus Balaenoptera; species Balaenoptera acutorostrata. The sequence continues at coordinate 23,943,070 of NC_080075.1, read as the reverse complement.
TGCCCCATAGCAATACTGTAATATGTAGAGCTAAACAAGATCAAGAGTGTTAATTTTAAAACTAGAAAATAATGTCCATCAATAGTGTAACAAAGAGAGCATTCAATATTCCACATGACCGTCTTATCCAGAAGTTCATAACACTTTTCAAAGGTTCAGCTCGACTGATATTTCCAAGTGCCCCATCATGTTTACCACTAAGTAATGAAGGTAGATATCAAAGACGCTTTTTTGAAGTTTAAAAATACCACCAACAGTTACAAAGATTATTGTTATGGAACAAATTCCCCTGCTCCTGTTGCTAATGTCCAACTCAGAGCACTGCTAATTGTCCCTGAGCCAGGTTAGTCCAAACACAAACACAGTCTCTACTCTTTGTCACAGCTGACTCCAGGTTCTTGTCATTCCCTGCCCTTTTCCCTACCCCTGTCCTTGTCACATTCATTTTAAAGCCAATGACAATAAGTCATGTACACATTTCATAGAAATGTCATAGAAAACATGAAATAAATTATTGAGGTTGGATTTGAATGTACAATATTTGTACAATGACTATAAATACCATGAAAATTTAAAGTAAAATAAGAGAGAGATCAAGATGACGGAGGAGTAGGAAGCAGAGTTCACCCTCTTCCACAGAAACATTGAAAATACATCTATTACTGGACCTTCACACAGAACAGCTACTGAGTGCTAACAGAAGACTTCAGATGTCTGAAAAGACAAGAAAACCTCCATGTAACCATGTAGGAGAAAAAGGAAAAAGAATAAGAAGGAATCAGGATGGGGCCCGCACCCCAGGGAGAGAGCTGTGAAGGAGGAAAGGTTCCTGCACCCAGAGACGTCTCCTCACCATCAAGGAGATCATCATGGATGGAGGGGGAACTTCAGAATGCAAACCCGAGAGTAATCTGCATAGAGGGTTGGCACCGCCACCCTGCACTCCTCAACATGAGATACTCCTCTGTCAGTGTGGGTGGGGGTCAGGTGCTGAAGCTCAGGCTCTGGAGATCAGTCTCAGGGAGAGGACCAGGGTTAGGTGCAGAAACAGCCTGAAGAGGCCAGGCTGTGGCAACTGAGGGTATACTAGGAAAAAGCCTGTGCCAGCTGGACAGCCAAGGTACCATTATTGGGAGGCACACAAGGAGAGGGGTGGAACCACTATAAGAGCTTCTTTCCCTGTGAGCACTCCCAGGAAACAGGACATCACCTATAAGAGCTCCAGGGATGGGCGCAAGTCACCACTGCCATCTTGGGCTCCAGAGGCAGGCACTGGCTGCCTCTTTCACCCCTGGGCAGACACCAGGCCCCTCCCCCATGTTTAAGGAGGATGTTTATAGCTTCTATCACTAAAAATCCACCAGCGGGCCCCAAGACCCACCCTTGCCAACCCGGAAGGTTGTTGACAGCTCCCACCACTAGGAAATCCATCAGCAGGCCACATGACCCGCCCCCACTGACCCAGTAAGGCAGACAGCTTCTGCCACTAGAAATTCTGTCAGTGGTGCCAGGACACCCCTCACTGTTCCAGGAGCATGCGGATAGCACTTGCTACAAGGAAATCTGTCAGTGGGTGCCAGGACCTGCCTGTGTGGTCCCAGGAGGGCATGGATAGCTCCCTCTATTAGGAAATCTGCCCAGAGAAGGGGCTGAAACCACAGCTGAGCCCCAGGGCCGTGTGACTAAGGAAGAAGAGCTGAAATCTCTCCTTGCAGCTGGATGAACCATGGAGTTACACCTCCGCTGACAGCTTCCTAAATTCAGTGCCTGTGAAACATCCAAAAGGACAACAAGTGCTCCTGAAGATGGGACTGGCCTGGCTTTAGCAGCTGTGGGCTTTGTGGACATGTGCACATGGGGGCTGGCCCAGGCCAGAGTCTGAGCCGCATCCATAGCTCCCACAGCTAGTCCAGGTGCATGACTACTGCAGTCCTGGAACCTGACCTCAGTGGGTCTTCGCTGGTGGCCTGGTAAAAAACAATGCCTGAGAGACACCAGGGCCAATTGTCAGCATACCCACAGTTAAGGTGGGACTGAGAGCAGTAACAACAACAGTGTATTTTGTGAGCTTGCACAGCAGGCCAAAGGGGACACAACAGAGCACATTCACAGGTGAAAATCTCCAGAGGAAGAATACTCAGTGGCTCCTCTCCCAGTGGGAGTTCCTCAATCCCACCTACCTCACACCACAGATCAGAAACACGGCTAAGAAACAGATCTGGGGACCTCTACTCCAGCAACTAGGGAGCAGAACCTGCCCCTGATAGGGCAGTGACAACCACAGAGCAAGAGGGTGGTCCCACTCAATACCCAGGGCACACTCTGGTCACAACACCAGTCAAACCCTCTACCAAAGGGTAACAGCCACCATACACTGAGGAAAGAGGAGGCAGTCATCCATAATAAAAATATCCCTCACACCAAAAAAAAAAAAAAAAAAAGAAACAGAAACAAAACAGAAACTAAACCTACGGAAAAGAACATAGTCACCCAAGTCCAGGAAGCACAGAGAGTCACATACAGGATAAACCCAAAGAGGAACATGCCAAGACACATATTAATCAAACTAACAAAAATTAAATATAAAGAAAAAATATTGAAAGCAACAAATAATATACAAGGGAATCCTCAAAAATCAGCTGATTTTTCAGCAGAAACTGCAGACCAGAGGGAGTGGCACTATATATTCAAAGTGATGAAAGGAAAAAACCTACAACCAAGAATATTCTACCCAGCAAGGCTCTCATTCAGATTCGAAGGAGAATTCAAAAGCTTTATAGACAAGCAAAAATAAGAAAATTCACCACCACCAAACCAACTTTACTACAATTGCTAAAGGCACTTCTTTAGGCAGGGGAAGAAAAACAAAAGAGGCCACAACTAGACACAAGAAAATCACAAATGGGAAAACTCACTGGTAAAGGCAAACATACAATAAAATCAGATAATCATCCATACACAAATACGATATCAAGACCAGCAACTGGGAGAAGAAGAGAGTACAAATGCAGGAAATGAGAATTGCATTTGAAATTAAGAGACCAGAAACTTAAAACAACCTTGTGTATATATAGACTACTTTATCAAAACTTCATGGGAAATGCAAACCAAAAACTACAATAGATATACACAAAGAAAGGAAAAAGCAACCCAAACACAACCCTAAAGATGGTCATCAAACCATAAGAGCAGAGAACAAAAGAGGAAGGGAAGAAAAAAGGCTTACAAAAACAAACCCAAAACATTTGAGAAAATGGCAATAGGAACATACAAATGTATAATTACCTTAAATGTAAATGGAATAAATGTTCCAACCAAAAGAGATAGACTGGCTGAATAGATACAAAAATAAGACCCTTATATATGATGTCTACAAGAGACCCACTTCAGACCTAGGGACACATACAGACTGAAAGTGAGTAGATGGAAAAAGATATTCCATGCAAACAGAAATCAAAAGAAAGCTGGAGTAACAATACTCATATCAGAAAATATAGACTTTACAATAAAAACTGTTAAAAGAGACAAGGAAGGACAGTATATAATGATCAAGGGATCAATCCAAGGAGAAGATATAACAATTGTAAATATATATACACCCAAACATAGGAGTACCACAATATAGAAGGCAAATACTACCAGCCATAAAGGGAGAAATCGATAGTAACACAATAATAGTGAGGGAACTTAACACACCACTTTCATCAATGGACAGATTATCCAGACAGAAAAACAATAAGGAAACACAAGCCTTAAATGACACATTAGAGTAGATAGACTTAACTGATATTTATAGAACATTCCATCCCAAAGCAGCAGAATACACTTTCTTCTCAAGTGCACATGGAACATTCTGCAGGATAGATCACATCTTGGGTCACAAATCAAGCATCAGTAAATTTAAGAAAACTGAAATCTTATCAAGCATCTTTTCCAAAACAACACTATGAGATGAGAAATCAATTACAGGAAAAAGCTGTAAAAAAAACAAACACATGGAGGCTAAACAGTATGTTATTAAATAACTAATGGATCACTGAAGAAATCAAACAGGAAATCAAAAAATACCTAGAGACAATGACAATGAATGCACGATGATCCAAAACCTATGGGAGACAGCAAAAGCAGTTCTAAGAGGGAAGTTTATAGCAATACAATCTTACCTCAGGAAACAAGAAAAATCTCAAATAAACCTTACACCTAAAGCAACTAGAGAAAGAAGAACCAGCAAAACCCAAAGTTAGCAGAAGGAAATAAATTTTTAAAAATCGAAAAATCAGAGCAGAAATAAATGAAATAGAAATGAAGAAAACAATAGCAAAGCTCAATTAAACTAAAAGCTGGTTCTTTGAGAAGATACACAAAATTGATAAACCTTTAGCCTGACACACCAAGAAAAAAAGGGAAAGGACTCAAATCAACAGAGTTATAAATGAAAAAGGAGAAGTTACAACAGCCACCAGAGAAATGCAAAGGGTCATTAGAGACTACAATTATATGCCAATAAAATGGACAACCTAGAAGAATGGAAAAATTCTTAGAAAGGTACAATCTTCCAAAACTGAACCAGGAACAAGTGGAAAATATGAACCGACTAATCACAAGTAATGAAATTGAAACTGTGATTAAAAATCTTCCAACAAACAAAAGTCCAGGACCAGATGGCTTCACAGGTGAATTCTAACAAACATTTAGAGAAGTGTTAACACCTATTCTTCTTAAACTCTCCCAAAAAATTGCAGAGAAAATAACACTCCCAAGCTCATTCTATGAGGCCACCATCACCCTGATACCAAAACCAGACAAAGATATCACAAAAAAAAGAAAATTACAGGCCAATATCACTGATGAACATAGATGTAAAAATTGTCAACAAAATACTAGCAAACAGAATCCACCAACACATTAAAAAGACTCTACACCATAATCAAATGGGATTTATCCCAGTGTGCAAGGATTTTTAATATGCACAAATCAATCAGTGTGATACACCACTTAAAAATATTGAAGAATAAAAACCATATGATCATCTCAATAGATGCAGAAAAATATTTTGACAAAATTCAACATCCATTTATGATAAAAACTCTCCAGGCAGTGGTCATAGAGGGAGCCTACCACAACATAATAAAGGCCATATACAACAAACCCACAGCAAACATCATTCTCAATGGTGAAAACCTGAAAGCATTTCCTCTAAGATCAGGAACAAGACGAGGATGTCCGCTCTCACCACTATTATTCAACATAGCTTTGGAAGTCCTAGCCATGGAAATCAGACGAGAAAAAGAAATAAAATGAATCCAAACTGGAAAAGAAGAAGTAAAACTGTCACTGTTTGCAGATGACATGATATTATACATAGAAAATCCTAAAGATGCTACCAGCAAACTAGCAGAGCTTATCAATGAATTTGGTAAAGATTCAGGATACAAAATTAATACACAGAAATCTCTTGCATGCCTATACACTAACAATGAAAGATCAAAATGAGAAATCAAGAAAAAATCCCATTTACCATCGCAACAGAAAGAATAAAATATCCAAGAATAAACCTACCTAAGGAGACAAGAGACCTGTACTCTCTAAGCCTATAAAACTATAAAACTGATGAAAGAAATTAGAGGTGACACAAACACATGGAGAGATATATCATGTTCTTGGATTGGAAGAATCAATATTGTGAAAATGACTATACTACCCAACGCAATCTATAGATTCAATGCAATCCCTATCCAATTAGCAATGGCATTTTTCACTGAACTAGAATGATAAATTTTACAATTTGTATGGAAACACAAAAGACCCCGAATAGCCAAAGCAATCTTTAGACAGATAAATGGAGCTGGAGGAATCAGTATGGTACTGGCACAAAAACAGAAATACAGATCAGTGGAACAGGATAGAAAGTTCAGAGATAAATTCAAACACCTATGGTCACCTAATCTGAAACACAAAAGACCCCGAATAGCCAAAGCAATCTTTAGACAGATAAATGGAGCTGGAGGAATCAGTATGGTACTGGCACAAAAACAGAAATACAGATCAGTGGAACAGGATAGAAAGTTCAGAGATAAATTCAAACACCTATGGTCACCTAATCTGTGACAAAGGAGGCAAGAATTTAAAATGGAGAAAAGACAGTCTCTTCAATAAGTGGTGCTGGGAAAACTGGACAGCTACATGTAAAAGAATGAAATTAGAACACTCCCTCACACCATACATAAAAATAAACTCAAAATGCATTGAAGACCTAAATGTAAGACTGGACACTATAAAACTCTTAGAGGTAAAATGAGCAGAACACTCTTTGACATAATCCCAGTAAGATCTTTTAGCATCCACCTCCTAGAGTAATGAAAATAAAAATACAAATAAACAAATGGGATCTAATTAAACTTAAAAGCTTTTGCACAAAAGAGGAAACCATAAACAAATGAAAAGACAATCCTCAGAATGTGAGAAAATATTTGCAAATGAAGCAATAAACAAGGGATTAATTTCCAAAATATAGAAACAGTTCATGCATCTCACTATCAAAAAAAAACAAAGAACCCAATCAAAAAATGGGCAGATATACAATAAATAGACATTTCTTCAAAGAAGATATACAGATGGCCAAAAAGCACATGAAAATATGCTCAAAATCACGAATTTTAGAGAAATGCAAATCAAAACTATAATGGGGTATCACCTCACACCTGTCAGAATGGCCATCATCAAAGAATCTCTAAACAATAAATATTAGGGAGGGTGTGGAGGAAAGGGAACCCTCCTACACTGTTGGTGGGAATGTAAATTGGTACAGCCACTATGGAGAACAGTATGGAGGTTCCTTAAAAAACTAAAATAGAACTACCATATGACCCAGCAATCCCACCCCTGGCATATATCTGGAGAAAAACATAATTCAAAAAGGTACAAGCAGCCCAATGTTCATTGCAGCACTATTTACAATAGCCAGAATATTGAAGCAGCATAAATCTCCATCAATGGAGGAATGGATAAAGTTGTGGTACATATATACAATGCAATATTACTCAGGTATAAAAATAAAACAAAATAATGCCATTTGCAGCAACATGAATAGACTTAGACATTGTCATACTGAGTGAAGTAAGTAGGACACACAAATAAAAATATCATATGATATCCTTTATATGTGGAATCTAAAAAAAAAAAAAAAGAGGTACAAATGAAGTTATTTACAAAACAGAAGTAGAATCACAGATGTCGAAACAAACTTGTGGTTATCAGAGGGTAAGGGCAGGGGAAGGATAAATTGAGAGACAGGGATTGACACACACACACTACTATATATAAAATAGATAACTAATAAGAACCTACTGTATAGCACACGGAACTCTCCTCAATACACTCTATGGCCTAATAGGAAAAGAATCTAAAAAAAGAGTGGCTATATATATGTGTATAACTGATTCACTTTGTTGTACACCTGAAACTAACACAATATTGTAAATCTACTATACTACAATAATAATGTAAAAAAACAAGGTAAAATGAAAAAAATGGAGCATATAAAAATATAAGGGGAGGAGCTTCAAGATGGCGGAAGAGCAAGATGCAGAGATCAACTTCCTCCCCAAAAATACATCAGAGATACATCCACATGTGGAACAACTCCTACAGAACACCTACTGAATGCTGGCAGAAGACCTCAGACCTCCCAAAAGGCAAGAAACTCCCCACATACCTGGGTAGAGCAGAAGAAAAAAGAAAAAAGCAGAGGCAAAGGAAAAGGGATGGGACCTGCACCAGTGGGAGGGAGCTGTGAAGGAGGAAAGGTTTCCACACACTAGGAAGCCCCTTCGTGGGCGGAGACTGTGGGTGGCGGAGGGGGGAAGCTTTGGGAGCCATGGAAGAGAGCGCAGCAACAGGAGTGTGGAGGGCAAAGTGGAGAGATTCTTGCACAGAGGATCGGTGCCAACCAGCACTCACCAGCCCGAGAGGCTTGTCTGCTCACCCACCGGGATGGGTGGGGCATGGGAGTTGAGGCTTGGGCTTCGGAGGTCGGATCCCAGGGAGAGGATTGGGGTTGGCAGCGTGAACACAGCCTGAATGGGGCTAGTGAACCATGGCTAGCCGGGAGGGAGTCCGGGAAAAGGTCTGGAACTGCCAAAGAGGCAAGAGACTTTTTCTTGCCTCTTTGTTTCCTGGTGTGCGAGGAGAGGGGATTAAGAGTGCCACATAAAGGAGATCCAGAGATTGGTGTGAGCCACGGCTATCAGCGTGGACACCAGAGACTGGCATGGGACGCTAAGGTTGCTGCTGCCACCACCAAGAAGCCTGTGTGCAAGTCCAGGATACGATCCACACCTCCCCTCCCGGGAGCCTGTGCAGCCCGCCACTGCCAGGGTCCCGTAATCCAGGGACAACTTCCCTGGGAGAACGCACAGTGCGCCTCAGGCTGGTGCAACTTCATGTTGGCCTCTGCTGCCGCAGGCTCACCCCGCACTCCGTACCCCTCCCTACCCCCAGTATCAGTGAGCAAGAGCCCTCGAATCAGCTGCTCCCTTAAGCCCATCCTGTCTGAGCGAAGAACAGATGCCCTCAGGTGAGCTACATGCAGAGGCAAGGCCAAATCCAAAGCTGAACCCCAGGAGCTGTGCGAAAAAGAAGAGAAAGTGAAATCTCTCCCAGCAGCTTCAGGAGCAGTGGGTTAAATCTCCACAATCAACTTGATGTTCCCTGCATCTGTGGAATACCTGAATAGACAACAAATCATCCCAAATTGAAGAGGTGGACTTGGGAGCAACGATATATATATATATATATATATATATATATATATATATATATATATATATATATATATATATTTCCCCTTTTTCTCTTTTTGTGAGTGTGTATGTATATGCTTCTGTGTGTGATTTTGTCGGTATAGCTTTGCTTTTACCATTTGTCCTAGGGTTCTGTCTGTCCTTTTTTTTTTTTTTTTTTTGCTTAAAAATTTTTTTTTCATAATTATTTTTTATTTTATTTTAATTACTTTATTTTATTTTATCTTCTTCCTTCTTTCTTTCTTGTTTTTTTCCCATTTATTCTGAGCCGTGTGGAGGACAGGCTCTTGGTGCTCCAGCCAGGCATCAGGGCTATGCCACTGAGGTGGGAGAGCCAAGTTCAGGACACTGGTCCACAAGAGACCTCCCAGCTCCACGTAATATCAAACGGCGAAAATCACCCAGAGATCTCTGTCTCAACACCAAGAACCAGCTCCAGTCAACGACCAGCAAGCTACAGTGCTGGACACCCTATGCCAAACAACTAGCAAGAGAGGAACACAACCACATCCATTAGCAGAAAGGCTGCCTAAAATCATAATAAGGCCACAGACACCCAAAAACGCACCAACAGACACGGACCTGCTCACCATAAAGACAAGATCCAGTCTCATCCACCAGAGCACAGGGACTAGTCCCCTCCATCAGAAAGCCTAAACAACTCACTGAACCAACCTTAGCCACTGGAGACAAACACCCAAAACAACGGAAACTACGAACCTGCAGCCTGTGAAAAGGAGACCCAAAACACAGTAAGTTAAGCAAACTGAGAAGACAGAGATACACACAGCATATGAAGGAGCAAGGTAAAAACCCACCAGACCTAACAAATGAAGAGGAAATAAGCGTTCTACATGAAAAAGAATTCAGAATAATGATAGTAAAGATGATCCAAAAATCTTGGAAATAGAATGGAGAAAATACACGAAATGTTTAACAAGGACCTAGAAGAACTAAAGAGCAAACAGTGATGAACAACACAATAAATGAAATTAAAAATTCTCTAGAAGGGATCAATAGCAGAATAATGGAGGCAGAAGAACAGATAAGTGACCTGGAAGACAAAATAGTGGAAGTAACTACTGCAGAGCAGAATAAAGAAAAAAGAATGAAAAGAACTGAGGACAGTCTCAGAGACCTCTAGGACAACATTAAACACACCAACATTCGAATTATAGGGGTCCCAGAAGAAGAAGAGAAAAAGAAAGGACTGAGAAAATATTTGAAGAGATTACAGTTGAAAACTTCCCTAATATGGGAAAGGAAATAGTTAATCAAGTCCAGGAAGTGCAGAGTCCCATACAGGATAAATCCAGAGAGAAACACACAAAGACACATATTAACTAAACTATCAAAAATTAAATACAAAGAAAAAATATTAAATGCAGCAAGGGAAAAACAACAGATAACACATAAGGGAATCCCCATAAGGTTAACAGCTGATCTTTCAGCAGAAACTCTGCAAGCCAGAAGAGAGTGGTAGGACATATTTCAAGTGATGAAGGAGAAAAACCTACAACCAAGATTACTCTAACCATCAGGATCTCATTCAGATTTGACAGAGAAATTAAAAGCTTTACAGACAAGCAAAAACTAAGAGAATTCAGCACCACCAAACCAGTTTTACAACAAATGCTAAAGGAACTTATTTAGGCAGGAAACACAAGAGAAGGAAATGACCTACAATAAACCCAAAACAATTAAGAAAATGGGAATAGGAACATACATATCGATAATTACCTTAAATGTAAGTGGATTAAATGCTTCAACCAAAAGACGTAGATTGGCTGAATGGATACAAAAACAGGACCTGTATATATGCTGTCTACAAGAGACCCACTTCAGACCTAGGGACACATACAGATTGACAGTGAGGGGACGGAAAAAGATATTCCATGCAAATGGAAATCAAAAGAAAGCTGGAGTAGCAATTCTCATATCAGACAAAATAGACTGTAAAACAAAGGCTATTACAACAAACAAAAAAGGACACTACATAATGATCAAGGGATCAATCCAGAAGAAGATATAACAATTGTAAATCTTTATGCACCAAACATAGGAGCACCTCAATACATAAGGCAAATGCTAACAGCCAGAAAAGGGGAAATCAACAGTAACACAATCATAGTAGGGGACTTTAACACCCCACTTTCACCAATGGACAGATCATCCAAATTGAAAATAAATAAGGAAACACAAGCTTTAAGTGATACATTAAACAAGATGGACTTAGTTGATATTTATAGGACATTCCATCCAAAAACAACAGAATACACATTCTTCTCAAGTGATCCTTGAACATTCTCCAGGATAGATCATATCTTGGGTCACAATTCAAGCCTTGGTAAATTTAAGAAAATTGAAATCATATCAAGTATCTTTTCCGACCACAACGCTATGATAGATATCAATTACAGGGAAAAATCTGTAAGAAATACAAACACATGGAGGCTAAACAACACACTACTTAATAACCAAGAGATCACTGAAGAAATCAAAGATGAAATCAAAAAATACCTAGAAATAAATGACAATGAAAACACAACGACCCAAAACCTATGGGATGCAGCAAAAGCAGTTCTAAGAGGGAAGTTTATAGCAATACAATCCTACCTTAAGAAACAAGAAACATCTGAAATAAACAACCTAACCCTACACCTAAAGCAATTAGAGAAAGAAGAACAAAGAAACCCCAAATTTAGCAGAAGGAAAGAAATCATAAAGATCAGATCAGAAATAAATGAAAAAGAAATGAAGTAAATGATAGCAAAGATCAATAAAATTAAAAGCTAGTTCTCTGAAAAGTGAAAGAAAATTGATAAACCATTAGCCAGATTCATCAAGAAAAAAAAGAAGACCCAAATCAATAGAATTAGAAATGAAAAATGAGAAGTAACAACTGACACTGCAGAAATACAAACGATCATGAGAGATTACTACAAGCAACTACATGCCAATAAAATGGACAACCTGGAAGAAATGGACAAATTCTTAGAAACGCACAACTTTCTGAGATTGAACCAGGAAGAAACAGAAAATATAAACAGACCAATCACAAGCACTGAAATTGAAACAGTGAATAAAATCTTGCAACAACCAAAAGCCCAGGACCAGATGTCTCACAGGTGAATTCTATCAAACATTTAGAGAAGAGCTAACACCTATCCTTCTCAAACACTTCCAAAATATTGCAGAGGGAGGAACACTCCCCAACTCATTCTATGAGGCCAGCATCACCCTGATACCAAAACCAGACAAAGATGTCACAAAGAAAGAAAACTATGGGCCAATATCACTGATGAATATAGATGCAAAACTCCTCAACAAAATACTAGCAACCACAATCCAACAGCACATTAAAAGGATTATACACTATGATCAAGTGAGGTTTACTCCAGGAATGCAAGGATTCTTCAATATATTCCAATCAATTAACGTGGTACACCATATTAACTAATTGAAGGAGAAAAACCATATGATGATCTCAATAGATGCAGAGAAAGCTTTGGACAAAATTCAACACCCATTTATGATAAAAACCCTGCAGAAAGTAGGCATAGAGGGAACTTTCCTCAACATAATAAAGGCCATATATGACAAACCCACAGCCAACATTGTCCTCAATGGTGAAAAACTGAAACCATTTCCACTAAGATCAGGAACAAGATAAGGTTGCCCACTCTCACCACTATTATTCAACATAGTTTTGGAAGTTTTAGCCACAGCAATAAGAGAAGAAAAAGAAATAAAAGGAATCCAAATTGGAAAAGAAGTAAAGATGCCACTGTTTGCAGATGACATGATACTATACATAGAGAATCCTAAAGATGCTACCAGAAAACTCCTAGAACTAATCAGTGAATTTGGTAAAGTAGCAGGGTACAAAATTAGTGCACAGAAATCTCTTGCATTCCTATACACTAATGATGAAAAATCTGAAAGTGAAATTAAGAAAACACTCCCATTTACCTACCATTGTAACAAAAAGAATTAAATATCTAGGAATAAACCTACCTAAGGAGACAAAAGACCTGTATGCAAAAAATTATAAGACACTGATGAAAGAAATTAAAGATGGTACAAGTAGATGGAGAGATATACCATGCTCTTGGATTGGAAGAATCAACATTGTGAAAATGACTCTACTACCTAAAGCAATCTACAGTTTCAAAGCAATCCCTATCAAACTATCACTAGCATTTTTCACAGAACTAGTATAAAAAATTTCACAATTTGTATGGAGACACAAAAGACCTCGAATAGCCAAAGCAATCTTGAGAAAGAAAAACGGAGCTGGGGGAATCAGGCTCATTGACTTCATACTATACTACAAAGCTAGAGTAATGAAGACAGTATGATACTGGCACAGAAACAGAAATATAGATCAATGGAACAGGATAGAAAACCCAGAGATAAACACACGCACATATGGTCACCTTATCTTTGATAAAGGAGGCAAGAATATACAGTGGAGAAAAGACACCCTCTTCAATAATTGGTGCTGGGGAAACTGGACAGGTGCATGTAAAAGAATGAAGTTAGAACACTCCCTAACCATACACAAAAATAAACTCAAAATGGATTAAAGACCTAAATGTAAGGCCAGACACCATCAATCTCTTAGAGGAAAACATAGGCAGAACACTCTATGACATAAATCACAGCAAGATCCTTTTTGACCCACCTCCTAGAGAAATGGAAATAAAAACAAAAATAAACAAATGGGACCTAATGAAACTTAAAACATTTTGCAGAGTAAAGGAACCCATAAACAAGACGAAAAGACAACCCTCAGAAAGGGAGAAAATATTTGCAAATGAAGCAACTGACAAAGGATTAATCTCCAAAATTTACAAGCAGCTCATGCAGCTCAATATTAAAGAAACCAACAACCGAATCCAAAAATAGGCAGAAGACCTAAATAGACATTTCTCCAAAGAAGATATACAGATTGCCAACAAACACATGAAAGAATGCTCAACATCATTAATCATTAGAGAAATGCAAATCAAAACTACAATGCGATATCATCTCACATCAGTCAGAATGACCATCATCAAAAAATCTACAAACCATAAATGGTGGAGAGGGTGTGGAGAAAAGGAACCCTCTTGCACTGTTGGTGGGAATGTAAGTTGATACAACCACTATGGAGAACAGTATGGAGGTTCCTTTAAAAACTAAAAATACAACTACCATATGACCCAGCAATCCCACTACTGGGCATATACCCTGAGAAAACCATAATTCAAAAATTGTCATGTACCAAAATGTTCATTGCAGCTCTATTTACAATAGCCAGGACATGGAAGCAACCTAAGTGCCCATCAACAGATGAATGGATAAAGAAGATGTGTCATATATATACAATGGAATATTACTCAGCCATAAAAAGGAATGAAACTGAGTTATGTAGTGAGGTGGATGGACCTAGAGACTCTCGTACAGAGTGAAGTAAGTCAGAAAGAGAAAAACAAATACCGTATTCTAACACATATATATGGAATCAAAAAAAAAAAAAAAAGGTCATGAAGAACCTAGGGACAAGACAGGAATAAAGATGCAGACCTACTGGAGAATGGACTTGAGGATACGGGGAAGGGGGAGGGTAAGCTGGGAGAATGTGAGAGAGTGGCATATACATATATACACTACCAAACGTAAAATAGATAGCTAGTGGGAAGCAGCTGCATAGCACAGAGAGATCAGCTCCTTGCTTTGTGACCACCTAGAGGGGTGGGATATGGAGGGTGGGAGGGAGGGAGAGGCAAAAGGGAAGAGATATGAGGATATATGTATATGTATAGCTGATTCACTTTGTTATAAACCAGAAACTAACACACCATTGTAAAGCAATTATACTCTAATAAAGATGTTAAAGAATATATATATATATATATATATATATATATATATAAAGATCTTAACAATTAATAGGAAAATTCTAAAAATTCCTAAAGGAGAGTATGTAAAATGTGACTATTGTACACTTAAATATTATTAACATGTGAAACATATCTAGTTTCACTCATTGTCAAAACTTTTAATTGCAGATTTGTCAATGATTAAAATATATTTTTTAATATGAGTGAAGTTGCAATGAAATGATCAGTCTCAAATATATCTGGAGGAGTGTATATTGTCACAAACTTTCAGGAGTAATTTATGCTGAAAAAATAATCCTGCATCGATTCAAAGTTGTTAGTTATCATAATAATCTGCATTGTCAGGCTGTTTATAATTGTGTATTCACATTCTGTATAAATTAAAAAAAACTGATTAGATAATCTAGTAATGTATACAATGGAATATTATATAATCATCTGTCTAACTTCATAGGCAATTTGTAATGACATAGAAGGCTGTTCACAATATTTGTACAATTAGAATTTCATAATTGTTTGTAACAAGTAGTACATAAATATGATATCACTTTGAAATTAATATATGCATATTGAAATTTCTAGAAGAATATCCAACAAAAAGATGTATCTCTAAATAGTTGAATACTATGTAATTATTATCAACTTTATTTTGTGAGTAATAACTGCATTTATGAAGTGAATAGTTATTAATGTGCCCTTAAATACTGCTATATTTCATGAAATATATGAACTATACTGAATATGAATGTATGAAATATAAAACATTTTTCCAAATTTTGCCCTTAAAATCTATCACAAATCAATTTACTAGCATGAATAAATATTGATTTCATAATTATTTTCACAGTGAGATGAGTTTTCCATTTAAATGATGGAAATAAAATCATTTTAATATCAAGTTTGGCAGTGCTAAAACATAGACCAATTTGAGATTTTCAAGTGGCCTTTCACAAACCGTGGGCCACGCTGACTCCATTTTGGCAATAAAATGTACTACATGCTGACAAAATTTTGATGATATTCTGATGGATAGCCTCCCATTAAAAATGCTTGAATCTTCTATAGAAGAATTTTCTCAAAGAATTAGGTTACTAAAGTAGTCATCTTCTACATCTTTCTATATAGTTTTTTCAGTGTAAACAACAGAGAAAAAAACAAAAGTTTATTAACTTTTACTTTTCAGTCCATTTTCTTCCCGTTATCTATTATATGGATATGAAGATATAACTTTAATTTTGTCCACACTTTTTATGGTGGTAAAACTCAGTTGAGATAGTCAAGAATTATATGCTAATTAAAAAAGACAGACATCCACTCACCAATGCATTTATGAAACAGAATTGTTTCCTAGGTCTCATAATACTGTTTGCATACAATTACCTGCCAGATTTTTGTGTATTATGTTTTTCTAATTTTTTGGTTTTTTGCACCAGCTTACTCTAACCTTTAAGAAAAGTAATATTCATCCATTGATCAAGGTACATTTGAAGTTGGCCATTTAATAAAATGATAATTAATAATTCATTGACAAATTAATCATTTCATTGGAGTTACTTGTATATAATTTTCATCTTCACAATCTTCTATAGGTCAAATTAACCTAAACTTCTTTAAATCATATATGATTTTCCTCTCTCAGCAATATTAATGATTAAAATAATAGTTAACATTTATTATTTACAGTTTGTCAGGTGTGGTTCTACAGATTTTAAATGAATTAAGTTGATGTTCATAATAACTCAAGAAGACAGGTGAGTTAGGTTGTGTTCCCCAGAAGCAGGGCCTGAGAAGTAGATTTATGAGTATGTGATTTATTGAAGCAGTGCTCTCTGAGTAACCTGTAAGGTCATGAGAAAAGCAGGAAAGAGAAAACAGTTATATTTGTGCAAGAATGTGGATTCAGGAGAGGTCTAACTGAGAGCCTCATCTCAAGGGGAGCTCTGGAGGGTAAATTACTCCAAAGACTCTATTCCACTTTGAATCAAAGAAGAGCTTTGGTTTCTCTCTAATTGCCTATGACCCCAGTGGAGGGAGTTTTAAGGTAGAAGACATGGGGGCGGGGGCAGTTATAATGCCCAAGCAACTCATGCTAGGTAAGCTCAGTTTCATGAGGGTATTCCTTAAGAAATCAACTATATACTATTTAGGAAAGTACCTAGTACCCCAGCAATAGGAGATAGGCACAACTACAAAACTGAATAATGCACTCCAGGAGATCTAGGCAGGGCACCACAGACACCTGACGCTATTATTTCACTCCTTTTAGAACTTAAGACACAGGGGTCCAGGAAAAGCATGTGATTTACCCAACAGCACTCAAGTAGGAAATTAGAATTATATGCAAGTCTTGTCAGTCTGGTTGTAGAGCCAGAATTCTTACCTCCATATATTAAATTGACTCAGATTTTCAAGTTAGCAATGTATTTGTATTACTTAAAAATTCATACACAGTCTAGGGCATTAAATGAAACCAAAAGTACTAAAGATGCTAGAAAACACATAAGAAAGTTTTCTTAATAACACAGGGCATTATTTTTTTTTTTAAAATCAACTTTAATTTCTAGCATAACTGCTCCGCATTTCTTTCCACACAGAGGTTCCTTTATTTAAAAGTTTGTTTTACATTCTCAAGGTATTTCATATTTTATTATTTGAGTAATTTTTCAGAAAGATCAGAATTAATCTATTTAGTCAGAATTTTCCCATTCCAAAACCAAGAGTTTGCCCAGAAAACGTGTTTAATAAGGAATTCAAAATCAATAGTAATTAAAGACACTCACATGCAAGATTTAAAAATTATCATTGTAGGAAATATGCGATGCAAAATAAGCACTTTAAGTTGAGTGATATGTGGTCCTGCCAACAGCAAATAGGTTGTGACATGATGCAGACCCAGATATTCCAGTCACTACAGTAATAAACATTCAAGAATATAATATGAGCACACAGTTATGAGTTTTAATAAGGATATGCTACAGCTAAATTTGGAAATACTTTGGGGGGTAATGGACCTACATAATTTAAAGATCGGCAGTAAACTGCAGGCAGTAAAATTCAATTACACTGACTATAAGATGCATTCAGACATGCTCCCATGAAGCATACTATTCCCAGCATCATTTTGCTGATAATGTTTCCTACAGTTATGGCTGACCACACTTTTATTTTGATCATTTAATGTATGAACAGAATAGAGAAATTGAATTATTGGTTTGGGATAAGGAAAAAAAAATCTTAAAATTTCTCACAGTGATAAATCCTATCTTCTGAAAAGCATATGTGGACTTTGTAAAAGCGACTACATAGTTTAAGAAAAAGGGGTATTTGTTAATCAGGGTCCCAAGTTTATTAGGAAATGAAAAGAAAACCATATCAGTGGGAGAAATAATGTTTACGGTAGGAAGCTGGAAGAAAATCATGAAGACAGACAAGCCTAGTTAGCACATCATTCTGAAAGTGATAAGATACTCGGTTAAACAATGCATTTTCAAGGTCATCAGATGAATTCAAGAAGGAGGGAAAAATTACTTCAAGTATTTTCTCTAAGGAGTATATGGCAACTTAGTGGAATTTTTATTTCATTACTTCAATAAGTGTCTAAAATATCTATATTATGTTTCTTAGAAAGGGTCATTATTTGCTATATGATGGTTTTAAAGTCCCATATTACAAAATGCTAGTATAACATACCTTTTACAAACACAGTAATTGTATTTAAGAATACTTCTGCAAGGAAAAGAAAATTGCCCACAATATATGCAAATTGCATGGAAATTGTTGATTTGAATGAAATGTACATATCCTTAACTGACAGATTATTAGATACTAGGAAGATAATATACGGCATTATGTTTAGCAAATTTACAGGCCATAAAAGGAAAGCATACATTAAAGCTATTTATATCATACATAGCAGGCTACTGAAAAGTTACATATGAAGTTGAACTACGCACTTTATTTTGTCAGCAAACAAACACAATCCAAGTGAATGTAAATATTTTCCTATTGTGCACCATTGTCTACATGCTATTTTTTAAATTTAGTCTTTACATAGAAAATACAGCAAAATGTTAATCTTACATTTTTCTTCATTATATCCCCCATCTCAATTCACTAAATGATAAAGTTATATAAATAATATCTTTGTTAGAATCATCTTCTTAGTAGTAGTGACATCTGCCATAGAAAATGGTGGAAAAGCCAAAGATAAGGCTTTCATAATCTTGGAAAATGTACTGAACTATTATCTTTATATATTAGTATAATTACATTTTAAATACATATTTTCTAGATACCTTCAAGACAAAGATGAAGTTAAAAAGTAAACAAAAAGATCAGGTAAGGAGACTTTGCCTTAGTGACTTACTGCTCTTTGGGAGGCCTGCTTCATTATATTCTCATCTCTTGGATTTTTAAAAATAAGTATTTTTTACAAGCTTTAATAAACTTTATTTTGAGAGCAGTTTTAGGTTTACAGCAAAATTGTGCAGAAAATTCTGAAAGCTCCCGCAATCTCACACCCCAGCACAGAGTTTCCCTTATTATTAGCATCTTGAATTAGTGTGGTACATTTTTTGCAATTGATGAACCAATATCGATGTACTATTATTAACTAAAATCCATGTTTACATTAGGGCTCACTCTTTAGGTTGTGAAATTCGATGGATTTTGACAAATGCATAATGTCATGTAATCACCATAGTAATACAATAGAGAATAATTTCACTACCCTAAAATTCCCCCATCCTCCACAAATACATCCCTCCCTTCCTCCATCTCTTCAAATATCTGTCAGGCAACTAATGATGTTTTTACTGTCCTGTATTTTTCCCTTTTTCAGAATGTTATATAGTTGGAATCATACAACTATATGATACAACTATTCCAAAAGTTTGGAATCAACCTTTTCAGATTGGCTCCTTCATAAGTTTGCATTTAAAGTCCTTCTGTGTCATGTGTTTGTGTGTGTGTGTGTGTGTGCATTTTTTTATTAATAGTGATGAAGCAGAAAATACAAATTAGATTCCTGAATAAGAAATTAATGAGTTACATTATAATTAAAAAAAAATTAAGCAACAAATTTTAAAGCCTATGTTCTAGTTACTTTACTCAGGTTTTTCCCCCAGGTTTATTGAGATATATTTGACAAATAAAAATGGCATACATTTAAGGTACAAAATGTGATGGTTTTATATATGTATACATTGTGAAATGATTACCATAATCAAGCTAATTAACATATTTTCACCTCACATTTGCTACAATTTGTGTGTGTTGAGAACACTTAAGATTTACTCTCTTAGCAAATTTCAAATATACAATACAATACAATATTATTAACTATAGTTACAACCTTATTCATCTTGTAACTGAAATTTGTACCCTTTGACCATCATCTCTCCATTTTCCCTACCCCACAGCCTCTGGCAATCACCTTTCTATTCTCTGCTTCTGCGAGTTCATTTTTTTTTTTTTTTAGATTCAACATAAATGAGATAATACAATATCTGTGTGTTTCTGTGTTTGGCTTATTTCACTTAGAATAAGGTCCTCCTCCTTCACCCATGTTCTTACAAATGAAAGGATTCCCTTCTGTTTTTATGGCTGAATAATGTTCTTGTGTTTGTGTGTGTGTGTGTGTGTGTGTGTGTGTTTATATAACATTTTCTTGATCCATTCATTCATTAACAGATGCTTAGGCTGTTTCCATATCTTGGCTATTGTGAATATAAAGTTGCAGTGAACATGGGAGTACAGATATCTCTTTGAGTTACTGATTTGATTTCCTTTGGATATATACCCAGAAGAAGTGGGATTGCTGAATCACGTGGTAGTTGGGACCTGATCCCAACAAACCTGGTAAAAATTATTTTTAAAACATTTTAAAATCTGTAAATGATTCCAAGGACATAACATAAATGAAAACCATTTATTCAAGAAAATCTACTAAAATTCAATTAAAACTATGACTGTATGTGGTATTTAAACTGCTTCCTCCACATCATCTCTAGCTCAATGAGATGGAAATCCCACCATAGACTAGTTTAGCCAAGAACACAGGACTCTCTCTGCCCCCAGAACCCAGTTGAAGGGCAGAAGCAAGTATGCCCCTAGAGAGGCAGTGTTTCAGCATTTCTCATCTTCTCTCTACCTGTTGCTGAGGTTAAGCTTCAGGTTAATGTACCCAAAGTCCAAGGTATCCCTGTTCGTGCAAAGCCACTACTCATGGGTCAGAGGTCCAACCTTGTGTGTAACATTGCTGAGAATAACATAGCCCCGCATATCCTTCCCCCAGCTCGTAAGTCAGCAGTTCCTTTATAGGAGAGGCAACAAAGAAGACTTGAGCCTGCTTTTCCACTCTACCAAAAGCTTAGGTCCTAAAGCAAAGGTATCATTTATAGATAAGTATGTCATTGGTTCCATGCCCAGCTTCAGAACAGTGGTTCATAGATTTTACCTTGTGAGAGAAGCAAGCTATTAAACAGATAGCTCCCAATCTCTTCCCCAAAAAACTGATTTCATTTCCAACAGAGTGTGGAAAAATTCAAGCCTAAGGGCACTTTCAAAAACAGCAGAGGCTGTTGAGACAAATTATTGGGAAGAGATTGGTGGATCCTTTGGATATATAGGCTAAATTATAGGCTGACTGGTTTTTCCTTAGAGACTCAGGGAAGGAGAGAACTAAGAAAAACCTGCTGGTAGTCAAAATAACTCTCAACACTAATCTCAGAACTACCACTTCAAAGGAGACCAAGTTTTACTGGTTAAGTCTGTGGAACAATTTATACTCCAGGGCTTTGTTAAAACCATTAGATCAATCAGCTCACAATGAGTAAACCTAAATATTGATTGCATTCATAGATAATGATAGTCAAAGAGAATCCTGCCAGAATCCTGCAAAAAGCATTGTCATCCCAGACTGACTGTGGAAATGCCTCAGACTGCACCCTCTGAGGAGCAACTGTGTAAGATGGGGAAATAGACTCCACTAAGATTATCCAGTCAGTCACTACACAATCAAGCAAAAAAAGGGAAAAAGAAAAAGAAAAACAAGCCCTGAGAGATATGTATTGCACATTTGCTGCAATATAAGATTAAAATATCCATTTTCCAAAAAGTAAAATTACCAAACATGCAAAGAAACAAGAAAGTATGACCCAAGCACTGGAAACTTCCTATGAGAGCAACCAGATGTTGGATAATAGAAAAAAATCTTTGAAGCAGTCATTTTAAGTTAAAGAACTAACAAACCATGAATAAAGAAATAAAGCAAGTTTTGATGACAATGTTGTATCAAATAGAAAATATAAATAAGAGATAGAACTTATAAAATTAAATGGAAATTATGAAGTTGAGAAGTATAACTGAAAAGGAAAATTTATTAGAGGAACTCAGTGGTAGACTTGAAATGGCAAAAGAAAGGATTGATGAACTTGGAGACAGATGAATAGAAATGATGCAATCCTTAAAACAGAAAGAGAAAATAATAATATAAACAGAGTATCAGAAAAAGGTAGAACACTATTAAGCCCATTAACATATGCATAATGGGAATACCAGAAGGAGAGGAGAAGAAAAAGGAGTAGAAAAAAGAAATTCAATGAAATTATTGCTACAAGCTTCCTAAATTTATTGGAAAACAATAATCTACACACCCAGGAAGTTCAATAAATTCCAAGTAGGATAAATGGGAAAAGATTCACAAGTAGATATATCATGGTAAAAATGCTGAAACAAAAGTTAAGAAAAATCTTAAAAGAAGAAGAAAGAAAAGGAGTCATTATTTACAAGGGAATCACAATAAGGTTAAAAGCTGACCTAGCAAAAACAAAAATGGAAGCCAGCAGGCAGTGGAATAACAGATTCAAAGTGCTCTAAGGGAAAATAAATAAATAAATAAATAAAAACCCAAAAAACCTAATAACAAAGAATCCAATATCACGCAGAGCTCTTTCAAAAATGGTTAAAAACTTAATGATAGCAGAAAAACAAAACTGAATTTGTCACTAGCAGACCTGCCTAATGATAAATATTAAAGGAAGTTCTTTAGGCTGAAACAAGTGTCCAGACAATAATTCAAATCCACATAAATAAACAAAGAAATCCTGTAATGGTAATGATGTGATTATAAAGGATAGTATAAATAAATATTTTTCATCTTTCTTCTCTTAACTGATTTAAAGAGCAGTTGTATAAAACAATATTATATCATATATAAAACAATAAAAATACTGTGCCTCTAACATATAGAAATGTAGTACATTTTCTATTAAGGAGGAAAAATCAAGTTGATGGGAGCAATGCTGTGTTAAGGAAATAATTACAAACTGTTACATGAATCATAAGAACAAATGAAGAGAGCCATAAAATTAATATAATAAAAACTATAAACATAAACTTTCTTTTCTTCTTTTAGTTACGGTAAAGATCTAAACTTATATAATGTGCTAGTTATAAAAATGTAATTTTGGGTTTGTGACATTTATAAATATAATATGTATAACAATGATAGAACAAAAAGGGGTTAACTGTAGGAGTGACACTTCTATATCTGACTGGAATTAGGTTAGTATAACTTGAAGCTGATTCTGATAAGTTATGATGTACATGGTAAATCCTAGAGCAACCATTCAAGAAATAGCTAAAAATGTAGTAAAAAAATATTAAAGAAATTAAAATGCTGCACTATAAAATATTAAGTTAATGCAAGAGAAAACAATAAGGAGGAAATACAGGAACCAAATAAAAGGGTGTGAGACATAGAAAACAAAAGGTAAAATGGCAGACATAATTCTAACAATATCAACAAAAACTTTAAATGAGAATGATTAAACAACCCAATAAAAAGGCAGAGACAGCCTGAATTAAAAAAAAAAAAAAGATGTGACTATATATTTTCTACAAATTTAGATCTATACATACAAGTAATTAAAACTAAAAGAATGGAAAAAAAGATGTTTTCGTGTAAACAGCAAAAGCCTAAAAGACATCCAGAGTGAAAACATAGAAAGTAAACTATCTCTATTTTCAGACAACATGATCTTGCACATAAAAATAAATATTAGAAAATACTTTGAGATGAATGGAAATGAAAACACAATAAACCAAAAGTCATGGGATCAAGTTAAAACAGTATATAGCTGTTTATATCTATAGTATTAAGGAAAAAATAAGCTCTCATTCAAATCAATAACTAAACTTCCACTATAAGACACTGGAAAAAGAACAAGCTAAATTTAAGATAGGCAAAATAAATAAAAACATTAGAAAGGAAATCAAAGAAACAGAAAAGAGTAAACCAATAGAAAATATCAATGAAACCAAAGTGGGTCCTTTGAAAGATCAATGAAATAGGAAAACCTTTAGGTAGATTGACAATGAAAAAAAGGGAGAAGATCAAAATTACTAGAGTCTGAAATGAATTAATTAGACAACTTCAATGAAATGGAAAATTTCCTAATTATACCCAAATGACCAAAACCAACAAGAAACAGACAATCTGAATAGACCAGTAACAAATAAAGAGATTGAGTTAGTCATCAAAACCTATCTACCTGTAAAGAAAAGCACTGCTCAATGTCCTCACCACTGATTTTTCCAAACACTTAAAAATTAATTCCAGTTATTCAAAAACTCTTTCACAAAATAGAAGAGGAGGAAACAATTACCAACTCATTTTATGAGGCCAGTTTTACCTTGACACCAAAACCAGACAAAGACATTATGAGAAAAGCAAACTATACCAATAGCTCACAAATATGGTTGCAAAAATCCCCAACATAATAGTAGAAAACCAAATCCAGCAACGTATAAAAGAATTATACACCATGACCAAATGGAATTTATCCCAGGAATGCAAGATTACTTTATCATCCAGAAGTCAATTGTGTAATATGTCTTGTCAGTAGAAGACAAAAACAAGACAAAACCAAAAAAACGCATGATCATCTCAGTCAACACAGAAAAAGCATTACACAAAATACATCAACAGACTAGGAATAGAAGGGAACTTTCTTAAACTGAATAAAAGCATCTATGAAAAACCGACAGCTAACATCATACTTAATGATGAATGACTAGATACTTTCCCCTTAAATCAGGAACAAGACATAGAGTTCTGCTCATGCCACTTCAACATTGGAGTACAGGTTCCATTCAGAAAAATTAGATTGAAAAGAGAAATAAAAGGCATCCAGAGTGAAAAGATAGAAGGAAAACTATCTCTATTTTCAGACAACATGATCTTACACATTAAAAAAAAAAAAAAAAAAAAAAAAAACAGATTCTAGAAATAAAACCATTTGTCTATAGTCAGCAAACTTTCAACAGGAGGAGTGCCAATATGATTCAATGGGAAAGAACAGTCTTTCAGTAATGGTTCTGGGACAACTGGATAGTCACAAGCAAAAGAATGAAGTTTGACCCTTACTTCATACCATATATGTAAATCAACTCAAAATGGATCCACTACTTAAATATAAGAGCTAAAGTGATAAAACTCTTAGAAGAAAACGTAGAAACAAATCTTCACGATCTTGGATTTGACAATGGATTCTTAGATATGACACCAAAAGCCCAGGCAACAACAATAACAAAATAGATATATTGCATTTTATCAAAATTAAAACTTTTGTGCTTCAAAGGACGCTGTCAAGAAAATACAAACAACCCACAGAATGTGAGAAAATATTTGTAAATCATATATCTGGCAAAGGGACTTGTACCAATAACTCAATTTTTTTAATAGCCAAAACATCTGAATAGACAGTTTTTCAAGGACAATATGAAAATGGCCAATAAGTATATAAAAAGATGCTCAACATCAATAGCCATTAGAAAATGCAAATCAAAACCACAGTGAGATATCACTATCATACCCACTAAGATGGCTATATTTTAAAGTCAAAGAATAACAGCTGTTGACGAGGATGTGGTGAAAATTGAATTCTCCCACACTGGTAGTGGGAATGTAAAATAGTGCAACTACTTTGACAAACAGAAAGTTTCTCAAATAAATAACATAGAGCTACCATATGACCCAACAATTTCACTTTTAGGTATTTTTCCAAAATAAATCAAAATATATGTTTACACAAAAACTTTTACACAAATGTTTATAACATGTATTATTAATTGTGCTAAAAGGTGAAAGGATAATCAAAATGTGGTATAAATACAATGGATTATTATTCAGCCATAAAGAGGAATGAAGTACTATCACATACCACAAGACAAATGAATCTTGAAAAAATTATGCTAAGTGAAAGAAACCAGGCAGAAGACAGTCACAGAAGATGACTTACTCTGATTTCACTTCATGATTCCATATATATTTCATTTATATGCAATCCCATTATAAGGATAGGCATTTATGTCTATAGTGACAGAAAGTAGATTATCGGGTGCTTAGAGCTGGGGGAGGAGTGGAGAGATGGGTTGTCATACCTAATTGACCCAGGATTTGTTTTTGAAGTGATGAAATGTTCTAAAGGTGACTGTGGGAATGATGTCAAATATAATTGAATACACTAAAGACCATTTTTGTGGTAAGGGAATTATATTTTGATAAAGTGGTTTTAAAATGAATAGATTAAGAAAAAATAACATAGCACATCTTTGTAATTTGAAAATTTATGCTTGTATCTATGTTCGGTAGGAGCACTAGAAAGAGACAAAATTAATTATAGTTGAGTTAGTAAACTAAGCCATTACATGGAAATTACCATTAGCATTCATGAAAGGAGAATACTACTTGCAGACAGCAAAACTCAAAACTAAATAATGTCAGAAATCACCACAAAAATTCATTAAGTGGAATTATTGTCCAGAATTATACCATGTAGTAAAAAGTATAGAGTCAAGGGCTAGATTGCATTAGAGGTTTCCACTCTTAACACTAGGGTGATCCTGTTCAACTTGCTTTTCTAAGCTAGAATTCCTATTTTGGAAAGTTCACATATTTTAAACTGTAAAACACTACAGAAATGTGAAAGATGCCAATATATAGGATAGAATTGAAGTTTAATCACGAGAATATATTTCAGCAAATATTCATCCTGTACAATTACTAACTTCATTGCTCTTTTCTAAATCTCACCACAGGTTTGCTTTATCTTTGAAATATTTGGTAACCATGCCCATCATTGTGCACATGCCCAAATTTCACACCAGCTCCTTTTGTTTTCCGTCTTAGTGGGAGAAGCATGCAACTAACATAGTAACTTGTGACATGCCTGAATTTCAAACAGATTATCTTCAGTAAACTAAACTTCACTATTATTTTTCTATTTACAGTCCCATCATCATCCTCATGTGACCTTTTATATTATAGTTAAAACATTTGAGTGAAAATAATTTTTTTCTCTCATAATTTAATATAATTATAATATACTCCCAGTATATAGTAGTCCATAATATACCATAATTTATTCCATATAATTTCTTAAGAACTTGTTTCTTTTTCAAAGTCCTACTATATATTTTATACTTATGTATTTTAATTATAAATTATATTAACATTTAAAGTATATTTTGATGTCTTGATAGAATTAAATTACAATAAAATGGTTTTACACAACTTCCACAAATTTAGAAAAAGGTTAACCAAAGGCCATGCATTCTTTGCAGTGCATGTATTATGTTGTGGAACAAGGACCTTGAACAGATTTGTTATTAATTGGCTTTTCAAGCTTTATGATTGAAACTCAGAAATCTTTGATGTAACAAGGGTACATAAATTCAGTAAGTAACAGTAATAAATTCTGTCTTTGACCTAAATCTGAGAGTTTTTTTTTAAAGTTTAAACTAACAGAATACTCCTTTATAGTTCTTTACACAGAATTTTTATATTTATGTAATTTGATGCTAAAAGTATTTAAATTTTAACATGTATTAACTTTTACGATAAATATTCTAAACTATTATTTCATAAAAACTGCACAAATTCATCCAATAAAGTGGAACATATAATTTCAAGTAATTTCAAACAATTCTTCCTTCCCTGTCAAAAATACTATTCTAAACTTGAGAAAAAAAACATATTTGTGTCCCATCTACTCACATTGTCTCTGGGACTGAAATAGCATGAAGATTAAAAAAAATAGTGCTTTCAATAGTCAGATATGCTTTATCAGCAATTTTTAGGCATTGAGGAATTTATTTAGCTCATATCACTAATAATGTATTGACAAAATCTTCTTCAATTGCTTCCACCCTCAGAAAATATAGATTGGTCATTATTCCATGTTCCTGTTGGTTTTCCATTTCTTGGATCTGCTCTCAGATGATTTCATTAAATCATACACTAGCACTTTGCCCTCAGCAAAAATTCAGAAGCTAGACAGGCCCCTCATTTATGGATATATAAGAACTTATATTAATGCATACTACAAAAACTTAAAATGTTTGTCAATATTCACTAAATCAATTTATCCTAACAATAATCCTGTGAAATTCTTATTAATTTATGGCATGGATGAGTGACAGGGAGAGAAATTATATGACCCTGTATGCCACGACAAGGAGGTTGAATTTTTTTTTTTAATAAATTTATTTATTTATTTTTGGCTGTGTTGGGTCTTCGTTTCTGTGGGAGGGCTTTCTCTAGCTGCGGTGAGCGGGGGCCACTCTTCATTGCGGTGCGCGGGCCTCTCACTGTCGTGGCCAAGGAGGTTGAATTTTAAGAGCAGCGGGACCTATTTTCAAGCTTAAAGGAGAGAAGTGAAATGGTATGATGTAGATTTAAATAATTGTATGACTGTGGGGAAAGATTAAAGCTAACAGAACTAGAAATACGGCCATTGTAATGGTCTAGATGAGTGGTAACAGTGACCTGGAATAGAGCCTGGGGAAATGCAGAGAAGTAGAATGAGTCTAGATTTGTTTGGAGAAAGTCCAGCAGGACTTAATAATGGATTAATGTGAAAGGGAAGATAAAGAATATATCTTAGTGTTGGAGTTTAAGCAAATGGGAGGATTACACTTCATAGAGTCAGTGAATACTGAGAGAATCAAATTTATAGGAAAAAATCTGCTTTGGACACCATGCATTTCAAATGATTAGACCTGTGTTGTCTAATACAGTAACCACGAATCACATGTAGCTATTAGTACTCAAAATGTGAACAGTCAAAATTAAGACGATAGTGGTGAAAAATACACATTGTATTATGAAAACATAGTGTAAAAATAAAAGAAAGTAAAATATTTCAATAATTTTTATATTGATTACAATTTGAAATGATAATATGTTGTATATATTCAATTAAATAAAATATTAAAATGAGCCTCTATAAATTTAAAATTAATCTGTGGCTTACATTATATTCCTATTTGAAGAAAACGGATTAAGCCAGGGGTCAGCAATGGCCTGTAAGTTAAAAGTGACTAATAGCTAAAAAAAATTAGTTAAATTATTGTTTTTATTTTATTAAAGTAACTTACAACTTCCTTGCATTTTTCATGCGCCTACACACACTTATATAGACTGAAGAGATCCCGCCCTGCCATCCCTTTAAAATCTGTTTCTTGAAGAAGACATTTTCCCAAGTTACAAAATACATGTAAGCATTTTGGAATAGCTAATATTTTTCACAAGAAATCTAAAAGTATGGTGATATCTTCTCATTAAAAAAATTAATAAGGTAAAAATTCCCCATTGACTTACTCTAAAAAATAATTATGGTGCTAAACATGATTTTGTTTTGTTACTTAAATTAAATCTATTTTTTTCTAATTTTCCTTACTTTGGTTATGAAAAAGGATGACATTTTTAGGAGTTTAATATGTAGGGCAAAATTGTATATGCTTTATAATCATACACAAAATACTACTTGAAGTGTGGACATATTTTTTGCATATTCACACACATGGTAGGAAGTGTCTAAAGAGAACAAGTCAGAGGTCTGGGAGAAGAAAATATTTGTGTTTTTTTATTCAAGATAATATTATTCATAGGGACTGTCAAACTTCTGTGCTGGTGATATGTTTAAACAATAAAGGACACATCTGATTTTTTACTTCCTATTTTTCAGGAAAGACAGGGGATGCCATTCAGAAACAAAGAAACACTAGCTTGAGTAAAATTTGAAGGAGAGTGAGTTGGGAGACCACAGTTCTAACCCAGTTATAAGAAGCCCAAGAGACATTGGATAAACCATTTAACTTCTTTCTTTCTTTCTTATTTTTCTCTCTTACATATAAGGTGTTGGTATCGATGATAAACTTCTTTCTCATTTCTTCCTTATTTGGAAATTTTCTATTCCATTGCAAAATAGTTCTACACATTAACATGCCACAAGTTCACAGCCATAGCTAACACGTGTTTAGACTATGAAACGCTTTCATATTAAGTTAATATAATTCTAAAATATATTCACTAAGAAAAATGGCTATTTGATCCTTGCTGTGTTAGTCTCTATCCTCTGATAATATGTAAGCAAACGAAATACATTTTTCCTTAGTAAGTCATTTATCATTTCTTAAATACAATGAATTTAGTGGATATATAGAAAACTAAAATATTGGCTTTTCTCCTCAGGTTCAATTTTTTCCTATTTTATCACTTTGAGCAAAGATGCAGAACACATAATTGATCATGTTTCATATGCAGACCCTGCCACTGAAGTTGTTGCTTCCTTTGACCTGTAGTAATTTTTACATTTCTAAAGGTAGGGCAGATTTATAATTCATACCAAAAAAGGAACACAGTCTTCCACAAAAATTATTTTCTAATTATTTGAGCTTCATAAAGTAATTTCAAAGATAGGTCAGAAAAATATTCATTTGTATAGGTTTATCAAAACATAAATTCATGCTCACAGGACTGAAAAGCTGGAAAATTCAAGGATCTATAGAGACACAGGTGCAAATTGAATCCTAGGAAACAATTGTTAAGAAATCAGCACTGTCTTACAAATGCAAAGCTGTAAGTAGGAACAAATGAACTAGAGGGGTATTCTATATTACTTTTAAATCAAGACCAGAATTTTTTTTTTTTTTTTTTTTGATACACTGTGGTTGGTGTATTCAGCATGTCTTCTCACAAAAGAGAAGGGAAATTCCATCTTTCTGATACCACTTGGCTATGGAGCACACTTCCATATCTCACTCCCTCTTACCTGGGCTCTGTCCTTTCAACATTATCTTTCTTTAATCCCTCTGGTACATCTCTGTCAAATTAAACTTTAGAAAATATCACTTTCAACATTTTACTGCCCTAATCAAAAAAGCTTCCATAAACTCCTTTGGTGACACATATTTTGGCAATCAAGGTCTTCTACAATCAGGCCTCTACCTTCCTTTCTATACCAATATACCAGGAAAGAAGTTATTACCTTGTATTACCTTGTTTCATTTTATTTCCTTTCCATTTTGTTTTTCCCCACACTCCCTTCTTTAAAGGCATAGGTGAGGAGATATGAGACCAGTGCTAGGGAAGGACAGCCTTCAGATTGTGCAGCCAAATTTAGCCCGTGGAAAAAAATCTAGGATTGAAAGGAAAACCAAATTCTGACAGAGCATGCAACAAAGCCTAAGTATGAAGAGGCAAATCTCAAGGTTGAGGAGCAACCCTACTAACAGGGTAAAGACACGTTGAAATGAAGGGTCAAGAGAAGTTCCCTGAGCTATCGGAACTCTGCAGGCAGAATGTATGTGGAGGTAAAATGTATGTGGGGAATTTTCTTGTAAGGTACCAAAGGGATTTAAGTCTTTAGTTGTAATAAGTGAAGAAAAAAAAAAAAAAAAAAAAAAAGATAAAAGACAGAGATAGGAAGTAGAGAGGGAGAGAGGGAGGAAAGAATGGAGAAAAAGAGAGAGAGAGCTAGAGAGAGAGAGCGCGAGAGAGAGAGTGAGAGAGAGAGAGAGGACACGTGCAAGGCAGGAAGAGATATAGAAACAACCAAAACAAGAAGGAAAAAAATAGACAGTAGAATTCCCATGGCCCTCTTACTCAGAATGGACTATTTCTGTCTGTCTCAGAAGTGGCTATGAAGCAGATTCTAGGCTTAGGCATTTAAATATAATTTTTAAATGTTTGGCTCTTCACAATTGTAAGAACATTACAACCAGATGAAAGATAATTTTTCATCATCTTCGTAGATGTCAAATTCCTTTGAGCAATTTGTAACATTCGAAAAGAATATTGACAGATCAGCAAAAATTAAAGGGCATTTTCATCACCTTGAGAAATGATGATCAAAGGAAATGTGCCAACCAATTAAAAGATAATCAATGCTTCTATTTCCTTTCTTTTCTGTCATACACTGTGGCTAGAAAGAATTAAGTTATTATTTTTTTAAAATCTGCCTCATCTTGATAATGTCATATAAGAAAAGCAATTTGGATCATGGAGTGTAAATATACCATGTGGTGAATTACACTGATACAATTTTATGAAGGCAGTATTAATCATATTTGAAATACGTGGCAGTCTGTCTAGTAGTTAGAGAAAGTGATCGGTATTGGTAGGCTTAAAATGCTTTTATGCTTTTGTTGACAGATATATAAAAACAAAATTAGCTTAAGAAATCATGGTATTAATTTTCTTAATTAAAGCCAGTTATAATAAAGTATATTTTCTTCCTCAATGCACCTGAGACAGGCTGGGGCCTGGGACCTTTTGCTGCAGTGCTGCATGCATGCGCAGTTGGGGTAAATTCTGGACAAAAGATACAGAGACCAAAAACCCAACTGCCACTTTTCAAGAGCCCAGAGCAAAAGCAGGGGGTCGGAAGCAAAAGCAGGGTACTGTGCATGCCCCTTGCCCACACCACCTAAGGAGTGGGCAAACCACCTAAGCCACCCCTCAGGCTGACCCCTGGATACACCCCTACCCTCATTCCATATAAGGAACAAGCTTACCACACCCCCCAGGGAGCGAGCAAGCAAGGGAACCTGTTGTTTGTTTTTGTACCCTCCTGCTGCAGCAGGGGCCCCAATAAAGCCTTGCTTGAATTTCTTGTCTGGCCTTTGATCAATTTCTATTCATTAAGGAGGTCAGGAACCCTGGTCAGTAACATACCTATTTCTTTATGTCAGGAGAAAGCCAGCTTGGCAATTTGGATATATTAAAACAGAAAGTACATTTTCTCTATCTGCTACACACCTTTGTAAATTATGATTCTGGATACCTTGGGAAGACACATATAGATCTGGCATATGCTCAGATGTCAAAATATTTAGGAGCCTGGACACATCTGGAACTTTTACAGTTCTAGGGCCAATGATTAAAAACTGTCAAAACCTCACTGAGATGATAAGAATCCCAGTGAGACTCCCAAGGACAAATGTGTTAAAGTGACAGTTTGTGCATATGCTTGTTTCTTACCTCTCACCCTAGGAGCACCTGCTATTCTCTTCCTGGTTGTACTGACATCCTTCTTGAACCCTCTGTAAGCCACAATCCCACTAGTTCTTACCATGCTTTATTCACAGACCTGAACCTCCAAGTGAGCTGTTTTGAGATAGTAACTGGGTTAGACCCCTTCCCCTAACATACCAGCTGGCATACTTAAAAGTAACCCATGTCTCACCTGTAATCTATTTGCCAACTCTAGAGGGCAAGGTAGAAGAGCTAGGAGCTAGGAAGGCCTTTGCAGGTATCCATGAGAAAGAGGATAGCTGGGACCATGTGATGGATGGGTCAATATTAAGGGTTTTGATTCCTCTTACCCTGGCTTCAATTATGTTTCAAGTGAAATAGAAGGTAAGGGCCATCAACATGGAATGAAGTTGGAAGAGAAAATACTGGGCTGAAGGATAGAGAAAAAGGGTGAGAAATAGAAGTCTGCTAAAGAGGAAGAGTGCATAAAAGTGTGAGTGGCTTAAGGACTTAAAATTCAGCTGCCTGGAGGCATTAAGTGAAACTCATGGTTCATGGTCATAAACTTGAATTGGGTTTAATCATTGTGAGTTTTCCCAGCCATTTCAGCAGCAGAGGATTAAACTGTTTATAGTCAGAGAAACAGAGTGTGTGAGTGTGGGCATATTCTTTATAAGGAGGATGATGGGTAAAATAAAATAGGGAGACAATTTAAAATTATTCTCCACCTTTTCTTTTTTATCAAAGTGCCATCATTTTCCTCTAGCATTAATAATTTATTCTCTTTCTCTGAGGCATACAATTTATAATGATTTGTTTTGTAGTTAGCTAATTTATGTGATTTTTATAATTAAAGTAGTAATTATATAAGTTTTTTGGAAGGCATCTTCACTATAAAAATAGTATATTTAAAAATAAGGTAAAAATTTCAGAAAACATTAAAGTTGGCCTATAAACATACAAAAAAAGATAGGAACATTGTTATATAGTTATGGTCTTGATGAGTTTTTGTTAAAAAATATTCATGAACATACTTAGAATTGTCAAGAGCACTGTAAAGAAAGATTTGCCTATATACAGAAATTCTGTCATAGTTTATTTTAATAGAAAATAATTTTTTTATTAAAAACTGTTAAAGTGATAAACACATCCTTGGATTGACTCCATATATTTTATACCCTAAAGCAGACTAGCACTGTGAGTTCCAAGGAAAGAAAAGCCTACAGTTTTCTGGATGCAAATTAGCTGGATGGATGGGCAGTCATGACTGCAGAGATGCCCAGAAGAGAGCACTCCATAAGCAAAGGCTAAGATATAAAGACAAATTACCCAACTAAAGGAAAGTCCACCTGGTATTAAATATAGTATAACAAAGACACTGTTATATAAAGTCCAACTATACTGCTGAAAGAATAAGACAGTATATTGAAGAACAATGCACTTTATCATAATGATATCTATTTCAAAAATGGCCACTAATACCCTAAGGATAAAACACTATAAATTTTGTTTCTATTAAAAATAATGCCTATATTACTCCTAATATTATTCCAGAGGGTCTAGTCTATCCAATAAGAGAAAAAAAATCATTAGTGTTAAAATTTATAGGCCAGAGTCTACAAGGATATTAAGATGAAAGGATATATATATATATATATAACTACTTAGAAATTTTAATAACACAAAATATTGCTAATTTATTTTTTGTGTGATGCTTCTATTTTTGGATCTGTAGTAAACATACAGTTTCTTATATTAAGACAATCTTTTACTCCATGTATTAGACTCTGCTCAGTCTTATGCAATTGATATTCTGAAATGCTGTTTAATTGTCTTTACTAGTACAACACTTAGTATTTTTTTGCATATTGATTTATAAAAAAGTATTGTTTATCACTACCCTTTTCCTAGAGTTACCTATTGTTATAAACATAATTTTGGTTCAAAATATACCTTAGGTTCTACTATATAAATTTTAAATAATCTGTCTTCCAAAAGTTTGAATGAAATAATAAGTGAAACCATCTAACTGGAGATTCATTATTTGATAATGTTTTTGTAATTGTTTTCAGTTCCTTCCAATCTTATTTAAAATGTTCTATGTATTTCATACCATTCATTTATATTCTATTTGATAAAGTTATTGCACATACACTGCAGAAATTTTGGAAAATATATAAAAGCAATAAATAAACTTAATTACTGTAACTGTACAAACAGCAAATAAGCACTGTGAACATTTTGGTGTATAGAAGATTTCCCATGCTTCATAATCGTCCATTTGTACAATCCTTAGTCTTCGTAGTTTATCTTTCTTCTTTTCCATTTCACCCTTTTCCCCTGCCGGCTTTCTGAACGACTTTCATGGAGTTGATCTCACTGCGCACCTAGATAATCTATCGATTATTAGAGAGTTTTCTTCTAGAAACTGAAATGGATCATTTAAAACTATTTTTTCTAAGTCTTTTTGATGCTGATTCTCTCCCAACCCAGATTTCTCTAGTACTTTAATATACCACATTTTAATGTCTTTGTTTTCTCATATTTGAAGATGGTAAAATGAGTCAAGTATGCCAAAAGAAGTGTGTGACTTTAACTTGTTTCTGTCTGTATGCATGACAGCCTTGCTATAGTCACAAGACACTTTCTATTATGGAAGCAAAGCACTTTGTAAAAATCAGTCACTTCATTTTGGAGAATGACAAAATGACCATATCATTGCTTTGTTAACAACTTGTTTCTATTAACTATTATGAAATTCTAAAATTTTATATTTGGGAAAATAAAATATTTTAAGTAGATTTACTGCATGTTATAATCCAGATAGCTCTATCCTTAACACTTCTGCTGAACCCAAGTCTTGCTTTCTCAATAGGTCAAGATAGAGGCTTTGGCATAGCCCTGTACATTGTGTGAGGAGGAAGTTTCCCACCCTTGTTACACTAACACATGCACATGCAAACGTTTATTTATCACAGGCTACAAAAAGTGGGGTTGTGTCTTGGCCCTAATAAGGGCTCTCTAACATTTAGGAAGATACTGTCTGATTTATTTTTACTTCTTTCTTTAGCATAAGTAAAACTATATGTCCACATAGTCAAGTCTGTCTCACTAGAGCCCTTCACTGAGCTTGAAGTTCAGAGTTGCCTAATCACATGGTCCATTGTGTTCCATTGTCTCCTGTGTATGTCTTTTCCTCAGATACCTGAATGAGATGAGAACATTAGAACGTTTCAAGATATCTTGTCCAAGCTTCCCTATTATTTCTATATAGATCCCTCTTTTTCACATGACTTATATTTCCAAAGATTTTTAGGTACATTCAGACAAAGACATATGTACAAAGATGATTATTAAGTATTGTCTGTAATGCAAAAAAAGGAGCAAGAACTTTTAACAAATAACCAATTTAATCCAATTTGTTAAATATTACAAAAGAGTATTGTGTGGCCATTAAAAATGATCTTTATTTTTTGATTTGTTTCAGGTGCTAGATGAATAAGGTTGAAGGGAGCTGCTTTTCACATTTTTTCTAATATGGGTGCATGCTGATGGAAGTAACATGTCTTCATTCCCAGGTTCAAAAAAATAGGAATTTTTATTAAGGTTGTCTTAATAAATTTATTATAGAAATACATAGTGCCACAAACTGCCCCATTCTTACTCATCCTTCATTACCAAGAATGTAAGGTAATTTTTACACTGATTACATATAATTAATGTATATAATCACATATTACAAGTTGATTACATATATTGGAATTATAATATTTTAGACATATTACATTAAATAAATGTATTACTAAATTAATTTCATCTGTTCCTTTTAGTTTTGAATGTGGTCACTAGAAAATTTTAATTGCATATGTGCCTTTTACTTATGTAGATGACAGAGTACATAGATATAGATTTAAGTATGGATATACACAAAAATACATGCAATATGTATTTATGTACATTTACATGGAACAAAACACTCTGCAAAAACATACCTCTCAAACAATGACTATCTCTGAGTGATAGAATTTTTTTATGATAATCTTAGACAATAAGTCTTTTAGAGGAGTGCTGAGATCTCTACTTGGTTTATTCTTCTCTTTCTTTGACAACCTTCTTTTTAGACAGAAGAACCATAGTCATTGCTCCTTGTAAAATTGTCATCTTCATTTTCTAATGGTATATTTTAACATCCTTTGACCTGGACTTCAAGGGAACTAACAGCATTCTCTGCATTCTGAGCTTGAATTTGTGAAGTTTCTTACATTCCCTGGATGCCCTGACTTCCATTCCAGGCCTTGCTGCACAAAACAAAATCTAAACTTCTAATGCTAGCTTTGCTGTTCTCTTTTACACGTTCCTAAATTATGAGGCAAACTCTTCCTGAATCTGTGAGAGACTGAGAATCTTAAGTCATGAGCAAAATTAAATCTTAGGATATAGAAAAATTCATTTTCAAAGAAAATGTATTTTAATAAAATTACATATCACTCTTTTATAGATACAATTCCTGGGTACCTGGTTGAAACATTTTCTCTCTAATAATTAAAATTTTATAATAAATGTGAAATATGTTTTCTTCATAGTACTGGCACTCTTCTTCATAAAAATGCTTTACTTATTACTTTATAAATATTCTGTCTGTATCACAGGGCCTTAGTTTAAGCAAGTCAACTTCTCCTAGCAATATTAAGATATTGACTCTGGAATCAGTCAGGGAATGAAAAATGAAGTTATGCATATTTAATCTACTCAGTGAGGATTCTAGGCTGCCTCTGAGAATAAGAGACAAAATTAATAACTCCCCACCCTCCTTCACGAGGATATTTATGAGGACAAAATTATATCAAAATATATGGGAAAACATTTACAAAGAATAACAGGATATAAAATGTAGGACAGTTTATGAGTGTTTTTATGATAGATAATTATAATATTTAAACTTTAGAAGAAACATTCATTTGACTTTTGTGAGTTTAACACTTCCTTTAAAACCTAAGGGCCAATTCCTTTTTTTTTCTTCAAATAAAAAAGTCTATTTCACATCAATAATAGGATGTATATTTTCTTACCCTTTTTTAACCTTTCAAGAATAATAATTTATGTAGAACAGTGTTTAGCCTTGGCCACCTTTTCTTAACAGTCTGGACCAAGGAGACTCTTACATGCTATTCCTCCCAGAAAAATAAATAATGAATAGAATACCATTTCTTTCATAGGTATAGAAGAAAAGGGCAAAAGAGAAAGAGAGGGAGTTTTGCTTTTTTTAATTTTTGCTTTTTGGCTAATATATATATAACCCTTTAAAATATTATAGTATTATATTCATTAAGTTATTTATATTGAAAGTCCTCAAAACACTTGTTATTTTTCAAAGTAAGCTGTAAACAGTGAAAGAAAGCAAGAAAGCAAGCAAGCAAGCAAGCAAGCAAGAAAGAAAGAAAGGAAGAAAGGAAGGAAGGAAGAAGGAAGGAAATCAAGGAGGTGGGGGAGAGGGAGGAAAAGGCAGACAGAAGGAAGTTAGGAAGGTAGGAAGAAAGGAAGGAGGGAAGGGGAAATTAAGCACTGAATTGAAGGAATATCCAGTAAGTACTAAAATTTTAACTGTACTTTCAGCTGTAAAACTGACTACTTTAGTATTATAAGAGTTTCTAGTCTCTAATTTGAAGATTGGAGCTCATTTTGGGGAAATATTCCCATTTTGTTCTGGGACAGAAAGTGGTAGGTTGGACTTTTTAAGTCATGAGGACATGTGACAAGACCTACCCATCATTGTCTTTGTTGCACCTGTGAATAGTGAGGTGACCAGGTACTTCAGACTAAAATGCTACCTTTATTTCTAATAAGAAAATGTGTAATCAGGTGTAGTACTATGCTTTCTGAGAATATATATTTTCCTCATAAGTCTGCCAAATGAATAAAAAAACATTGTTAATTTTGTACTATGTTACTCCATAGGTAAGATATAAGGATCTAAAACAGCTCAGGAAGGGTTTATAAACTCAGACTAGGGCTGTCATCTCTTAGAGAAACTATTTTCAATGATTGTGGCCATCTAGCTTCTGTATGGAATTTCTGGGTACCTGGAAATTTCTGTATGGAAATTCTGTATGGAATTTCAAGTGCAATGACTTCAGAAAGATCATAAGATCTTAGTTGGGCCGTGGTGTTTTTGTTTTGTTTTTGTCATTAGTCCACAGCATCAGTGCCCAGTTGAGTAACAACACCAAGGTCCTCTGTAGCAGAGGTTAACCAAAAGGAGTCCAG
This sequence comes from Balaenoptera acutorostrata, assembly GCF_949987535.1. Taxonomy (NCBI): domain Eukaryota; kingdom Metazoa; phylum Chordata; class Mammalia; order Artiodactyla; family Balaenopteridae; genus Balaenoptera; species Balaenoptera acutorostrata. The sequence goes on along the minus strand of NC_080075.1, from coordinate 23,903,795 downwards.
AAAGGAAGGTTCTTAAGAACTAGTCTGTAGCATATATTATGTGATCATTAATTTACCCACACAACAACCAAGTGTTTTTTAAAAAATGTAAATTTTTTGTCACTTCTCTATCATTCTTTTGAGTTCCCATCCTGTTGGGTAACAAACACACTTAGATTTGCCAGTGAACAGTATCTTATTTACTTCTACTTTAATGTCTTATTTCAGCTTAAATACTAATCCTATTCGAAGTCAACCTCTTCATAATGAATTAAATAATCCCTTTTGATGACTCTGGTATACATGTTTTTCAGAGTTGAGTTCTCCCCTCTTTCTGCCCACCCTCCTCTCCAGAAATTCTGCTACTTTGAATAATAGCTATGTGAGTGAGGATCTTATTGTGTTTTCATCGTAATAGTGAAAAGGGATAGTGGGCTGGGACTGGATATTACCTGCAAATGGCAACTTTTCTCTGCAGTGGGGGCTCCTAGGCTGTTCCCTGGGCTAGTGATTGTTTTAGTGCAGCTCACCCATTTTGCCATTGAGTGTAAAGTTTTGGCATCTGACACTGGAATCAATTTTGTCATATTATGACTCATGGCAAGCCCAACAGGACCTAAGTGAGATAGAAAGAGCCTATGGATGTCAAGTATTGTTTTCACTAAATCCAACCTGTTATATTTGTTAAAGAATGGCTTAAGCTTGTTTATTTTCTTAAGAAAAACTGGCTATGCTTGCTGCTAAAGTGAAAAGGGGAGTTGGAGTAAATATTCCCAGAGCAAGATACTCTGTGTTTAGGTACTAAGTTATATTTGTATTTGTTTAATTTGTGCCATTCTGCTCCTCTCCTGACCTATTCTTCTCCCTCCCTTAAACTCATACAAACACACACACACACACACATGCACACGTTCACATACAGACAGGAAGACATGTGACAACAGAGACATTTTATTCATGGCTGTATTTCTACACTTAGGAAGTTGCCTGGTATATAGTGAAGTGTCAATAAACATGTGTTGCATGAATGCATAAATCTTCAATTATACAAGCCAAAAACTCATGAGAAATCATCTAGTTGATTAATAAACATTTATGTCCTTCATACTCAAAGTGCAGCCTGTGGAACAGCAGCCTCCACATCACTTGACAGATTGTTAAAAATGAAAAATCTTGTGTCCCACCCCAGACCATAGGAAACAGAACCTGCATTTCATCAGGTTTCCTAAGTGCTTCATGTCACACATGACATGAAGCTAGTCTTTTTTAAGCAATCATGCATATTGCCACACTCTCACCTGTACCTATGGTGGGGATCACTGATTATTGAAGACAACTTTTTCCACTGAATTTCACTCAGTCACGACTCAAAAACCTCCCTGTCCAACTCCACATAGCTTTGACTAATCAACTGAAATTGACATATGGAGGGTTATAGATTTGTGGATGTTTATTTAATAAAGTTACTTTCTTCTTTCTTATCCTTTCAATCTGAGGAGTTAGTAAAACTACAGCAGTTGAAAAACTTAAATGAAGCTATCAATTAATGAAGAAGCACTTATAGAATGGTAAATAAATGATTAGCTCTGGATTATGCTTTTAGAAGATAAAATCTTAATAAGTGATCTCTTAATAAGTTTACAAGTTTAAACATAAGCCAAAAAGGGAAAAAAGAAATAAAACTGCAAGTATTGGAAATCAAATAAATCATTCTGTAATGCTCACTAATTTAATAAGTATGAAAACTAATATTTCTAAGTCCAAAAATATAACCGACATCTTAGGAATTATCTGATGTAAACATACAAAGGAAATTACAAGAAATAATATTCCAACTCTAAAGATAATAAAATTGATACTCAAAGCAAATAAAAATTACCAAGAGAATAGAGGATAAAATGGTGTTTTGAACAATTCTCATAGAAGTCAATAAAATACTCAAATAAATAGAAAAGTAAGAATGCCTGGCATCTTCAAAAGAAGAGAGAAGACATCTCTTATGTTTGCTGCTTGTCACCCCTCCCTTCAGGAAACTATATTTATTCCACTCCACACTTGCCCTTCCTTTTCTTCCTTGACACACACCCCAGGAAAAGGGGGATGAAACTGTGGCCAAAGTTAGTGAACTAGACTCTGTTATCTGGGCATTTGAGTCTTGAGGGAAGTTTCAGGGACTAAAGGCTGTTGGAGTTGAGTCATTGTTGGCAGCCACTGATAAAGTTTCATGAATTCATGCTGGTGAAATCTCCAGAAGGGTCAGAGCACACCCTGCTATTTTAACTTGTCCTTTGATAACAGTGAGACATCAGTATACTTTCAATAGCATCCTTTATTTTTCTTCACTTAACCCGATTTGGTTTCTGTTGCTTATAAGAAATTGTATTTGATAAAGAAAGTGATAACAAAAGAAGGATGCAAGCAGGTGACTCCAGGTGAAATACAGGAGCATTCACAATTAATTGCGAGAAAGAAGTGGGGTAAAATAGAGCATTACAGAATATATATAAATTCTGAATGGGATATCATTATACAGTATACATTGGGGAACCAGTCATTCAAGTAATCACCAACATACTTAATGAGAATGAAACCTGAGGTTAATGTGTCATATGGAGAAATGTCAATTTAAAGAAGATGAATAATGTCAATTTTAATAAAGACAACATTTTGCTCACTTTTATCCATGTTGCTCTTATTTCCTTAGAATGAAAATGACAAGATTTTTCTGGTATATGGCCACCAGTCAAAGACTGCATATGCCTACTTACCTGCAGTTAGGTATGGCCACATGCCTGAGTTCCAGCCAGTGAGATGAAAGCAAAAGTATTTGTGAAATTTCTGGATCATACTATGGAAGTGAAGAAGCATGATCTTCACTCCTTCTTCCAACTTTTCCACTGGCTAGAAAATAGTCTTTTTTAAGGGGGCAGAAACAGAAAATTTAGTGCACTTTATCGAATCCATGAATTTAGGATGTCAGAGCTTCACTGAGAAACATTTATACAGCCCTTAGCTACTTATATTTGGACTATACTGTGAGAGAATTTTAAAATTCTACCTTGTTCAGCCGCTGCTATTTTGGCTTTTGTTAGGAAACTTGATCATTGTCCTTCCTACTACACCAATGGTGGTTGCTCATAACAACATTAAAAGTGAGAAAGTGACAAGAACAAACTTGAAATTCTTGCCTCAAGGTATGGGATAAAACACAAGGATTTTTAGTACCAAGGTTTAGTGCTTAAACCTGTATAGAGAACATTACTCAATATTGAACTTGGCAACTGATTTCACTCAATTGGGGATATACAACAACATTTGAATACACAGTCTTTACAGGTGTTTTTTTCTGAAACCTAGGATATTAACAAAGAAAGATCAGCATCTTAACAATAGAAACAGTGATATATCTGAGAATTCAGAAATTCTGGATAATCTTAAACCACCAAAATTTATAGAAAATCATCTCCTCTCTGAATCTCCTTTGCCTGATGAAGATTTCCTTTAACAAGAAATAAAGTAGAAAAATAGCACTTTCTTTATGTACTCTCCTCATATGTTTCTTAAATAAAAAGTGATTTTGAACTCAACATGCACTAGTGGTAAAATGCAAAGAATAGCCAAGGGAAATATTATATCCTAAATGTATTCAAATAAATTAAGAAAAAAAATATACTGTAAAGATTCTGGAATTATCTGAGGGAATGGAAAAAGAATGGACATGACAAAGGGTATATTAAAGTTTTTTCATGTAGCTCAATTTATTGACATGAATACTAGAGAAGCTACATTGAACATTGTATCCCAGGCTGTATTTTTCTTGGTATGTTAAACTCTACTGCACAATAAAATGGACAAAAATTCCTCTAAGGTGAAAACAAAACATCAAAACAAACAAACAAAAGATAGTCTAGTACTTTAGGAAATTAAACTTACCATGCTTGTATTACTAACCTTGAGTGAGATTTTTTTAGGATTATAGTGTGTGAAAGACTTTTCCAGGTGTTTAGTTTCACTTACATACTGACTCCCTAATTAATCTGATTTGAATATATAATAGGCTTTGAAAACTTAACAAGTTCTAAACAGACTTAATTGATTTCTACATTCTCCCCTTTATCCACAAATTGCTTCCCCAGGCATCCCCATTTCTATAATTGGTACCAGTTTTCTTCATTAAGTTGCCAATGCAAAAAACCAGGGAGTTGTTATTTATTTTTCTGTTTCCCTTTTATCCACATCCAATCCTTCATCAAATAGACTGGATTTTCCAACTATGTTCAGAGTCTGACCACATATTATGACTTCTGCTTTGACTTCTCTAGTCCAAGTGCCTTCATTTCTTGCCTGGAAGACCGCAATAGCCTCTTAACATATCTCATTTTTCTTTCATGCTCCTCACACAAAATTTTGCTACTTTCAGGCCTACACAGAAAACATAGATTGTAGTGTTTATTAAAAGATTTTTCTTAATAGAAAAAAAAGAAAAAAAGGAGTAAAGGAAGGAAAGAAATAATTTTGAAAAGAATCCATTAAAATAATGACCATTTATATCGAATGAAAAAGAAAGAAATTAAAGCAAAAGAGGTAGGTGAAATTGAAGCGTTCAGTAAATTCAGGATTGTTTATACATTGTTTTTGATATAATCAACATTCATTTTCATTTGATCAACTCTACGCAAGGAAGAAAACACTACAAATACCTTTCTTAACTCCAGATAATCTCCTATTTTTAATATTTCATCATTGAAGTAATTTATAGTGGTTAGTATAAGAAGTTTGATGTTGCTTAATTTTCATTTGTTCCCACCAATTCCATCTCCAACATTCTCTGAATGGCTTTATGATCTCTTATAGACTGTGAGTCATGTCCTCTTACCTTCTGACTTTTAGTTGGATTTGGCCAGAAAGAGACATTAGCATAAGATTGGAGAGTAATAAAAAAGAGAGGTGAGATAAAACAGGTTTCTTTAGCTGGAAGTTAAGAGCATTGGTTTGAGATTTTCTTATTTGTTCATATAAAACATCTGGTGCTATTATTCTATCTCTAAAGAAGGCTTCATCCACAGCACATACATTTTTTTTTAATACATTGTGTTTCAGTTTTAACAAAAATCAAAATATTTTCAAATTGCATTGTGATTTCCTATTTGAATCATGAGAGTTTAAAATTATATTGTTTTACCTCCAAATGTCTGGGCATTGTCTCTTGTTAATTTTTAGTTTAATTCCTTCTCGTAGAGAACATGATTTTATTATTATTTTTTAATTGTTTTAAGTTTGTTCATGGTTGTTCTATGGTCCATAATGAGGTTTACGTAGGTGAAGGTTCTATGTATACTTGAAAAGTGTAGGTAGTTTATGTTACTGAATAGAGTGTTATATAAATAGAAGTAGGGTCATGTTAATTGACAGTTTTCTTTAGGTATTTTATATCTTTCACTGATTTCATCTGTATTTATCTTATTTATTATTGAGAGAAGAGTGTTGAAGTCTTCAAATATAATTTAGATTTATGTATTTCTATCAATTTTTGCTTTAGGTATTTTGAAGCTCTGGTGAAATCATAACTTTGTATAGTATTTGTTTATATCCCTGAGCATATTATTTTCTTAAAATTACTTTACCTAATAATAATATATAATAATATAGACATTCACCTTTCTTTTAATTAGTGAAGGTATGAAACATATACTTTTCCAATCTTTCATTTCTAACCTATCTATGTTGACTTATTAGAAGTGTTTTTTTTTTTCACACATAGTTAGTCTTGCTATTTTATACTTTTATAATCTCTGCATTTTAATTGGGGATGTTCAGACCATTTGCTTTAATGCAACAATTTATATGATCATATTTGTATTGACCATAATATTTAGGTTTTTTCTATATGTTCCATGTTATATTTATTGCTTGCTGTATGATTCTGTTTCATCCTTATTCCATTTTGTCACCTCTTTTGTCTTGCTTGTTATGATCTATTTTAAAATTTTAAGTGGTTGCCCTAGAGTTGATCATTTATGTCTTTATCAAAATATGCCTATAGGTAATATTTGCACCTATGGTGCAAAAGACTTACAAATTTTATATATGTTATAAAACCACAAAACACTGTTACTATTATTTGCTTTAAACATTAAGTTACCTTTTTAGGATATTAAGATGAATAGGGCTTCCCTGGTGGCGCAGTGGTTGAGAATCTGCATGCTAATTCAGGGGACATGGGTTCGAGCCCTGGTCTGGGAGGATCCCACATGCTGCGGAGCAACTGGGCCCATGAGCCACAACTACTGAGCCTGCGCATCTAGAGCTTGTGCTCCGCAACAAGAGAGGCCGCGACAGTGAGAGGTCCATGCACCGCGATGAAGAGTGGCCCCCACTTGCCACAACTAGAGAAAGCCCACGCACAGAAACAAAGACCCAACACAGCCAAAAATAAATAAATAAATAAATAATTTTAAAAAAAAGATGAATAGAAAAACATTTCATATATTCACCACCATTTTTACCATTTCCACAGGTCTTCAGTTATTCATATAGAGCCAAGTTTTCTCTGGTATCATATTGCTGGCCTTAAGAACATCCTTTTATCACTTATTGAAGCACAGGTCTGCTGGAAGTGAATTCTCTAAACTTTTGTGTCATTAAAAATGTCCTTATCGACCCCCGGCTCTGCCATGCCTGCACCCTATCCAATTTCAGATACTCAGACTCCTTTACTTTCACCTACATTGGTGACCCCAATGTAGATGAAAGTAAAGTGTCAAGCCTGAGCCTTTGAGAGAGCCGAGTTCAGGACATTGGACCACCAGAGACGTCCAAGCCACATGTAATATCAGTTGGCAAGAACTCTCACAGACATCTCTGACCCAATGCTAAGACCCAGCTCCACTCAACGACCAGCAAGCTCCAGTGCTGGACACCTTATGCCAAACAACTAGCAAGACAGGAACACAACCACACCCATAAGCAGAGAGGTTGCCTAAGATGATAATAAGCTCACAGACACCCCAAAACACACCACCAGACACGGTCCTGCCCACCAGAAAGACAAGATCCAGACCCATCCAGCAGAACACAGGCACCAGTCCCCTCCACCAGGAAGTACACACAACCAACTGAACCAACATTAGCCACTGAGGGCAGATACCATAAATAACGGGAACTACAAACCTGCAGCCTGTGAAAAGGAGATGCCAAACACAGTAAGTTAAGCAAAATGAGAAGACAGAGAAATATGCAGCAGATGAAGGAGCAAAGTAAAAACCCACCAGAGCAAACAAATAAAGAGGAAATAGGCAGTCTACCTGAAAAAGAATTCAGAGTAATGATAGTAAAGATGACCAAAATCTTGAAAATACAATGGAGAAAATACAAGAAAGGATTTAAAAAGACCTAGAAGAACTAAAGAGCAAATAAACAATGACAAACAAAACACTAAATGAAATTAAAAATACTCTAGAAGGAATCAACAGCAGAATAACTGTGGCAGAATAAGGGATAAGTGACCTGGAAGATAAAATAGTGGAAATAACTACCACAGAGCAAAATAAAGAAAAATGAATGAAAAGAATTGAGGACAATCTCAGAGGCTTCTGGAACAACATTAAATGCACCAACATTCAAATTATAGGGTCCCAGAAGAAGAAGAGAAAAAGAAAGGGACTGAAAAAATATTTGAAGTGATTATAGTTGAAAACTTCCCTAATATGGGAAAGGAAATAGTTAATCAAATCCAGAAAGTGCAGAGGGTCCCATACAGGATAAATCCAAGGAGAAACATGCCAAGACAAATATTATTCAAACTATCAAAAATTAAATACAGAGAAAAAATATTAAAAGCAGCAAGGGAAAAACAAAAAATAACATAAAAGGGAATCCCTGTAAGGTTAACAGCTGATCTTTCAGCAGAAAATCTGCAAGCCTGAAGGGAGAGGCAGAGAGGCAAGACATATTTAAAATGATGAAAGGGAAAAACCTACAACCAAGATTACTCGACGCAGCAAGGATCTCATTCAGATCGATGGAGAAATTAAAAACTTTACATATAAGCAAAAGCTAAGAGAATTCAGCACCACCAAACCAGCTTTACAACAAATGCTAAAGGAACATCTCGAGTCAGGAACACAAGAGAAGGAAGCAACCTACAAAAACAAACCCCCAAAATTAAGAAAATGGTAATAGGAACATACATGTTGGTAATTACCTTAAATGTAAATGGATTAAAAGCTCCAACAAAAAGACATAGACTGGCTGATTGGATACAAAAACAAAACCTATATACATGCTGTCTACAAGATACCCACTTCAGACCTAGGGACACATACAGACTGAAAGTGAGGGGATGGAAAAAGATTTTCCATGCAAATGGAACTGAAAAGAAAGCTGGAGTAGTAATTCTCATATAAGACAAAATAGATGTTAAAATAAAGACTATTACACGAGACAAAGAAGGACGCTACATAATGATCAAGGGGTCAATCCATGAAGATGTATAACAATTGTAAATATTTATGCACCCAACACAGAAGCACCTCAATACATAAGGCAAATGCTAACAGCCATAAAAGGGGAAATCGACAGTAACACAATTATAGTAGGGGATTTCTTTAACACCCCACTTTCACCAATGGACAGATCATCCAAAATGAAAATAAATAAGGAAACACAAGCTTTAAATGACACATTAAACAAGATGGACTTAATTGATATTTATAGGACATTCCATCCAAAAACAACAGAATACACATTTTTCTCAAATGCTCATGGAACATTCTCCAGGATAGATCATATCTTGGGTCATAAATCAAGCCTTGGTAAATTTAAGAAAATTGAAAGCATATCAAGTATCCTTCTGACCACAATACTATGAGACTAGATATCAATTACAGTAAAAAAAAACTGTAAAAAAATACAAACACATGGTGGCTAAACAATATGCTGCTAAATAACCAAGAGATCACTCTAGAAATCAAAGAGGAAATCAAAAAATACCTAGAAACAAATGACAATGAAAACACGATGACCCAAAACCTATGGGATGCAGCAAAATCAGTTCTAAGAGGGAAGTTAATAGCAATACAATCCTACTTCAAGAAACAAGAAACATCTCGAATAAACAACCAAATCTTACACCTAAAGCAATTAAAGAAAGAAGAACAAAAAGTCCCCAAAATTAACAGAAGGAAAGGAATCATAAAAAACAGATCAGGGGGCTTCCCTGGTGGTGCAGTGGTTGAGAATCTGCCTGCCAATGCAGGGGACACGGGTTCGAGCCCTGGTCTGGGAAGATCCCACGTGCTGCGGAGCAACAAGGCCCGTGAGCCACAAATACTGAGCCTGCGCGTCTGGAGCCTGTGCTCCGCAACAATAGAGGCCACGATAGTGAGAGGCCCGTGCACCGCGATGAAGAGTGGCCCCTGCTTGCCGCAACTAGAGAAAACCCTTGAACAGAAACGAAGACCCAATACCGCCAAAGATAAATAAATAAAAAATAAAATATGTATGTTATAAAAAAAAAAAAAAAGATCAGAAATAAATGAAAAGGAACTGAAGGAAACAATAGCAAAGATCAATAAAACTAAAAGCTGGTTCTTTGAGAAGATAAACAAAATTGAAAACCATTAGCCAGACTCATCAAGAAAAAAAAGGAAAAGACTCAAATCAACAGAATTAGAAATGAAAAAGGAGAAGTAACAACTGACACCGCAGAAATACAAAGGATCATGAGAGATTACTACAAGCATCTATATGACAATAAGTAAAATGGACAACCTGGAAGAAATGGACAAATTCTTACAAAAGCACAACCTTCTGAGACTGAACCAGAAAGAAACAGATAATATAAAAGGACCAGTCACAAGCACTGAAATGGAAACTGTGATTAATAATCTTCCAACAAACAAATTCGCTTCACAGGCGAATTCTATCAAACATTTAGAGAAGAGCTAACACCTATCCTTCTCAAACTCTTCCAAAATATTATCAGAGGGAGGAATACTCCCAAACTCATTCTACAAGGCCACCATCACCCTGATACCAACACCAGAAAACAATGTCACAAAAAAAGAAAAATACAGGCCAATATCACTGATGAACATAGATGCAAAAATCCTCGACAAAATACTAGCAAACAGAATCCAACAGCACAGTAAAAGGATCATACACCATGATCAAGTGGGGTTTATTCTAGGAATGCAAAGATTCTTCAATATATGCAAATCAATCAATGTGATACACCATATTAACAAACTAAAGGATAAAAACCATATGACCATCTCAATAGATGCAGAAAAAGCTTTTGACAATATTCAACACCCATTTATGATAAAAACTCTCCAGAAAGTAGGCATAGAGGGAACTTACCTCAACATAATAAAGGCCATATATGATAAACCCCCAGCCAACATTGTTCTCAATGGTGAAAAACTGAAACCATTCCCACTAAGATCAGGAAAAGACAAGGTTGCCCACTGTCACCACTATTATTCAACATAGTTTTGGAAGTTTTAGCCACAGTAATCAGAAAAAAAAAAAAAAAAAAAGAAATAAAAGGAATCCAAATCATAAAAGAAGTAAAATGGTCACTGTTTGCAGATGACAATATACAATATATAGAAAATCCTAAAGATACTACCAGAAAACTACTAGAGCTAATCAATGAATTTGGTAAAGTAGCAGGACACAAAATTAAGGCACAGAAATCTCTTGCATTTCTATACAGTAATGATGAAAAATATGAAAGAGAAATTAAGGAAACACTCCCATTTACCATTGCAACAAACAGAATAAAATGCCTAGGAATAAACCTACCTAAGGAGACAAAAGTCCTATTATGCCGAAAGCTATAAGATACTGATGAAAGAAATTAAAGATGATACAAACAGATGTAGAGATATACCATGTTCTTGGATTGGAAGAATCAACATTGTGAAAATGAATATACTACCCAAAGCAATCTACATATTCAGTGCAATCCCTTTCAAATATCCAATGCCATTTTTCACAGAACTAGAAGAAAAAATTTCACAATTTTTATGGAAAAATACTCAGGGCAATCTTGAGAAAGTAAAATGGAGATGGCGGAATCAGACTCTCTGACTTCAGATTATACTACAAAGCTACAGTTATCAAGGAAGTGTGGTTCTGGTACAAAAACAGAAATATAGATCAATGGAACAAGATACAAAGCCCAGAGATATACCCATGCACATTTGATCATCTTATCTTTGATAAAGCAGGCAAGAATATACTGTGGAGAAGAGACAGCTTCTTCAATAAGTGGTGCTAGAATAACTAGACAGCTACATGTAAAAGAATGAAATTAGAACACTCCCTAACACCACACACAAAAATAAAATCTAAATGGATTAAAGACCTAAATGTAAGGTCAGACACTATAAAACTCTTAGAGGAAAACATAGGCAGAACACTCTATGACATATCACAGAAAGATACTTTTTGATCCACCTCCTGTAGAAATGGAAATAAAAACAAAAAATAAACAAATGGGACCTAACGAAACTTAAAAGCTTTTGCACAACAAGGGAAAACATAAACAATATGAAAAGTCAACCCTCAGAATGGAAGGAAATATTTGTAATTGAAGCAACTGACAAAGGATTAATCTCCAATATATACAAGCAGCTCATGCAGCTCAACATCAAAAAAACAAACAACCCAATCCAAAAATGGGTGGAAGATCTAAATAGATATTTCTCCAAAGAAGATATACAGATTGCCAACAAACACATGAAAGGATGCTCAACATTACTAATCATTGGAGAAAGCAAATCAAAACTACAATGAGATATCACCTCACACTGGTCAGAATGGCCATAATCATTATCAAAAAAATCTGCAAACAGTAAATGCTGGAGAGGGTGTGGAGAAAACGGAACCCTCTTACACTGTTGGGGGGAATGTAAATTTCCATAAGTGTATGGAAGTTCCTTAAAAAACTAAAAATAGAACTACCATATGACCCAGCAATCCCACTCTGGGACATACACCCTGAGAAAACCATAATTCAAAAAGAGACATTTACCACAATGTTCATTGCAGCACTATTTACAATAGCCAGGACATGGGAGCAATCTAAGTGTCCATCGACAGATGAATGGACAAAGAAGATGTGGCACATATATAGAATGGGATATTACTCAACCATAAAAAGGAATGAAATTGAGTTATTTGTAATGAGGTGGATGGACCTAGAGTCTGTCATACAGAGTGAAGTAAGTCAGAAAGAGAAAAACAAATACCGTATGCTAACACATATATATGGAATCTAAAAAAAAAAAAAAAAGTGGTTCTGAATAAACTAGGGGCAAGACAGGAATAAAGACGCAGATGTAGAGAATGGACTTGAGGACATTGGGAAGGGGAAGGGTAAGCTGGGACGAAGTGAGAGAGTGGCATTGACATATGTACACTACCAAACATAAAGTAGATAGCTAGTGGGAAGCAGCCACATAGCACAGGGAGATCAGCTCGGTGCTTTGTGACCACCTGGAGTGGTGGTATAAGGAGGGTGGGAGGGAAGCTCAAGCGGGAAAGGATATGGGGATATATGTTTACTCATAGCTGATTCACTTTTATATACAGCAGAAACTATCACAACATTGTAAAGCAGTTATACTCCAATAAAGATGTTTTAAAAAAAGTCCTTATCCACTTTATTTTCAAAAGGTATTCTTATATGTGCATAGAAGTCTGTGTTGACAGGTTTTTATTTTCCTTTCAGTACTTCAAAGATATCACACCATTGTCTTCTTACTTTCAGAGCCCTGACAAGAAGTGTACAATGATCTTAATTATTGTCCTCTACAGATAAGGTGTCCTTTTCTCTGGCTTCCATCAAGAATTTCCTTTATTTTTCATTTACAGTAGCTTAAATATGATGTGTCTAACTATGCTTTATTTGATATTTATCCTGCTTGAAGTGATCTGAGATTCTTGAATATGTGGTTTTCTGTCATTTATTATTTGAGGGAAATTATTGGCAATTACTTTGTCCTCTGTTCTTACCTGGGTCTCCAAATGAATGTAAGTTGAACCACTGAATCTTTAGCTTTGTTGAGTCTACTGATGTGTCCATTGAGGAATTCTTTTCCTGATATCATTTAAAAATTATTTCTTGTATTTCTTTCTAATTCTTTTTATATTTTCCATCATTTGCTGAAAATCCCAATTTTTTACATATGTTGTGCACATTTACCACCATATTTCTGACTATAATAATCATAATAATTTTAAAGTCCTTGTGTGATTATTCCAACATGTAAGACATTTCAGTTTATGTATTTTGGTTGTTTTGTCTACTATCTATAGTGTCTTATTTCTTGCTATATTGTGTATCTTATAATTTTTGAGTGAATTTTGGTCATCATGTATGGAGCAACAGATACCGAGGAAAATAGTATTTATTTCTGGAAAAGGGTATGCCTTTTCTGTCATATCTTTGAGTAGAGTAGCAGTTGAGGTACTCTAATCAGGACTTGGGTTTGAATTTTGTTTTTGCTATAGTTAACCAAATTTGTACCAAAATTGTCCAATTTGTCTAATGATACCTTGTTCGGAGGGTGGGAACTGAGATGTTGAAGGGTTTTCCTCTAGCTGACCTCTCAGATTTCAGCCCCCTCTGTGTCCCTGAGACTCAGAGAAGGTCACTTTCCATGCTCTTGTCCCTCTGCATTGTATGATATGATATATATATATATATATATATATATATATATTTTAGATTAGATATGATATATATACATATATTATATTATATATATTATATATGAGATTATGTATATATATAATATAATATATTAACATAATACAAATTATATATTAATATAATATGATATATATCATATGATATATTATACTATTATATATTACTATATATTGTAAGATATATATTATTTACATATTATATGTTAATAGTATCTATTATTATATATTAATATAAAGTGACATGACACGATATACATAATATATAATATACAATATATAATATAATATATAATATAATGCATATATTACACATAATATATAAGGTAATATAAAATTAAATACTATACATAATTATTTACTATATTATATTAGTATAATATATAATTTTGTATATTAAAATTATATCATATGATATTATATATATTATATGATATTTTATATTATATATAATATATATTATATATAATGTCATGTCAAATTATAATAATAATGTATATTTTATAATAATATATAGTATTACATAATATAATGTTATATAATATATTATTATATTAATATAAAATATAATATAATATTGTAATATATGATATATGATATAGTATTATATTTTATATTACATACATTATATATAATATGTCATATCATATTATATTAATATATAATAACATATTATATGATAATATAATATATTAATATAAAATTATATTTTAATATTATAAATTATGATATATTATATATTATATTATATTTTATGTTACATACATTACATATAATATGTCATATATTATATTAATATATAATAACATATTATATGATAATATATTATTATATTAATATAATAAATAAATTATATTTTACTATTATAATATTATATGATATATAGCATATATAATACATATCATATCAATATATTATATATATTATCTCATAATATATATTTATATCATATTATTATAATATAATATATTGATGTATGTTTCATTATATTATATTAATAAATACATAATATATTGATATTATATTATATGATTTATTTCATTTATCATATATTTCATATATAATATACATATCAATATTTGTGTATTATATATTACATATTTAATGTTATATTTTAATATATGACTAAATATAATTTATTATACTATATATATAATATATGACATATATTACATCTAATATTATCTATGATATATTATATATATTATATATAGTAATCCCATTGCATTCTTTTGTTAAGTAGCCTAGGCATACAGCTTCAATACAATCAACATTTATAGAGTACCTACTGTGCACAAGGTATAACAGTAAATATGATGAGGTTCGTACTGTTTAGGAGTTCATAGTCTAGTGGGAGAAAAAACATACAGATACAGGTGGAGCTCAAATAAAAACAAATTAACAGCTTTTTAAAATCATTTTCCATTTTTTAAGTGCCATTAAAATATGTGGCTACTGATTTCAGGTACAATTTTAATGAAGTATGAGTTAAAGGCTGTGGCAAATTTGATAATTTTTTACTACATGAATAAGTAAAAAATTTGTGGCAGTAAATTATTCAACTTGGATGGATAAGAATTGAAGACTAATGATAAGACTAAAATCATGTTTATTGATGAAAAACTATATAGTCATTTGAGAATGGGTGGCTGAGTTGGAGAACAAATATTTCTTACAAATGACATAAAAAATAAGTGGCCAAATTGTATGATATTACATAGTTGAATCACAAAGAAAAACACATTCAGGAATAGCTTTAGACAGGGTAAAATATGAAATGAAGCAGTGAGCGAGAGGCACTTTTGAAGGACAGTAAGCCAAGAGTCAATGTAGTATAGTCAGATAGTTTTTGCAGCAAATATACACACACACACACAAAAATACCCACATATATATATATGTACATATATATTTACATATCTGTAAATGTATATATTACTTAACTGAACTTATATATATGCATATTTAAATATATGTAAATTTATATTAGGTGAGTTATAAGTAATAAATTATATACATATACATCTTTTTCCAGAAGGAGTTGGAGTAGTAGTTTGGAATGAGCAAGAAGAGGCCATTTTTTTCTTTTTCTTAATTATAATGGATTTGAGAGAAAAGGATAAAAGGCCCAGTTTTATAATTCTAGGATTGCAATAAGGTAAGTGGCCAAGATTATGTTTTCTTTTCTATGTTTACATTATTTGAAGTAAGACTTATAAAGTGCATAGTCAAATAGTTAAGCTGAATCTATCTTCTGGGGAAAAAAGAAAATCCCCTGAAGTCAAAAAGGAAATAACACCTATTAGAATGACTACAATCTAGAACACTCACACCACTGAATACTGGTGACAACGTGGAACAGTATGAATTCTCATTCATTGTTGGTGAGAATGCAAAATGGTACAGCCACTTCGGGAAACTGTGTGGCAGTTTCTTACATAACTAAACACACTCTTACCATACAATCCAGCAATTGCAATCTTTAGTATTTACCCAAAGGAGTTCAAAACCTGTACACAGATATCTATAGCAACTTTATTCAAGATTGCCAAAACCTAGAAACAACCAAGATGCCCTTCAGGAGGTGAATAGATAAATAAATTATTGTATATCCAGACAATAGACTATTATTCAGCACTAAAAAGAAATGTGCTATCAAGCCATGAAAGGACATGGAGGGAACAAATGCACATTCCTAATTGAAAGAAACCAATCTGAGAAAGCTAAATACTGTATGATTCCAGCTATATAGTATTCTGGAAAAGGCAAAACTATGGGAAAGTAAAAAGTCATTTGTTGCCAGATGTTAAGTGTAAGGGATAGATGAATAGGTGGAGCACAGAGGGCTTTTAGGAAAGTGAAACTACTATATATGATACTACAATGGTGGAAACATGTCATTCTACATTTGTTCAAAGCCATAGAATTACACCACCAAGAGTGATCTTTAATAAAAACTATGAACTTTGGGTGATTTTGATGTGTCAGTATAGGTTCATCAATTGTAGCAAATGTACCACTCTGATGAGGGATATTGATAATGGTGGAGGCTGTACACAAGGTGGGGCAGGAAGTATATAGGACATCTCAGTATCATCTACTAAATTTTGCTGTGAACTTAAATCTGCCCTAAAAAATAAAGTTGATATAATACAACCAAAAATCCCACATTAATTAGGTAGAATAAGGACTTAAATTCCTTTACTAGATCATATATATAGCTAGAATGAAATAAACAATTATAATTTTTTAAGAAAAGGAAATAGAATCTGCTAGTACAGAATGACAATAATAAGAAACTTTATTTGTTGAATATATTTGTTTATTTTGTGCCAGAAAGTCTTCAAAGAAATGTATGTGTATTAAATCATTCATTCCACACACAAAATTTTATAAATGTACTTGCATTATTTCTAAAATTATTTAGATCAGGTAACTGAGGCGCATGGAATTTAATCAATTTTCCTAATGTCACATAGCCCAAAAATGGTAGATCCCAGATTCAAATTCAAGCATTAGAGTTCTTGAGTTATTAACACTCTCTGTCTACTAATCTTCATATAGTTATTACTTGAATCTTCCCTATGGTAGTATTATGGTTTTAGGTTATTACATCTAAACTAACAGAATAGTGTGAAAACCAAGTCTCAAAATATATTTAAGTGAAGTAATGTGGGAAACCATTTAATCAGGAAGACTAACTTCTTCCACACTTGCAGGTAAAAGGGAATGCGTACTTGTCCCCATCACATTATAGACTGGGTGATATAGTTGAAGTGATTATTTTCCATGAAGATTATAGGAGATTTTTGTGCTTTGGTTTCCAAAAAAATGGAATCTATCGACACTTTATTCTTTATGTTTTTCAAGATAGGCTGGTACTTTTTTTTTTTTTTTTAATCAGATAATGTTGATCTGTATTTCTTATTTTTAAGCTACATTCCATAGAAAAAGGTATTCTATGAGATATGAAAGATTATTTTAAGAGATGGCTGGCTGAATTTGTTTGGAAAAATTCTGTGTAGACAAGGTTAAATAAGTTATTGAGTATTTCCCTAATATTGAACTCAGTGATAAGTGGGAGCAAAGTATGAAGTGTTTCCCAAACCCAGCACCTCATTACAACTCTTGGTGTATTTTTACGATCATTATTTAAAATTTCACTACCTTTGAAAACCCTCATGATGTAACTGAGGTAGCTATGCTTATAATAACTTTATTCCAATGAAAAGTATGGTAATAAAATTTTCAGTGAATAAAGCTAACAGTTAATATTTCAATGTTGTTAAATAGAATAATTTAAGCTCCACTGTATGGTCTACCCATCAATACCTGAGACTAAAGGTATAAGCAGACTCAAATTACAATTAGATACTTATATTTTCCCCAAGACAATGATATATTTTCTTTCATTTGTAGAAATTAAAAACAGATCCATTTAGCTATAGGAATTTAGTAGGGAATATTAAAAATGACAATTGACATAAGTCAGGAAAAGATGTATTTAACACATTGCATGTATTATTAAGTCATCCATTTGGGTGGAAAAAAAATGAATCCTTCCCTCCTACTACATTAAAGAATAGATTCTAAGTGGCTTAAGGAAGTATTTTACAGTACCGGATGAATTATTTTTCTTTGTGACTATATTTATAATCTTAAGTGCATGTAAGGGCATATTAAGTAAAGAAGCCAGAAATGATAATAATAAGTACCACAAATACCAAGCAGTTACTACCTGCCAAATGCTACATTCTTTATTTGAATTATCTAATCAGTTCTTACAGTCTACCTAGAACCAGGTACTGTTATTTCCTCCTCTTTACATATTTATTAACCTAGCCAAGAGAGGTTTTTGTCCAATATTCTAATTGCTTAATATTACAACAATAAAGTGGTAAAGTCAGAATTTAAAATAATTTAGTTTGGCTTCAAAAATACAACAGCAAAACATAGGTAATATATTCAGATTGTCATAATTTTTTAAATGTTATATTGTTAGTGATATCAAAGATAATACAGAGAAGTTATTCTCATATAATGTTGTACTTACTGCAGTTTGATATATACTTTTTGAGAATGATTTTGCACTAAAATTTAAATTTAAAATATGCCTACCTCTTGATTCAGTCTTTGCACTTGTAGGAATTTATCTCAGTTATCCCTGTTAGACTTTTTTTTTAAACATCTTTACTGGAGTATAATTTCTTTACAATGGTGTGTTAGTTTCTGCTTTATAACAAAGTGAATCAGCTATACATAAACATATATCCCCATACCCCCTTCCCCCTTGAGCCTCCCTCCCACCCTCCTCATACCACCCCTCTAGGTGGTCACAAAGCACTGAGCTGATCTCCCTGTGCTATGTGGCTGCTTCCCACTAGCTTCTATTTTACATTTGGTAGTGTATATATGTCCATGACACTCTCTCACTTCGATCCAGTTTACCCTCTCCCCTCCCTGAGTCCATTCTCTATGTCTGTGTCTTTATTCCTGTCCTGCCTCTAGGTTCTTCAGAACCTTTTTTTTTTTTTTTTTTAGATTTCATATATATGTGTTAGCATACAGTATTTGATTTTCTCTTTCTGACTTCCTTCACTCTGTATGACAGACTCTAGGTCCGTCCACCTCACTAAAAATAACTCAATTTCGTTTCTATTTATGGCTGAGTAATATTCCATTGTATATATGTGCCACATCTTCTTTATCCATTCATCTGTCAATGGACACTTAAATTGCTTCCATATCCTGGCTATTGTAAATAGAGCTGCAATGAACATTGTGGTACATGACTCTTTTCGAATTATGGTTTTCTCAGGGTATATGCCCAGTAGTGGGATTGCTGGGTCGTACGGTAGTTCTATTTTTAGGTTCTGAAGGAACCTCCATACTGTTCTCCATAGTGGCTGTATCAATTTACATTCCTAACAACAGTGCAAGTGGGTTCCCTTTTCTCCACACCCTCTCCAGCATGTATTGTTTGTAGATTTTTTGATGATGGCCATTCTGACTGATGTGAGCTGGTACCTCATTTTAGTTTTTTTTTTTTTTTTTTTTTTTTAAATTTATTTATTTTTTGGCTGTGTTGGGTCTTCGTTTCTGTGCGAGGGCTTTCTCTAGTTGTGGCAAATGGGGTCCACTCTTCATCGCAGTGCGCAGGCCTCTCACTATCGCGGCCTCTCTTGTTGCGGAGCACAGGCTCCAGACGCGCAGGCTCAGTAATTGTGGCTCACGGGCTTAGTTGCTCCGTGGCATGTGGGATCTTCCCAGACCAGGGCTCGAACCCGTGTCTCCTGCATTGGCAGGCAGATTCTCAACCACTGCGCCACCAGGGAAGACCTCATTTTAGTTTTGATTTACATTTCTCTAATGATTGAGCATCCTTTCATGTGTTTGTTGGCAATCTGTATATCTTCTTTGGAGAAATGTCTATTTAGATCTTCTGCTCATTTTTGGATTGGGTTGTTTGTTTTTTGGATATTGAGCTGCGTGAGCTGCTTGTAAATTTTTTCAGATTAATCCTTTGTCAGTTGCTTCATTTGCAAATATTTCCTTCCATTCTGAGGGTTGTCTTTCCGTCTTGTTTATGGTTTCCTTTGTTGTGCAAAAGCTTTTAAGTTTCATTAGGTCCCATTTGTTTACTTTTGTTTTTATTTCCATTTCTCTAGGGGTTGGGTCAAAAAGGATCTTGCTGTGATTTATGTCATAGAGTGTTCTGCCTATGTTTTCCTCTAAGAGTTTTACAGTGTCTTTCCTTACATTTAGGTCTTTAATCCATTCTGAGTTTATTTTTGTGTATGGTGTTAGGGAGTGTTCCAATTTCATTCTTTTAAACTGTAGCTGTCCAGTTTTCCCAGCACCACTTATTGAAGAGGCTGTCTTTTCTCCACTGTATATTCTTGCCTCCTTTATCAAAAATAAGGTGACCATATGTGTGTGGGTTTATCTCTGGGCTTTCTATCCTGTTTCATTGATCTATATTTCTGTTTTTGTGCCAGTATGGAGTCTGAAGTCCAGGAGCCTGATTCCTCTAGCTTCATTTTTCTTTCTCAAGATTGCTTTGGCTATTCAGGGTCTTTTGTGTTTCCATACAAATTGTGAATTTTTTTGTTCTAGCTCTGTGAAAAATCCTTTTAGACCTTTTAACTATTTTTCACTACACATGAAAAAATGTGACTGAAATTTTTAGGAGGCAGTTAGGTTTCTAACTGGCTTTTAGAAAACAGGATATAACAAATATGAAACAAGGGCTAGAATAGAATCTATGTATTGCCTAGTCTATCCTTTTACTTGATAGTTACCAAATAGAGACCTGGATAGGTTAAATATTTATTTCTATAGCTAATTCTTTTGGAGATCATAGTAGAATAAAATATTCTGTGGCCTATTCCACAGACATTTTATTTACATTATTCTGCAGACATTAGTCATGTAATTCTGCAGATGTTTTGTTATTCATGGAAAATAATCATGTAATTTGTACCACGGTTTAAGAAATCTTTTGTTCTTTCAAAATTCTAGCTCCTCAAAATACACATATGCCAAGTTATGCTACTGTGATGAACACGAAGAGATAAAGACTTTGTCTTGGAAAGGTAAACAGATTATATGTGAATATATTGTTTTAGAGTTATTTATAGAAAAATATTAAATATCCTTCATAATCCCTGCCAATGCATATTAAAGCTCAAAATAAACAATGTCATTTCTAGTAATAGCAAAGTCCATGAAAGCAAGAATATTTTTGAAAACTTAATACTATAATTATTACTGTTAAAATGTTCATAGTACCAAAATTTAAGGATGACAAAGTTAAAATGACCCAACACTTCCCAGCCAATACCATGGCATACCTCAGAGAGCACTATTCAAGTTTGCAAGTATCCTTCCTACATATTTCTCTATGTACCACATACTTGTATTTTTTCCTCTGCACTTCAATTTCACATAAATGATATTATGCTTTGGAAATGTTTTCTTGTTTGAAAAATACACCTATTTTTTTTCCTTTTTAGTATAGTAGAATATTCTCTAAAATTTTCTCTAATAATGATCATTATTCTGTTCCAACTTTTCTCTATTATATAAATTGTTGCAATGGCTCTCCTTAAGCATGCAACTTTGTATTCTGGTGTCAGTATTTCTAATAAATAGAAGAAATGTAGTTGGCGGGTCAAATAGTATGCATTTTATATTTGATAGTAAAAATTATCTCAAAGAGTTATTCTAGTTTAAACTTCCAACAATTGTGTATGGAATGAGTACTTCCCCATAATCTTGCCAGTTATCAATTATAATTTTTTTTTAAAATTTGGCTTATCTTAATGGTATTTCACAAGTATTTTAATTTTAATTTTAGATATTATTTGAGATATTCAATTCATTTAATGTGCTCATTTAGTTTATGGGTAATTTGTATTACTTCTTATGTTGACTGATTCATGTCTATAGTTAATGACAGTTAATAACTTTGCTCCCTGTTTGTTTTTGTTTTTTTTTTCCTGTGGGGCTCTTTCCTTATTGTTTTGAAATAACTATTTATATAACTATGTTCTAGCCTATTATTTATTGCAAATAAATGTTTCCAGTCTTCTTTCTTACTTTTCAGAACATCGTATTTTTCAGAATATTCATATCGCCTTTGCCACCTACAATTGATTTAATTTTCATATGGTCGATTCAATCAATGTTTTACTTTATGGTTTCTTAATGACTTGTCTTCTGGTTTATCACAGCCAAAAAAATATTCAAATATCTATCTATATATATATATATAACTATACAGTTGTTTATATCTTTACCTATAAGTGTATTTTTCTATAGGTTTATTATATATATATGTATGTCTTTGTGTGTGTGTATGTGTGCATGTACTCTTCTGTCAAAATCTTTCATTCATCTAATTTTTTTTTATGTATATGAGAAAACATAGATAAAAATTTTAATTATTTCCCAACTTGATCATAATTATTTCAATATCATTTTAAATATTGTTCAATAATAATCTGTAATATATATAAATCCCATATATACATGGCATTTCTATTTCATGTACTTCTTGGCTTATTTTATGATGTGAATGGGAAGCAGGACACTACAATAAAGCTTCCACCCAAAAGCCTTGCATTAGTTTTATAGCCTGCTTCTTGCTAATTTAGGTCCTAAGGGTTCAGAGTATAAGTTAAATGACAACAAGTATTCTTAGGCCAGAATTGTAGATTCTATGGCAGTAAATTTTCTGCTAAAACTTAGAAGGCATCCAGATGATTTGCTTTCAGTTACTTCCATGGGAAAATAAGCAGGGTCAAAAACATCTGATTGTGATGTTTAAACCTGAATTAGCATTATTTTAAGGGCTCTGTTCTTGAAATTTCCCCCTCTTTCTTCTTCTTAAACCCATCTGAGATTAAAGACTTGGTTGAGAAGACAAAAGAAACTTGAGAAAAGCCATAAAATGGACAAAAGCATAATTTGGTCTTGGTTTCTTTACTTGTACTTGTTATATGTCTGAGGATAGATCCTTGAATGTTCTTGCAAAGGGCTCTAAAAGAATCTTATCTCTTCCTCTTTAGTTTTCATTTGTTTGTTTCTTTGTTTTTGTTTTTATATTATCAATTATCTTTTTCAAGTCTTTGAAGTGCCAAATAATTGAACTCTCTTTTTTTTAGGTACAGTAAATCTTCAGTAATTTTATTTATTTATTCTCTGTTTTATTGAGATATAATTGACGTATAACATTGCATAAGTTTAAGTTTTACACCATAATAATATGACATATAACACACATGAAAAGAGAGTTTCCCTTTGCAGAACTGTATACCTTTCCATTTTTCTGCAATTGGCTAATTCTTCTCTGATATTTTACCTCTTTTACTAAAAACAGCAGGATGTAGCCACCATATTTCAACATTCTATTTGGTTAGATAACTTCATCAAGAGCTACTGCTCAAGCGTTATTTAGTTTGATTTCCAAATCAAAACAAATTTTGCCAAGGAATGACTAGAGCCTTTATTTTCCAGCGTGAATAACTTTCTGTCACTGTCATATAGTTAATTAAATACTCATTGCTTTGTTGATGCTTTTTAAATTAATAGTTTATAAAATAACACTGTAAAACACACTCTTGTCATTTCATTAGAACAGTAAGATAAACAAGCATATATTATTGTCCAATATTGCTATGTGTACGTGGAATACTTATATCATTTACAAAGGCAACATGTCATGTCTTTACTGGATAACAAAATCCTATAGTTTTAGACTACAAAGTCCTTTAAGATCATTGCTTCAAAACCCCTTATTTTAGATATGATGATTTGAGACTTTGAGATATTAACCAGGTAAGTCCTAAATCATGGAGTAATATTGGCATAACTGACCTAATATCAGATATTTATATCCTTAAGGAAGTTTGTGTTTCACATTATGCTTTCTGTCTTACACTTTCAAATTAATTTCATATGGGTAGGTAGTTTGAGCTCTGAGATTTAATATCTTCTCTTCAGCCCAATGACAGAAGCAAAACACAAGAATGAACCCTAAATCCCCAAATCATATGTAGACAATATACAATGTTGTTTAAAATGAAACCAACTATTCCCATAACAAGAAGTCAGGTCTCTAAGGAAGCTATATTATTTTCAGGATAAAAAATATTGATTCTTGATTAGACAGAACTACTTATCAATTTTGTTGTCCACATCCACTGCCAACACCTAAAACCACTTCATGTTAAATCAATTTATGAAAATATTAAATATGACACAGAAAAATAAAAATTACACTTCTGCAAAGGATGGAAAACAAAAAGTGCCGCTGCACTTGAGAAGTATTTGAAGTTGCTTTTCAAAAAGAAGATTAGCCACAGAATATTGCAATCTGTGGCATAAAAGAAAGACTTTGGTATCACACACTCAATTTATTTTATTTTATTTGCAATCCATATAGGATTACACCCTATCACTGTGCTCTTTTGAAAGATTTTTTGAAGAATTTGTATAATAGAGAAAAGAGATTTTAATTACTATCTCTCAGATGAGAGATTTCTACTCTGTTAAAACAGATAATTTAAGGTCAAAATACATAATATAGCCTGTTCTATTTCTAAAATAACATTATTCCAATATTTCACAGAATTATCCACAGATAAAATGTATTCCCTTTTTCATTAAAGTAAGCTAACACAGAAGTAAACGACAGAGAAAGAGAGAGAGAGAGAGAGGAAGAGAATATACATTGTAATTTAGAATCTTTTAAAATTTCAAACACAGATATTACATGTTCTCTCAATGGAAAATCACAATTATAGTAACTCCTCAAAATTAGTAGTAATTGATTTACTTATAACTTTAGTAATGTAATCAATTAAGAAGCAAACTTAAAATATACTGTGGAGATATGTATTTTAATATTACTAGTTAAAAATTAGAATGCAAATCAAAATAGAAACATAGTTTCATATTTTGATAAACAAAAATGTAAACAAGTAAGTAGTTAGAAGATGTGTTAATAAATGTTGCAATTAACATCCCTTACCATCAAATTTGTACTCACTGAATGCATTTTCAATTAATTAAATGAGGAATGAACTCACTAAAATATTTGACTAACTTTTCAGCTTAGTGATTTTCAGGCATTAAAGAATCACAGCTGAAATTATAGTATTTAGATCTGGTTCTGTAAGGTTTAGGAAATAGTCTTAGCTTTATAGAAATCCAGTGCGTTCTTCAAACCCTGTCAGGTCATGGTTCACATGTCGATCAACAGGAGTCAGAGATAAAAAGGAAATTTTAAAGACCCCATTGAAAGCTGCTGGCAGCCACAAACACAGAACTAAAAAGGAGCATTAGAAATCATTCTGTTTATAGCAATTAACTGGACTCAAAGCATTGTCAGCAGTTCCGGAAGTGTGGTTCTTCTTTGAGTCCGTTCTTCAATATTCAAATCGTGTGAAAAATTGAATACATCCCTCTGCTGCAACTGATACATATGATAAACTCTGGACCTAAAGTTACAATGATGTATCCTTAGTGCATCCAGGAGTTGTCACCTAATGGAACGTGTGAAAAAAAGCAGTGGCTCTGTGTAGATTTTGTGCTAGTAGATTTTTTTTCCAGGTTAAAACACAGAAATTTTAATAAAAATCCTCCAATCAGTAACTAACCAGCCATCCCTCTGGCAACATTTAACTGAGCTGACTTCATTCTCTTATTAATGCAAAGGACCCTGGCTCAAAGCTTTAACCTTAAATAGTCATATGACTGACTACACACTTTTTATTTTTTAAAAGTAAGTGACAATGTAAGGGAGTAGGACAAGCATTATTTATGTGGTCACATAATTGGCAGTGCTGCCTTTGGGTTGTGTGAATTAGTGGGCATTCGTCCTCATCTTTTTTAGTAAGAGAACTAGAAAAATAGATATATGCGATCAGTCTTCCAAATTAAGATATTATAATTTTGCACTCTACTTTTATTATATTATGAGTTTTTAATGAACCCTAAGACTTTGTACTCAACTGGCATTTCAGAATACAAACTCTGATAATAGTCTTGAAGAGAATAGTTGAAAATAAACTTGCAAGCCATTATAATATTAAGACAGCACAGTGACGTAGTTGTTAACAAACTGTATAAAAATTGAGTGTTCTGTATTTCAAAGTACTTACATAAATAATTATTATGGAAAAAGTCCCATGCCTATAAGAAGTTTATGCAGAGACCTCTCTGAGGCATGGCACAAATGACAGACTTAACATTCAAAATAGAATTGGTAACGGTTTGTTAAACCATCTGTATCCTACATACAAATTCCCTCTACAGGAATCTGAAGACTGTTGTACCTTGAGGACAAACAGTGCAACAACGAACTACAAGCTTGCTCACTTCTCCTGTCTGTCTTCCAGCTGCATTCTATTACTTGTTATTAGGGGTTTCTTAGCTTGATGGTAGAGTCTGTGTTTTGCTCTCTGATTAAGGATATGCCTTAGGCAAGGTATTCTCCCTGGGTGTCAGTGAGTGTGAACTTTTTGGTTCTCCTGCACTGCCTCCATCTATAGTTCTGGATTTAGCACTTAGTCCTGCCCTGTTCTTCCCTCCTTTTTCTCTTCTTCCAGCTTCAGTAAGTGTTTACCAATATATCTTTCAACAGCTTCTTTGTTGCACCCCTTCTCCACCTGTCCTGATGGACATGAATCAGTTAAGCACATTTGCACTTTGCCCCTTCCTCCTATTTTAAATTTTTATGTATAGCAAAAGTTGAATATCCTTATAAAGGGGGGGGGGGAGAGGTCAAAGAAAAGAAATGATTGTTGCCTTTCCTATCATAGCTGAAACATTTTATTCCATAGGAGATAAAGGACAGAAGGATCAGGTGGTTTCTTGGCCCTCCTGCACAGCTGCTATTCCCTTCCTCCAGATGTGCTCCATAATGGACACTTCTTAGGACTCTTCAACAATGTTTTACAAACAATGCTGCAGTAAATAGCCTTGTACATGTACGGTATGAGATAGAAAAATAGATGATAGATGGTAGATAGATAGATAAAGTGTGCTAGTGTAAACTTCAGATAGATTTTACAGAAGAATACACCTTGTCATATAAATTTGATTTTGGAAAGAAGCAAATATTTATGTAAGAAAAACTAAAATTAACCACAAAGAAAAAATTTATTTTCTAAAATTTAAGTATTAACTGAAACATATGAAACATACTGAGTCTATACCAAAGTTAACACACACAAAAACACACACAAACATGAACATATATATTTGTTGGCTACCTCTTTTACAATGAAAATGTATTATGTGGAGAATAGCCAGAAATATAAAGTAGACGAGTCATGGAGGAGCTCTTGTTAAGTTATTTAAATATGTTATTAAACGTTAATAAGGAAAACTTTCTGGAACTCAGTTTGAAAGTGAATTTTATGAAAGAGAAAAATAATTTCAGAAATAGAGAGCCAGGAGATCATCCAAATGAGACCTGTGATAATGTTAACATTTAAAAATAGGTATTAACATTAGATTATTCACCAAGTGGTGTTGCTTCAATCGTCTAACCATTTACAAAAATGGTTGCCACGCACTGCAAAAACAGAATGTCAAAATGGATGAGATGTGTAGATGGGAAATAAAAATTGAGAACTAACTGCTTGATGATACCTTCATGGGTATTTTTTGTTATATTTTTATTTTTCTAATTTTCAGTGAAAACTCTAGTTACCGTCAAAATGATTTTTAAAACACTTAACAGTAATAAATCTCATAAGTATAGCATAGGAATAATGGGAAAGTTTTGTGTTGATTCTATTGGAGCTGCATTAAGAACAATAAAGTTATCTATATAAGTAGGATATATTAAATTAATGAGATAATGCGTAAGCATTTTATATACTATTAAGCTCTGTACCAATATAAATTATTAGTTGCACTAGCATATTAATGAGTTGGGTGGGAAAGAATAGAAGGAGCTAGTTTCATTCAGAAGGGTATTAGAGCAATCTAGGTAAATACAAGTCAAGTATGAGACAGAAGGGTTTCAACAGTACTGTAAAATAACAGGGGGGTTTATTATATTTTGATTAGATACATAAAAGCCATCAGAAGTAATATCGACTCATCTATCTAGTATTGCATTTCCAACTCCATGTTGCCTTCCCTTACACTCCATACCCCAAAACTGACTCACTTCCAATGTGACCAAAGTCTGGTGTAGTGTGTTGTGCCTGGATTTTTAGATGACCTGGATGAGAACAACCTAATTGTATGATAGATCCTGGAGCTCTTGCTGTTAATCCAGACTCATAGAAATTCATATAATAATAATAATAATAATAATAATAATAATAATAGTAATCAACGCTAGGCATACTTATAAGCACTTCATAGACCCTAACTCACTTCTTCCTTACAAAAGTTTGTAATCTGGTACATATTTTTCTCTATTGTATAGATAATGGGTATAAGGTACGGAAGATTCATGTAAATTAATCAAGATAATATAACTATTATATGACTGGGTCAGGCAAATTGGCTCCAGAGTGCGGCTCTTTATGACTGAGCCATTGTTCCTAAGGAGATTAACACGTTCGTTGTAACAGGCATAATTTTTTTCTGACATCTCTCAAAGTGGCAGAACCAACACACAGGTATCCCCCAAATTCCTTTTTACTTAGACTTAGTGATTTTCCTGCTTCCTTTCTTCCCTCACTCCTTCATCCTCTATAATCCAACTTTGCATGGTGTTCTTAAGTACTGAATACTGACATTTGGAAGTGTTCTTGAATATCTGAATTAATAAATTATTTCTCAAAAATGTGATTCTCTTGTCTCAAACACTCAGATGGCTAAAGAAAGAAAACATAACTGAAGCAGTCTTGAAATAGCAAAGCCATGATTAGCTGGGCCAAGTCTAAAATGATCCAAAATTAACTACTGAAATATCTAATGAAGAGTCTGTTGTGAGATTTGTAAAGATCACCTTAGCCCAGCCTTACCAGTGTCTGTTATTATAAAAGTATCATCTCATTTCACCATTAAATAACATGACTTAGAGCAAAAGTCAACATATAGCCTGTTGGCCCCCATTGACTTGACTTGATATCTTGTAGATATGATATCCAATCACAACAATAAATTTGCTCTGCTCCAAGGCAAGATGGGAAGATGATTGTATCAGGACATAGTAATAATAGTTTTGAAAATATGTCAATAAATAAGTGAACATACATTTAAAGCATAAGACATTTTAGCAATTTTATATTTAGGTCTATGTCAATGCCAATAGTGCTCAACTTGAAATGGATTGGCAAGGAGGTAGGAAGAAATATGAAAACTGGGAGGAAAATTAGTAGATGAGGTATGTAATACTATTTTTTTTAATTAATTAATTTATTTTTGGCTGCGTTGGGTCTTCGTTGCTGTGTGCGGGCTTTCTCTAGTTGTGGCGAGAGGGAGTTACTCTTCGTTGCATTGCACAGGTTTCTCACTCTGGTGGCTTCTCTTGCTGTGGAGCACAGGCTCTAGACTTGTGGGCTTCAGTAGTTGTGTCTCACGGGCTCTAGAGTGCAGGCTCAGTAGTTGTGACGCATGGACTTAGTTGCTCCACAGCACGTGGGATCTTCCTGGACCAGAGCTGGAACCCGTGTCCCCTGCATTGGCAGGTGGATTCTTAACCACTACACCACCAGGGAAGTCTCCTGTAATACTCTTTTCTAACAACTGATAAAACTTTGCCTAAGGGCCTATATCATTAATGTATAATATATTTTCACTTGAATCACTATTCACATGATTTTAGTTTTACACTTTTCAAAATTAATAATTTAATAAGATAAATTATTTTATTGCTAATATATTTAAAATTATCATTAAATATGAACACTGTATGAACTGTGAACCATTTGAAGAGAGCATGCAAATCTTCTCTGTGAACTTTAATATACAAAGTACAGAAATGAGCTTTCACAATGTAGCCCAAGGAGGCTGTAAACTAAAACAGACAATTACCAACCTGGGAAAAAAATTTTATTTGGACAACAAAAGCAAAAATCTGTATTATAAGCATTTTACATTTATATACAATTTTAATGGATGTATAGTTAAATATTTTAAAGCTTAAACATTTTGATGGGATGAAGTATCTAACATTTAAGTAGATGCATATGAAGAACATACCAATGTAATCTTTTAAGAAAAATTTGTAATTTCCTCACTGATATTTTTGTAATGATAATAATAATGATGCTGCTGATGAATTTGATAAAACTAATACCCAAGATTTAAACAAGGATACATATATTTTATGTGAATGTTATTGCTCTTTTTTTATGAAAAGAAGTCTCTATTTTACACCCTGAATTTACTCTTACATTTAGTTTCTTTTAGCACATAGCTAATAAAATCACTAAGAGCTGAAATCATGTTAAACAACTTAATATGCAAATGAAGGTACTCTGTAAAAGCCACACTTCATCTCTCCATAAACAGAAATAATTTTCCCATACACTGAATCAAGAAAAACCTGTCAAAAAAGGGAGGAATAAATATTACTAATTTCTTAAATTCATAGGAAGAGTAGATAACTTGACTTTCTCTGGGCAAGTACCTGCTCTAATAATTTCTCCTTATAATTAGTTTATGCCTATCAGGTTAAGAAGAGAAACCTGCATTCTCACTGACATTGAAAAATATTGTTAATTAGCTAATTTCTTAATTGCAAAATTAGCATCTTACTTAACAAAAATAACTCATCTCAAAGTAAAGTAATTAATTTAAAGACAAAATATTACCCATGGAGAAGCTCAGAGGAACAATTGATATATGATATTTTATTTCTATTTGCACATGCCTCCATATTTAAAGTGATTCTTAAGGAAACCTTGGTTCAAAGGAATCTATCAACATGGAAAGTTTGTAGACAAGAACGGTGTCATTAGTTTTAGAGGAAAAAAAATCTCAGCACATTTTGACTATTTTTTCTCTGTTTTGTCAGTGAATTATTTTTGGAATGCTTTATCTTACATATTTTTAAATTCACAGCTGGTAACAATCATGCCAACATGCTACTTTAAAAAATACACTGTAAAAAATGCTCAAAGTGTGTAATCACTCCTTGTCCTATCCATCTTGCTCAGCTTATGTCTGTATTCATCATTTCCAGGCTCGTCTCCTCACCATTCCTGTAAATTCATGAAGGGGGCCTTTCCAGCTTGATCTGCAAGTACCTTTCCAAGTAGGATGCTTTCTTCTCTACAGATCACCATAACAATTCAAGTGTAGATCAACAGCAATTCTAGACTAGATTACCACAATAACTTTCCAACTGTCCCATCTTCATACACTCTCTTCACACTGACTATGTGCTAGACACTTTTGTAAGCTTCAAATATTAACTCATTTTATCCTCCAAGTGATTCTATAAGTTATGTATTATAACTACCCTAATTGAGGCATACAAAGGTTACCTGCCATAAATTAATGAATCCTAGTGGCAGAACTGAGATTGGAATCCAGGCAGAATTATACTGCCATGCTTTGAGTTTAATCATAAAATTAGCTCTGATTTGTACTGTTCAGTGATGCTCTTTTCGGGTAGCATGCAAACACCTTACCATGACTTACAAGGATGTTTCTCCAGTAAAATATCTCGGCATGCTCCTCATACTGCACTACAGACATACAGAAATATTTTTATTTTCATGAAGGTTCCAGAGTCTTGGTTTATCATGATTTTTACATAGCTGCTTCTTTCTTCCTTTATATCTTAGATTAAATGGCTTACTTGAAGAGGTCACAAGCCTTAGATATATGATGTAAACTATAAGTTATTAAAACATCTGATGTATCTCCTATCGTAGCACTCATCAAGCTCTACTATAACTGTGTGTTTGTCTCTTCATAAGACTGTATGATTTGTGAATATAAGTACCATATATATCATATTTTATTCCCACAACTTAGTAAAAGCCTTGACACACAGTATAAAATCAATAGATATTAGTCAAATAGACCAATGAAAAAATAGATGAATGGATAAGTGGAAGAATTTATCAAATTTATTTTCTATTATATTATATATAAAATACTATATATTATATATAAAGTACAATATATTACATATAAAATAGTATATATTTAATAGAAATATAAAATATATTTCTATCATATTTTTGCAGATATATAAATAGTGGCATTTGTAAATATGACTTCTTGTCTACAGCTGTAAATGTATCAGAAGCTACAAAGTAAGCCAAACTCAGAGGTGACATGGTTAAGGAGAAAATCTAGTTTTAAATGCTACTAATGTACTTTTTGATATTTTGTTTAATGAGTATTTTATGACTTTGTATGTACATAGAACTCTACTAGGAGTCATGATAGAGTGAGGTATAAATCTCAGTATTTTTTTTTAAAGATTTGCCTGGGAAGCCATGATTCAATGAAAATACAAAATATAGAGCAGGATGAATTTCTTCTAATAAGGGTTGTAGAAGATAAATGCAGCTAAACTTCTGAGAACCGAAAGAAAGACCTGCAGTGAACAAGAGAGGCTTCACAGAGAAAGAAATTTGGGTGGAACTGGGGAGTTGTAAAACTGTACATAGGTCATGAGGAAGAAATAAAACAAACAAGTATGGGAAATATGTAGTTTGTCAAGGTTTGTAAATATTCTGCAGAAGATGAAATATTTTTAGACCAGGAGCAAACACAGGTACACATGACATAGATCGGACAGAAAAAGGAAGTGCAGTCTGTGTGGTGATAGAGTTATGTAATAGCCACACAAAAGATATTCCACCTTGTATCATATTTGTTATTATTAATTAGAAATAGCCACAAGTCAACTGAGACAACTGAAACAATGTCTTTGGTTTAGTAATGAATCATGGCTGCTTTTGCTCTTTCTATCACAGACAAACACAACAAGGCTTATTGAGATAATTCTTTCAAATATGTATGATATTATTACATTTAAAGGCATAATTGAGTATTATATGTCCATAAATAAATAAATTTCATTAAGATATCATTAAACTTAGGGCAATTTTCATGTACAAGAGAATTAACTAATTAAACCATTTGCCATTCCCAACTTAGGACTATCCAGAGCAACTCTTCTTAATGCAAAATACATATTAAACATTCTTAGTGGTTTTTAATTCAAGATGGAGAACTAAACTCATTCCTCAACTCTTTTTGATGACATTTAATTTTCTGTAAAGGAATACAAAGGGAAGCAACTCACAGAAGCAAGAAACAGTGGAGGTGAGCAATAAGGAAAAAGAGCATTCAGTGCATTTCTAGGAAAGAACATGAAGATGTAAGAATGTTAACAAATGGCACCAAATTGAGGAAGCTTCAGACTGCAGTTCAGATGGAAATTGCTCCCTAATATAGGAGAAAACCAAGAAACAAATTATGAAGTTTAGTGGGAGGCAGAAAACAAGTTATATAGATGGATGAGAAAACTCAATATTATCATCATAAACATTTCCTTATGTTTAGTCTATAAATGTAAAGATATTTCATTTGTTATCCCCAAATTCATCACCTTTGGAATTTGACTATATGAGAACCAGGCAAGGCTAACTGTAAGAATTTTGATTGAAAAGAATAATGGTGGTGAATTTGAATTGGCCAATATAAAACCACTCTAAAGCTATAGTATTTAAATCAGTTTGATATTATCTCAGCAATAGTCAAAGCAATCATTGAAACATTATGAAGCCACAATCAGTCTCGAGTAAGTCAGGTACTGTAATATATGCTAAATATTTTACTTCATTTAATTGGCAGATTCAATCATAAAATTCTACATGCTCTACATCTAAATATGTCCATATATGCTTACACCTTTCTTAATTTCTGTATGTATTCTGACTTAATTTGGTTGACTTGATCTGCTTATTTCTGAAAGGGGTTTGTTAAATATGGCCATTGAGATTCTATATGGTCCTTTTATACCAAATAGTTTCACCATTATGGTTCAATGTTATCAACTTAGGGTATATAGAGGTTTTTGTTGTTAATTTTGTATTGTTTAATACAATTATGTGCAATTTTATTTTATATATTAATATTGTAGATCTTGCTTTTGTTGATGTTAAATTTGCCTAAAATATCCTCTTCATTGTTTTTATTAAAATCCCCTTGGCCATTTTTCTTTCTTATGTTTGTATATTTTAGGGAAAAAAGTTTATTCATTCAAACATTCCAATTCTTCTATTTTTGGAATTCTTATTTAACAGTTGCTTTAAGTTTCACAACTGAATCATCTGCAATTATTTAGACCTAATTATATGTTTTTGTACTTACTTGGCTTCTCGTGTTTCTTATATCCATGTCTTCTCTGTTTTTTTTTTAAGATTTATTTGTTTTTTTTCTTTTTTCAGGAAGAATATATAGTGTATGTAATTTATGAATCCTCACTTGTCAAGATTTTCCTTAATTCTTGATCAAAAGTTTGGCCAATGAGAGGATGCTAAGTTCAGATAATTATTCTTAAATTTGAAGGTAGTGTTCCATTGTTGTCAGTATCCTGTATTTCAGAAAAGTGTTCTGAAAAGAGCCATAATTATTTTGTAAATATACTCCTCTTCTCCCCAAGCTGTAGGACACTTAATACTTCCTATTTATCTGTAGAGTTCAATATTTCTTTTGTACATATTAATGTGTTTTCTCACATTAATGATACTAAATTTGAAAGGCACTTTGGTCTCTTTCCATGATTTTTTTCATAGGTTTTGGTATATTTTCTTCAATAATGCTTTTGTATTTGTGCATGTGTGTTGTCTCTTGTATCTTGCTTTGGATATATTAATAACTAATAAATGGATATGGATATTGGAAACACTGGATCAATTGTTGACCTCAAATTTTCTTTCATAGTTTTTAACTTTTTATTGTGTAGGAGTATTTTATGGGAGAGCTCATCAGTTTTTTCATATGACTAATATGATAACTATTTTTTGCTGTTATATTTTTCAACCACTAGCCTAAATACTAGTAATAATTACCTAATGAGCTTAATGTTTCAAAGACAGGTCTCCCTTCTCTCTCTCCCTCTAACTGTGGCTCTATCTCTATCTCTCTCTCACTGCTGTTTCTTTTGTTTCAAATAAACAGAATCTCTTGTTTTTCCGAAGGATAATCTGATTATTTTCTCTTTCTTGCTCTTTGGCTTGATGATACCTATTTCCTCCTTCATTAGCAGTCCCAATACTGTTGGTGATCATTAAAAGCTCTGTAATTCTTATTTCATGGATACATACACACACACACAACTGTAACTGGGTAGAGGCATTTTATAAGTAAAATGAAAGTCATGGATTTCTGATGCTAATTGGAAGCCCTGGCTATAATAGTGAGTAAGGGTGTGAATTCAAGCTGTTAAAAACCTTCTTTTAAAAACAAATTTCATATCAATTTTAAAATAATCTTTGTGTTTATATCATATATAAGTTACCTATATTTAAAAAGTGCACAAACCAAATCATACAGACTGAAGAGTTACCACAACATGAATATCTATGTATCTACTATGCACGTTAAGAAAGAGAATACTGTCAGCACCCCAGAAATGCCATTTCATGCCTCTCTCTAAATCTCACTCCACTCTACCCAAGCCAAGGTAATTACTATCTGGACATTACACTAATTCAAATACGTGAATTATATTATGAATATATAAGTAATTATATAATGCACATATATGAATACATTATTAATATTATATAATTAAGTAAGTCAATGCAAATATATGAATATTCAGTATATTAACAAGTTAATATGATAAAATCATTAGCTATATATTAACGATGGCTGTAAGAATAGCAGTGTTCAGGATGGAGAGTCCAAGAATGGAACTGGCATGTTTTGGGTTTCTGAGGCCCTGGAACTTGGCAGATATCCAGTTGGGGCCCAGGAATCATGGGTCAGTATCTGGTGTTACTCTCCTGGTCCCTTCAGGTTCCTGGAAAGCCATAGATTGGCTACCTGCACATGTTCTGTGCACTCCCCACTTCTGGCTTCCAGTTGTTCCTCCAGAGAAGAGTATTTGTGCCAGAACACATTCCCACACCTGGTATAGCCTCTGGGACAGGGCGATGCACCCTGACTCTGATTGGTGGGGAGGAGGGTTGAAGAGTCAACGTGTTATAGAACTGTGAGCCCAACTCCTTATGAATGAGTCTGGGAGGAGGGGCCTTTGGCATCCAGGCATGCAGATGTTTCTCATGCCAAATTTAAAAAAAATCACTAAACATGTAAACACCATCACTGAGGTTTGTTCTTTGAAATTAATATAAACGATATCATGCAGTGTGCATTATCATATATCTGCATTCTTTGAATCAATATTATATTTCTGAGATTCTTCCATGTTATTCCATGTTGCATCATTTAGTTCATTTTCATTGCTGCATAACAATCCATTTTATGAATATTCCACAATGTATTTATGCATTAATTCTATGGTTCATGGGCATTTCTGTTATTTTCAGTTTGGGGCACCAATGAATTATGCTGATATAAACATTACTGTATATGTCTCCAGAGAAAGCTTTATATCCATTCATGAAGCTAGAAATCACCTGCAGGTATTGACATGTTTTTCCTCTCATTTATAGGGCTAGGAATGGAGGTTTCAATAGTTTATCCTCATTATAAAAAGAGAAAATTTTCTGGATTTTTTCTGGGGTAAAAATTCACAAGCTGTGGGAGTAGGAAGCAATTTTCCAAAATTGCATAATTAATTATCCTCCTGGCTACCCTGTCCCTTCCTTCCTTTCTGCTTCTTCTGAAACAGAGAAACTGAACTGAGCTCTTATGTTGGGAGAACTCACTGTGACGTGAATGATGTATGGAATTGTGGTTTTATCAGCTGTTAATTTAATGGCATTTCTTTTATATCAGGACATTTCTTAAATGTCCTTATTCTTCAATAGCATCCTTCTAAGTGTTTCAGTGATGGTATGGATTTATTTTGGTTTCAGTAGTCATTTATTAGACGTTAGAAGAAGTAAATAAATTGACTCATAGTCATTTTGAAACAGAATTAAGAGATTTAATGAGTGAGTGGAAAGACAAGGGTAGGAAAGCAGTAACAGAAACAGCAACAACAGTAGTAAGAGACATTTTCTTGAACTGCTAAACAATCTATATGATCAGATCTAAAAGGTTCAGGTAAAAGAGTTGAGGTAAAAATTGATATCATATGCCCACCTAGAAATATCCAAAATGAAATATGGTTGAGTGGTTCAGCAACTGTTCCACCCTCCTATAGTGACCACCTGTACTGAAGAGGTAAGTCAGCTAAAATGCAGTTTTCCAGACAATCTTACAACTAGGATTTTGGATATGATTTAAACCGGAGGCTTTGTCTCTTTGCTTCCAATGTTTCTCTTCTCCAGCATAGTTGAGGAAGCACTAGATCTTCCTGGGTGTCAAAATTAAGGCACAAAAATCCACCCTGGGTCTAAATATTGGTTCAGCCACTTATGATAGTAGTAGATTTCTGATGTCTGGATCATAGATAAAGCTTCCTTATTTCTCATCTTTGTAATTGTACAGAGGTAACATCATCTTTGTTAGGACAATTGGCAATGTCACTTTGAAAGTCATTTGTAGAGTTTCCATTTACAGAGTATGTATTCAACTATTCTAAAGACTGTGTAAAAACTGATGTTCTGCTTTATATCATGTCCTGCTTTAAAATATTATCATTGTTTCTGCTTTCTCCAACCTAATCCTGACTATGGATACAAGAAATGATTGCAGACAACAAAACCTCAAGAATAAAAACCCATGATTAGGCGTCTCATCTGATAGGGTTTGTAGGCAGTGAGGATTTTTTTCCAATAAGAAAATAATATTCCCATAAAAATTAGGAAGAATAAATATAAAGATTTAGGAATACAGAAATGTTGAAGTGGATTTAACTTATATGATTATTCACTTGATCATGTTTGCTATGGCCCATAAAGAGAAAAGAATCCCTTAAAAAAATTCCTTTAATGACCTAGAATAAAGTCCCTATTGACAGTAAAGCAATGAGAATGAAGAATACATGGATGGAAGGGTGAATTAATTATACCGACCTAAGTAGTAAAGCTTAACTAAGTAAAATTACAATAACATAGCTTGGATCTATGTATGATTAGAGAACAAATGTACCTTCATATCATCCTTAAAACAATGTCTCTTGTCATTTATCTTAAAACTAAGGGTCCAAATACAAAGTTAAAACCTGTAGATTGTTCAGTCATTATGATGAATTTATATCCATTTCAAATATCCAGTGTAAGAGTTAAGGTGTTACTTGGGAATGACTGAGAACCTAGGAACTGAAACAATGATGCTTAGTAGCATTTATATAATTTTAAGTACTTGAATCCAAAATTCTAAGAGTCTTTTTGTCTGGATAGTAGTCCCTCTTCCACTATATGATGATGTTTACCGTTCCTTTTTAGGGATAATTATACAATCTCAGAAAGGGGATACCTATTTCCCCTTATGTCACTTTTACTATCATCAGACATATAAAAACAAACAAAATGATTCATTAATTAGATACAATATTTAACCAAATAAAATAATTCTTACAGACTAAAGATTGTATTATTTTGATGAATTTTATCAGGAGTATTCAAAGGAATATAATTTCAAATAGGTTTTAAACATGTTAGAGTAGAGCTGAGGAAACAAAATTTTTCATCAGGATAAATTTGTGAACATGATACATTTATCACATATATTGCATTTTTTTGTATGCCAGCTTGACTATCTAGGGATGATTCTATTTGCTTGCTCAGTTGGGAAAGTACAGCTTAGATTTAACACTGGCCAACTATAAAAGAAGTTGAGATGCCAGGAATCAAAGTCTAGTGTTGAGGAAGAGACCCAAAACCTTAAGGGGATAAGGAAGTTGGCTTGGTTTAACCTTTGGACCCATGAATCCAGTCTCTACTAAGCCCCACAAAAGGGTATAAAGGACAAGTTATTTATAAAGCTTTGTCAGCTGGGTATGAAATTGGAGATTATTACACTGAAATAGGCTTCCCCATTTCTCCATGGAAGATGTGAGCTTAAAGTTTTAAAGGTTAAGGACTAGGACATTAACAATTCTCATAAAAGGCAGCAGGTCCTTTGGGTCAGACTGATTTGATCCAAGCAATCACAGGTGGCTGTTAATGGATCTTTTTGCTCCTAGGATATTAAATATATGAAAAATCTTAGGGTCTAATTTCAACACTATAATTGGAAACAACAACAACATCTTCTACAACAACAGCAACAACAACAAACTAGTCCTGACAATAAGGTCCTAATCTGATTGGGTAAGAGATGCATTCATGATTTTTCATTAAGTTCCCAGCATGATTCAGTTCACAGGCCTAGGTACTCTCAAATAAAAAAAAGACATTGATAGTAATAAGGAAAGGCTCTGCAGTATTTCACGCGTATTTACTGTAAATCTTCTTCCTAGCATGCTTCAAGGTGACCAGAAGTTGTTTACAAGATAACTGTGCTCTAGGGGAAAATAAAATTCCCAGATTTTTTGAGAATTATTGAACACTTGCTGTCTGTTAACACTATTATTGGGAGACTCAGAACATCTCTTTAATCCATCAGTTAAAGTAGAAAGTTATGCATTGTAAATAATAAATGGAATTTTAGCTTGGGTTCATCTCATAATGATCTCAGTGAGTCCATGACTAACCTGTAGTCATTTTCTCCAGAACTAAATATTCAGCCATTATGCAAACAAAAGCTACTACATTTCCACATTTAAATATACATTGTGCTGCATGTTCTCTTATGAGGCATAACTGGATTGATTCAATCGGCCATTGGATAAATGAAATCTAACATTCCTCCCTCCTTAAATCTTTGGATTTCTTTTTTTTTTTTTTTTTTTTTTGCATTACATGTAGGAATTTCTCGTATTTCAAATTTGTTAAATGTTGGCCACCTGACTGTCTGGGAGAATACTCAGAATGGTACATTGTCTTCTATAGTAAGAGTTATTTATGGTAGGCAATGCCAACTTGAGCGGTAAGAACTGAGCCTCCCACCTAATTAATTCAAAGCAGTCCATAGGGAATTGCAGCAGTTAATAAAAAGTCTTAAATTATGAAAGTGTGAAGATTCCTATCATATCTACATTTAATTTTGTTGTTTTGACTCTGCAAAAGATTAACACTTTTAGGAGAATGATTTTGGATCATTGAAATCTTACTTATGTGAAGATTCCAAGTGCCTTAAAAAGGTGCATCTAAATCATCAGTTTAGAGGAAATACTCTGAAAGTATATGGTACCAAACACAGAAATCAGTGTATTTATTAAATCAGAGACTATTAAAAGATGCTCTGTCTCCAAGTAAGAATATGGCCCCACATGCCATCACTCCCAATAACTGATAGGGGATTTTGTGTTTTCCATCCCCGCAACCATGAGCTCTATAAGAATGATGGTCCTGATCTTGAAAGAGTAAATTGGAGAAAGACTGGATACTTATGATTAGGATTGGGAAAAAGGTAAAGATATCTAGATGTAATTTTTTCAATACTTCTACTCAATATAGTACAGAACATTCTGAACAGTACAAAAGGTCAAAAAGTCAATATTAAAAATACAGAATTAGAAAGGAAGAAGTAAAAAAATATATTTATTCACAAATGGTATGATCATATGTGTAGAAACATCTCAGAAGTGTACCCAAAAAGCTACTAGAACTAATCAGTTTAGAGAGTTTGAAGACTATAAGATCCGTTTAAAAAGATCCTTTACATTTACACATGTTAACGAGTAAAATTTAAGAATGGAAATTATGGAGAGGGTGATGTCAGCAAGCTGGAGGAATAGGAAGCTCCAGACCCTCCTTGCCCCAAAAGTGACACTAATTCAACAACAATACACAGACCAATCCCTTTGTGAGAAATCCAGAAATCACTTAAGAGGCTCTGGTACCCCATGCAAGCATGAAACCAGCTACATCAAACTGAGTATGATAATTTGTGACACTCACTCACCATAGCCCTTCCCTCCACCTCAGTACTGAACAAGCAGGAGAAAACCCCACCTTTCATCTTCACTATGGGGAGAAAAAGAATTAGAGTATGTATCAAATGTTCTGGCTTTTCAGGGAGCTGCCTGATGAGTGGTCTCACTTTATTCTGCTCGGGAATGCTGGCAAGACCATTCATACTCTAGATGTCTGGCAGCTGCTAATAACAAAAGAGAAGTGGGTGGCTTAAAGCACCT
The DNA here is from genome assembly GCF_949987535.1 of Balaenoptera acutorostrata. Lineage (NCBI taxonomy): Eukaryota > Metazoa > Chordata > Mammalia > Artiodactyla > Balaenopteridae > Balaenoptera > Balaenoptera acutorostrata. The sequence continues at coordinate 23,862,328 of NC_080075.1, read as the reverse complement.
GCAAAGAAACTGCAGTACCACAGATTGATACCAGAAGGAGGAAGAGATTACAAATACTTGGTAAAATGAACTGGCAAATCTCTGAGAATTTAGACACAGAGGCCAGAAAAGATGTATCCACAGAAAAGATTTGAGAGACCTTCAAAATCTCATTTGTGAAAGTCTTTCACTGTATGAAGCCAATCCATGAAGACTGGAAGAGTCTTTTTTCAAATGCACACATTCCAGCACAAAGTTACAAGATACAAAAAGAAATATGAATACATTTCCCAATCAAAGGAATAAAATAATCTCCAGAAATGATTCTAAGTAATGGAGGTATATGAATTACCTGAGAAAGAATTCAAAATAACCATCATAAAGATGCTAGACAGGCTCAGGAAAACGATGTGTGAATATTAAAGAGAGACAATCCAAAAATTTTCAAGCAGAAAATTTGAAGATGAAGAATACAATAACTAAATTGAAAAGTTCACTAGAAGAGGTCAAGAACAGAGTTGATGAAACACAAGAAAGGAACAGAAAATTGAAGACAGGTCATTTGAAATTATCCAGTAAGAGAAGAAAAAAAGAATGAGAAAAATGAAGAATGCCTAAGCCTTATGTGGTAAATCAGTTGGATGAATATACACATTTTGGGAATCTCAGAAGAGAGAAAAAGGGAAGGAAAACTTATTTGAAGAAATAATGATAGAAAATTTCACAAATATGGTGAAAGAAATGTATGTTTCAATTCAATAAGCCCAACAAAAGCCAACTAAGATGAAACTAAAGAAGTCCACATAAAGACTTATTATAATCAGATTGTCAAATAATAAAAAGAAAGAATTTTGAAATCAGGAAGAGAAAAGAAACTCATCACATACAAGGCAGCCCCCATAAGACTATCAGTGGATATTTAGCAGCATCCTTGCAGGACAAGCTAATGAGATGATATATTCAAAATGCTGAAGGAAAAAAAAAAATGCTGAAGGTATTCATTGCTACTAAACTTACTTTGAGAGAAATGCTAACAGGAATCCTTCAAATTGGAACAAAAGGACCTAGACAAGAACACAAAAATATGTGAAAGTATAAATATCATTAAAAAGATAAATGTAAGGACAAATATGGAATACTCTAATAATGTAATGGTGAAAGAGAAATCAATTTTAATTCTAGTACAAAAGTTAAAAGACAAAAATATTTTTAAAAAACCTAAAACTACAAAGTATGTTAATGGTACATAATATACAGAGAAGTAGTATATAACATCAATAACATAAAATGTGTGGATAGAGAAGTAGGAGTAAGTCTGTGTATGTGATTCAAGTTGTTACCAGCTTAAAATAAAATGCTATAACTATAAGATGTTTTTTGTAGATCTGATTATAATCACAAAGTAAACACATATAGAAGATACACAAAATAATATGAGAAAAGAATTAAAACATTACAAGAAATACATTACTGAAACATAAAGGAACATAGCAAGATAGAAAAAGGGGGATTAAAAAAGCTACAAGACAGAGAGAGCATTAACAAAATGACAATGGTTAGTTCTACTGTATCAGAAATTAATTTAAATATAAAATGAATTAAACTCCCCAATAAAAAGACAGAGTGTTTGAAAGGACTAAAAAAATGAAGATCCAATTGTATGCTGTCTGCAAGACACTCGCTTTAGATTTAAGGACATACAAAGTGAAATAATGGTTTTATATATGCCATGCAAGTAGTAACCAAAGAGAATAAAGGTAACAATACTTATAACAGGAAAAATAGACTTTAAGACAAAATTTGATACAACAGCAAAAAAGGACATTATATAATGACAAAAGGGTAAATTAACAATGAAGATATAAAAATTATAAATATATATACACCTGACATCTAGGCATCATATATATGAAACAAATAGTGACAGAACTGAAGGGAAAATAGAAAGCATCAAAATAACAGTAAAAATTTCAATACCCCACTTTTGATAATGGGTAGAATATCTCGACAGATATCAATAATGAAATAGAGGACTTGAACAGCTCTATATACTTAATAGATATATACAGTACCTCCCACACAGCAAGAGAAGACTACACATTCTTCTTAATCAAGTACAAAACATTCTCCAGGATAGATCATATGTTAAGTTACCAAATATGTCTTAACAGATTTTAAAAGATTAAAATTATACCAAGAATTTTTTCCACCACAATAGAATAAATTCAGAAATTGATAGCAGAAGGAAAACAGAAATATTCACAAATACATGGAAATTAAATAATACACTTTTGAACACCCAATGAGTCAAAGAAAAAAATCAGAAATATCTTGAAATCTAGAAAATATCTTGAGATAAACAAAAATGAAATTACAAAATACTGAAACAGAAGGAAGGTAGTAAAACCAATAATAAGAGGGATGTTTACAGCAGTAAATGCCAACATTAAAAAAGAAGAAAGATCTCTAATAAATAATCTAATTTTACACTAAGGAACTAGGAAAAAAAGAAAAAAAAAAAACTAAGCTCAAATTTAAAAGAAAGAAAAAAATAATAAAGATTAGAGCAGAAGTTTAAAAATAGAGAAAACAATACAAATTTAATAAAATTAAAAGTTATTTTTTTTTTTTTTTAGGGACTTCCCTGGTGGTGCAGTGGTTAAGAATCTGCCTGACAATGCAGGGGACACAGGTTTGAGCCCTGGTCTGGTAAGATCCCACATGCCACAGAGCAAACTGAGCCTGTGAGCCACAACTACTGAGCCTGAGCTCTAGAGTCCACGTGCCACAACTACTGAAAACCACATGCCTAGAGCCCATACTCCACAACAAAGGAAGCCACCACAATAAGAAGCCCATGCACCACAACAAAGAGTAGCCCCCAGTCACCAGAACTAGAAAAAGCCTGCATGCAGCAACAAAAACCCACTGCAGCCAAAATAAATAAATTAATTTTTTTAAAGTTTTTTTTTTTTTTTTTTAATTAAAATTGGCAAAGCTTTGGCTAAACTAATAAAATATATAAGATTCAAATAAATGAAATCAGAAATGTAAGGACATCTCTGGTGGCACAATGGTTGGGAATCCACCTGCCAATGCAGGGGACACGGGTTTGGGCCCTGGTCCGGGAAGATCCCACATGCCACAGAGCAACTAAGCCCGTGTGCCACAACTACTGAGCCTCCGCTCTAGAGCCCATGAGCCACAACTACTGAGCCTGTAAGCCACAACTACTGAAGCCCGCGTGCCTAGAGTCTGTGCTCCTCAACAAGAGAAGCCACCACAATGAGAAGTCCACACATCACAACGAAGAGTAGCCCCAGCTCATCGCAACTAGAGAAAGCCCACAGACAGCAACAGAGACCCAATGTAGCCAAAAATAAATAAATAAATAAATAAACAAACAAATAAATTTATTTTTATAAAAGAAATGTAACAGAAGACATTACAACTAATGCAACAGAAATAAAAATGATTATGAGACTGCTATGAATAATTATACACCAATAAATTGGATAACCTAGAAGAAATTAGTAAATTCATAGTAACATACAATCTACCAAGACTGAATCATGAATATCTGAGCAGATCTATAACTAGTAAGGTATTGAATTAGTAGTGAAATTAATCCTCAAAATGAAAACCCAGGACCAGATGGATCCACTGGTGAACTCTACCAAATATTTACAGAAAAATTAACACCAATCCTTCTCAAATTCTTCCAAATATTGGGAGAGGAGAGAACACTTTCCAACAATTATTTTGAGGCTAATATTACCCTGATTCAAAAGCCAGATGAAGACACTGCATGAAAAGAAAACTATATTCTTGATGAATGTAGATGCAAAAATCCTCAACAAAATACTAGCAAACTAAATTCAACAGCACATTAAAATAATTATACACCATGACCAAGAGGTACTCATCTTTGGGAAGTTCGGTTGGTTCAACATAAAAAATCAACCAATATGATATACCACATTAACAGAATGAAGGATAAAAATCACATGATCATTTCAACAGATATAGAAAAAGCATTTGACAAAGTCCAATTCTCTTTCATGATAAAGAAACATTCAATAAACTAGGAATGTAAAAAATTTACCTCAACATAATAAGGACCATATATGACAAGCCCACAGCTAACTTCACAGTCAATGGTGAAAAACTGAAAGCTTTTTCTCTATGATCAGGAACACAAGAATGCCCACTCTTGCTACTTCAACTCAATAGTACTGGAAGTCCTAGCCAGAATAGGTGCATAAAAAGTATGTGATATATAAAAAGATGTTCAGCATCACCAATAATCAGGGAAACAACAATCAAAACCACGAAGAGATGTTACCTCACACCTGTTAGGATAGCCATTATTAAAAAAAAAAAAAAAAAAGAAGGAAAAAAACCCTAAAAGAACAAGTGTTGATGAGGATGTAGAGAAATTAGAATCCTTGTACACTGTTATTCGGAATGCAAACTGATGCAATCACTATGTAAAACATGGAATTTCTTCAAAAAAATTAAAAATTGAACTACCATATTATTCAGCAATCCCACTTCTGTGTATTCATCCAAAAGAATTGAAATCATCATCTTGAAGAGATATTGCATTTCCATGTTTACTGCGGCATTATTTACATTAGCCAAGAGATGGAAACTGCTTAAATGTCTATGGATATATAAATGGATAAAGAAAAAAAAAGAAAGAAAATGTGGTATAAACAAACAATGTTGCAGAAATACAAAAAAAAAAAAACATGAGAATACTAAAAATAATTAAATGCCAACAAATTTGACAACCTAGAAGAAATGAACAAGTTCCTAGAAAAATACAGCACACTAAAATTGAATCAAGAAATAGATAATTTTAACAGATCTATCACTAGAAGTGAAATAGAATCTGTAATTTAAAAAACTCCGTACAAACAAAAGTCCAAGACCAGATGACTTCACAGGCAAATTCTACCAAACATACAAAGAAGAACTTATACCAATTCTTCTCAAACTGTTCCAAAAGATTGAAGAGGAGGCAACACTCCCAAAGATATTCTATGAATCCACCATCACCCTGATACCAAAACCAGACAAAGACACTACCAAAAAAGAAAATTATAGGCCAATATCTTTGATGAATATAGATATAAAAATTCTCAACGAAATATTAGCTAACCAAATCCAACAATTTATTAAAAAGATCATACAACATGACTAAGTTGTATTCATCCCAGGGTGACAAGGATGGTTCAACATACACAAATAACAGAAGAAAAGACAAAAAAAACACATGATCATCTCAATAGATGTAAAAAAAGCATTTCATAAAATTCAACATCCATTCATGATAAAAACTCTTACCAAAGTGGGTATAGAGGGAACATATCTCAACATAATAAAAACTATTTATAACAAATGCACAACCAACATAATACACAGCGGTGAAAAGCTGAAAGCCTTCCTGCTAAAATCTGGAATTAAACAAGGATGCCCACTCTCACCAATTCTATTCAACGTAGTATTGGAAGTCCTAGCCACAGCAATCAGACAAGAAAAAGAAATAAAAGTATCCAAATTGGAAGGGAAAAGGTAAAATTGTCATTATATACAGATGACATGATATCATATATAGAAAACCCTAAAGACTCCACACAAAAACTACTAGAACTGATAAATGAATTCAGCAAAGTATCAGGATACAAGATTAACATACAGAAATTGATGGCATTTCTTTACACTAAAATGAAAATATTAGAAAGAGAATATAAAAAAGAAAAACAATCCCTTTTAAAATCACATCAAATTAAAACACTTAGGCATAAACCTGTCTAAGGAGGTGAAAGACCTATATGCTGAGAACAATAAAACAGTAATAAAGGAAATTGAAGATGATACAAAAAAATGGAAAGATATCCCATACCCTTGGATTGGAAGAATTAATATTGTTAAAATGGCCATACTACCCAAAGCAACCTACAGATTTAATGATATCCCTATGAAATTACCCATGACATTTTTCACAGAAATAGAACTAATCTTAAAATGTATATGGAACCATAAAAGATGCAAAGAATTTCCAAAGCATTCCTTCTTTTTAGATCACCAATCACAGAAGGACAAAACTTGTGTGATTCCACTTACATGAGGAATCTAAAATAGTCAAACTTATAGAAGCAGAAAATAGAATAGTGGTTACCAGGAGCTGTGGGAAGGGGAAAATGAGGAGTTGCTGTTCAAATGAATATAGAGATTTACTCATGCATAATAAAAAAAAGTCCGAGAGATCTGCTGTACATCAATGTGCGTATAGTTAACAATACTATACTGTACACTTAATAATTTATAAAAAGAAAGGTTTCATGTTATGGTTTTTTAACCACAATGAAAAAAATAAAAAATAAAATAATTGAAATTGTAAAATTGTAATATTAGTATTAAAAATGAAATATATAAAAATAGATTTATCAAAATATGAGCTAGACCTGTGCACTGAAAACTACATATTGTTGCTGAGAACAAAGATATAGAAAACCTAAAAAAATGAAAAGATATTGTGTTCCTGGATGGACAGATACAATATTAAAATGTCAATTCTTCCAAATATTACCTACAGAATTCATGCAATCCTAATCAAAATTGCCAGCACTTAAATAGAAACTGAAAGAAATGAAAAATAACAGTCAAAAATTTTTTTGAAAAGATGAACAAAATTGAAGATTTTACAGCACCTGAAGTCAAACAGAAAAGATTACACACTAGATATACAATTTATATTAAATTCTAGAAAAAGCAAATATATAAATAAAACACAGAGAAGTCACTGCTTGATGCTGGGGGTAGAAGAGGATACTGACTGCAAAGATGAATGGGGGAATTTTTCAGTGCAGTGGAAAATTTCTAAAACTGGAATGTAGTTATCATTGCACAATTCTTTAAATTTACAAAAAAATTGAGCTGAATTCTTATAAAGGGAGAATTTTATAATATTTATATTATACTTTAAAGGCATTTTTTAAAGGTGTTTCTTTAAAAATACTGATAAGCTACAACTCCTTAAATGTCCAATCAAAAAGAAAATGGAACACACATAGCATAAACATTAAAAAAAGATGCATTCCAGATAAATTATTTTAAAATTGGAGTCTATTTTTTTCAATTTAAGTTAGAGAACACTAAACTGAACAGTTCTTTAGTTTAATACAAAATGCTAACTTAATAAGTGAAAAACCTGAACAAGAGTGTAACTCCAGAAGAAAAAATTAAAAGAAAATCTCTTTCCCCAAAATATTGAGATTCAGATATGTCAGGAATTCTTTCATTCAAATATTCTAATATTAGCTAATTTTTATATTTTAACACTTCCCAAATCATATACAACTTCTTATTCCATTTTAAATACTTTTTATTCTGTAATGTGACAGAACATAGAAAATAACAACATCAATGAGAAAATATCCATGACAAAATATTACTTAGAAATATTTGGGATCCATATATAAGCAACTAGTAATGGAATTCATTCTATACTAAGAATTTAGTTAACTCTTAAGATTGATATATTGAATGAACATTTCAACATATAGAAAATCTAATTAAATGCATCATATAAATAGTACAGAGGAAATTTTAATTATTTTCTTAGTGATTTAATAAAATTCAATAAATTTATATAAACATTTACATAGATATATTCATGAAACACACAGCCATTGAGTTTACTTAATGATGAAGCTTTCTTACTAATAATTAAAATAAGATCACAATTCTTGCAAGCATGACAATAGTTTAACATTTTTATCTAGAAATTCTAGCAGTTAGACAAGAAAAAATGTGTTATTAAATAAATAGGATTATTTAAATGTGTTATTTAAATAAATAGGATTAATGTGATGTGTAATAAAAAATAACCTCGTATAACTTTTTCTGAGAAGCAAAAATTAAAAACAAAGTAGTATTTCATAGGTGATATTTTATTAGGATCTATCTAATCTACTGATTGACCAGTATTTCTACGAAAATCCCAACACATATTTTGATTGAATAATTCAAAATATTGAAAAATGCCCAAATATAGGAGATATAAATAAAATAGATAATTCAATAAATGGCTTTGATATACTTTCTAAAGTTAGATTCCTATCCATATTTACTGAAAACACATTCATTTTAGAGTAAATGTGTAAATTTGTTAAAAGAAGAATTAGCAAACAGACTGCTATATGTGAATATGCACAGAATTTTTGACTGCTATATGCGAATATACACAGAATTTTTGACTGGAGAAGAACTAATGATACAAATGTGGTGACAATTAAGGAACATATTTAAATGTATAACAATTATTTGAAAAGCAAGAAAGAATTTCAGAAATATTTGCATTATATATGACAGCTATGAGGTCAGTATTACTATTTCATTAGCAGATCTTATAAATTAATAAAATATTAACTAGTGGAAAAATGGAAAAAAATGTACTTAGTGTAATTTATAAAAGCAATGATTTAAATGACTAATAAGCATTTAAAGAAGTGTTTAACCTCAGTAAGTTATCAAATAAATGGAGTTTTAAAAATGATTAGGTGTCTCATTTTCCTGTTAAATAATCAAAGCTAAAAACGGGTAGCAATATTTATCACTGACTAAAATGAACTGATATGGATACTGCTGTATATATAAATATTAAATGGTAATTTTTTCAGATGTCTATCAGGCACCATTTAGAAATAGTTTAGTAATATGTTTTGTTTGACTCAATTATTCCTTTTCATTGAACTTATTTAACATAAATAATAAAATTGTGACATATAGTTACAAGGTTTCATAAAGTTATGTTAATAGAAGCAAAAATTGAAATTATATTAGATGCTAAGCATTTGGGGTTAGCAGAGGCACACTTTTATATATGAGATGGATAAATAACAAGGTCCTACTGTATAGCACAGGGAACTATATTCAATATCCTGTGACAAACCATAATGGAAAAGAATATGAAAAAGAATATATATATGTATAACTGAGTCAATTTGCTGTACAACAGAAATTAACACATTGTAAATCAACTATACTTCAATAAATTTTTAAAAAAATAATAAAAATTTTTGAAATAAATAAAGTAAAATTGTATTACTACCACACAATGGAGAATTTTAAGACCATTAAAATGTGATAGACTAAGTCATGTTCTCTAAATATATTGAAGTATTTTTAAAAGATAGCAAATCAGAATGGTGTTCTCACATTGTGCATATATGTGTGTGTATGTTCTTATGTGCATATGTATGCAAACGTTATCTCATGTTAATATGAAAAATCTGGATGATACTTTAAAAAATTAACATAGCTTTATCTTACTGATTGTATTGGTTTTTTTTTTTTATTTTCTGTTTGTGTTTGTGATAATGGACGCTATAAAAGAGGAAAGAAAAAAAAACAGGAACTATATTAAAACTAAAGTATCTACAAATACGAGAAGTGTGCATTAAGGAAAACTACAGAAGTGGAATCCTGAATCTTGTAAAGAATAACAGTAATAATACCCATTGCATCAAAAACTGAAGAATTTCTCATTTTTGACCAATTCCTTACCATGCTGTTTTTTGTTTTGTTTTGTTTTGTTTTTTACTCTTTTGAAACATATGCCTTTAATTTTGTTGGATTAGCTGAGCTAAAAATAGGGGTTTCCTTATCTGTCCCATTTAAATCTTGTACTCCTAGTAAGACAGGGCTCAACATTAGATTTTTCTTTCTCTGTGGTAATTAGGTAATTAATGATATTCATTTACCAAATATTAAATATATAACTCACAACATTTACAGAACAATTTTCTGAGGATACAAAAATGTATAAAATACAATTCCTCCCTTCAGTGAGTTTCCAGTTGAATAAAAGTGTTTAAGGTTATGTTACTCTGGTTATGTCCTCATTTCTGTTTTGCAATGTAATTTGTATTTGGATTCTGGCTCATATTCCTGGAATGGGACAAGCAACATCTAACTGATGGTCTGGGGCTTTTATATTTTCTGCAAGTTAAAAGTGAGAGATTCACTATCATTGTAGAATTTTAGATCCCTGGACTCTTTTTCTGGAATTCTTCACAATATCCACTGAGATCCTGGGTTTGTCCCCTTCCCAATCTAGCAGAAAGCTATACCCAGAAATTTGGGCAATAATATCAATTAATTAACAGTAAAGGATGCAAACCCTATTGAGACATTATACTTCCTATACACCAGTGAATTGAAAGTGCATTTTTAGTTACTCAACACAATTTTTGAGTCCTTATTATCTGAATTATCTTCATTTGTTTTGAGAGATTGCTAAGAATATAAGGCTCTGCAATAACTGAACCAAGTAATTTTAATGTGCAAAAAGTTATATTGGTACTTGATCATTTGTTTTAGTATGGTTACACAAATGTGTGCCAAAACTGTTTTCTAATATACTCTCTGGTGATTATTTTATAACAATAACTTAATTTTAATTATTTATAATATTTAGTAAAATAATTATTTAATTGTTGGTGACACTATTGGCCTAAAACTCTTCAAGTGTTTTCAGTGAGGAATTTCTAAAATCAGATGAAAATGAAAATGTCCTAGTATTGTCTGGGGCCAAAAAGCAAAATAGACAGCAGCAAGTATGAAATATACTTGAAAACTCAGATTTAATTTTGTAATCTGTTTACTATTTTTTTTTTATGTTCCAAAAATTTGTTGTTTCTTGTAATGCTGTTTGTGACCTTCCACTGGTAGCATAAGATACAGCAAACAAATTTATTAGGATTTTCCTGACTAAAAAAATCTTGGCTAAATTTGACTGAAATGTCTTGACCATCTCTCAATTAACAAATAAAATTTAAAATAGATGATGTTTATGAACTCAAAGTGTATTCATGAACCACTTTTTAAAAATAGCCTATATTTATAACTTTATTATAAATTATAAATGTATAATTATTAAAATTTTATTTATATTTTAAAATTACACATTATACTTTATTATAGATTTGAATCACTTGAGATCTATTGACTCAGAAAGTGCTATTAAAAGTCACTTGAAATGAGAATGTCACTCAATCTTGACAATTAACCCAGTTAACCAGCTGTATGAAAACTTAACTTCAGCCTTAACCTCAGGCACTGAATTGTTTCTTAGCATATCAGATACGCATTTCATTTCTGAGAAAGTCATAGTTTTGTTTCCATTGGGATTAAAATTTATAGTTAATTATACAACATAAAGATACTGTAAACACTTTAATTACAAAGTGTTTTAATGTGGGACATATGAGACCTAGGAGGCAGAATGCAATTATCAAGCCATATAACAAACTTTATTCCCTAATTATAAGAACTGCAGTGGTTCCTGACATCTAAATGCAAAAGTCACTGGATTCATTTTATAACAGTGAGATTTCTTATATCTCATCCCTTCTTTAAAACCAAAATTTTTTCTTCTTCATTGAAGACTTCTAAGTATACAAGAGATATTATTTTATTGGAATCTTTATCCCTTCTCCATAGGTTAAAAAATTATCTTCTCTTACAAATGTCCACCTTGCTAATTTTATGTCTTTTCAAAAAATATTAAACTTTTAAAATCTTGGTAATCATAATTATATCTCCCTTGTGAATATTTTGTGAGATATGACAGTTTTATACTTGATAGGCCTTATATTGAGAATCACAATTTTTGGCACATAGTGGATACTCAATCTACATATTTAAAGAAAAGAATTGAATGTTCATGATTGAGTTATCTTACACTACTGTTATTGTAGCATATATTCTATGAATTTTTAAAAAAATGTCCATGAGTATTTAAGTGTGACCTAAATTTTTTTGAAGGATAGAGCACTAATGCTGTCTTTGTGGTATCACAGTGCTACCTCTATCTAATTGCTGTTGTTATTTTCTCTTATACAGTGAATCATGTCATGCCAATTTTTTAGTTATTTATTTTGTGGTCACTGTGTATCCAGTGGGAATTACACAAGTAATCATTCATTAAAATGGTTAATTATGCCATTAAATGGTGAATTATTTTTAAAAAATGGTAAATTATATTAGAATAATCTAAATGTTCATGGAAGAAAGTTTAAGAGACTAAGAGAGGGTGGCATCAAGATGGCATACTAGGAGGATATGGAGTTCATGTCTCTGCACAACTAGGGCACCTACCAGGCACTGGTGGGGGACCATGGACACCTAAGGGGAGTAGAGGAAACCCTGAGTGACCAGGTGGGATGTGGGGGGCAGGTAGTGGGCAGGAGAAGTGGAGGCAGGATGGGACTGGTGCACCTCAGGGGCGGCTGGCAGAGGGAAGGGTTTCCCACTCCTGGAGGTGTCCTCCCACAGTTAGGGAATCAATGGGGATGGGGGAGACCCTTGGGAGAGTGAAGGATAGGAAAGGAGAATGGCCAATGTTTCCCCTGCCCACTTGGGCCCCAGGGAGCCTGCTGAGGTCCTGGGCCTAATCCTCCACCCTCGAAGGCTCCCTCTGGTGGTGCTGAGCCTAAGGGCCACCCCCGCACCACCACCCAGGGCCTTACCTCTCCACACCACCCTCTGAGACCTCCTCTGACTGTGTTGGGACTAAACCAGGCCCACAACCCCCCACCCAGGGCCTCACCTCCAAAATCCTCACTCCAAGGAGGCCCCCCTCCAGCCATGCTGCCTTTCCCAGCCACGTGGATACTGAGCCTAGGCCCTGCCCCACACCTAAACCCTGCCCCCACCTAAGCTCTGCCCCCCAGAACCAAGACTTTTTCTGGGTTTATTATTTTTTAGGTTGTGGTTATGTTTTACCTTGTTGTTGTTGATTCATTTATAGTTTTTTTTTTTAATAGATTTTTTTATTTTTCTAATTTTATTCTTTATACTTTGTTATTGTTCTGCTCCTTTTGGCTTGTCCCCCCCCCCCTTTTTTTCTCCTTTTTTCTGTTGTGGTTCTGTTTTAGCTTGTTGTAATTATTTCACTTATATTTTTATTTTTCCTAATGTATTTTTCTAATTTTATTTTATTTTTTATTCTTTGTTATTGTACTGCTCCTTTTTTTTTTTTTTCTTTTCTTTTACTGTACTGTGTGGCTTGTGGGATCTTGGTTCCCAGGCCAGGGGTCAGGCCTGAGCTCCTGTGGTGGGAGTGCTGAGTCTAAACTGCTGTACTAACAGAAAAACTCAGACCCCAGGGAATTAATTAATTAATTAATTGGAGTGAGGTCTCTGGAGGTACTTATCTTGGTACCAAGATCCGACTCTACCCAACTGCCTTCAGACTCCAGTGCTGGATGCCTCAGGCCAAACAACCAGTAAGACAAAAATACAGCCCTACCCTTCGAAAAAAATGAGACAGCAAAATAATATGTTACAGATGAAGGAGCAAGGTGAAAACCTACAAGACCAAATAAGTGAAGAGGAAATAGGCAGCATACATGAAAAATAATTCAGAGTAATGATAGTAAAGATGATCCAAAATCTCGTAAATAGAATGGAGGTAAGGATTGAGAAAATACAAGAAATGTTTAATAAAGACCTAGACGAACTAAAGAACAAACAAACAGTGATGAACAATACAACAACTGAAATGAAAAATACACTAGAAGGAATCAATAGTAGAATAAGTGAGGCAGAAGAGCAAATAACTTATCTGGAAGGTATAATGGTGGAAAAAACTGCCAGAGAGCAGAATAAAGAAAAAAAAAGAAAAGAAAAGAATTGAAGACAGTCTCAGAGACATCTGGGACAACATTAAATGCACCAATATTTGAATTATAGGGGTCCCAGGAAAAGAAGAGAAAGAGAGAGGGTCTGAGAAAATATTTGAAGAAATTATAGTCGAAAACTACCCTAACATGGGAAATGAAATAGTGAAGTCCAGGAAGCACAGAGAGTCCCATACAGGGTAAACCCTAGGAGAAACACACCAAGACACATTAATCAAACTAACAAAAATTAAATTCAAAGGAAAAAATATTCAAAGCAGAAAGGGAAAAGCAACAAATAACATACAAGGGAATCCCAATAACTTTATCAGCTGAATTTTCAGAAGAAACTCTGCAGGCCAGATGGAAGTGGCACAATATATTTAAAGTGATGAAAGGGAGAAAACTACAACCAAGATTACTCTACCCAGCAAGGATCTCATTCAGATTTGATGGAGAAATCAAAAACTTCAGACAATCAAAAGCTAAGAGAATTCAGTACCACCAAACCAGCTTTACAACAAATGCTAAAGGAACTTCTCTAGGTGGGAAACACAAGACAAGAAAAAGACTCACAAAAACAAACCCAAATCAATTAAGAAAAAAGTAATACGAACATACATATCGGTAATCACCTTACATGTAAATGGATTAAATGCTCCAATCAAAAGACACAGACTGGCTGAATGAATACAAAAACAAAACCTGTATATATGCTATCTACAAGAGACCCACTTCAGACCTAAGGACACATACAGACTGAAAGTGAGGGGGTGGAAAAAGATATTCCATGCAAATGGACATCACAAGAAAGCTGGAGTAGCAATACTCATATCAGATGAAATAGACTTTAAAATAAAGACTGTTACAAGAGATAAGGAAGGACACCAAATAATGATCAAGTGATTAATCCAAGAAGAAAACATAACAGTTACAAATATTTATGCACCCAACATAGGAGCAACTCAATACATAAGGCAAATGTTAACAGCCATTAAGGGGGAAATTGACAGTAACACAATAATACTGGGGAACTTTAACTCCCCACTTACACCAAGGGACAGATCATCCAGACAGAAAAGAATTAAAGACACACAGGTTTAAATGACATAAAGAGATAGACTTAATTGATATTTATAGGACAATCCACTCGAAAGTGGAAGAATACACATTCTTCTCTGGTGTGCATGGAACATTCTCCAGCATAGATCACATCTTGGGTCACAAATCAAGCTTTGGAAAATTTAAGAAAATTGAAATCATATGAAGCATCTCTTCTGACCACAACACTATAAGATTAGAAATCAATTACAGGAAAATACTTTAAAAAACACAGACATATGAAGGCTAAACAGTGCACTGCTAATTAACCTAGAGATCACTGAAGAAGTCAAAGAAGAAATTAAAAAATACCTAGAAAAAAATGACAACAAAAACACGATGATCCAAAACCTATGGGATGCAGCAAAAGCAGTTCTAAGATGGAAGTTAATAGCAATTCAAGCTCACCTCAAGAAACAAGAAAAAGCTCAAATAAACAATCTAACCATAAACCTAAAGCAACAACAAAAAGAAGGACAAAGAAAACCCAAAGTTAGTAGAAGGAAAGAAATCATAATGATCAGAGCAGAAATAAATGAAATAGAAACAAAGAAAACAGTAGCAAAAATCAATAAAACTAAAAGTCACGTTCTTTTGACAAAATTCAACACCCATTTATGATAAAAACTCTCCAGAAAGTGTGCATAGAGGGAACCTACCGCAACATAGTAAAGGTCGTATGTGACAAACCCACAGCAAACATCATTCTCAATGGTGAAAAACTGAAAGCATTTCCTCTAAGATCAGGAACAAGACAAGGATATCACCACTATTTTTCAACATAGTATTTGAAGTCCTAGCCACAGCAATCAGAAAAGAAAAATAAATAAAAGGAAAACAAATTGGAAAAGAAGTAAAACTGTCACTGTTTGCAGGTGACATGATAGTATAAATAGAAAATCTGAAAGATGCCACGAGAGAACTACTATAACTAATCAATGAATTTGGTAAGTTTTCAGGATACAAAATTAATGCACAGAAATCTTTTGCATTCCTATACACTAACAATGAAAGATCAGAAAGAGAAATTAAGGAAACACTCCCATTTACCATTGCAACAAAAAGAATAAAATACCTAGGAATAAACCTACCTAAGGAGACAAAAGACCTGTACTGTGAAAACTATAAAACACTTATGAAAGAAATCAAAAGTGGCATAAACAGATGAAGAGATATACTATGCTCCTGGATTAGTAGAATCAATATTGTGAAAATGAGTATACTACTCAAAACAACCTACAGATTCAGTGCAATTCCTATCAAATTACCAAGGGCATTTTTAACAGAATTAGAACAAAAAATTTTACAATTTGTATGAAAACACAAAAGACCCTGAATAGTCAAAGCAATCTTGAGAAAGAAAAATGGAGCTGAAGGAATCAGGCTTCCTGACTTCAGACTATACTACAAAGCTACAGTCATCAACACAGTATGGTACTGGCACAAAAACAGGAATTCTTTTTTTTTTTTTTTTTTTAACATCTTTACTGGAGTATAATTGTTTACAATAGTGTGTTAGTTTCTGCTGTATAATAAAGTGAATTAGCTATACATGTACATACATCCCCATATCTCCTCCCTCTTGCATCTCCCTCCCACCCTCCTTATCCCACCCCTCTAGGTGGACACAAAGCTCTGAGCTGATCTCCCTGTGCTATGCAACTGCTTCCCACTAGCTCTCTAAAAAACAGAAATATTGATAAGTGGTACAGGATAGAAACCCAGAGATAAACCCACACACCTCTAATCACCTAATCTATGACAAAGGAGGCAAGAACATACAATGGAGAAAAGACAGCCTTTTCAATAAATGGTGCTGGGAAAACTGGACAACTACATGGAAAAGAGTGAAATTAGAATAGTACCTAACACCATACACAAAAAATAAACTCAAAATGGATTAAAGACCTGAATGTAAGACCGGACACTATACAACTCTTAGAGGAAAACATAGGAAGAACACTCTTTGACATCAATCACAGCAAGATCTTTTATGACTCACCTCCTAGAATAATGAAAATAAAAACAAATTAAGCAAAAGCAACCTAATTAAACTTAAAAGCTTTTGCACAGCAAAGGAAACCATAAACAAGACAAAAAGACAATCCATGGAATGGGAGAAAATATAGTTGCAAAAGAAGCAATGGACAAAGGATTAATCTCCAAAATATACGAACAGCTCATGCAGCTCAATATAAAAAAAAACTAACAACCCAATTAAAAAAAGGGCAGAGACCTAAATAGACATTTCACCACAGAAGACATACAAATGGTCAAGAGGCACATGAAAACATGCTCAACATCACTAATTATTAGAGAAATGGAAATCAAAACTACAATGAGGTATCACCTCACACCAGTCACAATGACCATCATCAAAAAATCTACAAACAATAAATGCTGGAGAGGGTGCAGAGACAAGGGAACCCTCTTGCACTGTTGGTAGAAACGTAAATTGATACAACTACTGTGGAGAACAGTATGGAGATTCCTTAAAATAAACTAAAATAGAACTGAAAAAATAGAAATAGAACTAAAATAGTTCTAAAAATAGGGCTACCATGTGACCCAACAATCCCACTACTGGGCATATACCCTGAGAAAACCATAATCAAAAAGACACATGTATCCCAATGTTCATTGCAGCATTATTTACAATAACCAGGACATGGAAACAACCTAAATGTTTATTGACAGATTAATGGATTAAGAGGATGTGGTACATATATATAATGGTATAATACTCAGCCATAAGAAGAAATGAAACTGGGTCATTTGTAGAGATGTGGATGGACCTAGAGTCTGTCATACAGAGTGAAGTAAGTCAGAAAGAGAAAAACAAATATTGTATATTAATGCATATATGTGGAATCTAGAAAAATGCTACAAATGAACCTATTTTCAGGGCAGGAATAGAAACGCAGACATAGAGAACAGACGTGTGCACACAGTGGGGAAGGGGAGGGTGGGATGAACTAGGATATTAGGATTGGCGTAAATACACTACCATGTATAAAGTAGATAGTGGGAACCTGCTGTATAGCACATGGGGCTCAGCTCGGTGCTCTTTGATGACCTAGATGGGTGGGATGGGGGTGGGGAAGGAGGTCCAAAAGGAAAGGGTTATATGTATACATATAGCTGACTCACTTCACTGTACAGCAGAAACTCACACAATATTGTAAAGCACTTATACTCCAATAAAAAAAAAATTAAATTAATTTTTTTAAAAAGTAGAGACTAAGAGAGAAATGATTATATATAGAACACATGGTACTTGATAGAAGAGGTCTGGCTTTGAGATGTATCAGAGATACTGAATATACAACCTTGTGAAAATTGGAAAATTACACATCCTTAAAATAAGAATAAATCTTGAACTATTTTCCTTTTGTATAATTTATATGAAATGAGGAAATTGAAGAGTATTCAAATATACTGCTAATTATTTGATACTTCTATTTTAGTAATGTGGTTTTCTCTGTAGAAGTTATTTGAAATAATAAGCCCCTTTCAAAAGCTCAGACAAATTAATTTTCCTTCAGTTGTGCAACTCACAAATACTCTTTCCCAGTCTCTTCAAATCAGAGAAGTAATATTCAAATCCAGGGAGAATATACTTAGACATGTTACTTATAGAAAATCCTGAACATAGTAATATATAAGTTTAATATTCACTAATATTGTTAGTTTTATTTTCTATCCAATTACATATTTTGTTAACTTATAAAACTATTATGTTTAAGAGAACTATATTTGTGAAAATGTAAACTGACTTTTCTGCAATGCATTAAGCTTTACCTTGATTTATTTTTCTATTGTCAGACATATCTAAGTTATTAACATTAGAAGAGATAAACTCCAAGAAAGAAAGGGAGTTCAGCTACTTTTTCCTTTTAGAGATTACACTGCCCTTTCTTCCACAGTAATCTTGATGGATTGAGTTTTTATTCCTATTATAATTGAAGGCTGAATCAATTTATAATGCGTTGAAGTAATTGTATTAACTTCTATGAACCAGTAAACAGATAACCTATTCTATGCTCAGCACAGACGAAATATGTAAACATATTAAAAGCATTGTGATTTTTACATAAAATCTTCAAGGAATTCTAAACTTGAATTTGAGGGTCTTTTTAAACATTAACTTTGATAGAATCTATCTATGATGGAATATTTGGATTTTTTTTCTTTTCTGTTTGTTTGTTTTAGGCTTAGTGATGAGGTTTTGTTACTTTTTCTTCCAGTTTGGTAGAGATATAGTTGACATACAGCACTGTACAAGTTTAAGGTGTGCCACATAATAATTTAACTTATATACATCAGAAATTATTTGTTTTTAATTGTTTATTAGAAAATAAAGGTAATTAAAAGTAAACAATAATCATTCACTTTTTCACCAGAGATCATCAGTTTTATTAGTTTGAATTATATTCTTCCAGAAGAATCAATATATAATAATATCATAAATAAGTTGTTATTGCAAAAAATATTTACCCACATTTTCAGTCAGTTATCTCCATGTATGAATGCGCCATATTTGATTTACCTATTTGAGATATTTGGAGATTCATGTTGTTTAAAGTTTTTCTGTTGTTAACAACATTGTGACGAACACTGTTAAAGATTGCTTTAAATTAGTAAAGAATGAAAGGGAATTTGCTTGAACTTGGATTCGAGATATATAGCATTCTCTCCTTAGACGCTATCGAAACTAATGCAAGATCTGGCAAGATTCCTTGTGGAATCTCAAGTTACCTATGAGGATTGATTAAATAAAGCCTAAGAGAACAAGCTTATTATTTTTTGAAAGTATTCATAGTATCTATAATAATTTAAATAACTTTTTGTTAGTGGCTTAGATTCTTTACTACCAAAATGAGTTATATGCATCTAATATATTGACTTAAAGGCATATGTTTCAGACATCATAAATTTAGATACTAATGGATTTGAATGGATACATTTTCAAGCAATACATGCCAACTGCTTTCTTTTATAAACTCATCTAATTTCCCCGAAGATATACAAAGTAGTCCCTATAATTTATAATTCAGGAAACTGAGGCACACAGAGAGAGAGAGATATACCTAGTTAGCGTTGGGGCTACAATACAAGTAAAATCTGACCCTCAAAGACATGGATCTTCCTACTCTTCTGAATATGTCTATAATATGTATTTGCCTAAATATAGCTCTGTAAAATAACATTTAAATAGATAGCATTATATACAACATAAGTACTACATACATAGTTTCTTATAACTTTATAGTGATATAATAAAGACCGAAAAATATAAATCACCTTCACTTAAAATATTTGATTTATAAGCAAATTTTTGATGTTTGATATTAAAACAAGTAAAAAGAAATTGTCTACAAAGATGACAATGAGAATGGATTTGAATGCTGCTTCTCAAACTTGCTATACATATTACATAGACCTCTTGTTAAAATGCAGATTCTGTTTTAGTAGGTCTGGAGTCGGCCCTAAGAAGCTACATTTTTAACAAGCTCTAGGTGATGCTGATGTTACTCATCCATGAACTACACTTTGAGTAACAACGGATTATAGGGACTAATCATTTACAATTCAAAAAACTAACCTTCCTTTTAGGAGGAGCTATTAAAATGCTTATAGAAATCTACAAAAATAGTTTTAAACCATATTAAAAATACCAAGCAGTAAAATACATTTTTTCTGTATGCCTTTTTAAAATCTTCATTGATTAGGTTGGTTAACATTGGTACAAAGTCCACAGTGTCTGTTGTATCCATATACCTACATAAAATATTCAGCTTCTCTTACTCTCAGCAGGTAAGGTCTCATCAGCACCTGTGATTTAAAAAAGCTTGAGTTTCTCCCAGCAAGAAGCAGTTGTATTAATACATGTTATATTTATATAATCTCTCATTTTATGATGTTATTATGTGCAACCAAACGTATAGTAATTACTCTAGGACCTATTTACTCCATAAACATTGACTGCTAAAGGTGTGAATCTTGCATAACTATATGAGAGTAAACATTAAATAAAAATGACTTAAGAATAAATGAAAATAGTAACTTGGCTTAAACGGCAAGTAAGGTGACAAGAGTAACAAAATAAGAGTTGTGAAAAGAATATTTTTGCTAGCTGCTATTAAATATGAATGTTATTATTTTTGAAGAAATAAATATATAGATATCTAACTACCACTTTCAGGAGAATTGTGAATATTTTACTAAATATATTGTCTGAAATATGTTTATTTGGTTTTTCTTAGTGTTGTGGTGTGACAGTAATTGTTTAACAACTAGCATTCTGTAATAAAAAGCCAGATTTGCAGCATTTTCAGATTTCCACAGTGTAAAAATTCACCGTGGTCAATTTCAAGCAACCAACATGACATTCCTGAGCATAGAATTAGGTAAAGATGCTCAAGTGGGTTCTTCTAAGCCAGTAGAAGTTGTTTTCAGCACACCACTGACACTGACTCAACAATACTGAGCACCACTTTGCTTTAACAATGTTGTATCACAATAATTGTCAATGAACATTCTTTATGAAACCTATTATGTTTTCAATAATAAAATATGGAAAATGCAAGCAAAATAAAGACAAAATTAATAATAAATTTAACATCCAAAGAATGATCAAATTGTAAAACCAAGAAGAAATGGGCAAATTTCTAGGAACATATAACCTGCCAAGACTAAATCAAAGAGAAAGGAACAAGTTTAACATACCAAAGAAGATATACAGATGGCTAACAGGCACATGAAGAGATGCTCAATATGACTAATCATTAGAGCAGTGCAAATCAAAACCACAATGAGATATCACCTTACACCTGTCAGAATAGCTATCATCAAAAGCCTACAAATAGCAAATGTTGGAGAGAACGTGGAGAAAAAGGGACTGTTGGTGGGAATGTAAACTGGTGCAAGCGCTATGGAAAACAGTATGGAGTATCCTCAAAAAACTAAAATAGAACTACCATATGACCCAGAAATTCTACTCCTGGGTATATACCTGGAAAAAATGAAAACCCTATTTCAAAAAGATACATACACCTCAACGTTCATAGCAGCAGTATGTATGTACAATAGCTAAGATATGGAAGGAACCTAAGTGTCCATCAACAGATGAATGAGTAAAGAAGATGTGGTATATGTGTGTGTATATAAATACAATGGAATGTTACTCAGTGGTTAAAAAGAATGAAATTCTGCCATTTATTTCAACATGGATGGACCTGGAGAAATTATGCATAGTGAAATAAGTCAGACAAAGACAAATGATGTATGATATCACTTATATGTTGAATCTAAAAAATAATACAGTTGAATGTATGTAGCAAAATAGAAACAGACTCACAGATGTAGAAAACAGGTTACTGGTTACCAGTGAGGAGAGGCAAGGAGAGAAGGGCAATTTTGGGGTATGTGATTAAGAGATACAAATTACTATGTATAAAATAGATAAGCAAAAAGAATATATTGTATAGTACAGGGGAGTATAGCTATTATTATCTTGTAATAATTTAAAAAAGAGCATAATCTGTAAAAATTCTGGAAACTGTACTCCTGAAACTAATATAATATTGTAAATCAACTATGCTTCAATAAAAAATAGATAAATAAAAGTAGATACTGTTAAGAGAAAAAATTAATTGAATCCATTCTCTACAGCAGCATCATATCTATACTTAGGTTCCAAAATTATAATGTAATACATCAATGTATATTCTCATACAGAGAGCCTTGTATTCATTACCTCTGCTTATTTAGGTCAAATTCATAAAAGGAAAATTTTGAGCCAAATGTATAATTACTTTCAAGATTTCAAATATGTGTTTGTAAATGACATTTAGGAAAGTCTGCATCAGTTTAAACTCCCAGAAGTTGTGCCTGGGAGGCCCTCTTTCACCAGACTCACACAAAAACCTTAACTGGAAAGAAGAAACTGCCCAAACTTTTTTGAAGGTCAATTAGACCACATGATTTCTCACTTAATATTTAAATTCTTTAATTTTTATTGGCTATTTTCATTTTTCATTTTTGAACTACCTGTTAACACAGCTAGTCACCTTTTTTCCTTTTCAATTTGAATAGGACTATTATTTAGTAATAACATTAATCATTTTTAATAGCTGCCAAATTTAGCTGTTATTTAATAATTTATATCCATAATTTTGTTTATAATATTTCTTGATATTACCCTGCATACATTTATGTTTTATTTGTTTTTGTTTATTTAATTAATTTTTTTATTCTAGTAAAGTATATTTGATGTACAATATTATATAAGTTACAGGTGTACAATATAGTGATTAACAATTTTTAAAGGTTATTCTCCATTTATAGTTATTGTAAAATATTGGTTATATTCCCTATGTTGTACAATATATCCTTGTAGCTTATTTTATAAATAATAGTTTGTGTAGCTCTAGATCTCATACTGCTATGCTGCCCCACCCGCTTTCCTCTCCCCACAGGTAACAACTAGTTTGTTCTCTATGTCTGTGAGAATGCTTCTTTTTTGTTATATTCACTAGTTTGTTGTGTTTTTTAGATTCCACATATAAGTGACATCATATAGTATTTGTCTTTCTCTGTCTGGCTAATTTCAGTTGGCATAATACGCTCCAAGTCCATCCGTGTTGTTGCAAATGGCAAAATTTGATCATTTTTTATGGCTGAGTAGTATTCCATTGCATATATATAAGACATCTTCTTTATCCATTCACCTGTTGATGGACATTTAGGTTGCTTCTGTATCTTGGCAATTGTAAATAATGCTGTTATGAACATAGGAATGCATGTATCTTTTTGAGTTAGTTAGTGTTTTGGGGGTTTTTTTGTATATATACCCAGGAGTGGAATTGCTAGGTCATATGGTAGTTCTATTTTTAGTTTTTTGAGAAACATTCATACTGTTTTCCACAGTGGCTGCACCAACTTACATTCCCACTAAAAGTGTAGGAGGATGCCCTTTTCTCCATATCCTTGCTATTATTTGTTATTTGTGTTCTTTTTTTTTTTAAGGATTTTCTTATTTATTTATTTATTTATTTATTTATTTTTGGCTGTGTTGGGTCTTCGGTTCGTGCGAGGGCTTTCTCCAGTTGCGGCAAGCGGGGGCCACTCTTCATCGCGGTGCGGGGACCGCTCTTCATCGCGGTGCGCGGGCCTTTCTCTATCGCGGCCCCTCCCGTCGCGGGGCACAGGCTCCAGGCGCGCAGGCTCAGCAATTGTGGCTCACGGGCCCAGCTGCTCCGTGGCATGTGGGATCTTCCCAGACCAGGGCTCGAACCCGTGTCCCCTGCATTAGCAGGCAGATTCTCAACCACTGCGCCACCAGGGAAGCCCTATTTGTGTTCTTTTTGATGATAGCTATTCTGTCAGGTGTGAGGTGATATCTCATTGTGGTTTTGAGTTGCATTTCCCTTATGACTAGCAATGTTGAGCATCTTTTCATGTGCCTGATATGCAACTGCATTCCCTCTTTGGAAAACTGTCTATTCAGGTTTTCTGCCCATTTTTTAATTGGGTTGTTTGTTTTTTTCATGTTAACTTGACTGAGGTGCTTATATACTTTGGATATTAACCTTTTATTGGTCATATCATTTGCAAATATTTTGTCCCATTCAGTAGGTTGTCTTTAAACATACGCGACCTAACTAAACTTAAAAGCTTTTGCATGGCAAAGGAAACCATTAACATGCATACCTGTTAAACGTTTGTTAATTATACACTAATGATAGTATACGGTGTATAATTGTAAATATATCAAAATTATAAAGTGGTTTCTGCTATTAGTCTCTGATTCTTCCTCCCTCATAATAATTATTATCCAATTTGGTTAAAAACTGTTACAGTTCTTGAGGGGCTTCCCTGGTGGCGCAGTGGTTGAGAATCTGCCTGCTAATGCAGGGGACACGGGTTCGAGCCCTGGTCTGGGAAGATCCCACATGCCACGGAGCAGCTGGGCCTGTGAGCCACAATTGCTGAGCCTGCGCGTCTGGAGCCTGTGCCCCGCGACGGGAGGGGCCGCGATAGAGAAAGGCCCGCGCACCGCGATGAAGAGCGGTCCCCGCACCGCGATGAAGAGTGGCCCCCGCTTGCCGCAACTGGAGAAAGCCCTCGCACGAACCGAAGACCCAACACAGCCAAAAATAAATAAATAAATAAATAAAAAAAAAAAAAAAAAAAAAACTGTTACAGTTCTTGATCCTTTAGAGGAATAAAATAAATAAGAGCAATAAAAGCAAAACAAAACACACAACAGTATAACTATATGTAATTTATAATCTTCATAATCTACAAACATATTTAATTAAAATTTAATTTAAAATTATCATTTCACTATATATTTTCTGTTACTTTCCCTGACCTAATTTTTTATTCCAGTTTTTCCTCTGTTATCAGAAATTTTCTACTGCTTTCCTATTTGTATTCATAGCTACCCTAAAATTAAAATCATGCATTATTGATGTATTAAACTATAATATTAATTTATATTTCCCCCTAATTGATAGTAAAGTGAGGACTTTTGAAAACTAATTCCATTTACCCTCCTACCAAGTTATATTCTATTTTTCTAATAAATTTTAATATATATTCTATTTTTCTAATAATGTTAATATATATTTTGTCATTTCTATTGTTTTTTTATACAGTGGATACTCATTTTAATTTATCCACATATGTACTTTTGCTATTCTTCTTTATTTCCTGACTCTTTAAACTACTACCTAGTATCATTTTATTTTTGCTTAAAAAATAACCTTGACTGTGGGTTCTGTATTGGTGAATTATGTGAATTTTCACTGCTTCGAGTAGGTTTTATTTTCATCTTCATTTGTAAAGGAAGTTTTCACAGTATATGAGATCGTAGACTGGAAATTATTTTCTTTTAGCACACTGAAGATATTTTATTGTCTTTTGGCTTCCACCATTGCTCTTTTTCCCCAATGATAGCAGAAGTTAGCTATCAGTCTAAAGATTGTTCTTTGTAAGGTAATATGGTCATTCCTTTGCCTGTTCTTGACCTTTTTATCTTTTACTCTGGGTGTCTACAATTCCTCTCTGTGCTGTCAGGTTGTGAATTGTTCTCTATTTTTTCTGCTTTTCATTCATTGTTGTCTTGCAATTGATAATTTAATGCATTTTGGAAACATATTGTTCTTGCTCTCCTTTCTCGATTCTCTAATTATATATGTGAGATATTTCACTGTCTCGTACCTTTTGTACTGTATTTTCTAATCTTTTTCTGTTACTATGCTTGATTGTATATATTTTATTCTGTCCTATCTGCTAGTTCATTAAGTCTGTCCTTATTAATTCTCAAATTGTTCCACTGTGTTTTCTGTTCAATTCTTTATCACATAGAAATTTTCAATTTTAAAGTTCCAATTATTTATTGAAATGTTTACATTTTGTTTTGTGTATACCTGGAATAATCTACTGGTCTGTTCTGATGTTTGTTATTTGTGTTCATTTTCATTCATGTTTTGTCCCCTGTGCTTGGTGATGTTTGATTTTATGCTGAATATTATATTTGTAAAGTTTATCCTGTTCATTGGTAACACCCATGATAGGTACAGAAAGTGACATTGTTTTGTATTATTTTCAAAATCATTAATGCCTGTCTTAATATAAGATAGATGGGTTCTCATATCTACTTCTGCTGTCAATATGTTGTAATACCACACATGGCTTAGCCTCTGGACAACTTTACTTAACTCTGCACCCAAAGAGAGAGAGAGAGAATGAGAAAGTCAAATAACTTCTTAATAGTATCATATTATCTGTGCACCACACTTAGAGAACCACTGATTTAAACAAATTATAATACTAGAAACTAAGTGGCATAACCATATACCAGAGTGGTTATTATTCATTTTCCTTTATAGCTGACTTCTCCAACCTTGTTGTCTACTCTTACCCATGAAAGGCTGATCTCTATTGACTTTCTTACTTAGACTCTGCTGTCAATGGAAGGCACCAGCAGAAATGTGGAGAAAAGGAGGCCATATTTGGGCTGTGGTTGCCTTTCTCAACCTAAGTTAACAAATGCTTCAGGGTGCCTTCTTTACCACAACTTTGACTCTCCCTTGATTCTCATATCCCTTTGCCCCTTTTGGAATGGGTTGTGAATGGATTTACATTTTCGCTGATTGTTACTACTTCACCATCCTTTGTTGGTTCCCTTAAACCTGTACAAACCTTTGAAAATAAATAGTTGAAACCTCACTGATATAAACATTTGACACTGATGTTTCTTTTTAAAATGTTGCGAGTGCTAGCCCCAAAAGTACATTGTTAAAGAAATATCACTTTTTCCTTTACTTTAAATCACCTGAATCTGTAATCTCCCATCCTTATAGGCAAGTAGGAATTTCCACCCTGGTTGCTATTTTGGTAAAGTGCCTGGAAAATGATAAAAACACTCTGTAGTAGGTAGTCTTTAAGACAGCCCCTAGTGATCCCCAAAACCTATTATTCATATCCTTAGGTAATTTCTCCTTCCCCTTATGTGTGAACTGGATTTATTTACTGCTTCTAAAGAATTCTAAAGAAAGATTTCACTTCCAAAATTAGGCTATAAAAGACTGTGGTTTCTGTATTGGGTATTCTCTTTTCCATCTTCTCTCTTCAAGGACTCATTCTCGGGGGAGCCAGCTTCCATGATGTGAGGCAGTCTTACAGGATGATCCACAGGGGATGGTGCCAAGGCCTCCAGAAAAACAGATGAGTGAACTTAGAAGTTCCCTCCATCAACTCTTTGAGGCAATGCTTCAGATATGACCACAGCCTCAGCTTACAACTTGACTGCAAATTTAAGAGAGATATTGAGCCAAAGGCACTCAGCTAAGCCATGCCTAAATTCCTAACTCACAGAAACTTTGAGATAATAAATGCTTGTTGCTTTAATATGTAAAGATTTAGGATATTTTGTCATGCAATAGTAGATAAATAAAGCAGTCTTCTCTTCCCTGGTGTATTAGGTTTTTCTCTAGTGTTTCCTTTGCTCAAACCCAAGCTCCCATTTGACCTCTGGTTCATGTCTTCTCTGTATATTTCCTGAAGCAAGTCCTTAAATGTACACACTTCCTTAGGCCCAGAAATCACCCATCCCTTCTGATCTTTCCGCCTGTTTCAGGTACATTGCTATTGAACAGGGTGAAGGTTCTCCCACTGCATTTTCTTCTCAAGACTCACAGACCTCTCTGCCTTTTCCAAACGAAGGGAATATTTGCTTGGAATAAAAATTTCTACCTGACCTTCAAGGCACATCACATTATCTCAATATGCACAAGAGTTTACAAAAGACTTATTTACCTCTGATAGTTTCCATTTTCAACTCTACTATAGTATCTAAGGTGAAGAGTCACCATAGATGACTCTGCTTCTTTATTTTATGTAGGTTGAGAGAAAGGGAAATTGTATACATATACACACATAAATTAATAATATTATTTTTGCCACAGACCATTTTTTCTTATATCAACTCACTTGGATTTTCTAATTATAGTAAAAACTTCTTTCCAGGAAATGCATTTCTACTTAAAACTCTTTTAGTTGAAGAATGAACTTAATAGTTTGAACTTAATAAAAAACTTCATTGTTGTGACTTTCCCCTCAATGAGTTATTCATTGTGATCCGTCTTCAAGTGGAATAGGTCTTTCTTTGTAACTGTTTGTATATAATTTTAGTTTTGTTTTATAATTCAGAAAGAGAGCATATTCTTTCTGTGGCTTGATATATTTGAGAAAAAAATTACTACCTTAGACCTGATTCACAATATAGCAAGTATCAAATACTTTAGTCTTATGATCAAATGTAAAACTACATTGTTTTATAGAATTTAATGTCTTAAAATTAATATTTGAGGCAGATCATATTATCTTTCTTTTAGTGGATAAACTTCCACCAAGGACTCATGGAAGAAACACATTTCAGTCTACTTGGTATCTTTGAAGTGCCTTCCACTGGGCTTGGTATTGGTCTTTTAGCTTAGTCTTCCATTACACATACAAAGCCTTCACCATGCTTGTCCTCATATGTCAACAATGCATCTGTGTGATATTGGGCTAATTTTAATCTATTTTATAGTCATCTCTTATCTCTTGACTCACACTGTTAAATATTTTCTACATTCTACTAATTAGTCTTTACTGTGGTATCAGGAAGATGAATTATAATATAACCATGGTTTTCCTTTTATTCTGGTCCTTTAGGCCTTGTTGTACAAATTACTCTTAAGAAGGAGGAAACTAAATTACATTTTTATAAGAGTCTTCATATTTACTTAATGACACATTGTCTTAGTCCACTTAGGCTACTGTATAACAATACCATAGACTGAGTGGATTATAAATAACAGAAATGTATTTCTCACAGTTCTGGAGGCTAGGAATTCCAAGATCATGGCATTGGAAGATTTGATGTTTGGTGAGAGCCTGTTTCCTGGATGGCTATCTTCTTTCTGTATCTTCACATAATGGAAAGGGCAAGGTAACTCTCCACAACCTCTTTTATAGTGCACTAATCCTATTCATTTGTGTTCCACTCTCATGACCTAAACACCTACCAAGGCCTCACATTGGGGATTAGGTTTTGACACATGTATTTTGGAGGGACATAAACATTCAGCCCATTGCATACACATACTGCTGACTTCTCCCATTCTTTTAACCTCTACATCAGTAATATAGTTAAGCTATAGAAAGAGGTTTTTATTAAGATAATGGTAGAGAGATTTTAAACTCCTTCAATGATTACAATTTGAGTTACCATTCAAATACTTAATTGCATAAAATGGGAAAAAAAGTTTTCCTCAAAATGTGCCTAACCACTAGGTGGCTAAAGAGCTCCTTGAAGCCAGGGTATGGGGTTGAGGGTGGAGATAATTAACTGAGAGTAATAGTGAAAATATTTCTCTCATTGAGATTAAATATTTCTATAGTAGGATTTTATTGCTGACCTACCTGGTAACTAATTTAAATACAGTTTAAAAAAAATTTACTGCCATTCAGGAAAAAGGTCAGAAATATCTATTTACCTGTCTTAACTTCCTAGTAGAAAGAAGATGTATTAACTAAGGAGAAAGTATAGAGTTTACTTCCTAGATTAGAAAAAGGGGGAGAAGGAGTTGGAAAAGTGTCAAGGAAAATGATAAAAGCTGAAATGGAGTGCATCTCCAAACTTTAATTCTATTGGGGCCTTTTAAGCTACAGAAGAGAAAGCTCCAGTGTGAACTGATTAGTTTGGCCTATAAGTAGAGGGCTTATTAGGCAATGATCATCACTTGTTTGCCATATCCATGGAGGAGATTTAAACTAATGTGGAAGACATTTATATCAGGTACATTTATGAAGTTCTTAACTGCCTGTCTTTATAGAAGAAATATAACAGCACCTCCAGGAAGACAACAGGCTATACATCTTAATAGAGAAAAACGTCTATCTGCAAGCATACTTCAGTTGAACCAGATGGATTCTCAAATCTCTTTCACCTCACTATTATATATATACATTTTCCACAGAAATTATAAAAGAATAAATTGCATTAAATATGTATCCACAGAGGACACAGCAAATAGTTTGACACAGGCTGTTTCTTCCACAATTATACCAGTAATTCTGTTTCTTTGACCTTCTAGTTTGAAAAAAAAAAGAAGAAAAAAATTAACTTTTCACTATATTCCAGTAATGCACAGTGTTTACATCCATCTCAATAGTCAGAAAACCCCTGTATATGAATTCCCTTTTGATGCAGGAGTAGAACTTTAGCCAGCTTAAAAAATCAATGTGTTCTGTACTTTGTTATGAAGCTGTCAATAGAGTTCCTACTGTTTCATGATTTTTTTTTTTACTTCGTTACACATTGGTCTTTTCAGTAAATTTCAGCATTAAGACAAAGTATTGTTTGTAGTGAAAGTTTGCAAGTGAAGGTTGGAGGAGTAAAAGGAAAAATACGTTCATAGATCAACAATGATTTAAGGGAAATCTCCCTTGCACAATATGTTGATCTGAGTCTTAGATGAAATTGTGCAAGAGTAAATTATTCAACTTGAAGAAACACAAGTTCATTTTGATAGAAGAAAAAATTAAAACGGACAGGAACTAAGTTTACGTACACTATATGTGGCAGATGAGTTTTATATTAATTGCTTCAAGAATTATTCATGTTGTCTCTTAGATGTTGTGTTATTCTTGTCTTATATAAAGAAGTACAGCCTATTCTCAGTTGTTCTCAGGCAGTGGAATGAGATAGGCACATATACTGTGGCCTTTAGGTGTTCTAGAACAATAGTCTTTTCATCTTCCCTCTAAAGGGGCTAAGGTCCCCTGATCTGATGATATGCAGGGTAGCATAATAATGAAATTGAAATAGCTAGATATTTCTGGTTTGGGGTTTCCTAGACAAATGCAAGCCACCAATACTTTTTGAAATCTGCTGACAAAAATCCATTGGTATGATGGCAATTATATAACAACTGACTAGTTTAAAAAAAAAAAAAAAAAAAGCCCTGATTATGTAGTATTTGCCATTTCTGTGGTGTAACTATGCCCAGCAATGTTGATTTCAGGTTAACAGTATATCACTGAACATTGGGGGAAAATAAGCAGTAGCATATCGTATTTTATTATAGCAAACAATAGAATATATAATCTCAAGAGTATAGATAATAGTAAAATGTAGTAAAATAGGAATGATAAGTTTGAGTATTTTCAGGATTAGCCACTTTAAAAATATCATATCAAAATGTATATTTATGCAATTTAATTTTAATCAGTTTGAAATTTTTTTGAAAATTTAAAAAAATTGGTTCTTATGAGCCAGTATAAGTCAGCTCCAGCAGATTATTGAATACAATCATATATATATATATATATATATATATATATACACAAACACACACACATATATATAGTGTATGTACATCTTAATTCAAACTACTCTATTATAAACAAATTGTAGTTAGCTTTATATCTAAGGTCTGTAAATCTCAACTACTTTAGGGATAATTTGGTGACCAATTTAAAAAAAAAGAAAAAGTCATTACAAAATACTATTTTCTTTGGGAGCCTTGCTTGATAGTTTATGGGATTGTCTTTAAGGTTCCTTACTAAGACATGGAGCACTAAATTTCTACATCTCTACTGCTTATTGCCATCTGAAACCAAATACAGGATACCTGAGGACACACAACATAGCTGTCATTAGCCCAAATAATTAAATACTTTTAATTCTTACATGATCCTTCTGTCTTAATATCATAGCTGGGGTCCTATCTTGGTGTGTTGCAGTAAAATTCTTGTCAAATACCCAATCAAATTTTTTTCTATGAGGAAAATTTTTCCTTGTTTGTTATTTTTCTTCTTGACCTTATTCTGCCTTGAAATGCCCATGTTAGAACAGTATTTCCTAAATAGCTGGGCATCCTCTCCTCAACAGCAGATAGTATAACACTACCCAATAAACAGAAGGAAGAGATTTTGACTCAATTTCTTTTCTTTTCTTTCTTCTTTTTTCCTTCCTTCCTTCCTTCCCTCCTTCCTTCCTTTCTTTTTCTTTCTTTTATTTTTTTTTTTTACTGAAGACTCCATCCAAAATTGCAAAGGCTCTAGTGTCCTCTGTGACCTGAATGTCACTCATGAAGTTAGATTTAGTGGTGAGACATGACATAAAAGTCAAACTATTTGAAAACACATATATATTTATACATATATTTCAATCAAGGCTCAGAAAATTAAAATAATTTGTCCAAGGTTAAATAAAATATAGTAAGTGTCAATATTTGAACCCAGGTATCCCTGGTTCTAAAGCTCATGCTCCCACTAACTCCTCTTAACTTAGTTCTGAATTAAAACTTAAAATTATATGAACATTTGACTATAGTTGCTTGAAATATTATTCCTCAAACACTCCTATGTTTCAAAGGATCTCAATTAAATCTGAAATAAATTGCAGTTACTTTCAAGGAGAAACACTATGGGAAAAGACCACTAATATGAAATGATGCAAATAGTAAGTAAAATAAGGTAATTAAAATGAATTAA
The DNA here is from genome assembly GCF_949987535.1 of Balaenoptera acutorostrata. Lineage (NCBI taxonomy): Eukaryota > Metazoa > Chordata > Mammalia > Artiodactyla > Balaenopteridae > Balaenoptera > Balaenoptera acutorostrata. Next base: position 23,829,497 of record NC_080075.1, on the reverse strand, counting down.
TTGACAAAAAAATTCCAGACAATTTACCACTTGTTCACAAGAATTCACAAGAATTTACCACTTGTTCACACACACACACACTAAAAAAAAAAAAAAAAAAAAAAAAGTTATGCAAAACAATATCTAACCTTGTTAGGTGAAATTTCCTATATTTTACTTATTCTGTTTTATTCATTTGACCCACTAACTTAGTTTCAGGTCTATGAATAGATTACAACCCACAGTTTGAAGATCATTTACGTAGCTACCTGACACTTAACATTTTTGGTAAAATTTTCTACCCCATCTTTTTAATCGATCTTAAAAAAAATAATGGCCTGTATCTTTGGTAATGTCATTTCACCAAAACACAGAAACTGAGATGAAGAAATTCTACAAATTATCTAGTGTTTGTTCTCTATCTTTTGCTTCATTCACGTTCAAATATAGAATTATTTGTTTATATTTCTCCTATGTAATTCACAAAATTCATTCTAATTTTTGTTAGCTTTTATTGACATGCAGTCGTTTCTTTTATTGGGCAGCAATGTTACTCTGAAACATTCATTCTCTCATCCTTGATCTGAACTCTGGGATTCCTATATGTCATTTCCCATAGGACATCTCAAATATTTGAAGAAACCTTTCCTGTGCCATCTTATTTATTTTTTCCAGAATATAAACACCCTAGTTATTTAATATCTTGCATATGATATGGTTCAGAGTATCTTTATTCTCCTCTTTACTCGTCTTTGTATTCACTCTAACTCATTATCTTGTAGTTATAGTTACTTTGCATAGAACTGAACACAATTCCTAAGGGTTGCCTCTCACTAACTCACTCTAACTCTCCTAAGATTAAACACTTTTATTCACAGATTCATTTCATATCCTCTTTATCTAGGCTCATTTTTATTTGTGAAAAATTTATTATGGGACATAAAATGCAGATTTAAACTATGAATTTCATCTTTGAGGTGACTTTCAAATAGTGCTTACACTAAAAAGAATACCTAGGCTGCTCAAAGTTGATAGATCATGTCAGCTAACATTCTTTCTCCAAAATGTATGCCTCAGAAGGATCTATTATAGGCTACTTAGAATGTCTTTTGGTATTTTTTAAGTTGAAAATGGAAACAAGTGGTGTAAAGAATATTTCTCTTAATTGAAATTTTCACTGGAGGTGAAAATCTAGAATAGTGAACTCAAATTTTCTCCTCTCCTTAAAAAAAATCAATTAAAACAAAACAAAACAAAGAAACAAGCAAAAAAAAAAAAAAAAAAAAAAACCTCTTATCTACTTAATGACTCCAGGTTTGAATGAGAAGGGATTTGGACAAAGTGGGTCTATTGCGGTTGGTGGTGCTGCACAGTGAATTGAATTGATGGATTATTATAATTAAATTAATGATATTAGCTAAGAAAGACTAATCAAACTTTAATAACAGTGACAAGTAAACCTGGATTATATCACCTTTTTTTCCATTCATTTAACACCTGTTTTTTGAGTACCTAATCGTGTGGTTTCTTGTTGACTCTCATCTCAACCCAACATTTTTATGTTAGAAATAGCTTCCTACTGGAGGACTGATGGATATCACCCTTTTTAGGTAACTTCCTGCTATTTTGAAGCTTTTGTTTTATGAATCCATTTTGATCTGAAGTTGCCATTATGTTATTCTTTTTCTAAGAAGTAAATTTTAACTGGGGATAACTTGAAACAGTTTCTTTTTTCTTCTAGATAAAATTACTTTTGCACCATTCCAATGCCCTTTCCAAACTCATTTTTTTTCCAACTCTTAGTTTCATATGCCATAATTTAAGTGCCATGAATCAGTGGGTCCAAACTGATCAATTAAATAAGCATTGGAGTGGGAGTTGGTTAATGGTAGAGTCATAGATATTCAGAGAACAACTTTGGTAAGCACAACATTAGCTTTCCCTAGTTGATGAAGAGTCCACGACTATATCATAGGTTTCAGGGGAGGAGAGCAGGATTGAATAGAAAGATCTGAATATTATATGTGCAGAGAAAAATTGTTAGTTTCTATGTTCTTATTTGAAGAAAGAATGACAACTTCATTAGCACAAAATAGAAATAAATGTTGATTTACTACAATGTACTAAACTGTATTTTGCTTCCTTTTAATATTGTAAAAATGAGGTGGAGAAGGAAGTGTATCCTCAGGCATGGCCTTAGTTACAGAGAGAAAAAACTAGTAATAAACAATAGATGGTAGTGCCTTTCCTTCCCTTCACTTTGTCTCTTTCTTGATGTGAGAACAGAGTTGCTTCTTCTTTAATCAAAGCGATTAACACAACTTCAGACCTGCCCTTTCAATTTAAATTCCAGGCCCCTTCCGATGTCACCCTCTTCCTTTCTAAAATCCCCAACACACCAATATCATGGCCTATTCTGAAATTAGTCTTCCAGATTTTTAGTTTGGGATATTCTTCTCGTTTTTTAGTAGCTCATCACAGCCTAATCCTAGTGTGTGGTATTATTTACCCCCTTTCTATTTCTCTCTCTCCCTCTCATTGTTACTGTCATAGTTTTTTAGGAAGATAGTTGAAGATGAACCAGAAGCTCTAACTTCTGGGTCTCCTATAGTGGAACTTCCAATCATCCACTGATGAACTACTGTTTAAGCTTCTAAATTACAGCTAATTGACCAAACCATACTTTAGCTATATGGTTATCTCCTAAGAATGCAGTAATTCCTGGATAAAGCATAAAATATTCTTTCTGCCTATACAAAGTATAAATGTAATACAAACAAGCAAAATTAATAGATTACCTAAACACTACTTGAAAGAATTCTTGTACATAATACTTATTACAGAGTGGACCATAATTCTTAGATTATACACAATAATATACCCTTTTCTGTGCCCATTGCTTTCACATCGACTTACTGTACTTCCTCGATTCTGCCCCATATTGTTGTAAATTACATTTTCCTGGCACCTTTGCATATTTTCTTTTAAATTAGGTGATAAGTGAGAGACTGGAAGACAGGGATTTCATGCCCTCACTCTCTCTGTTTTGGGCTGAATCTACATTTGCCCAATGTTTTGGGCATTGTCTACATTTTCACTGTGGTTTGAGCCGCCAACCACCCCCATCACCCACCCCCAGCCATGAACAGCATTTTCTTCCATGGACAAGGCTCTCACTGGAAGCTCTCGTTTTTTCAACTCCATCTAAGTGACCTGAGATTGTAGGTTTTAGTAATACCCGTTCCTCTTGTTCTTCCATCCCTGGAAAGGTAGGAACTACTATTGTTAATTTGAATTACATTATCTTTTGTTGTTGTTGTTGTTGGATACTGAGATCTTAAAAGACTTTTAGTTACTAGTCTCATTTATTCCACCTATTGAAGTGATTGGAGTGGGTCTCATTTTTCCGACCTGACCTAGACTGATACATTTTGAAGTGGATCGGTATATCTGAGTGCATCTATGTGAGCGGCCGGATTTCAACTTTGATTAGATTTCTTGGCACAGCACTTTGAAAGTTCACTCTGGAATGTAAGGAAGAAGGATCTTTCTCCACTCTATTTCTGCTCTCTTCGTCAGACATGTACAATGTCCATTTATCTAAATAAGCAGCAGAATGTATACCAGAATCTATTATGTCAACAGCTAAATGCAGACTCTTGAATAACTATTAGAGGGTGAGCTCATAAGGGCCTATCCCTGATTAAAATATATCCGACTGATATCTACAGCCTGGCATTATGGTACAAAGCAGAGAGTTTGTCCTCTCTGTTCCGATTTCCTTGTCTATGAAATCAAAGATGTCTATTAAAACACTTTTTTGAACATAATTATTTAAGAGGTTTGCAAGCACTTGGAAAATAATAAAGTACTAAAGAAATTTAAGACTGCTATATGATTAAATGTCCATAAGAAAAGAAAGTTCTTGACAACTATCCTTATCCTGCTTAATCCTTCTAAAAGAAAAAAAAAAAAAAAAATAAGGGATTCTATAGTCTATGAAGACAATTTTCACATAATATTATTAAAAAGATATATTTGACAAATCTCTAACTTTGTAATCTGTCTTGTCTGCATGATGAATTTTAACCTTCTTAAACTTTATGTATCTATTATCCAACAATAGTTTTCAAGCTTCATCAAAATTCAAGAGAGTCATTCAATATTTTAATGTATTTAATTAAACGCTCAAAGCTCTGTCTTTTAAATCAAAGTAGATTTAAAGTACATAGACCCAATGAAGAGAAGTCAGTTTTTCTCTAAGAACAATTTCACTGACAGGTGCACAAAAAATTCTCCAGCAGAATTTAATTATGTGAAGTAAATCCAGTGCACTGTACCTAGTATGGTACTTGACACAAAGTAGATACCTTAATTAAATATTAAGATTTTATACAGAAACATTTCCCCCAAATTAATAATTTGGAAGATATATATATAAACATCTGATGCAATGTCCTAATCTTTGTACCAGCTGAGTGTACACATATATTTAGAAATGTGGACACTTTCAGTGTCTCTAATTACGTCAAATTTAACAAAGGTGTTCCATAGTATGCCCTGGTAAATTGAAAGGTATCGCAGGTGTATACGTACTCAAAACAAAACAAAAACAAAAAGAAGCATCAGTGATGTCCTTGGGGTGTTAGAGGAAATTCAGCTGAAGTTCTTCTGCTCTTGATCTGGAAACGCCTTGATCACATGCTGTACCTCCGGGCCAATAAGCTGAAGTTTCTGGGCCATTTTTGGTCAGCCTCAGTGATCTGTATACTGGTAAACAGGGAAATAGTAGTTTGGGGATGAAAAATAGAATGTTTATTAAGGGCCCTGATGATTTTTAAGGCTTACAGGAACTTTCATTTTATTCTTCCCTTTTGACTTTAATATCACTTATAGCCAAATAGCTGAAGAAAGGCATGTAAGATTTCTTAGGCTTGATAACGTCTCATTTCCTAGACACTATAATCTTCCAGTTATCCTTGCTTTTTGACCCTTACATGCACCTTTGTCCTGACATTTGTATACCATGACATTACATACAACAATCAAACTCTGTCTTGTTGCTGGGGCCACCTTGGACCTAGAAGCAGCAATCTGCACTATGCTTCTCCAGCCATCATCTAGTTTTGCTAACATTAAGACAATATGAATTATAATTCAAATATACTAAGCCTTTAATTGAAATTTTAGCCTTTAATTAAATGTATTATGTAAAACAATGTAAAATAAAATTTACATTTGTATTAACAAATAGATAAAATACACAGCCTAACTGTTACCAACCTCTGTGACTGTGGCCTTGCTTAGAAAATCAATTCCTACTCAAAAAATGAATTGGCTACAGTTTCCAAGCAGCAGATGAGTAGGTTTGGATCTAATTTTCTGCTACTGCTGAGTTAAACCTCATGATGTCCTAATTTGTCTCTTCACTCTCTCTTTCCATTGGTCTTCAGATTCACCATGCCAACTGCTTTTCTATTCACCTCTTCTATAGCTTCCTCTATCTCATAATTTAGAATCCCCCTTTTTTTGCCTAATAATGCTCTCACCCTCAGACAAAAGGTTGTGTATTTAATTTTATGTATACTTTCATTCCTAGAAGTGCCACCATAACATCATTTTCCAGGAAATATCAATGATTGTTCTTAAAGATCCTGGATATTAGAAACAAAATGTATTCATTCACTTCTCCAGGATGTCTTGGAGTTAAGCATAAGGGATCTAACACAGTTGCAGTCTATTAAAGATGACTTCAAACTTATTACCACTCCTCCCACTGAGAGGTGAGGTCTAATTCCCCTGGCCTTGAATATGGGTTAGCCTTAGAGACTTGCTTTAACAATGTAATATGGAGGGAATGTTACTCTGAGACTTCAGAGGCTGAGTCATAAAAAGGCTTTGGGATCCTGCCCAGGTTTCTGGGAACACATGTTCTTAGAGCCCTTAGCCACCATGTAAAAAGTCTAGCTACCCTATTGCAGAGAACAAATAAGAGGCCCTGAGACTACCTAGAGAAAGAAAGGGCCCAGCTATGCCCAGTCTTCAAGCCATCTCTGCTAAAGTGAAAGACATCTGAGTGAAGCCATCTTGGACCATCCAGACCAAAGCTAAATACCACTGAGTGACACCTGTCAATGCTGTGTTGGAGCAAAAAGATCCCACTGATTCCCATTATTACAAAGACACAAAATAATGAAATATACTAGTATGATAGTTGCTTTAGGCCACTATATTTTGAGGATTGTTGGTTATGGAGCCATAGATCACTGAAACACATTTAAGCATCAGATTCTCATTGGTCAGATGACCAGTGACAACAGCAAGATTCCTTTCAGAGCACTTATTACCTATAACCAAGATGCAGGTTATATTTGGTATTTTAATGATTCAAAATATTGTGGTGCCTGGAAGAAATTATCTTGAAATATCTCAGCTACTAGTTAAACATTTAAGTTATAAGCCATATTGTATTAAGTTCATTCTATTTTATAATCATTATGAATTTCTTTAAGAATCCTTTTTTGAAATCAGTAAGTGTGGTAGATTAGGAATGAGGAACAACTATGTTTAGAATGAAAGTAACATAATTTAAAAACTCCAACTTCTGTTCAAAATCTTCCTAAGGATCAAATATAGGGTGTGTGTGTGTCTGTGTGTGTGTGTGTTTGTGTGAGATGTATATCTGCCTATATTTATTTATTGACTTTGTTAGTGAGTTAATTTAAAGCCAAAACACAGTCTCAGTCTCACTAGGTCTTCGATTACCCAGCAAAATTTTTCACATTCTTTTTTAATTTTTATGACTGTGTCTGCCAGTTAAACAGAGTCTGCTGGCATAAACTCTGAGTCTCCAACTGTTAAGCAATAGAAATGATGACAGAACAGCAATCAGTGCCTAGGCAACCTTCTCACATTCCGAGGACATCACTGATGCTTCTTTTTGTTTTTGTTTTGTTTTGAGTACATATACACCTACAGAAACATAGGGCTGTCATTGTATTCTATTGCTAGGAAAGGCTTGATTTAATAGAACTTTCACGGAAACAGAAAAGGGAAATAAAGAAAGGTTATTTATGCTAAATGTGTTTAGTACAAATCAAAATTGAATTGTAAATGAGGCTGACAGCAACTTAGCAAAGAAGCATAATACTTTTTCATTTCACCATCTATATCTTTACTCTCCTTGTTCCACCATTTTTATCACTTATACTCTTGAAAATCACAAACCACCCAAACAACCTTGATTTGCATGTGGACACTGTGGCACTAATTTGAGGTATTTTCCTTTTACTCTATACAATAAAAACTAAGCATAATACGAAACATTATATAATTTTACCTTCAGCATTTAAGGATTTCTGATCATAATTTCTGTGAAATTGGCAAACATCTCTAACATCCAAATGTCCCATGAAAATGTACTTAGTCCTTTATGTTATTAATCTTTTTCAAAGTCAATCTGTTTGGCTTCTGAATATGAGAAATGTAGGAGCTTTTAAAACACGGGCCATTAAAAATTTCAAATACCACTATAATAGAAGGGACATTTAAAAGATACAAGTTGAAATAAAAGCAAGTCTATAGTTTCTAATTCCCGGATGAAGCAATTAGTTTCTAAAGCAAATATTGGGTATATCTGCACAAAAACATAAAATCATAACTTCCTTAAAAGGAGAATCTGAATGGAAGTCCTTAGTAGTCTCTCCAAATTGCCAATGAAAATAACTATGAAGATACTAGAAATGTAAAATAAACTTCCGAAAAATGCATCAAACAACTCATGCATGACAAATGACAAATTTAATAGCAAGATCTTGAAGAAATTCCATACTCACAATATGCTAATTAAGAAAAACCTATTCAGTTACCATCCCATAAAACATACCACTTACAAAATTAAGAAGGGTTGTTTATATCTCCCATGCTGCCTATACATATATTGAAGATTCCAGGGAGCCTGCATTATGCTCCAGGGAGCATTACCAAGGAAACTGAATTTCCATGATTCTTAAATGTGGCCCAGAATTTGGTTTACTTCTGCCTATCCCATGCGTAACCTCCTTTATCACTCTTATAATGTGTTCTCTTGCTTTAGGAAATAGTACTGTCCTCAAACCTACTGATATAAAGGACACAAAGTACTGTTTTGGAAGTTCTTTGGGAGGAATAAACATAGTAAGGTACATAGCTTTGATGGTTATTTTTTATTTTTTATATTAAAACAAAAATAAAACAACAACAAAACAAGATATGGAGGTGAGAGAAGTTTTCACTTCTGGAGAATAGAGGATCTCCAGAAGAAAATTATTTATAAAGTGGAAACTGACCTGAAGTTTGTAATCATCGACTTGCTGCAAGAAACTATAGAAGATTAAAGAACTAAAGTAATAACCATAACAAGTTAGAGGCCAGGGCCCTGGGAATAAAAAACAGGAAGGAAAAATGTTCTGTAAAGATTCAGAAGAAGGATATATCTCAGAAAATTATCTTCTGGAAGGTGGCATGTGCATTTCACAAATGGAGGCAATGAGAAAATTGATAACGCTTAACTAGAGGCTATCTCTTACAGTAAAGAACAAACCTTTTAAAAAGGAAGATTGATCTAAAAGATATGAAAACCACAAGTGAGTCATTACCGAAGAAAATAATTTATTGAATAGAAATGAAGAAATAAAAATAATATTTAAAATAAAGAGCCGTTCTTGAAGAAAATGGTTAAAGAAGAAATAATAAATAGAAGAAGAAATGAATAAGAGAATAAACTCCCCAACATGACAAACTTAGGTTTTTAGATTCAAAAGTTTGAGTGTCACATATACTAACTTAAAAAAAAAAAATATCCACTTGTATCTTGGTGGAATTTATGAACTCATACGATAAAGAGAAATATATATAAACTATACAGAGAGAAGAGTTTATATATAAAAGAAAAAATATCAGCATAGGGATCAACTTCTCATCCACAATACTAAAAACTAGATGTCAGTGGAATTTACAGACTTCAGAAAAATAGCAGACTATATATTCTGAAAACTTTTCCAGCTACTGAACTGAACAAAGCGGAAAAAATACTGCAATCTCTCTTTCCACACAAACACATGCACACAGACCTGGGTATTAAGAAAGTAAGAGAAAACCAGCCAATGCAAACTTAGCATGAATTAAGAGCTGCCCAGAAGATATTTGCTGACAAAAATCCATGGGCCAACAATAACGTTAAAGGTAGAACTGACATTCTTGAGGACACTGAAGTGCTTTCATTCATTGCAGGATGGAACAAGCTAGAAAATATCTTCCTTCTTGCCAAATTGTATTTCTTAATTATGCATCTGGATGGAAAATAAAGGCAATTTCCCATAAGAATTTATAACCCAGCCTTGTCCTATGTATATTTAGGATTTGAAGGCACATTATGTCTGATCTGAAAACCACAAGCCCAGAAAATATTTTCAAGTGTTCACTAGTTAGCAGTCCCCTAGTCCACCAGACAGAAGCAATTGAAAATTCTACCTGGAGGAATACAGCTTAAACTCATACTGCTCAGTTCACCCAACAGATCCCTGATAAAAGAAATGCACATGAAAACCTCAGAGAATAAACAGAAATAAGTCAATGAATTAGACCCATGAGTATCTCAGATATAGATATTGTCAGGAAGAGATATAAAATAAATCTATGTAAAAGTTAATAAAATGAAAGGGGTACTAGAAACATAAGCAAATAATTAGGAACTATAAATATGGCAAGATAAATATAAAATAAGTAGATGTTAAAATATTTTTTTAATTAAAAATGTATAGGTTAATTGATGGGCAGATCAGAAATAACTGAATATAGAAGTAGTTAATTAGAAAATAGACCTGAAGAAATTACCCAAATGTATAAGAAAAACTACCAGATATGGTAGATTGGGGGTTAGAAAGTGTTTGCTGTTTTTCCAAGACAGAGGTTTCTGTGTCATGGATGAGCAACAAGGGAGTGCTAGCTTTTAACAGAGAGGTGTGGGCCACTTCTGTAGCACACATGATTGAGAAGAATTTGGAGACTGCAGAGAGAATCAAACCAAGAATCCCCACCCCACCTCTATGAGTTCTCTTCCTTCTAGGGCCTTGATCTTGGTGTAGTAGACATGCCAGAATTGAGAATCCAAACATCTCAGGAACTGTGTGTGCTATTCTTAAATTTAATCCTTGGGCTTTAGATTTAGCTTTTCCTGCCTCAGGCTGCAGATGAAACTCTGACTTCCACATGTCACTTTAAACTGCTGATTTATCACCCTCAGTTTTTCATTCAATGCACCTATAGCACCCAGGCATCCGACTCTATAGTCCTTTTAAAAATTTATACTTTGCCCCAAATTCCAAATGCCTAGATATTGGAGGCCCATTGCTCTCCTTGTATCACTACTCCATTAGTATTTACCCTTGGAAAAGATTCAATAATTATACTGAAATAACATTCCAGGGGTTGCCAATACTCTACCTACTACCAATGTTGGGGGTCCTAATTGCAACCAGTCAATGGATAAATGTGATTTTTAGGACAACATTTTAAAAAATGAACTTTATTATTTAGAACAGTTTTAGATTTATAGAAAAAAAAAAATGAGAAGATAGTACACAGAATTCCCATACACCTCCATATCTAATTTCCCATTATTAACATCTTAGTATCAGATGCTTGTTATAAATAATGAATAAACATTAATTATTATTATAATCTAAAGTCCATAGTTTATTCAGATATCCTCAGTTTTTAGGTAATGTTGTTTTTCTGAAGCAGGATCCCATCCAGACTACCACATTACACTTCACTGTCATGTCTCCTTTGACTCCTCTTGGCTGCGACACTTTTTCAGACTTTACTTATTTTTGATGACTTCGTCAGTTGAGAGGAGTAATGGTCAGTTATACTGTAGGATGTTTCTCAGTTGAAATTAGTTTGGTGTTCTTCTCATAATTGGACATGGGTTATGGGTTTTGAGGAGGACAATCACTGTGGTAAAATGCCATTTTCATCACATTTTGTGAAGTGGTTTTGTGTATTACCCAGTCTCAAGTACACATTGCATCATCATATCCTACAATTTTTCTTTTCAAGTAACTGAAATCATTCCTTAACTTTCATTTAGCACATCTTACTCATGACCACAAACTCATATATATCCTTCCCACTCCCTCTACCACCTAATCTCCACAATTCTTTGTCCAATCTATTTACTCTTTCACCATCCTGACTCTGCTCTACTTCCTCAGCTTAAGTTCTGTGATCATGATAATCACTTTCTTGAAAATATCCTGCTTTCCCACCTGTACATTGACTATCATCATGCTCAATTGATAAAGTCACCCTTGATTAAATATAATCCAGCCTACTCCACACCCACACCCTTGCAACTGAATACAGCTATAGAAAAAAAATAAATTGCATTAAGTCTCACTTTAAATTATGACTGTTATCATGAAGTAGTCTCTAAATGTTATAAAACAAATACATTGTAGTTTTCTAAGCATGTATTCCACCATTTCCCTAGATAAATATTTCACCTTTCTCTATCTTGAAACCTACAACACATCTTCCCCCATGCTCACTCTCAGTTAATGAACTTTTCCTATTTTACTGAGAAAAATTAAGCAATCAGAAACAAACTTCCACAGACTCCCACAACTTCATTTCCCAACCCTCCACCATCTCACCCATAATATTTACCTTCCCACCTGTTACTATAGTGAACCATCTGTGCTCCATATGAAACCAATATCTCCACTTGTGTGTAGATTTCATCCCCTCTCATTTACTTAAGGAAATGGTTCCAAGGATTCTTCCCTCTCTCCTGCTTTGTTAATTTTCCCTCTTTATCATTTCTTTCAATTTAGGAATATGCTGTTATCTCTCCAATATTATATAAAAATAATATGCCATAATTTGCTCAGTTTTCTACCAGGTTTATCCCACTTCTTTGTTCCTTCTGCAGAAAATCCCTTGAAAGAAATATCTTTACTCATTATCTTTATCTCTAATTTCTCTGTTCTAGCTCTCTCCTAAATTCACTCAAATGAGGGTTTTGTTTTCACCATTCAGTTGGTCATGCGTAGGTCATCAATAACTTCATAATCGCTACATCAATATAACATGGCTAATTTTAAATACTATATTATTTGAAGACCTGGACACAGTTTATCACTCTCTCTTTTCTACACTTGATTTCTAATACACCTCACTCACCTGGCTGTGTTCCTACCACACTGATTCTCAGTCAACTTTTCTTCTTTTTCTTTTTATCTCAAAGCCCTTAATATTAAAGAATGCCATGATTCAGTCCTTGGTTTTCTTCTCTGCTTTAACTACACTAACTTTTGGGATGTCTTTAAAAACTTTCTAAACTCTAGTGACTCACAAATTTATATTTATGGCTCAGATTTATTTCCCTAAATCCAGATTCATATCCACTCTTTCCTCAATATCTCCACTTGGTCTAATAAATATCAACATTTCATATCCAAAGTGAACTTTTGTTTCTGTCTCTCAAACACATCCCATACATAATCCACCCCCCTGAGTTAAAAACAGATCTTAATCTAATTGCTCAAGCTTAATACCTCATCATGTTTCTCTAACAAACCAAATATAATATTACAGGAAATCATTCTGATTGCCTTCACAATTTATCTGTATTACTTGTTAGAATCTCATGATAAATGTCTTGGTACTTTCCACCCATCATCATCTTTTAGGTAGTTTTTTGCAATAAAGTCGTGTTTCCCTGTTTGCAACATTTCCCTCTTCAGTCTGTATCTGAAACAACAGAGTGATCCTTTTAACATATAATAATGTTTTCCTTTTGTTTAAAGCCACCTGATGGTTCCGCACCTCACCGAAAGTGAAAGCCAAAATCCATACAATAACACACAGAAACCAATGCAAAAAGCATTATCTCTTTTAAGTTCACATTCTACTACTCTGCCCCTCACACCCTCTGCCACCACCACACTTTCCTCTATGCATTTCCTCAAACATACGGGGCATCTTCTTGCCATTATACTTTAGTGCCAAATAATTCTCCTGTGTGGAACAATTTCATTTCAATATCTTCATGAAAAAGTACTTTTTCGACTTCAAATTATTGCTAACATTCTACGTTTTCAATGAGCTTACCCTAACTAACCTATTTAAAATGGCAATTCATGAACTCTAAACTCATTTATTTTTTCAAAATTTATTGCTTCTTAACATTTTATGATTCAAACAAAAGAATTACACCTGGAATTTGGTATGCTCTCAACAAATATTTATTGAATGAATGAAGATTGAAAATTAGGGGGAATTCCCTGGCGGTCCAGTGATCTGGTCGGCCCTTTCACTGCCTGGTCGGGAACTAAAATCCCACAAGTCACGCATTGCGGCCAAATAAATAAATAAATAAATATTCTTAAGCCTCTTGATAGTTTTACAACCCAGGGTTATCTTTCTCAAGAACCTGGGAATCATCTCTTTGAAATGTAATCATCAAGGAAAAGAATACCCCACTTCCCAGGCCCTGTAGAAGGGTAGGAGCCTGCCTCAATGGGCGCCTTGCTTCAAGTTGTAAAGCCAAGTAACAAACGGAAATAGCCTATTATCTCCTCCTTACCCTGATTCTTGAAAACCTACCCCCTCTTATTTCAGCAGAATTCAGCTCAAACTCAGTTCTGGCCTCTGCCAACTGTAATAGCCTTAAATAAAGTATTTCTTGACTGTTAAATAAAAGAAGAAGAAAATTTGGGTGAAAAAAGTTATACCAGTTAAAAAAGAGCTGGAGTTCAATCCGAGATTATAATAAATGACAAAGAAGAATATAAATTGGTAAGAAAAAAATAGAATAGGAGATAAAAATAATATACACTAATCTAAAATAATTTTATAACTATTAATTTGAGGTACAGATATTTTTATGATAGAGACATCATTTTATTCCTATTTTACCAATGTTCTGTGTATCTGAGATAGGTATATCATGTTTCAAATGCTTTTCAGTATCTATCATGTTTTCTGAAATTTGAACTGTCAATATTCATACTTTTATTCTCATCAAATCTATTAATGTGAATAATTCCAATTCTTCCTATCTCCACTATCTTTTGAAAACACATTCCCCTTCTAACTTACTGTATACATTAATTATTATTCTTTACATCATTTACTCTCTCCTTACCCAAAATTCTGGTCCCATGAGGGCAGGTAACTTTGTACTTGTTGTATCACATGGTCATTAGTAGGTACTCTATAAAAATATGCTGAATAAATGAATTATTATTATACTTTCTATTACTGAACTATCCTTGAAATTCTATGATATTTAATTTTTGGGATATGTTACATTATTCAGTTAATACACTGCTCGATAAAGTTTACTTAAATGTATTGGTATTTTAAAATACATATTCTTATAAATTATGGGCCTATATTTTTCTTTACTGCATTGTCATTATTATGATTTTGTATCAAAGCTATTAGTATTATAAAATAATTTTGAAAACTTTTTTCCTATGCCCTGCTTTAGTTTTGAGCCTGGAAAATTGTTTCTCTGAATAAAACCCTTAGGGGTTTAATAAGTTTAACTTAGGATATCTCATCACTAACATCCTGGTACTAATAAATTTGTCAATGGCTTAGCAACATGAAATCTTGACAATGCTATTTTCATTGGTTTAAAATTAAGATCTAAACTTAATTATCAAATATTATTCTGCTGATTATATAAATTTAAAATATTTGTATGTTGACAAACACTTTCTATGCGATCAAGTAACAAGAAAGTAAATTAGGTATACAATACAATTTTTGTACTTGTTCAATAATTTATCTATGAACTTCTTAATAACATTTTTAATGAAGAAGAAACCAGATGGATAATTTAGTTTTATTACAAATTGTTGCATGAAGAACTGAAGAGTTATTAAATCTAAAGTGTTTATGTATATTTGTGTATGTGTTAATATCTGTAGTTATACTTGGAAACCATGAGGAAATCTTTGTAGTTCCTTTTGAGGAAATAGATTGAGACTAGATTAAGAGACTACATTAAGAAAGTGTAAAGTCATCTGTTATAACACGTGTAATAAATTTGGACCTAATGATGGGAATGGACCTGGCATGTTGAAAGAACATGAGGAAAGTCAGTGAGTATGGAGCAGGGTGAGTTAAGGTGAGAGTTGTATAAGAAGATTTTAGAGGTAGGTTGGAACCAGATCATACAGGGCCTTGTAGAACATGGAAATGCCTTCTGAGGTTTTTCCAAATGTAGTTTTCATTTCAATTACAATTCATTTTTTTTCATATAATTAACACACACAATAACTCTACAGCAATACTTTATATTTAAAATGTATAGACACTGTTATTTTTAACCTTGAAATCTCTTAGGTAAGATTAAGTACATATTAAAATTATATGATATGTTGACATAATATCTCTCTTACATGAAATCAAAGCAAAGTAATTTCCTACGACAATTTTATTCAAGTAGTAAGTTTGTTTGGCTCATACCAAAGGAAGCAGTTATTTCAAGAAAATAAATTATTTTTACTAGAAGATGGTTCAAAGTTAAAGTTAGTTTCCAGTCTGAAAATTCTACACTTTTTATAATTTTAGATAAGTTTTAAGCAATTAAACACCTGGTAATGTAGGACTTATAACTTTTTCCTTAGAGTAAACCATTGGAATATGAAAATCAAATTTTGTAGTGTCACATATTTTGTGTTGCTTAGTCTGTTTTAAAACTTGCATTGCTTAAGGAAAAAAACTTAGGAAAAATGGCAGGTGTTGAATACAAAAGAAACGTAGAGATATTCAGATCTGTGATCCAAGAAAATCAATTAAATATCAACAGAAAAGTGTTCATTATATGTGTCAAAATATGTACTGCTCCAGGAGACTTTAACTAATTTTAAAAATTGAATTCAAACATATTACACTAAACATATATTTTCCCTGGGTAAGGATGCAAAGTAAAAAAAAAATGAAATGGTTTGATATTTTTATATTTTTAAAGCATCAGAAAAATAAATTTATATCTCACTTCTGGCATGGTAAAGACAGATTTATAATATCAGAAAGATGAGACATAATTCAATTACTTCCCCCCAAATATCTATAGATTTACATCTCAAACAATATAGAGAATTATAAAAATAGTATGTCACTTTTTAATTTATGTTTTAAAATTGAATATACTCAAGAAGCTGCATTCCCTAACAAATCAATGTAATGGCAATTTTAATGTTTTACAAATTAACTATTTGTTCGGGTACAGTTTCTTGGTCAGAACTACAAATAAAAATACTGCTTCCATATTTAGCAAGAAAAAAAAGACAAAACACAAAACTTTGTCTCTATAAGGAAGAAAATTAGATAAAATTTGTAGCATACTATATACTAATTAGCAAAGTTCAACTGTATACGGGCTGTTCTTTCTCAAAAATTTCTTTTTAGTTAAGAGGGTGATGATGCAAAAACATTCCATTAATTCCTTTTTAAAATGAACAATACTTAAATGTCTTGAGGCAGATGAGAATCTAATTTATTTTTAGCAACAATCAGAAATTCTGAATGATTTTACAGTCCCTATGACATTTTTGAGTTAACCTTCACAGTTATAGATTTAAAATCTAATCTAATTTTATAGCTACGTTTTCAAACAAGACATCTGCACATGAATATCTTGTTAAAATAATAAAACTTGACATGTCAAAACATGAACACGTTATCTTATTTCCCCTTCTCCAGGCTTGCCTGTGTTCTCACTGCAATGTAAATTAAGACCACAGACTCAGAATTGAAAATCTTCTATCTATAATTTAAAAATCTTCTATACCACAGACTTCTATACCATAAGACCACAGACGCAGAATTGAAAATCTTCTATCTATAATTTTAAAGATCTTTTAAAAAGTCTGAATTGCAAGAAGGAAGAAAGAAAATGTTTACACTTCTGGGGCTGGGGTCACCACATCCCCTAAGACACCAAAATTACAGATGTGTTGTATCTAGACCACCACCTAAGACCCGTTCTGAGAAAGGCTTTGTGAGAATAAAGGAAGAAGACTTCCTGACACTCAGGATGAGTGGAGTTCATGGCATGAAAGAGGTGAAAATAGACTGCCTGGCATTCAGGGAGTGGAGATGTGTTGTTGACATTCTGTAGAGAAGATTACATAGTAATAAATGATGAAAGTTCAAAAGAAAGGTATTTGAAAGGCATGTTGATAACAAATATTGGGGAAGTATTGCTTTGTCTCTACGTGATAAAACATTTCTTCAGAAAATATTTCTTCTCATAAAAGGGTGTTGATTTTTTCAACATTCCTGTCTTGCATCAGGAACACAGTTAACAAATCACTGTAACCATTTCTGAGGTTACCTCCATTTGATCTTTCCTTTCTATTTCACTTTTCACAACCAAACTCCTGGTTTTGTCCTTAATCACACCATATAGTGATGAGAATGTGTTCACTCTCCCCTTGTTTCTCTGTCTTCAGTTAAACAGGAATAAACTTTTAAGAGCACAATTTTGTCCTCAGTCCTTTTATAAAAATAAAATAAAATAAAAATATGTGGACACTTTAATCTCTGAAAAAAAAATCCAATTATATTGCCTTCTAAGTTCTGCATAAACAAAATTGCTAAATTCAAATTGAATTATACATGGTGTCTAATATTTAATGTTTGGAACATGTTAACTTAATACATCTCTTAATTTTATGAAGACATATTTCCTGATTTTGCTATAAACTTAAAATTTAAGTAAAGTAATTATGTTGTGTGTGTGTTGAGGGCACAAAGTTTGCATCTAAGCCCATTTAAACAAGCCCCTTATAATCATGTACACACGACAAAACCAAACCATATGTGCTAACTTTGTGACCAAAAACTTATTCTCCTGTTTTGTTTTTTGTTGTTGTTGTTGCTTGTTTTTTGTGTGTTTTTTTTTTTTTAATTTTTATTTATTTATTTATTTATGGCTGTGTTGGGTCTTCGTTTCTGTGCGAGGGCTTTCTCCAGTTGCAGCAAGCGGGGGCCACTCTTCATCGCGGTGCGCGGGCCTCTCACTACCACGGCCTCTCTTGTTGCGGAGCACAGGCTCAGTAGTTGTGGCTCACGGGCCTAGTTGCTCCTCGGCATGTGGGATCTTCCCAGACCAGGGCTCGAACCCGTGTCCCCTGCATTGGCAGGCAGACTCCCAACCACTGCGCCACCAGGGAAACCCCTTGTGTTTTGTTTTTAAGAGAGGGAGTCTGTGTACAGGGAAGGATAATAATATGGCTTTTTAAAAGAAGAAAATAAAATATTTGAATCATATTTTTAAAATGTTTCTATGTGGGTTTTTCATACATCTTGAATATGTTTACAAGCTCTTTCATACAAAATATTCCATGACTGCATATTATTTGTTCTATCATATTATTGTACAATAATTGTTGACATAAAGATTATTAATCGTTTTTGCTAATTTGCTGGTTTTTGTCCTGTTTGCTCTCTGAGCCATTCCAACCCTGCCCTCCCCTGTATCTCAGGAAAGAGACTCCTGCAGCCTGTGTGTGGGGAGTTGCTAAGTCAGCTGACTTCTGGCTGGCTGGGTCAGTGGGACATTGAAAGGCAGGAGGAAGAGAGAGAGAGTACTTCTCTTCTGTCTGCACTGGGTGGTACCTCTGTCATCAGCTTCATTTTCCCTGCATGGGAAAGGCCATGGTGACATGGCTCCAGCTCTTAACAGGTGATCTCCATCTCTGGGTTCTGGTAGCTTTCTTTCTCTGTCCCTCCAACCTAGAGTGCTGAAGACTTCCTGCTCTTATCAAACTTATAATTCCATGATTGGCATCTCAGTTATTCCTGTGTAGCCAGTTCTCTATATTAAAATCCCTCTATTTTGCTTACTGGTACTGATAATTAAGAATATTCTTGTGTATAAATCTTGGCATATCTTGATGTTATTTTGTGTGTAAAGACCTCTAAGTTAATTGCTTAATCAAAAGTTGTGCTCTTGATATATATTGCCAAAGTATTAACCAGAAGTTTTGCATTCAATAATAGTTTTAAGAGTAGGCTTTAAGAATTCCTATTCACTTTCAACAATGAATGAAATTAGCATTAAAATATACACAGTGTTGTGATTTCATAGTTTAACATGTCATTTCAGGTTTTCTTAGTTTGTATTTCTTTGATTTCTGTGGAGGTTGCAAAAAACATGATATGCTTTTATTAGGTAGTTTACGGTTTTAAATAAATTCTGACACATATATTAACTCCAAATTAAAGATGGCAGCATGTATCAAAATCGTATCATGGATGCTTTCTCTCATAATTGAAATTAATTCTGTCTCCTAAGTCTGCCCTTGTGATTTTAGTGCACTACTACTGAGTGGTGGCAAGGGTGCTTCAAATCTCTGATCAGCTCCACTTTAAACTATAAATAGATGACTGAAGAATAAAACCTCATTAAATATAATACATTTAATAAAGGAGAAAAAGCAGTAATTTGATAGAGTATTGTAATAGACAGATTAATGGAAAAGGCAGTTTAAAATTGTATTTCTTATTACAGAAGTAACACTTGAATTTTAACCTCTTTACAAAAAACAGAGAAACAAAACAAATCAGCCATCATTCTCTTCTAAATAGGAGAAACCCATTGTTAACATTGTTGTCATTTCAGTTTATGAGATCTTTTCCACCTATCATATAAAAAGAAGTTTAGAAAAAAAAATATATGGGTATGTACATCTGTATACATAAAATATATGTATAACATATACTATGTATGTGTGTATATATATATATATATATATATATATATATATATATATAATACTATATATGGGAGTTTCTTTGGCCAGTAAATAATTTGTAACTTATATTTTTTTAAATGTTTATTGGAGTATAGTTGCTTTGCTTTACAATATTGCGTTAGTTTCTGCTATACAGCAAAGTGAATCAGTTATACGTATACATGTATCCCCTCTTTTTTAGATTTCCTTCCCATTTAGATCACCACAGAGCACTGAATAGGGTTCCTTGTGCTATACACTAGGTTCTCATTAGTTATCTATTATATACATAATAATGTATATATGTCAATCCCAATCTCCTAATTCATCCCACCCCCACATCCCCCGTTGGTATCCATAAGTTTGTTCTCTGCATCTGTGTCTCTATTTCTGCTTTGCAAATAAGTTCGTCTGTACCATTTTTCTAGATTCTACATACAAGTGATATTATATAATATTTGTTTTTACCTTTCTGACTTAATTCACTCTATATGACAGTCTCTAGGTCCATCCACATCTCTGCAAATGACCCAATTTCATTCATTTTTTGTGGCTGAGTAATATTCCATTGTATATATGTACCACATCTTCTTTATCCATTCCTCTGTTGATGGACATTTAGGTTGTTTCAATGTCCTGGCTATTGCAAATAGTGCTGCAATGAAGACTGGTGTGCATGTATCTTTTTGAATTATAGTTTTCTCTGGGTATATGCCCAGGAGTGGAATTGCTGGGCCATGCTGTAGTTCTATTTTTAGTTTTTTGAGGAACCACCATACTGTTCTCCATAGTGGCTGTACCAACTTACATTCCCACCAAACAGTCTAGGAGGGTTGCCTTTCCTCCACATCCTCTCCAACATTTATTGTTTGTAGATTTTTTGATGATGGCCATTCTCACCAATGTAAGGTGATACCTCATTGTAGTTTTGATTTGCATTTCTCTAATAATTAGTGATGTTGATCATCTTTTCATGTGTCTGTTGGCCATCTGTATGTCTTCTTTGGAGAAATGTCTATTTAGGTCTTCTGCCCATTTTTTCATTGGGTTGTTTTTTTTTTTTCCTTTTTTGATATTGAGCTGCATGAGCTATTTATATATTTTAAAGATTAATCCCTTGTAGGTTGCTTTGTTTGCAAATATTTTCTCCCATTCTGAGGATTGTCTTTTAGTTTTGTTTATGGTTTCCTTTGCTGTGCAAAAGTTTTTAAGTTTAATTAGGTGCTGGGAAAATTGGACAGCTATATGTAAAAGAATGAAATTAGTAAACTCCCTAACACCATACACAAAAAATAAACTCCAAATGGATTAAAGACCTAAATGTAAGGCAGAACACTATACAACTCTTAGAGGAAAACTTAGGCAGAACACTCTGACATAAAACACAGCAAGATCTTTTTTGACCCACCTCCTAGGGTAATGAAAATAAAAACTAAAATAAACAAATGGGACATAATTAAACATAACTAATTTTTAAATATATTCTAACATTTACCCTTGCTTCAAATCTGATTAGCAAAGAGCTGGGCTCTGATTCAGAACATTATTTTATTAAAAAAACAAATAAACAAGCAAATGAATAAAATAATTATTCTTTGTTGTGTGACATCTTCAGCTTAGAATGAGATTCTACAGAGTTTCTTTTTTCAGCTATTGCATGAATTGGGTGAAGTAGGCTTGCACCTCCTGAGAAAATTCCTTCCTGGCTGTGTAGTACACAGGATATTTGTGTTTCTTCTGGGCAATAGATATGTGTTCAGCTTATGAACAAAGAACTGTTAGTAAGCAAATCTCCCTTTCCACTTTGTCTATGAGAAATCTTAATCAACTTTGTGGCCCATCTGTAAGCATTTTGTAGGCCATGAATAAAATATTGAACATTTTTCCTGGTTCTATTTCATTTTTTCACCTTTGTTAGCATCTACCTCTGGTGGATATCTGTGTGTTAAATATCTGTGTAATATTTTGTTGCATTGCTTAATCACATATTTTGTAACCATATGATCAAATTATATACAAACTAAAGTTCAACAACTTTCATCATAAAAGATGCACACTCAAGATATAAAATTTTTGGATTATTCATTTACTTTTAAGTTATCTATAGACTTTTCTCCTTTTTTAACTTTTTTTAAACAAGTAACTCAAATATGCATACAGTTTCTCTAGTTCTGGAATCCCATCTGTTTTTATTCAGAAAAACCTTCAGAAGAAAGGCCAGAATATGAAAGTATCATAACAGACAGACACAGAGCTTATTTAAGCTTGAATTGTAATAAAAATATTTTTAACTAAATACAAATTACTGTTGAAATAGCATACAAAAATATAGCAGCAGTCAGAATTTCGCATCTGTTGACATATTCTTCCACCTGTGAATTTAAACTGGCTGTGTAACAACTTAATCCTAAGAAACAGCCTTGTTCCTTGTAGAAGTGTGATCATACTTTTAAGAAAGTGTTGCCTATAAATTGTCCTCTGGGCTATCCTAGACAGGTAATTAAGAAAGAATTGATGATATAAAGCAGGAGTATGTAAACTTTTTGTAAAAAGGTCCAGATAATAAATATTTTAAGATTTGCTAGATATGTGGTCTCTTTAACACCTCTCAAATTTGTTATTATATTATGAAAGCAGCCACAGACAGTAAGTAAGCAAATGGGCATAAATGCACATACCTGTGTTCTAATAAAACTTTATTTAAAAATATGTTTGGCTACCAGGTCATAATTTGTTGATCTGTGAAGTAAAAAGTCTATAGTAATTCTTATTAAATGTTTGTTTCGGGGCTTCCCTGGTGGCGCAGTGGTTGAGAATCTGCCTGCTAATGCAGGAGACACGGGTTCGAGCCCTGGTCTGGGAAGATCCCACATGCCGCGGAGCAACTGGGCCCATGAGCCACAATTACTGAGCCTGCGCATCTGGAGCCTGTGCTCCGCAACAAGAGAGGCCGCGATAGTGAGAGGCCCGCGCGCCGTGATGAAGAGTGGCCCCCGCTTGCCACAACTAGAGAAAGCCCTCGCACAGAAACGAAGACCCAACACAGCCAAAAATAAATAAAATAAATAAATTAAAAAAAAAAAAAAAAAAAGTTTGTTTCGATTTTTTGAAAGATATTGCATACTGCAAAAAGCACAGAAAATAAAAACAAATAAGGATCATATCATTAAGAAATAATTGATATTAACATCCTGATGTTTTTGGTTTAGGTAATTTTAGTTTCTAACATACATATAAAAATATAATTATATAATAATATATATTTGTTTATAAAAATCTGTGCATATATTCATTCTGTCCCTTCTTTTTTCATTTAACATTATGCTAATATTCAGGAAAGAGACTGAATTATATCTGTGTTTTGAAAATGTCTATTTTGTGGTACCTTCACCTCTTACTCTTTAAGTTCTGTGATAGGTTTTTATAGCATCCTGTATTTTACTTCATTTTAATCATTATCATCATAACCATGACCAAATTGCTTACCAAAAAGTTTATGCTAATGTAATTCTGCACAATAGTTTATGTGTATGGATTTTTAATAAAGTAACAGGCAAACTAACAGGCAAGAGATTTTAGGGGGTCATCATAAACATAGCTATGAAACAATCTATCTCTTTAATTCTAGACTCTCAGAGGAATGGGACTTAAAATTCATAATGCTCAGTTATTACCAAAGGATAAATACAGTGTTCTCAAGGACTTATGCAGCTACTAGAAATATTTTAAATGTTAGTAAGATTCCTTTTAGCTCAGTATTCTGTACAGCAGCTACAACATTGCTATATATTAGTTATGAAGTTTTTAAGCTTTTATTTGTCATCCTTTCCTCTAAGTATGAAAGTATGGGAGTGAAGGAGTGACTTCTATAAAGTGAAGCTATGTTTATAAAAGTGAAGGAGTCACTTTTATAAACATAGCCAAATCTGCTATGTTCAAAGAGCCTGGAGAACTGATGATTATTGGATGCTAAAAAGAAAATAGTCCTAAAAATTTATGTAGGTTCTGTTTGCATGGATTTCCATGAAAGTAGTATTCAAGACTTAGTATATATACACAATGAAATATTACTCAGCCATAAAAAAGAATGAAATCATGCCATTTACAGCAACAGGGATGGACCTAGAGATTATCATACTAAGTGAAGTGAGTGAGACAGAGAACAACAAATATCATATGATATCACTTATACGTGAAATCTAAAAATGATACAAATAAACTTATTTACAAAACAGAAATAGATTCACAGACATAGATAAGAAACTTATGGTTACCAAAGGGGAAACGGGAGGAGGGATAAATTAGGAGTTTGGGATTAAGCTATACACACTACTATATATAAAATTGATAACCAACAAAGACCTGCTGTATAGCGCAGGGAACCATACTTAATATCTTGTGATAACCTATAATGAAAGAGAATGTAAAAAAAGAATATATTTGTATGTATGTATATGTATAACTGAATCACTTTGCTGTACATCTGAAACTAACACAACATTGTAAATCAACTATTTCAATAAATATTTTAAAAGGTTAAAAAAAAGGTAGTAATTTTTAGGACACATGACAATGCTAACATTTGAAAGCAAATGCAAAGATGCAATTAAGTTGGAAAGATATCTTAAGGTACCAGGGAAAAAACGATGTTTGAGGAGATTCTGAAAATTTATTTGCAGCTTTCCTCTAGAAAGTAAAATTGTACTTCCTGCCTCATCATTATTTGAGAAATGCCCTCTATAACACCCACCCAAAAGTATAGTTATAACTCTTACCTATGTTGTTTTAACTTCCCAGAGAAAGTAAAAACATTCTAGTGTGAAAAAAGTCACAAACCTTTCCATTTAAAGACTTACAGTTGGTTAAATCATGGATGTCTGGAAGTATGGAGGCAGTGTAGCATGTCCACAGAGAGTACAAGGACATAAACATATAGTGGAAGGTTCTTGCCACCTAAATTTCTGATTGGCCATAGCTTAGTGGCAAAATCTCCTGACTCTTCTCTCAGGAGAGGAAAATTTCTCAGTCAGAAGTTTTCTCTACCTCTAATACAGTCAATCTCACTGATAATTTAGGCTTAAGAGTTTTCTTGGCTGAGTTATAAACATTTTAACAGCCTTTCTAGGCTGTTCATTTAGAAATGAACCTTTCCAAAAGGTTCATTATAGTATATTACTCTAAATCGTTTCTCAATTTTATTCAGTTCAAAGTGTTAATTGTTACTGCTGTGGGAACCATAAGCTTTGTAGAGGATGTAGAAACATGGAAGTGTAGACCCTGCCATCAGACAACTTATCAGAATGTTGGGAGAAGATAAAACCTGAGATGAAACTAGAGTCCTAATATAAGGCAGAGTGTGGGCAGTGTCTTAAGAAAAATTAAAGTCTTAGAGACATGGGGAGAAAGAGATCACATTTGGCAAAGTAGATCAGTAACAAGCATGACAGTGGTGATGGCCTTGGGGAATGTCATGATAACTAACCTGGTGCAAGTTATGTTGAGCAAATTTGCTGAGATTGGGAAGACTAGGCTATATCTGTAGCATATGAACAATTCAGTTTGACTGGAGGCAATTGACTCCTATGATGTATGAAGAAGAATAGGGAGGAAATAATGTGGGAAGATAGTCTAATGAAAGTGTTCAAGAATAGAAATAATTTGTTCCACTGATTTTGAGACTGGGGTCTGTTTTCATATTAATTTCATCACCACTTTTTTGATACTGACCAGGTTTCTTGGCCTTCCCCAATCAATAGAAATTGACTAGAGGCCAGATGAAATTCAGGCAAGGCTTTATTGGGGCTCCTGCTGCAGCCGGGGGGAGCAAGAACAAGTAACAGGTTCCCTTGTTTGCTTAGTCCCTGAGAGGGTGTGAGCTTGTTCCTTATATGGGGTGAGGGTAGGGGTGTGTCCAAGGGTGAAGCCAGTGGGATAGGTTAGGTGTTTTTCCCACCCCTCTGATGGTGTTGAGTGCAGGGGGCATGCGCAGTACCCTGCTTTTGCTCCTAACACCCTGTTTTTCCTCCTTGCTCTTCAGAAGTGGCAGTTGAGTTTTTTGGTCCTTTGTATCTTTTTGTCCATAATTTGCCCCAACTGCACATATATGCCATTATTTTTAGTTACTTATACTTTCTTTCTATTTTGTTGCTTGAAGAGAGGTTTGTCCAGGTGCAAGCATTGCAGCAAAGGCCCCAGACCCCAGCCTGTCTCACTTTTAGTCCAGGTCAGTGTGTTTTTCCTTTATTTCCTTGTGAAACAGAGGTATAGAAAAGCTAAATCAATGACAGAGTGGTATCTAGGAATGAGATAACAAGAAAAAATTCAAGAAATACCTTTATATATTTAAAAGATCACATTACTCTAAAGTTGTACAACATAGTTCATGAGTATTAATATAAACTACTTCCATTTTTTGTGTGTTTTAAGGGATAAAAAGCTCTTTCACAGATAATATATATATTCAGTCCCCAACTATACTGTAAAATAAGAAGAGTATATGCAATTCTTTTACAGATGAGAAAACCAAGCATCAGAATATGGGGGAGAGGGGGAGCAGATGGAGAGTTGATACTATCTAAAAAGCCTAACTTTCCTGGAACAGGATGAATAATAAAACAACAGTATTGATTGACAAAAAGAAATGGGTTGAGATCGTTCTGGGTTAGTACAGCTAAAAGAAATTATTTTGAAACTTAGTTTCAGAGGTAAAGAATCAAGAACAAGACTATTTGTTAGAAAGAAAGAAATCTCATTTCAGCTTTGAGTTAGGAAAACTAGTTCAGTTGAGCGACATCAGATAGAGGATTGATGCAAAGTTTATTCTGAACAGAAACAGAAAATAGAAACCAGTATAAATCAGATCAGTGCAAGCATTTATAATGAAGGAAAAGTACACTGTGACCACACTCTTAATTTCCCCTCTGTAACAAGTGAGAGATCTGTCGTGTAGGGTCATCCAAAGCATGTGACAAGACCAAAGCAATTTAGCAGACTGACAGTGTTAGAAACCTACTAAACACTTGATAATGGAACACATTCCTCCTGTCTGCCACCCCAATGTTCCCTTTTGTGAAAGAATATTATAATGAACCCTTGTCTGATTCCTCCATTTGGGATGAAGACTGTCCTGGTGGGACCAGGATGTGGTACTGTTATTTATTGATAGAAAGGTTTCTGAGAAATAAAAGAACTAGGGATCCTTTAGAGAGTCCTCACAGAGGCTTAAGATTACCTTACAACTTTTACCTACATTTGTAATACAAACTGTATCCCAAAGCCAACACTTACTGTTGGGGTTCAAGTCAAGCATCTGTTTAACTGATGAAATAGTTTTTATATTTCTTATAAAATTACCTTCATAGACTGATCCAATATCTTCACTTGATATTAGCCATTGCTGAAAAAAAGTCTATATACTGAGCCATTCCAATGATTATGTCAACCTAACTTAGTCTTTGTCATTTAAATGCCACTCATTTCTCTCTATCTTGAATCTTTCTGTCCTCCTTGAAATCAAGGACACTATGTTGATTATCCACTGCAGAGAACAGTCATTGAAATGCTGTTAAGAGTTGTAGAGCTCACCCCTATAATGTGTTTCTCAGGAAATTGCTAAGAATGTCTTCTGTATCCTTTTGTGTAACACTGCTGGGTAGCTGTAACAAATTATTTACAGCATCCTGTTTCACAAATTTTGGCTTTTTATCTCTTAATTTGTAACATAATTACTGGTATTTTAAATTTCTTGTGTTGTGAGCAACCACTAAAATATTTCTTTGGAATCTGATATTTGTATAAGGAGTAATGAAATTACTCTAGCCCAATGTTAGAGTGGTTGAATTTTGTTTTGTTTTGTTTTGGCTTGTTTTTTTTTTTTTTTTTTTTAATGCTATTTAGTTCAATTGCTTGTATCTCCAAAAGCCTTGCCTTCAATGTGAACTTTACTCCAGATATGGCCAAGTAATTTTCTTATGAGCAAAACCCAAAATCCAGTTCAGGTTAATTTAAGCAAACTAAAAACAAAAACTATATTTATATATTCTTAGGATATATGTATTACCATAAGTAACTTAAATAGAAAAAAAAAAAATTTGAAATCTGGGGATTGTAGGCACAAAGGGAAGCCAAGCAAAGCCAAAATCCTATCACTGGATGAGCTGCTTAGGTTTGTTCACTGTCCAAGCTACTAATGCCCATTTACTGCAGTGCCACAGGGACCTCCTGCTTGTTACATTGGATGCAAATGGTTAGCATGGTCATTGTGGTCAATGTGGAATTTTGGGATTGGGATGGTCCTACCATATCATATTTTCCTAATGTGGGACAAGAGGTCACACATCTCTACTTCCACATTGACCAGTCATTGTACACAATACCCCTCTGGGGAAGAGAAGAAACCTTTGTGAAGGTGGCATTCTTCAGCCAACAAAAAACTCAGGCAATATATGTGTGTGTGGGGGGAGTGAGCAGTGAGAGTCAGCTGTGTCACATGTCACCTGCCAACATTTTCAGAAGCTGGAGGAAAACTGCTTCAGTCCTCAAAAAGAAGGAGGGCCTGAATTTTTCCACTAAGCCATAAATCCAGACCATATAGGAGATGACCGGTAAATCCAACTACATTAAAATTAAGGCTTTAGATATTAGAGGAAGTAAAAAAAGAAATTTACAAACTGAGAATACTTAGCAATGCATAAACATGATAAAGATATATGTCCATACAATTTTTAAATGCTTGAAAACAAGGCAAAAGGTTTGAATGTGTGCTTTACAGAAAGACACATGAAATGACAATAAATGTATTAAAATGAATTAACCTTAATTAGCATGTAAAGAAATACAAATAAAAGAAAGAAAGAAGAAAGAAAGAAGAAAGAAAGAAAGAAAGAAAGAAAGAAAGAAAGAAAGAAAGAAAGAAAGAAAAAGAAAGAAAGAAAGAATGGGAGAAAGAGAGAAAGAAAGACAAGGATACTATTTGTACTCACTGGACTGACAAATATTAAAAAGTTTGGCAATGAATGTCAAGCACTGGTCTACACTATGTATACACTATGAATGCTGGAACTGTAGATTGCTCCATAACAGTTTGGAAAATAATTTGACATTATTTAATAAAGCAAAATTTGTGCATTTTCCATGACTCAGGAATGTCACTTTTACTAATATACACTCTTTGAAAACTTTTGTATATGTGTATCCAAAGAGGAGATATGAGTGGAGAGAATATGGCATAATGGACTTCGAGGATTAAACCCTAGATTTGTAATTACTGTTATTTAGTATGACATTCACATGTATTTTAAATATTATTTTTAGCAATTCAACTTTTAATAAAATTATTTTTCAGAGAAGTGAATGGACATCTGTTTCTATGTTAGTCTAGATGATTTAAAAGATTAATTCTATCAAACTTAAGAGACAGATAATTTGTGTGGCATATAAATTACTATAAAAGAGAGACAGAGGGAAATAGCTCTTTTAATTTTTCCTTCCCTCTTACATAAAAATTTCAGTATGTAGGCTGTGGAAGTGAACAGTATGATTTTGATTCACTAGGTCATCCAGAGGCTCAGGTTCCTTTTTTCTTACTCTTTCATCCCCTAAGTTTTGTTGAATCTATGGTCAATAATGAGTAGTCACATCCACCATATTCAAGTTTCAAACTAGGAGAATTAAAAATAAAATCATGGAGAGTTAGCTGCTTCATTTAAGTTACATTACTTGCAAGTCCTGCATACCTCTTCTCTTAATCTAACATTGTTTAAAACATAGTCACATGACCTTATTACTTACATAGAAAGCTGAGAAATGCAGTCTGCAGCCATGTGCCATGTCCTCAAGTAAAATGCTAAACAGAATAATGAGAAAAATGAATATTAGGTGAAAAATAGAAGTGTGTGTCACTCAATAGGTTTAAGCATCCAAAACAAAGAATTAACATATTGAGTTTAGGTGAGTAGAAGAGGAAAATATCATGATCAATTAAGGTTTCTTCTAGAAATGAAAGGATCATTTAGCATTAGGAATTATAATCATTACCTTACACGGGTAAAGGAGAAAAAAATAAACAAATAGTGTTTAGATAGATAACACAAGTTTGGTAATTGTAGATACCCATTTATGATAAAAACCTACCTAACAATAAAAAATAAACATCTAATGGAAGAAATTAGCTTATATACCAGAGCGGTTATAGGTGAACATTGATGCCTGAAGGCACAGTATCCCAGGCACTGCCCCCTTTTTTTTCTCAGAATCTTAAATGCATAGTTTCCTCCCAATTTTAGGGCCTTCAAATATAGCATATGGAGCTTTTCATGATCAGCTTCCATAGAGCATTTCTAGTTATAATCAATGTCCAGCCATATTAATCAAACCTCTGTTCCTTCAACATATCACACAAGTTCATAATTTGTGTCTTTGCAAATGTTATTCACTTTGCTTGAAATAAATTAGACCCCTCATTAGTGTGCTCAAACTATGTATCATGATCTACACTAAAATTCTCTCAAATCTTTCAGCTCAAGAAAACAATTAGCTTCTAAGTACCCAATCATACTCTGTACCTCATATACCATTCTTCTCTTGGAGATAGACTTTTTCTGATTTACTATGCTATATTGGATCACCCATGTTAAATCCACAGGGCCTGACACACAGTGTAAATAACAGTAGGCATCCTTTCTCTTACATAAACTATCCCTGTTTTAAGATTCCTAAAATTTTTATGACTCTATATTAGATAAAGTAGTTATTTATGTCCAGAAAAGCCAGGAAGGTCATTGCATTGCCTTTTCACCAACTACACCATTACATTTTGCCTTCAATATTTACAAGTAAGACATTCCTCATTTTGGCATATTTCTGGAGCAATAGCTTGCTGCAGGGAATGAGGTCATCCTATAAAGCTCAACTTAATTTGGCAATTAATTCCTGGAAAGTTTCATTACCATAACATTTAGGAAGGAAGACTTAAGGATATATTCAAAAGTCCATAACGGTTTGGATCAACATGTATACAGTGCTTAGATGTGACTGTACATATTTTTGTTTATTCATCCCCACCACACACCCCCCATTCCCACACTTTGCTCTTATTATATCATTGTACTTTTACTTCTTCTTTTATACATCTATCTTGTTTTTACACTTTTTGAATAAGAGGCTGTGGGTGACTTGGCACCTAATTACAACCTACAGTGCATGTTATATTAATATTAAAGGCCCTTTACATACACCGTGATTCATAGCTCCAATCAGCTTTTTGACATTTTTGGAAGTTGATCCACCACGACAAGTGTGTGTTCATGCATGTGGGTGTATATATTTATGAGTTATATACTTGTGTGATGAATCATAAGTATGGGAGAGTGATCTATGTTTATCATCTAAGTTAGAAATATGGAGAATTGGAAATAGAAGAACACTAATTTTAAAAGTTAACCAGGATGGAGGAACAAAAAGAGACAAGAGTGAAAAAAGAGTAGTACTTCCCTCCTCACGTTTGTAATTTTTCTGTTATAAGGACTCCAGTTAGATGAAAAGATTGACTTTACATTACAAACTGAAGAAAGCTAGTATTGTCCCCTAAGTGCTTCATCTAAAACAATGATGATCTTCCTCTTTTCCAAATTAAAAAAAAAAAAAAAAAAAAAAATTACACAACAACATTGAATCTATTCTCTGCAAATTGGTGGGGTCATAGTGAAATTTGTAGATCTAGCTAAAGAATAGAATCTGGAAACTGTGTGGGGTTGACACACGTACAAAGTGAAGAATGAGTTTACTTTTCTTCTGACTTATAGACTGTTTGCAGAATTCAAGGCTATGTTCACACTTAGTATCTACTTGAATAACTGCTCCTGTGTTATCTGGGTCCCAGATATAATTAATGATGAACTTTGAGATGTTATCAGGTTTGTACGTGGGGAGGAAGTATATATGTAGTATGATCTTTATAGGCATGGTTGTTAGGTTAGGATGTTGAATAGGTACAAAGTTGGAAATAAATACGATGAATTTCAATGTGCATTTACCCACTGGTGATAGAGTACCATAATGCATTGATCAGTATGCACCATCCTATGAATTAGTTGCAGATTTTACTGATTTAACTACTCTCTTGCCAAGACCTTTCAGGGCATAATTGATTAAAATGTTGCATAATTTCCTAGATGCCTGATTTACTCATAATTTTAGATTGCTCTACAACTCAAGAAACAAACTTCACAGATACAATTTAATTGTGTTTTTTTCCCAATTCACTGTATTTGATTGAGGTGCATGCTTCACTGATTGAACTGAATACTTCATAGACTAAAATTTTATAGTTTTTATCAATGGAAAAATACATTTCCTTATCTTGATTTTTCTAGAAGAGAAGTCAGAGTATGCAAAAATTCTCTTTGGAAGACAGCTTTGTTGTTACTCTGATTATCATTTTCATTGTATTATTTTTGCTATTTTTTTAAAGAGTCTTCCAGGCTCATAAACATACTTAGCAGTGTAGTTTCTAAACAACAAAAACTGGAACAGAATTCACAATAGCCTGCTGGCTTTAGTCCTCCTATTTGAGCTTCAGGTAGGGGTGAATATTGGGCGTTAGAGTTAAAGTGCTTGTCCTTTTTGAGTGTTGCTTCTTTTCATTACACATGAGAAAGATTGTTTCTGAAGCATACATTTTCTTAAGTGAAATTTTTTTTAAATTTTAAAAAGGAGTAAAAAAGCAAAATTGTAGTCATTTTCTTTAAATAAACACCAACATTCTTACATTACACTCTTGTTTCTTTATATTAAGATTTTTGGAATATCATAGCAGAGCTTCAGATTGGTAGAAAGAGACCACAGATATATTTAGCAAGACTAATTTATACAGCAAGGCATACAGAAACTTAGCTGAAGCTCTTTGGCAAAGTAGAGAAAGAGAAGTAAAACTAACATTTTATGAACTTTCTCTGCTTTTGACAGATTATAGATTTACAGAGAGGTCTCAAAATAATGACAAGTATTTCCTTACATATACCCTGTGCCCAGGATCCCCTATTGTTCACATCTCAGATCACCTGCAACTCAAGAAGGAAAGCCACAATGGATAAAAGGTATAAGAACGGGCAGTTCAAGGAGGAAGAAACCAAAAGAACAATAATCAAATAAATAAATGCTCAACCCTTCTACTAATCAGTAAAGAGTGTAATGGAACAGTAAATTATCATTTCCTGATGAACAAGTTTACAAGAAAATCAATGTCTAAAGTTTAGAAAATATATATTTTGGAAATAGTAAAATTGGTAATTATAAGGCAAAATAAAATTTCCAAGCAAGGAAGACAAGGCATGTAACCTACAACCCATCAATTGTACTTTTACGTGTCTACCCTAGAGAATCTCTTAAACTTTCAAAAAGAGACATATAAGAATGTTACTATATCTCTGTTTGTAGGAACTAAATACATGGGAATCTTAAATGTCCCTCACGGGTGAATAAATGAATTATATTTTAGTTTATTCTAACAACAGAATAATAAATAGTAAACAAAATGAGCTCTATCTATTTGTATCCCTGGATAAATATCAAAACATAAGTACAAGTTTAAAAAGTTATTTGCCAAAGTATGAAACACTATGAGAAAGAACAATTATACAAATGTTAAAACATACAACTAAATTCTATATTTATTTATTTATATAAAGTGAAAATACAAAACTTACATTGGAATGACTCATTCTTACATTATGTTAAGTGTTGCCTTTTGGAGATAAGGTAGGGAAAATATGAGGCGGAGTGGAGTCTTAGCATTATCTTTTTTTTTTTAAGTCAGTGATTTGATGCAAATTTTAACACTTCTTTTTTTTTTTTTTTTCCCCCAGTGGTAAGTACTTAGATATAAGCTTTATTTGCCTCTTATCAACTGTGTGTTCAAAGTAATAAATACAAATTAAAAACAAATAATGCTCAAAAACTCAAACAAAAAATTCCACCTGTTAACCTTGCAAACTACCTCAGATGTTTCCCTATCTTTTACCACCTCTGAACAGACAAGGTTCTTAGTAAAGTTTAGTTACCTTACTTCTGTCTTTCAGTATTTCTCCACCAAAGAATGTGCTCTTTGACTCACCGTGGCGTGATTCTCTCCCAACACTACACAAATATCTTCAAAGTAACTCACTAGTGAGCTACTTTTGTTAAATCTAAAGGACATGAGTGATCTCTTAATAGTATTTGGTCCAGGTTAATACTTTCCAAATCCTTACATTTTTGGCTACATTTTATCAATCTCTACTTGACAACTAAGTTAATATTCCAGAAATTTTCCCCTGTGCCTTGCTCCTCTCCACTCCCTCTGTATACAATCTCATTCATTCTGAAATCTTTAAAAGATATAACCAAATGCAGACATCTCTCAAACTTTCATAACAAGACCAGACCTCTTCTAAACTACATGTATTCAACTACCTTATCGACAGCTCTCTATGTATGGTTCACATTCTTTTCAAACTTAGAAAGTAGAAAATTAATTTTTATTCTTTCATCGCAAAGATTTCACTTCTCTAGTGTTACCCTTGTACGTAAACGTTACTCCTTACACTTGGGAACAATAATAGAAATCTTGACATATCATGTTCCTTCATCCTCCTAGATCAAAATTCATATCCAAAGTACATCCTGCATCCCGCCTCTCTCTTCATCTACCTGAACCATTTAATGCAGGGCCATGTGGTCTTTAATTTAAACTTCTGCTAGCCAATTGGGCTTGTGATTCCTGCTTTGGGTCTCCCCAATTTATTCCCTACATAGAAGACAGGATAATCTTTTATGGACTATAGTTCATCATGTCACACAGCTTCAAACCTTGCAATCATATTCCATTGCATTTTGGATCATAGCTAAATTAATGGCCAAAAATGATTGGTTGAAGGTGATCCCTTCTTACTATCAATATGCATTTCAAACTCATTTTCCATTTCCTCAGTGTTCATCAGCTACCTCAATCCTCTCTCAGTTCCTGGGGCAAACAATGTTCCGTCCTTCACAGAGGCTTGCTCGTGTAGTCGCTCTTACTGGAATACTTGACTTCATCCCTGGGGCAAACTAAACCTTACTTATATATCACATTGCAATTCTACTGACATTGTCCACTGAAAGATTAGTTGGCCTTATTTTGTTCTATAATCATAGCACCCTGTTCTTTCATTTTTAACACTTATTACAGTTTATAACCATTTTTTATTTTCAGTGTATAATAATGTTTATTATTATTTTAGTGCCACAGGATCACACAAGTGTCATTAATGTTATAAAAACAGAACTGTAACCAGAATTTACAGTTCTTCTGAATGAGATGAGGGTAGCATGAAACACTTTTTTCACCCTGCAGAGAACTTCTGGCTATGTCATAGGTAAAAGCTATCAAATATATATTGTATAACTATATTTTGACTTGTAGGTTTAGTTCATGAACGTTTCATATGTTGTTAATCTATTTATTTGCAACATTTCAAAAGATATTCTGGCCTCAACTCTTGAGTCTTCCATTACCTGTCTGTGTGATCTTGGACAAATTATTTAACCTTGGGATCTTTTCTTAGAGAAACTAATAATTAATCATATATCATCAGGTTGAAAATTAAATAAAGAAATACATGTAAAGGTTATAAAACAGACATCCACCCTTAGTCAACATTCAGTGACTGAGGAATCCATGTCTGTTCATCCCCTATATATAGAGCAGTGCCTCCCAATGAAACTGCACATAACAAAAAATAAAAGATAAGTGATGAAGATAAATGAGAATACTTGCTAATTTATGTTACACAAATAATTGTCAAGTTGCAGTTAAATTTAGAGTAAGATTCTATTTAAAATGGGTTTATGTTAGAACTGTCTAAAGTAGTTATGAGAGTAAGCACATTGCACAGTTAAAACTCATGTTGACACGTTATTTAAATTAAATTACTTTTAAAATGTTTTTTCTATTTATTATGTTCAATTTCAAAACCAAAAATGTGTGAAAGAGCTGAGGCAGCCTTATAGAGTTATAATGTGTTCAATTTCAAGGTTATTAAAGAGTCATAGCAACTTAACCTCTGACAATGCCAGGTCTTGTTCTCCTATAATAATTTTTCTCCAAATTAATAAGATGTAGAATTTTTAACAGTGTGACATCCTCATGGATGTTTGCGTTTGTGAACATCATGATGATGCCAGTTCACATTGCAGGTTGATGTAAAAGAACATGCACAGAGAGCCTGTTCTAAGAAACACTTCTATAGCAAGAAAATCCAGGGCCGTAGAAGGTGTAAAAAGATAAACTGAGGCACGTTAAAACTGCCAAGAGTTTATTTGAGCATACACCAATTTGAATCAGGCAATGCTAAATCAATAGTTATTAGGAGTACACCAGAACAGGAGCCAGAAAAGACGCTTTTACAGAGAAGATACAGAAACAAAGCAAGGAAATTGTGTGTGTGTGTGTGTGTGTGTGTGTGTGTGTGTGTGTGTGTGTGTGTGTTCAAGTTTAGGTTCCGTAATTTTTTTTCCAGCTCTGTTGAGATATAATTGACATATAAAATTGTGTAAGTTTGAGGTGTATAATGTTTTGATTGGATTCACATATATTGCAAAATGATTACCACCGTAGCATTATCTAACATCACAGCCACATTATTACTATTTATATTTTGTGGTGAGAACATTTAAGATCTACTCTCTGAGCAGCTTTCAAGTATATAATTGACTATAACTTAAGTGGGTGCCTGATTTGGGAAAGCCTAGTTGCCTCTTTGTGATTGGTTGTTCTTAAATTTCTTTGTCTCTGACTGAAATACATTGACTATGGCTTAGGTTTTGGGCTACAAAGGCATTAGAGTCACCCTAGTCTAATGGTCCCCTTGTTTAACTACTTAAAAAAAAAAAAAAAAAAAAAAAACTATTATGCTACTCTAGAGATGGTTGCTGAAGTGATGAATTTTAATTTTTATTTATTTATTTAGTTATGGCTGTGTTGGGTCTTCGTTTCTGTGCGAGGGCTTTCTCTAGTTGCAGTGAGCGGGGGCCATTCTTCATCGCGGTGCGCAGGCCTCTCACCATCGTGGCCTCTCTTGTTGCGGAGCACAGGCTCCAGACGCGCAGGCTCAGTAGTTGTGGCTCACGGGCTTAGTTGCTCCGTGGCATGTGGGATCTTACCAGACCAGGGCTCGAACCCGTGTCCCCTGCATTGGCAGGCAGATTCTCAACCACTGCGCCACCAGGGAAACCCTGATGAATTTTAAAGAAACACAAATTTTAAACAGGTTAAGAAATGTTGTGTGTGTGTGTGTGTGTGTGTGTGTGTGTGTGCTTGCAAAGAAATAGAGACAATTTTGGAGGAACTTGATTTTCTTGTCCAGTTTGTTTATATACTTTCTTGTTTGTTCAAGTTGTTCTGGTGTCCTCAAATTGATTCAATTTCAATTAGGTTAAATTTTTATTGAGAACCTATGATTTGTCATTCATATTAACATTGACTAGGATAAGAATAATGAAGATCCCTGACAAGCATAACTTAAGCTCATTTATCCATTTTTATAAGTTAAATTTTCTCTCCGATTTCAAATTGAGATATTATTTCTGTCCTATAAATTTCTCTGCACTTAACAACAGCAACAAAACTCCTCTAGGTACACAAGGTATTTTAATATTCAGTAACAATTCCCTTTATACACAAAGGTAATATAAATATCCAATTCACAGATGACAAAAAATAAGATATTATAGGAAAATTAACATCTGCTTTTAATTATAATTAAAATCAAATTTAGGTCCTTTTTAAAACCTCTCAGACTAAAATCTCCACTATGACAAAAAAGCTAGTGGCAACATACTCTTTCAATTATTCACTCTCTGTTATCTAAATACATCATAAGTATGGCACTAGCAATCTTTACAATATTTATCAACATATTTTCCTTTTGATTATATGTT
This sequence comes from Balaenoptera acutorostrata, assembly GCF_949987535.1. NCBI lineage: Eukaryota > Metazoa > Chordata > Mammalia > Artiodactyla > Balaenopteridae > Balaenoptera > Balaenoptera acutorostrata. The sequence goes on along the minus strand of NC_080075.1, from coordinate 23,791,761 downwards.
TTTGTTATTCATGGTGTCCATTTAAGTCACATACTTTGGTAAAATTTTAACCCTTCTTTTTTTTTTTTTTTAACTTCAAAGTTGTCTTTATTGGTGGGTGATTTTTACTGCTATGTTTAACTTCTTTTTGGAATTCTTGGTTATGTTGGATGATCACATCAGCTATAGCTCCATGGTAAGAACATTTACTGGAGGACATTGTAAACATATTTTTTCCCATCAATCTTACACATTTGGAGTTATTCTATGTACTGTGTAATAGGCTCCTACAGTGATGTTTGAGATTTTCAAAAAATTCAGATAGCCATTAAATATTCATTAAAGAAGACTTATCTATATTGTAAATACCATATGAAATATAAGAAATTATCAAATACTAAAAGTGGAAAAACATACATGCATGGAGTGTCAAGTTCTCTTCAGTCATCAAGATGGCTGTGCTGTGTGAATATAAAGTATTTGTTTTGACATGAAGCTAAAAGCACAGGCCTTAAAAATCTTCAAGTCTATGAATCATTGACAAATTAACATGGTATAGATTTCAGGAATCAATTTGGAGAAAATACAGCAATCTACAAATTTAATCTCTATAAATTTAGTATATACTGAATTGGTTTGCTGGTGATTTTAATCATCACATGCTGATTTAGCATTACGTAAATAGTTCATAAAGATGGTGAAAGCATCAGAAATCTAGTTTTTTAGATAATTTGGAAATAATCATTCAGATCCGTAAGGCTACTTTTAAATTACAGGTTAATATTTATCTACTACAAAAGGAAATTTTTAGAAAAATAAGTAAACCTTAGTTTAACTACATGACTTTCCTTTTCAAACCATTCAACCATCATTTTAACTACTTCCGTCAGGCAGTAACAATCCCAAGGCAATTATAACTCTGTTGATATAGAATAACAGGTATAGATTTACCCTACTTCCAGAAATAAGTAAAACAAAGCAAAAGTTGTGAAACAATAGCTCTTAAATACATCAAGCAATGAAGGTCACTTATCCCTAAGAGCTGGAAAACAAACAAGGTGAGCCTGTGTTTGACCCAGCTTGAGAAAGTTTAGAGGCTAGGAAATAGGGTACTCAGGTGGAGACTGATGCACTGCCTGAACTGGAGAGATACCTGAAAGTCCAGAAGATCTGGGTAGTTAGAATTCACAGAACAGAGTTCTAGACAGAAGAGAGCTCCACTAAGAGAGAACTTCAGAGATCCATAGATGGTGCTCTTTGCATATTTAGCTGAAATTACTCAATTCTAGGAAAAGAACTGCCAGACATTATTAGAGATAACTGTGCACAGTACTCATACAGATCTAAGAATAGTACTTCTTCTCACCATATATGTGAAATGTTATGATTCACAGGGACTTGTGTACAAAGCAAGGACTAGTTGTACCTCAATGGTGGGGAATAATAGCCTTAGGCTGACCCTGACTCTGGATCTAACATATCTTAAAAGCCAAATTCTCCCAAATCAAACTTTTATGAAGTAACTTCATATCATATCTGAATAAGTTCCAAGAATAAGAATATAATATTATCACCAGGAAGATAAGTATTTATAGCCAACAGAACTGCATTACATAAAATGATAAAGGAAGATTTTAAGACAAAAGAAAAATTACAACAGATATAAAGTACTGACTTACACAAATGAATGAAGAGTACTGGAAGTGGTAGTTATATAAGTAAATACCTAAGGCTTTTATTATTATTGAAATATCACTAAAAGATAATTGATTGCCTAACATAATTAATGGCAATGCAGTATAGAGTTTATAACATATGTAAAAGTAAAATGTATGACAAATTAGCACAAAACATGAGAGAGGAGAAATGAGAGTATATTATTTTAATGCTCTTATACTGTATGAGACGTGGTATGATATCACATAAAGGTTGAATCTTAAAAAGTTACAAGTGTATACTATGAACCCCAAATCATTCACTAAAGTAACAAAACAAAGAGTTATAACAAATAAGAGAGTTGAAATAGAATCCTAAAAAATATATTATTCTAAAAAAAAAAACAATAAAGAGGAGAAGAGAGCAAAGTACAGATGGGAAAACTTCACAGCAAATGGATGATTATGATAAACCTAACAATATCAATAATAGCAATTAATGTAAATGTTCCTAACACCATGAAAAAAAACAGAGAATGTGAGACTAAATAAAAAAGCATAATCTCATTCTATGCTTCCCTCATGAAAACGTACTTTAAGTAAACAGACACCAAGCTAAAACAAATTTTAAAAAGTTAGACTGGCTGCATTAATATCAAAGTAACTTTCAGAGCAAGGTAGACTACTGGAGATAAAGAAGTTTATTTTATAATGATAAAATATTAATCCAGGAGAATATACCAATCTTAAATGTTTATGCACCAAAGAGTCTAAGTACAAGAGGCAAAATGTCAGAACTACAAGGAGAAATAGAAAAATCCACAGTTGTAGTTAGATTATATTATATTACACTTCTCTCTCAATAATTGATAGAATAAGAAGATAAAAAATCAGAATATAAATGACCTGAACAACACTATCAACCAACATGACCTCTTTGCTGTTTATCCTATACCTTATCTAACAACCAGAAAATGTACATTTTAAAAAAAACCAAACACTTGGTAGATTACCCCAAATAGACCATATTCTTGACCAACAAACATTTCTCAGTATGGATCCACATTATATAAATTATGCTTTCTGGCAGAAAAGGAGTTAAAATAGAAATCAAATAAGAATTCCTGGAAAATCCTCAAATATTTGGAAACCAAATAACACACTTTAAATAATGCATCAATGATTCTTTTTAAAAAAGATAGAAATTAGGAGTTATTTTCAACTGAATAAAATAAAAAAACATGATGTATCAAAATTTGTGAGATGCCAATAAAGCAGTACGTAGGTGGTATTTATAACACTGAACACTAATATTAAAAAAGAACAAAGATCTCAAATCAATGGCTCAGCATCCACTTAAGAAACTTGAAAAGAAAAACAAATGAAACACTGCATAAATAGAAGAAAGACAATAACAAGATCACAGAAAATCATTATGGAAATACAAACAAAATAATAAAGCAAAAGAGCCAAAAAGTTACACCACAAGTTTGTTCTTGAGAAGAACAACATACAAAAGTGAATTGATTTCTACAATTAACAATAAAAAATGGAATTAAAAATAATATTTAAAATAGCATCAAAATATGAAATAGAGATAAATCTGACAAAAGATTTTGAAGACCTGTAGAGTGAAAACTATGAAACACTGATGAAAGAAATTAAAGAATATCTAACAAAATGGATAGGAGTATAGGATTCATGAGTCAGAAGATTCAATATTGTCAAGATGTCTCTTCTCTCCAAAGTTTTCTGTCAGTTCCATGCAATCCTAATCAAAATTTTGGCAGGTGTTTGGTTTTTGCTTTTGTTTTAATTGAAATTAACAAGATGTAATATCTATATGGACATACAAAAGATATAGACTAACAAAAACAACTTTGAAAATGTAGAATGAAGTTGGAAGACTAACAGTATGTAATTACACAAATTATCATAAAGCAACAATAAATGAGAAAATGTGGCACTGATATCAAGTTTGATAAAATAGATGAATGGAACATAACAAAGATTCCAGAAAAAGACTCCCATGTATGGACATTTGATTTTGAAAAAGCTACTTCTGTTTCTCATTCCTCTTAAATAGACAAAAGGAAGAGATTTAGGAATATTTTACTTCTACCAGCTCTGTTGTGACTTTTTAACTTTGTTTATTCTAGCCTAATTGTATTCTATTGTAAGGATGCAATGAATGCATTAATTACCCTTTTAAAATGTTGAATCAGACATACTCATAAAAATTGAAAAACAAAAAAACTGTTGTAATATTCAATGATTATAACATAATAAACTTCTTGTAACCTGAACCCAGAAGTAGAATCTGTTAATACCAGAGAAACCCTTACATGCTCAATTCAAATTATATCCCTGCATAACTCTTAAAAGAGAACCATTAACTCTGGGCTCTCAATTCTGTTCCATTGGTCTATATGTCTATTTTTATGTCAGTAACATAAGTTTTAATTAGTATACCTTTGTAGTGTAGTTTGAAATCAGGAAGTGTGATACTTCCTGATATTCTTTTTCCTCATATTGCTGTGGCTACTGGGGGTCTTTTGTGGTTTTATACAAATTTTAGGATTTTTTTCTATTTCTGTGGAAAATGTAATTGGAATTTTGATAGGACTTTCACTGAATATGTAGATGGCTTTGGGTAGTGTGGACATTTTAATACTATTCATTCTGATTCATGAACATGAGATATCTTTCCATTTGTTTGTGTCTTCTTCAATTTATTTAAACAAAGACTTGTAGTTTTCATTGTACAGATCTATCATTTCCTTGGTTAAATTTTTTCCTTGGTATTTTATTGTTTCGATGCTATCGTGAATGGAATAGTTTTCTTATTTCTTTTTCAGATGTATCATTGTTTGTGCATAGAAATGCAACTGACTTCTGTATGTTGATTTCATATCCTGCCACTTTTCTGAATTTGTTTATTAGTTCCAACAGCGTTATAGTTGAGTCTGGAATTTTTGATGTATAAAATCATATCATCTGCAAATGAAAACAGTTTTACTTCTTTCTTTCTGATTTTGATGCTTTTATTTCTTTGTCTTGCCTAATTGCTCTGGGTAGGACTTCCAGTACTATGTTGAATGAGAGTGGGCATTTCATCTTGTTCCTGATCTTTGAGGAAAAGCTTTTAATTTTTCACCCATTGAGTGTAATGTTAGTTGTTGGTTTGTATTATATGACCTTTATTATGTTGAGTTTATTCTTTATATACCCAAATTGCTGAGGGTATTTATCATGAAAGAATGTAGATTTTTGTCAAATTTTTTTCTGCATCTATTGAGATGATAATATAACTTCTTTATCTTTCCTTCTGTTAATGTAGTGTACATAATTGAGTTGCATATGTTGAACCATCCTTGCATCCTGGGGATAAATTCTACTTGCTCATGGTGTATAATACTTTTAATGTGCTTCTGAATTCACCTTGCTATTATTTTTTTGAGAACTTTTGCCTCTATATTCACTGGGGAACTTGGTCTATCATTTTCTTATCTGGCTTTGCTATTAGGGTAATGCTGACCTCATAGAATAAGTTTGCAATTGTTCCTGCCCCTTCAACTTTTCCAAATGGTTTGAGGATTGGCATTAATTCGTCTTAAATGTTTAGTAGACTTCACCAGCAAAGCCATGTGATCCTGGGAGGTTTTTTTGGGAAGTTTTTGATTACTGATTCAATCTCCTTACTTGTTATTGGTTAGATTTGTTATTTCTTCATAATTAGGGTTAGGGTTAGCAACTTTGTAGGTTGTAAGTTTCTATTTTTGTTAGGTTATCTAATTTGTATGGCATATAATTGTTCTCTGCAGTCTTTTTAGATCCTATGTGTTTCTGTAGTATCATTTGTAATATCTTCATCCATTTCTGATTTTATTTGAGTCTTCTGCATTTTTCTTAATTACTATAACTGAAATTTGTCAATTTTATTTACCTTTTTGAAAAAAACAGCTCTCAGTTTTGTTGATCTTTCCTATTGTTTTTATAGTCTCTATTTAATTTATTTGTGCACTGATCTTTATTATTTCCTTCCTTCTGCTAACTTTAGACTTAATTTATTTTCTTTTGTCTAGTTTTTTGAGGTGCAAATTAAGTTGTTTATTTGAGATCTTTAAAATTTTTGTTACATGTATTTATTGCCATAAATTTCTCCCTCAGAACTGCTTTTGCTGGTTTTGGTATGTTGTGCTTTCATTTTCATTAGTTTCAGAATATTTTTTAATTTTCCTTTTGATTTCTTCTTTGACCCATTTGTTATTCAGAACTGTGTTGCTTAGTTTCCACATATTTGTATATTCCCCAGCCTTCCTCTTGTTGTTGATTTCTAGTTCCATATCATTATGGTGAAAAAAGATATTTGGCATAATTTAAATCTTAAATTTTCTAAGACTTGTTTTTTTTTTTTTTTCTTATCTTATCATATGATATATTCTGAAGAATGCTCCCTGTGTACCTGACAAGAATGTAGATTCTGCTGCTGCATATATAGTCAATTAATTTTTCACAAGAGAACCAAGAACACCCAATATGGAAAGAATAGTCTCTTCAGCAAATGGTGTTGGGAAAACAAGGTAAACACATACAGAAAAATGAAATTAAACCCCTATCTTACACCATTCACAAAAACTAACTCAAAATGGATCAAAGATACCATAAAACTCCTAGAAGAAAACACAGGGAAGAAACTTCTTGACATTGCTCTTGGCAATGACTTTTTGCACATGACACCAAAAACATAAAGAACAAGAGTCAAAATCAACAAGTAGGACTATGTCAAAATGATAAGCCTTTGTACAACAAAATAAATAATCAACAAGATAAAAAGGCAACCTGTGGAATGGGAAAAAAATATTTCCAGACCATACGTTGGATAAGGGGATTAATATGCAAAATATATAAAGATCTCATACAACTCAGTAACAACAACCACAAACAGCCTGATTTAAAAATGGGCATATGAACTAAATAAACATTTTTTCCAAAGAAGACATCCAAATGGCCAATAGGTACATGAAGAGATGCCCAACATCATTAATCATCAGGAAACTGCAAATCAAAACCACAATAAGTGATCATCTCACACCTGTTAGAATGGTTATCATCAAGAAGATGAAAGATAACAAATGTTGGTGAGGATGGCGGAAAAAAATAAATTTGTATACTGTTTGTGGGAAGGTAAATTGGTTCAGCCACTATGGATAACAGTATGGAGTTTCCTTAAAAATTTCAAGTAGAGCTACTACATGATTCAGCAATTCCACTTTGAGGCATATACCCAAAGGAAATTAAAACAGGATATCAAAGAGATATAAGCACTACCATGTTTACTGCAGCATTATTCACAACAGTCAACATATGGAAACAACCTAGATGTCTATCAACAGATGAGTGGATAATGAAGATGTGATATATATCTGTAATAGAATATTATTCATCTATGAGAAGAAAGGAAATCTTGCCAGGTTCAACAACATGTGTAGAACTTGAGCATATTAGCCTGAGATAAGTCAGACAGAAAAAGGCAAATACTGTGTGATATCACTTATTTGTGGGTTCTAAAAAAGGCAAACTTATAAAAACATAGAGTAAAATGGGGATTACTAGGGCCTGGGGATTGGGGGATAGGAGAGATGTTGTATAAGGATACAAACTTACAACTTATAAATAAATAAGTCCTAAAGATTTAATGTAGAATATAGTGATTATAGGCAACAATAATGTATTATAAATATCATACTTACTGAGAGACTAGATCTTAATTATTCCCACCACAGAAAAGACATGATAATTATCTGATGTGATAGAGGTGCTAGTTAACACTACAATGGCAATCAAATTGCAATATATAAATGTATCAGATCAACAGTGCTGTACACCTTAAATTTACACAATGTTATATGTCAAATATATTTGAATTAAAAATTATTTTAAAAAGGTAACCATTAACCTGATTATTATGATAAAACTCATTTGCTTTCCTTTAGAGTTTTACCAGATAAACATAAATCTCTAAATACCACTGTTTATCTTTGCTGAATTATTGAAACATACAATAATGGAATTAAACAGTATGTATTATTTTTGTTTCTGGTTTCTTTGGCTCAAAATTCTGTTTGTGAGTTTCATCCATGTTTTGTAGGTTTAGTAGGTAAATTTCAATTACTGCATAATAATATATTAACATGAATAAACCACAAGTAAGTATCCATTATAGTGTTGATGGACATTTAGGTTGTTTCTTGTTTTTTAAATATTAAACTATTGCTACAATGAACATGTATGTGCTTGTCTTTTGATAAAACATGCATGCATGCATTCTGTTGAATTTTACCTGGGATTAGAATTAGTAAATCATAGCATATGAAAATCTTTTATTTGAAAAGCTAATGCCAACCACTTTGCTAATTTATTTTATAAATTAGTAATCCCATCAGCAATGTATAAGAATTCCAATTGCAACATGTCCTGTCAACACTTGGTATTATCCTTGTTTTTGTCACTTGATGATTGTTAACTCTTCTAGATTTTCATTTGAATATTGTCTCAAATGATGTACCTATTTAAGTCATTATCTATTACATTTTATGACATAATAAGCTATCTGAAGTTTACTGTTTTAAAACAACAATATTTTGCTTACAGTCTGTGAATGAATAATTAGGTCTGATCTCAGCTAGACTCACTCATGCACTTTAACAGTGCAGCTTTGTTTCTGGTGTTGACTAGCTTAAGTTGGATGATGGGGATGACTAAACAACATATTCCTTATCATCTAGCAGGCTAGCCTGAGCTTATTAAACTAGTCAGCTCAGCAGGACCAAGAGCCAGAGTAGAAGCATGAAAGACTTCTTGAAACCTAATCTTATATGAGGTACAACATTGCTTCAGCCATACTTCATTGGCAAAGCAACATTCAAGGTTATCCCAGATTCAAGAACAAGAAGACATCTGTTCTTCATGATGCAAATAATTGAAAATCCACCTTGCAAAGTCATGGACACAAAGATTTAAACTTTGTGACCATTTTGTTTTCAATCTATTACAAAGTGTGTTGTATATTCAAGATACAAAACTTTAGCCATTTTACTTGTGGAAAATATCTTCTTCCACGCAGTGGATTCCTGTTCTCTTTTGGGGGAATAGTATTTTAATAAGCAAAAGTTCTTAATATTAATGTGATTCAATTTATCAGTTCATCTCTTTGTAATTAGTGTTTAAATATTCCATGTAGTAAGACCTTTCCAACTTTGGAATTATATGTGTTCCCCTGTATTATCTTTTAAATGCTATCCAGAATAGCTGCTTAAACTCGGATATGCAATCTATTTGAAACTGTTTTTTGTGTTGGGGGGGGTGGTCAATACTTTCCCCACATTTATAGGAATTATCTCAATGCAATGTTAAAAAGACCAACAATTCTCTTTACTCTGTTGTGATATCTTGATACGAGATTAATAAATTAATGAAGTTACTGGCCATACAGGCATTGGTCAGTCTGTTTCTTGTTTTTTATTTGGTCTATTTGTGTGCCTTTGCACCAAACACACTGTTGTAATTCAGACACCATTTTAACATGTCTTGTTATCACTTATAGTGAGGATGCCCATTTTATCTTTCTTCTTAATAGTGTCTTGGCTATTCTGGGCCATTTACCTTCACATATAAAGTTAAGAATCATTATATAAGTTTCTAAAAGAAAGTCTTTTGGAAGATAGATTGAGATGTTATTAATTACACAAATCAATTATTCCCAATTGATATGTTGCCATAGCAAGTCTTCCAGTTGATGAATAATCCATTGTCTACGTAAAACTATAGCAGTCCATTGGATTCTCTTTATTAAGTTGTGCACATGGGTTGTTAGATTTCATCCATGTTTTTTTATACAAATTTAAGTTGTATCATTTGAAAATTTTATATTTTGTGTGTTGCAAATATGGAGAAATTTAAATAATCTTTACATCATTTCTGTACATCATTGCAACCTTGCTAAATTCACTTATTTATTCTGATTGTTAAACTTTAAAAAAGTTTCTGTGTATCAGTCATATCATGTGGGAATAATACTGTTTTGTTTCTTCCTTTCCAGTTCTATACCATTTATTCTTTTTCTTGTCTTAACAGACTGGCTACATAGGGGTAGTAGATATGCTGTGTAATGTAATTATTAGTCTCAAATGAAAGCATTTATCATATCATTAAGTATAATATTTTCTTTAGAGTTTGTAAGAGTCCTATCATTTTATCTAACTTCCCTTCTTTTCATAATTCACTAAGCGTTTTGTCATTATTTTTAAATTTTAGATCAATCTTCAATATCCAGAATAAATCCAAATTGGTCATATTTAGTCTTATATATAAAGAGATGGATAGCTTTTGATAACATTTAAAAATAATTTTTATTAATGTTCATGATTAAGATTAGATTGTAATTTCCTTTTTCTTATTATTTTTGTTATGACTGAATATCACACTGGCTTCACAAAATATGCTGGAGATGTCCATTTTTTGTAACCTCTGGAAATGTTCCATTTAGATTAGTGGTTAGCTCTGTCTGTGTAGGGTAAAATTCACTATCAAAGCCTGAGATATTATTTAGGTGAGAAATTTTAATGTCTTTTTAACTCTAGAACTATTCAGAGTTTCTGTTCTTTATTGTAATTATTTAAAAGTTGTATTTTTCTAGGATATAGCCATTTCATTTACATTTTTGTATATTGACAAATTATTTTAATGATATGCTTTTTCATCTCTTTATGTATGTTCTGGGTATATATCCTTTAATTTGCTTCCTTAACTATTTGTGCTTTTTTCTTTATTTTTATTTTATTTTATTTATTTTTTTATACAGCAGGTTCTTATTAGTCATCAATTTTTTACACATCAGTATATACATTTCAATCCCAATCACCCAATTCATCACACCACCACCACCATCCCCCTACCACTTTCCCCCCTTGGTGTCGATACATTTGTTCTTTACATCTCTGACAATTTCCACCCTGCAAACCGGTTAATCTGTACCATTTTTCTACGTTAAATATATATGTGTTAATATATGATATTTGCTTTTCTCTTTCTGACTTACTTCACTCTGTATGACAGTCTCTAGATCCATCCACGTCTCAACAAATGACCCAATTTTGTTCCTTTTTATGGCTGAGTAATATGCCATTGTATATATGTACTACATCTTCTTTATCTATTCGATGAGCATTTAGTTTGCTTCCATGACCTGGCTATTGTAAATAGTGCTGCAATGAACATTGGGGTGCATGTGTTTTTTGAATTATGGTTTTCTCTGGGTATATGCCCAGTACTGAGATTGCTGGATCATATGGTAATTCTATTTTTAGATTTTCAAAGAACCTCCATACTGTTCTCCATAGTGGCTGTATCAATCTACATTCCCACCAACAGTGCAAGAGGGTTCCCTTTTCTCCACACCCTCTCCAGCATTTGTTGTTAGTAGATTTTCTGATGATGCCCATTCTAACTGGTGTGAGGTGACACCTCATTGTAGTTTTGATTTGCATTTCTCTAATAATTAATCATGTTGAGCAGCTTTTCATGTGCTTCTCGACCAGCTGTTTGTCTTCTTTGGAGAAAAGTCTACTTAGGTCTTCTGCCCATTTTTGGATTGGTTGTTTGTGTTTTTAATATTGAGCTGCATGAGCTGTTTATATATTTTGGAGATTAATCCTTTGTCTTTTGATTCATTTGCAAATATTTTCTCCAATTCTGAAGTTTCTCCTTTCATCTTGTTTATGGTTTCCTATGCTGTGCAAAAGCTTTGAAGTTTCATTAGGTCCCATTTGTTTATTTTTGTTTTTATTTCCATTACTCTAGGAGGTGGATCAAAAAAGATCTTCCTGTGATTTATATCAGAGTGTTCTTCCTATGTTTTCCTCTAAGAGTTTTATAGTGTCTGGCCTTACATTTAGGTCTTTAATCCATTTTGAGTTTATTTTTGTGTATGGTGTTAGGGAGTGTTCTAATTTCACTCTTTTACATGTAGCTTTCCAGTTTTCCCAGCACCACTTATTGAAAAGACTGTCTTTTCTCCATTGTATATCCTTGCCTCTTTTGTCATAGATTAGTTGATCATAGGGGTGTGGGTTTACCTCTGGGCTTTCTATCTTGTTCCATTGATCTATATTTCTGTTTTTGTGCCAGTACCACACTGTCTTGATGACTGTAGCTTTATAGTGTAGTCTGAAGTCAGGGAGTCTGATTCCTCCAGCTCCGTTCATTTCCCTCAAGACTGCTTTGGTGGAGTCGGAGAAGATGGTGGAACAGTAAGACGTGGATATCACCTTCCTCCCCACAGATACATCAGAAATACATCTACACGTGGAAATGATCCTATAGAACACCCACTGAACGCTGGCAGAAAACCTCAGACCTAGCAAAAGGCAAGAAACTCCCCACATACCTGGGCAGGGCAAAAGAAAAAAGAAAAAACAGAGACAAAAGAATAAGGACGGGACCTGCACCAGTGGGAGGGAGCTGTGAAGGAGGAAAGGTTTAGATACACTACGAAGCCTCTTTGCGGGCAGAGACTCAGTGGGGTGGAGGGTCAAGCTTCAGAGCCGTGGAGAAGAGCACAGTAACAAGGGTGTGGAGGGCAAAGTGGAGAGATTCCTGGACAGAGGATCGGTGCTGACCAGCACTCACCATCCCCAGAGGCTTGTCTGCTAACCCACTGGGGTGGGCAGGGGCTGGGGGCTGTGGCTCGGGCTTTGGTCCTATTGCAGGGAGAGGACTGGGGTTGGCAGTGTGAACACAGCCTGAAAGGGTTAGTGTACCATGGCTAGCTGGCAGGGAGTACAAGAAAAAGTCTGGACCTGCCTGAGAGGCAAGAGACTTTTTCTTCCCTATTTATTTCCTGGTGTGCTAGGAGAGGGGATTAAGAGTGCTGCTTAAAGGAGCTCCAGAGATGGGCACGAGCCACGGCTATCAGCGCGGACCCCAGAGATGGGCATGAGACGCTAAGGCTGCTGCTGCCGCCACCAAGAAGCCTGTGTGCAAGCACAGGTCACTATCGACACCTCCCCTCCTGGGAGCCTGTGCAGCCCACCACTGCCAGGGTCCCGTGATCCAGGGATAACTTCCGCAGGAGAACGCATGGCACGCCTCAGGATGCTGCAATGTCACACTGGCCTCTGCCACCACAGGCTCGCCCCACATCCGTACCCTGCCCTCCCACAGCCTGAGTAATCCAGAGCCCCCAAATCAGCTGCTCCTTGAACCCCATCCTGTCTGAGTGAAAAACAGAAGCCCTCAGGCGACTTACATGCAGAGTTGGGGCTAATACAAAGCTGAACCCTGGGAGCTGTGTGAACAAAGAAGAGAAAGGGATATCACTCCCAGCAGCCTCAGGAGCAGTGGATTAAATCTCCACAATCAACTTGATGTACCCTATATCTGTGGAATACCTGAATAGAAAACGAATCATTCCAAATTGAAGAGGTGGACTTTGGGAACAAGATATATTATTTTTTCGCTTTTTCCTCTTTTTGTGAATGTGTATGTGTATGCTTCTGTGTGAGATTTTGTCTGTATAGCTTTGCTTTCACCATTTGTCCTAGCGTTCTGTCTGTTCTTTTTTTTTTAATTTTTTTCTTAATAATTATTTTTTATTTGAATAACTTTATTTTATTTTATCTTACTTTATTTTATTTTATCTCCTTTCTTTCTTTCTTTATAGATTTTCTCCCTTTTATTCTGAGCCGTGTGGATGAAAGGCTCTTGGTGCTCCAGCGAGGAGTCAGTGCTGTGCCTCTGAGGTGGGAGAGCCAACTTCAGGACACTGGTCCACAAGAGACCTCCCAGCTTCATGTAATATCAAATGGAGAAAATCTCCGAGAGATCTCCATCTCAACACCAAGACACAGCTTCACTCAACCAGCAAGTTACAGTGCTGGACACCTTATGACAAACAACTAGCAAGACAGGAACACAATCCCACCCATTAGCAGAGAGGCTGGCTAAAATCACAATGAGGCCACAGACACCCCTAAACACACCACCAGACGTGGACCTGCTCACCAGAAAGAAAAGATCCAACCTCATCCACCAGAACACAGGCACTAGTCGCCTCCACCAGGAAACCTACACAACTCACTGAATCAACCTTAGTCACTGGGGACAGACACCAAAAACAATGGAAACTATGAACTTGCAGCCTGCGAAAAGGAGACCCAAAACACAGTAAGTTAAGCAAACTGAGAAGACAGAGATACACACAGCATATGAAGGAGCAAGGTAAAAACCCACCAGACCTAACAAATGAAGAGGAAATAGGCAGTCTACATGAAAAAGAATTCAGAATAATGATAGTAAAGATGATCCAAAAATCCTGGAAATAGAATGGAGAAAAAACAAGAAACATTTAACAAGGACCTAGAAGAACTAAAGAGCAAACAGTGATGGATAACACAATACATGAAATTAAAAATTCTCTAGAAGGGATCAATAGCAGAATAACTGAGGCAGAAGAACGGATAAGTGACCTGGAAGACAAAATAGTGGAAATAACTACTGCAGAGCAGAATAAAGAAAAAAGATTGAAAACAATTGAGGACAGTCTCAGAGACCTCTGGGACAACATTAAACACACCAACATTCGAATTATAGGGGTCCCAGAAGAAGAAGAGAAAAAGAAAGGGACTGAGAAAATATTTGAAGAGATTATAGTTGAAAACTTCCCTAATATGGGAAAGGAAATAGTTAATCAAGTCCTGGAAGCACAGAGAGTCCCATATAGGATAAATCCAAGGAGAAACACACCAAGACACATATTAATCAAACTATCAAAAATTAAATATAAAGAAAACATATTAAAAGCAGCAAGGGCAAAACAACAAACAACACACAAAGGAATCCCCATAAGGTTAACAGCTGATCTTTCAGCAGAAACTCTGCCAGCCAAAAGGGGGTGGCAGGAAATATTTAAAGTGATGAAGGAGAAAAACCTACAACCAAGATTACTCTACCCAGCAAGGATCTCATTCAGATGTGATGGAGAAATTAAACCTTTACAGACAAGCAAAAGCTAAGAGAATTCAGCACCACCAAAGCAGCTTTAAAACAAATGCTAAAGGAACTTATCTAGGCAGGAAACACAAGAGAAAGAAATGACCTACAATAAACCAAAACAATTAAGAAAATGGGAATAGGAGCATACATATCGATAATTACCTTAAATGTAAATGGATTAAATGCTCCCACCAAAAGACACAGACTGGCTGAATGGATAAAAAAACAAGACCCATATATATGCTGTCTACAAGAGACCCACTTCAGACCTAGAGACACATACAGACTGAAAGTGAGGGGATGGAAAAAGATAGTCCATGCAAATGGAAATCAAAAGAAAGCTGGAGTAGCAATTCTCATATCAGACAAAATAGTCTTTAAAATAAAGACTATTACAAGAGACAAAGAAGGACACTATATAATGATCAAGGGATCGATCCAAGAGGAAGGTATAACAATTGTAAATATTTATGCACCCAACATAGGAGCACCTCAATACATAAGGCAAATACTAACAGCCATAAAAGGGGAAATCGACAGTAACACAATCATAGTAGTGGACTTTAACACCCCACTTTCACCAATGGACAGATCATCCAAAATGAAAATAAATAAGGAAACACAAGCTTTAAATGATACATTAAACAAGATGGACTTAATTGATATTTATAGGACATTCCACCCAAAAACAACAGAGTACACATTTTTCTCAAGTGCTCCTTGAACATTCTTCAGGATAGATCATATCTTGGGTCACAAATCCAGCCTTAGTAAATTTAAGAAATTTGAAATTGTATCAAGTATCTTTTCTGGCCACAACACTATGAGACTAGATAAGAATTACAGGAAAATATCTGTAAAAAATACAAACACATGGAGGCTAAACAGTACACTACTTAATAACCAAGAGATCACTGAAGAAATCAAAGAGGAAATCAAAAAATACCTACAAAGAATGACAGTGAAAACCTATGGGATGCAACAAAAGCAGTTCTAAGAGGGAAGTTTAGAGCAATAAAATCCTACCTTAAGAAACAGGAAACATCTCAAATAAACAACGTAACCATTCACCTAAAGCAATTAGAGAAAGAAGAACAACAACAACAAAAAAAACCAAAGTTAACAGAAGGAAAGAAATCGTAAAGATCAGATGAGAAATAAATGAAAAAGAAATGAAGGAAATGATAGCAAAAATCAATAAAACTAAAAGCTGGTTCTTTGAGAAGATAAACAAAATTGATAAACCATTAGCCAGACTCATTAAGAAAAAAAGGGAGAAGACTCAAATCAATAGATTTAGAAATGAAAAAGGTGAAGTAATAACTGACACTGCAGAAATACAAAGGATCATGAGAGATTACTACAAGCAACTCTATGACAATAAAAAGGACAACCTGGAAGAAATGGACAAATTCTTAGAAATGCACAACCTGCTGAGACTGAACCAGGAAGAAATAGAAAATATGAACAGACCAATCACAAGCACTGAAATTAAAACTGTGATTAAAAATCTTCCAACAAACAAAAGCCCAGGACCACATGGCTTCACAGGCGAATTCTAACAAACATTTAGAGAAGAGCTAACACCTATCCTTCTCAAACTCTTCCAAAATATAGCAGAGGGAGGAACAATCCCAAACTCATTCTACGAGGCCACCATCACCCTGATACCAAAACCAGACAAAGATGTCACAAAGAAAGAAAACTACAGGCCAATATCAGTGATGAACATAGATGCAAAAATCCTCAACAAAATACTAGCAAACAGAATCCAACAGCACATTAAAAGGATCATACACCATGATCAAATGAGGTTTATTCCAGGAATGCAAGGATTCTTCAATATATGCAAATCAATCAATGTGATACACCATATTAACAAACTGAAGAAGAAAAACCATATGATCATCTCATTAGATGACAAGAAAGATTTTGACAAAATTCAACACCCTTTTATGATAAAAACCCTGCAGTATGTAGGCATAGAGGGAACTTTCCTCAACATCATAAAGGTCATATATGGCAAACACACAGCCAACATCATTCTCAATGGTGAAAAACTGAAACCATTTCCATTAAGCTCAGGAACAAGACAAGGTTACCGAGTCTCACCACTATTATTCAACATAGTTTTGGAAGTTTTAGTCACAGCAATCAGAGAAGAAAAAGAAATAAAAGGAATCCAAATTGGAAAAGAAGAAGTAAAGCTGTCACTGTTTGCAGATGACATGATACTCTACATAGAGAATCCTAAAGATGCTACCAGAAAACTACTAGAGCTAATCAATGAATTTGGTAAAATAGCAGGATACAAAATTAATGCACAGAAATCTCTGGCATTCCTATACACTGATGATGAAAAATCTGAAAGTGAAATCAAGAAAACACTCCCATTTACCACTGCAACAAAAAGAGTAAAATATCTAGGAATAAACCTACCTAAGGAGACAAAAGACCTGTATGCAGAAAATTATAAGACACTGAGGAAAGAAATTAAAGATGATACAAATAGATGGAGAGATATACCATGTTCTTGGATTGGAAGAATCAACATTGTGGAAATGACTCTACTGTCCAAAGCAATATACAGATTCAATGTAATCCCTATCAAACTACCACTGGCATTTTTCACAGAACTAGAACAAAAAAATTCACAATTTGTATGGAAACACAAAAGACCCTGAATAGCCAAAGCAATCCTGAGAACGAAAAATGGAGGAATCAGGCTTCCTGACTTCAGACTATACTACAAAGCTACAGTAATCAAGACATTACGGTACTGGCACAAAAACATAAATATAGATCAATGGAACAGGATAGAAAGCCCAGAGGTAAACCCACACACATATGGTCACCTTATCTTTGATAAAGGAGGCAAGCATATACAGTAGAGAAAAGACAGCCTCTTCAATAAGTGGTGCTGGGAAAACTGGACAGGTACATGTAAAAGTATGAAAATTGAACACTCCCTAAAACCATACACAAAAATAAACTCAAAATGGATTAAAGACCTAAATGTAAGGCCAGACACTATCAAACTCTTAGAGGAAAACATAGGCAGAACACTCTATGACATAAATCACAGCAAGATCCTTTTTGATCCACCTCCTAGAGAAATGGAAAGAAAAACAAAAATAAACAAATGGGACCTAATGAAACTTAAAAGCTTTTGCACAGCAAAGGAAACCATAAACAAGACCAAAAGACGACCCTCAGAAAGGGAGAAAATATTTGCAAATGAAGCAACTGACAAATAATTAATCTCCAAAATTTACAAGCAGCTCATGCAGCTCAATAACCAAAAAACAAACAACCCAATCCAAAAATGGGCAGAAAACATAAATAGATATTTCTCCAAAGAAGATATACAGATTGCCAACAAACACGTGAAAGAATGCTCAACATCATTAATCATTAGAGAAATGCAAATCAAAACTACAATGAGATATCATCTCACACCAGTCAGAATGGCCATCATCAAAAAATCTAGAAACAATAAATGCTGGAGAGAGTGTGGAGAAAAGGGAACACTCTTGCATTGTTGGTGGGAATGTAAGTGGATACAGCCACTATGGAGAACAGTATGGAGGTTCCTTAAAAACTAAAAATAGAACTACCATATGACCCAGAAAACCCACGATGGGGCATATACCCTGAGAAAACCATAATTCAAAAAGAGTCATGTACCAAAATGTTCATTGCAGCTCTATTTACAATAGCCAGGACATGGAAGCAACCTAAGTGTCCATCATCAGATGAATGGATAAAGAAGATGTGGCACGTATAAACAATGGAATATTACTCAGCCATAAAAAGAAACGAAATTGAGATATTTGTAGTGAGGTGGATGGACCTAGAGTCTGTCATACGGACTGAAGTAACTCAGAAAGAGAAAAAAATATATTGTATGCAAACACATATATATGGAATCTAAGAAAAAAAAATGTTATGAAGAATCTAGGGGTAAGACAGGAATAAAGATACAGACCTACTAGAGAATGGACTTGAGGATACGGGGAGTGGGAAGGGTAAGCTGGGACAAAGTAAGAGTGTGGCATGGACATAGATGCACTACCAAACGTAAAATAGATAGCTAGTGGGAAGCAGCTGCATAGCACAGGGAGATGAGCTCAGTGCTTTGTGACCACCTAGAGGGGTGGGATAGGGAGTGTGGGAGGGAGGGAGATGCAAGAGAGAAGAGATATGAGGACATATGTATATGTATAACTGATTCACTTTGTTATAAAGCAGAAACTAACACACCATTGTAAAGCAATTATACTCCAATAAAGATGTTAAAAAAAAACCCAAAACACTGCTTCGGCTATTCGGAGTCTTTTGTGTCTCTGTGCAAATTTTAAGTTTTTTGTTCTAGTTCCGTAAAAAATGCCATTGGTAATTTGATAGGGATTGCATTGAATCTGTAGAGTGCTTTGCGTAGTGTAGTCATTTTCACAATATTGATTCTTCCAATCCAAGAACATGGTATATCTCTCCATCTGTTGGTGTCATCTTTAATTTCTTTCATCAGTGTCTTATAGTTTTCTGCAAACACATCTTTTGTATCCCTAGGTAGGTTTATTCCTAGGTATTTTATTCTTTTTTTTGGAATGGTAAATGGGAGTGTTTTCTTAATTTCTCTTTCAGATTTTTCATCATTAGTGTATAGGAACGCAAGAGGTTTCTGTGCATTAATTTTGGATCCTGCAACTTTACCAAATTCATTGATTAGCTCTAGTAGTTTTCTAGGGGCATCTTTAAGATTCTCTATGTATAGTATCATGTCATCTGCAAACAGAGACAGTTTTACTTCTTCTTTCTCAATTTGTATTCTTTTATTTCTTTTTCTTCTCTGACTGCTGAGGCTAGGACTTCCAAAACTATGCTGAATAATAGTGATGAGAGTGGACATCCTTGTCTTGTTCCTGATCTTAGAGGAAATGGTTTCACTTTTTCACCATTGAGAATGATGTTGGCTGTGGGTTTGTCATATATGGTCTTTATTATGTTGAGGTAGGCTCCCTCTATGCCCACTTTCTGGAGAGTTTTTATCATAAATGGGTGTTGAATTTTGTCAAAAGTTTTTTCTGCATCTATTGAGATGATCATATGGTTTTTATTTTTCAATTTGTTAATATGGTGTATCACATTGACTGATTTGCATATATTGAAGAATCCTTGCATACCTGGGTAAAATCACACTTGATCATGGTTTATGATTCTTTTAATGTGTTGTTGGATTCTGTTTGCTAGTATTTTTCCATCTTTATTCATCAGTGATATTGGTCTGTAATTTTCTTTTTTTGTAGTATCTTTGTCTGGTTTTGGTGTCAAGGTGATGGTGGCCACATAGGATGAATTTGGGAGTGTTCCTTCCTCTGAAAATTTTTAGAAGAGTTTGAGAAGGATGGGTGTTAGCTCTTCTCTAAATATTTGATATAATTCAGCTGTGAAGTCTTCTGGTCCTGGACTTTGTTTATTGGAATTTGTTTAATTACAGTTTAAATTTCACTACTTGTGATTGATCTGTCCATATTTTCTATTGCTTCCTGGTTCAGTCTTGGAAGGTTTTAGCTTTCTAAGAATTTGTCAATTTCTTCCAGGTTGTCCATTTTTTTGGCATAGAGTTGCTTGTAGTAGTCTCTTAGGATGTTTTGTATTTCTGCAGTGTCTGTCGAAATTTCTCCTTTTTCATTTCTAATTTTATTGATTTGAGTCCTCTCCCTCTTTTTCTTGATGAGACTGGCTAATGGTTTATCAATTTTGTTTATCTTCTCACAGAACCAGCTTTTAGTTTTATTGATCTTTACTATTGTTTTCTTTGTTTCTATTTCATTTATTTCTGTTCTGATCTTTATGATTTCTTTCTTTCTGCTAACTTTGGGTTTTGTTTGTTCTTTTTTCTCTAGTTACTTTAGGTGTAAAGTTAGATTGTTTATTTGAGATTTTTCTTGTTTCTTGAGGTAGGGTTGTATAGCTATAAACTTCCCTCTTAGAACAGCTTTTGCCACATCCCATAAGTTTTGGATTGTCGTGTTTTCATTGTCATTTGTCTCTAGGTATTTTTTGATTTCCTCTTTGATTTCTTCAGTGATCTCTTGGTTATGTAGTAACGTATTGTTTTGCCTACATGTGTTTGTGTTTTTTATGTTTTTTCCCTTGTAGTTCATTTCTAATCTCATAGTGCTGTGATCAGAAAAGATGCTTAATATGATTTCAATTTTCTTAAATTTACTGGGGCTTGATTTGTGACCCAAGATGTGACCTATCCTGGACAATGTTCCATGCACACTTGAGAAGAAAGTGTAATCTGCTTGTTTTGGATAGAATGTTCCATAAATATCAATTAAATCTATCTGATCTATTGTGTCATTTAAACCTGTGTTTCCTTATTAATTTTCTGTTTTGATGATCTGTCCATTTGTGTAAGTGAGGTGTTAACATCCCCCACTATTATTGTGTTACTGTTGACTTCCTCTTTTAGAGCTGTTAGCAGTTGCCTTATGTATTGAGTTTCTCCTATGTTGGGTGCATATATATTTATAATTGTTATATTTCTTCTTGGATTGATCCCTTGATCATTATGTACTGTCCTCCCTTGTCTCTTCTAACTTTCTTTATTTTAAAGTCTGTTTTTTCTGATATAAGTATTGCTACTCCAGCTTTCTTTTGATTTCCATTTGCATGGAATATCTTTTTCCATCCCCTCACTTTCAGTCTGTATGTGTCTGTAGATCTGTAGTGGGTCTCTTGTAGACAGCATATATATGGGTCCTGTTTTTGTATCCATTCAGTGAACCTGTGTCTTTTGCTTGGAGCATTTATTCCATTCACATTTAAGGTAACTATTAATATGTATGTTCTTATTATCATTTTCTTAATTGTTTTGGGTTTGTTTTTGTAGGTCCTTTTCCTCTCTTGTGTTTCCCACTTAGAGAAGTTCCTTTAGCATTTGTTGTAGAACTTGTTTTGTGGTGCTGAATTCTCTTAGCTTTTGCTTGTCTGTAAAGCTTTTGATTTCTCTGTCGAATCTGAATGAGATCCTTGCTGGGTAGAGTAATATTGGTTGTAGTTTCTTCCCTTTCATCACTTTAACTATATCATGCCACTCCCTTCTGGCTTGTAGAGTTTCTGCTGAGAAATCAGCTCTTAACCTTATGGGAGTTCCCTTGTATGTCATTTGTCATTTTTCCCTTGCTGCTTTCAATAATTTTTCATTGTCTTTAATTTTTGTCAGTTTGATTACTATGTGTCTCAGTGTGTTTCTCCTTGGATTTATCCTGTATGGGACTCTCTGCACTTCCTGGACTTGGGTGGCTATTTACTTTCCAATGTTAGGGAAGTTTTCGACTATAATCTCTTCAAATATTTTGTCAGTCCTTTCTCTCTCTCTTCTTCCTCTGGCACCCCTATAATGCAAATGTTGTTGCATTTTATGCTGTCCCAGTGGTCTCTTAGGCTGTCTTCATTTCTTTTCATTCTTTTTTCTTTATTCTGTTCTGCAGCGGTGAATTCCACCATTCTGTCTTCCAGGTTACTTATCCGTTCTTCTGCTCAGTTTTTCTGCTATTGATTCCTTCTAGTGTAGTTTTGACTTCAGTTATTGTATTGTTCATCTCTGTTTGTTTGTTCTGTAATTCTTCTAGGTCTTTGTTAAACATTCCTTGCATCTTCTCCATCTTTGCCTCCATTGTTTTTCCGAGGTCCTGGATCATCTTCACTATCATTATTCTGAATTCTTGTTCTGGAAAGTTGCCTATCTGCAGTTCATTTAGTTGTTTTTCTGGGGTTTTATCTTGTTCCTTCATCTGGTACATAATCCTCTGCCTTTTCATCTTGTCTATCTTTCTGTGAATGTGGTTTTTCTTCCACAGGCTGCAGGATTGTAGTTCTTCTTCCTTCTACTGTCTGCCCTCTGGTGGATGAGGCTATATAAGAGAATTTGTGCTTTTTTCTTTTTGTGATCATTGTAGTCACATGTTTTATTAATTTGTGGGACTTTTGGAATTAATTTTAGCTTTGCTAATACTCTGTCTTGTCCTTGTTTTATGGTGCATTACATCATTTACTATTGTTTTTCTTCCTTTAAACTTCTGAGAAGTTTTCTTGGCTATTCTTTCTATGTTTTGAAGTTATGGCATACATTTTCTTTAATTTTTAATTCTTAATAAAATTTATATTTAGAAATTTGCACACATTTTTAATTCCAAATTATTTTTAAACAGAAGTAATGTTGTGATGGTTATCTTTGTAGCTTTTCTGAATCCTTCATGATCACATAAAATTCAGTGACAGTAACTTGCTTTTCTTAGGATGATATCCATGTTCTATGAGCTAGGTGCTTTCAGGGGCAGTAGTACTAGTCTTTTTGACTTATATCTTGTGTTGAAGAATATCATACCTATCAGGGCATTGGGGTGAGAGAGAAAAATGACCCATTATCCTTAAGTAATGAGAGGGAGCTCCAACGTCTAGTACACATTTACCTGGAGTTTAGCTTCTATATCATACAGCTTGTGGGAATGAGAATTATTTGTGGTTTGTCTCTTCCAGGAAAATGCCATAGCTCTTGACTGGGAGCTAGGGAATGAGGGCAGTTAATGTTAACCATACCCACTCAGAGTGGAGCTTTGGTCACACTGAACTGAGGATAGAGGCAGAAAGTGGATTATGGCTCAGGTACTACAGACTCTCACTCTTCTTACTGAGATTTAGTAGAATTTCTTGAATAAAGATATTTTCATTTGATGTATGCACTTAGGAATTTTCCCAAGACTTTTACTTTATATATAACTTTTAGCAGTTATGGTTGTTTCACTGGGGAGCATATCCATGGAGTTCCTCATACTGTCATTCATGAAGTGCTCCCTTATTTTTTCTGTCCTATCATCTATACTTTTATTTTTTCATTGGCCTATCTGCTCCTCTCCAGCAAAAATTTTCTTTTACAACAGAGGTTATTAAGCTACTGCCCATAAAGCAAATCAGTCTCAGTGCCTAATTTTGTAAATAAAATTTTGTTGGAATACAGTTATTCCCATATGTGTATGTGTTGTCTATGCCTTCCTTTGCTGACTTTGTGTTATAATGGCAGAAATGATCAGCTGTTACAAAGACCACATGTCGTAGAAAGTCTAAAATATTTGTTATCCTGACCTTTACAGAAAAACATTGATGATATTAGTGGTCTTAGTGGCTCCATAATGAATACTTTGACAGCATTGGAGAGAGGTTATAGTAAGCCATGAGGGCTGATGATATTTGGCCCTTTTTGAAGTTGTAAGTAACCTAAGTCTTTTTGCTCTATTAGTGTGAGAAGTGCTATGGCAAGTACGATGGGAATAATTAGTTGAAAGGATATTAATTATAGACATGTTTTTAGGAAGAGGAATCTAATTTCTGGCAAAAAAGTTTAAGTTTTACACAATTACCAGGCTCTGCCACCATCAAAAAACCTGTTCATGGGCAGGGCTGTATATAACTTAATTGAATTTAGATTATATCATCTATTAGTGTGAAGACGCTTTTGTAAAGTAGGTCTTATTTCTCTTGTTCTTTTGTACTGGGAGAAATATACAGTAGACAGGAACCAATCTGGATTACTCCAGTCTGAACTCAGATTATGTAGATTATGTGGAATCATTAAACAAATAAACCATTCATAGTGATTACACCACTAAGATGTCCTGATCCAACATTGAGGTCATAAACCCTATTGTCCATATGAACTCTAGAGTAGGACTATGCTGTTATCCCTAGGGTAACTTGTTCCATTGATCAATATTTTGGATCAATAAGTGATAAAGTATTTTGACAAATTTGTCTAGAATTTAATCATTTGGGGGTTATTTTGTTCTCTGGGATCACCCCTACTGAAATTGCTAGCCCATTTAAAATTGTTATCCCTTGAATTCATTTTTTGTTTTATTATTTTTAGACTAGTTAAATAAAGCACCATAAGGTCTTCTCATCTTATTATGCTATTCCTGCCTTTTCATGGGAAGGTCAATTTCACCGATTAAAACTTTTTTGAAATTCTGTTTTGGTGAATTCCTATTCTCCCTACTTTATCATTTTTTTTCAACTATTGGGTTTAGATACTGAGTGAAGTAAGTCAGACAAAGACAAATATCATATGATATCACTTATATGTGGAATCTAAAAACAGGGTAAAAATGAACTTACCTACAAAACAGAAATAGAATTACAAATGTAGAAAACAAACTTATAGTTACCAGGGAGTAAGGTGGGGGGGGGGCACAATTCAAGAGATAGGGATTGACATATACACACTACTATATATAAAATAGATAACTAATAAGGTCCTACTGTATAGCACAGGGAACTCTACTCAATACTCTGTAATGACATATATGGGAAAAGAATCTAAAAAAGAGTGGATATATGTATACTTATAACTGAGTCTCTTTATTGTACACCTGAAACTGAAAGCTGTAAATCAACTATACTCCAATAAATATTTTAAATATATATATACTTTTAAACTTTTACTTCCATATATATTAGAAAATTCTTATAATGTTATGTTTAATATTTTATAAATATTCTCCTATTTGTTTCCCCATAATATTACTCTCTTTTTAAAAAATATTCTTTTTTATTTGTTGATTAGAACGTTATCTCGAACACTTCCTTCATATAAATTATGCTAACTTTTTGAATCCTTAGATAATTACAATTATTTTCCTGACAGGTAAATAATATTTTAACTGGGAATAGTATTCTTGGGTCTCTGTCCTTTAATTTTTATTCTATATGAGGCTGTTCACTTATAGTCTCCTCTGCTTGCAAAGGAGAAGTCTGTTGTTAATTTTTTTTCTCTGTTAAAATATTTGTCTTTAGCTTGATAATCATTAATATGGATATTTCATTTTAATTTTTATTTGTTTTTTTGCATTAATCTTTCCTGGGCTTTGTGGAAGGAAGCCTTCCATTGTGCAGGGTCAATTTCTTAGTTACATAATGAACATTTTTTCTCTACTAATTGAGTCTAACTATATTTCTCCTTATATTTTTCTTTTTATGGAAGGCTTATATGTCCCATGTTACAGCTCATGTATGAGTATACCAAGTTACTTACATTTTCACTCATTTTTCTATCTTTTTAAATTTTATCTATAAATTTTAAGATATTTCTTCCACTGAGAATTCAAGGAAATTTTGCTGTTTCTTAGTATTGATCATCTCACTTCTACTTTTTCTACTACATTTCCAAATTCAAAATTCTTGATCATAGTGCCTAAAAATATTTTATCTATTAATTTATTTTCCTTAAAAACTCTTATTTTTTCTTGTATTTAAATTCCTTGTATGGATTTTCCATGAGTTCTACTTCAGTGGAAGCTACTTATTCTTTGTATTCAGATTCCCTTTCCACTCAATGATCTGAGTTTACCTAAGTTCAGCAGTACTAAGCCTTCCCTGCACATTGCAATCATCGGTGGGGTTCTGGAAAACTACTGTTTGCTTGTTCCCTACAGATTCTGATTGAATTGTCCTGTGAAGGTCACTGGTGATTTTAATGGACAGTCAAGGTTGAGTTCTACTAGTCACCTTCATTGTTTTTACTTGATTATGGCTTGGTATAACCTTCTCCCCGTCATCTGTTAGGGGGAAAACAATTATGATTGTGGAAACTGGAGCAGAAATATTGGATCAAATGTCGGAAGAGTTGCACTGAGAAATTGCAGAGCCACAAACGAAAATAACTAAGACTCCTCAAAACATCATTACCTCCAGGTCATATACTTGAAAAATACAGGTTTTCAATTTAAAAAAAAACTTCAGCTTACATAATCCACAATAATTTTTGTCCTCATTTTATGGCTGCTTTACCTTATCTTAAATAACATAAGTACCTAATAGTGCTAAGCTATTATACCAATACAACAATCATTGGGAGTCAGGGGGAGTGAAAGACACAAATACAATTTTTTGTCCTTGTATGCCCTCCATGCTTTCTTGGGCAAGAACTACTTTTCCTCTATTTATATGTTTTTCTCCTGTGTAAAAAATCATTTGACATAATGTTAACACTATCTTATTCATAAACATAAATATTTTCAAATTAAGAATACTGGATATTAAAATGATTTGTTAATATTAATTTCTCTCTTAAATACTTGGGTCTTTCATGCCTGAATAACCCCAGCTTTAATGTACTCTAGCACTCTAGTTGACTTATACAAATAGAATTCCTCTATTAGTATGCATTTCAGGTTCAATCATTTCACTATTCTATCCTATTTTAAACTTTTGGCTCATTGAGCTAAAACAGAACCACTAATTTAGACAATTATTCCCATACTTGTATAATTATGTGGTTTATGTCTATGTATCTAGTCTTTATAACACAACTTACATGAAGTTAGAATTAGTAACTTATTTTTCTTTATAAAAACTATGATTCCTGGCATCATGCTGGGTAAATGGCATATATTCAATAAATATGACATAAGTAATTTTTCATCATTAAACTAATTATATCATATAGTGTAAGAAAATGGGAACATTATAGAAGAATAAAATTAAGAAAGACTACTGTATTCCCATTCTTTAAAGTAATCATCTATGAACAGTTGAATATATTACTTTCCAGAAAATTTTCTGTTGGTATGCTATCATTTATTGAATTTATCATTTAATTTTCAGAAATGAGTTCATTCTATAAATAGTCTTCAGCAATTTACTGTTTTCCATTAAGTAAATAAATATATTAGCCATTTTTGATGAGAGGATACATATTTCTAACTAATCTACTATAAGGGTTAAATAATTCCATTAACATTTCTGACAAAATGAAAATATCGTCATATTATGAGTCTTAAGTGAAATTTATAGTTTTGTATACAAACCAAGCGTTTTTAATGTTATACATTTACTAAAAATAATATTGAGAAAAATTCACTATCATCTTTTAAGGTTAAAGTTGCACAGAATAGAAAGATCTTTCCTTCTGAATGACGCTTTACTTCTTCCTCCTCCTTACAACTTTTCTTGTTCTCTCTTTCTGGACCTGAATTGATAAAAGGGAGTTATATTTGCTTTCTTTATTGGAATATGCCCCTCCCATGATACACAGGATTAAGTGGAGAACAAGAGGGTTCTGAGGACTAGAAAGAGTGGGATATTACATGTGTTCAGCTTGGGTTTAGGTTTAAGAGTTGAAAGTAATTTTTAATATTTCTAGACTCAGTAGCTAGAGAATTAAAACTCTATTAAGACTCTAGAGAATTAAAACACAGATTTTAGGATTAAACAGGACAAAAAATCAACAACTCAGGCATATATGATATCCTCTCTAAAAGTTAATTAGAAAAGAATTAAATGAATGATTAGAGCTTGACCATACACATATTTTCTTAATCCAATAATAAAGTAAGAGCTTTTATTCCCAGGGACAAAGAAAACTGAAGAAAATGCAACAGTATGTTTGATATTTCAACAAAATTTGAAGACAAAAAAAGGAAATTGAAAGAGTGCTAACTACTTTAGGAAGCAGTTACCTGGGTGTTTGTAGTGTGGAAACTAATGAGCTAAAGGCCAAAGTGCTCCACAGAACCCTTAAAGTCTCCTTACGTGAAAGAACCAAGTACCACAGAAGGCTGGGATTGAAAAGAAGGAATTGCCAAAAATCGAAGTACAGAGGAGTTGGAATCTCAAGGTCTTCTTAATGGGAGCATTGAAAGCCATCGAGAAAAATGTCCTTTCCTACAATCACAAGCCACATAGGTTCATTCTGTGGGTAAATTGAATGCAAGATACTCCAGATGCAAGAGCACAAGCCACTTCAGAAGGAAGTTACCTATTGATAATGGGAGAATTAATTAAAAATCTACACATCAACTGTGGCAATACACTTCTTCTTAGACCTAGCTTCTGCAAAGCAAGTGGGCAAATTTAGACCCTACAAACAAGAGAGACGTGAAAGGAATTCCCATTTCACAACTGGGCACCAAACCAAGACAAAATAGTGCCAAGTTAAGGTGACTCTTGAGGATTGAGTGCTGTGAAGATATCTCCTTGAATGGGTGGGGAGAGTGATAGGAAAGATTGAGCAGTCAGATGTTTAGTAAGTTTAACTTTGGCAAAAATTTTAATAGGTATACAACAGATCAATTTGAGCATTTGTAGTAAAATAACAGTAGGAATATTGTTTGGAAAAAATAAAGAGAAAGTAACTGTAAGAAGATACAACTAAATGATATAGAGGGGTTAACTGAAAATTGGGAGTTAGGGTAGAAATAGGGGGTTGGGTATGTTGTATTTAATTTTAAGTGTTTTTAGGCTTTATTTCACTTTTTTAAAATGATGGGCTTATACTACTTTGATAAATAGTAAAGGTAATTTGAAAATAAGTAACATTGAAGGATTCGGAGATATACTGTGAGATTAAAAAAGCAAATATTAGATAATTTCCCAGTTGTTCACTTCATTCATAGCTAGTTTTTATTGATCATCCATAAACCAAGAAATTCTTTCAGAACACATATACCTATATGTGTGGATTTACTATTTGGATAAGACATATTATTTAGTAAATATTAAACTTTTTTTTTTTTTTTTTTTTTTTATAGAGCTTACAAGAAAAGACTTTGGAATGAAAGAAATAGCCAAAAGATAAAGCAGCAATGAGGTAAAATACTTTTAGTCAGAGTGAAAAAAATTAAGAAGGAATAGGTAAAATAAGGCTGCTTTTTTAAAATGGATGTCTGTTACAGAGCAGAGGCAAAACAAAGCAGAACAAGAAATATAAAACTTTAAATCAAGCATGAATAATTTGAACTTTTAAGTTTTGAAGTGAATGATAATATGTGATGGGTGCTACATAGCATATATTTAAATTCATAACACTCAAAAGAAAAAAAAAAAAAAAACTAATATGTGTTGTTGAAAACTTATCCCTGGGAGCATAATTTCTCTTTTACCGTAGAGACAGACAAAATATTCACTAAGACTGTTTCTTCTTTTCTCAGGGAGCTAGGATACATTTACTAACCTACCATAGAGTTGTCAGGGAGAGGGATGTATAACCAAGATTTAGGCAACAGAGGTGACTGGAAGTGATGTGCATCACTTGCAAGTCTGTCCAAAAAATCTTCCATATAATTTCCTGCAAAGTCTGGTTTCACATACTTGTTGATGAAGAGCGCTAAGTCTTGGGAAGCCCCCTGTTGAAGATGGCAGTGCCCCAGGATTGAGAAACATCAGTCAGAAACATCCATTTGGACTCTACATGAGTAAAAATGAACTTCTATCACATATGAGCTATTATACAGTTTTTGACCTGTGCGTTAAAACAACTAATATATCCTAACTAATACATTCTCCATATAAAATAAGTGAGACACAACATGGGGTAAGATAGTGATTTCAAAACAGGCAAATAACTCTCTGCAACTGAGATCAATAAGAAAGCAAGAAGAACACTGGAAAAGAGGAGAAATTGTTATCAAATTTTCAAAAATAATCTAATAAATCATTAAGAAAAATTACAAGAAGAGAGTTCTTGATTAAACATGATGCATTTTTTAAAAACACAATTGCAAAAAGTACTCCAGAATTGGTGTAGCAATGTAATATTCCTACTTGGAACTTCAATTATATGTTACTGGGCTTTTCTCTCCTTTACCAGGTCTTTCACAGTTCTTTCTCTTGTGGTACTTATCTGTTTCTCATTGATGTATGGGATTCTTTATGCCATAAAGAATTCTATTTATAAATATTATTTACCTTGTATTTGTTATAAATATTTTCTTAGTGTGTAAATGAAACTTTATTACTAGTGCCTCTTTAATTTTATTACTAAAGCAATACATATTCACTGAAGAAAATTTAGAATTAATGAAAATAAAATAGTCATTAAAATCACTTCCCACAAAGAAAGCCCAGGCCAAAGTGGCTTCACTGATGAATTGTGTCAAATATTTAAATAATTAATTAATGATTAATTCGATCTCTCCTTTTTAAAAATGGAAGTAAATTTGACATACAACATTGCATAAGTATAAAATGTACAATGTGTTGATTTGATACATTTACATATTGAAATATGATTACCTCTATATCTTTAGTTAACACCACTATTATGTCAAATAATGATCATTTCTTTCTTTGTGGTGAGAACATTTAAGATCTAGTCTCTCAGCAATTTTGAATTATATAATACAGTGCCATTGACTATAAACACTATGCTGTGCATTAGATCTCTGGACCTTATTCAGCTTCTAGTTTCAGGTTTGTACCCTTTAACAATATCTCCCCATTTCCTCTACTGCCAGCCTCTGGTAACCAACATTCTACTCTCTGTATCTATGAGTTTGTTTTTTTAGATTTCATATATCAATCATATCATAATATATTTGTCTTTGTCTGACTTATCTCACTAAGCATAATACCCTCCGGGTCAATCCATTATGTCACAAATGGCAGGATTTCATTCTTTCTAATGGATAGGTAATTTCCCATTATATATATCTAGATATATAATACATAATATATACATTATATATTGCATGTTATATATGTATGTGTGTATATATATATATATATATATATATATATATATATATATATACATACACACACATATCTACATACCACATTTCCTTTATTTGTTCATCCATTGAAAGAAACTTTGGGTTGTTTCCATATTTTGGCTATTGTAAATAATGCTGCAAAAACATGAGAGTACAGATAACTTTCTGATATCCTGTTTTCATGTCCTGAATAACTACTGAGAAGTGGGATTACTTAGTCATATGGTAGTTGTATTTTAATTGTGAGGGGAACAACTATACTGTTTTCTATAATGGCTGCACCAATTTACATTTACACCAAGAGTGCCAGGGGTCCCTCTATCCAGCTCCTCACCAACATTTGTTGTCTCTTTTTTTCTTTTTTTTTTTTTTTTTTTCAAACATCTTTATTGAAGTATAATTGCCTTACAATAGTGTGTTAGCATCTGCTTTATAACAAAGTGAATCAGTTATACATATACAATATGTTCCCATTTCTCTTCCCTCTTGCATCTCCCTCCCTCCCACCCTCCCCATCCCACCCCTCTAGGTGGTCACAAAGCACCGAGCTGATCTCCCTGTGCTATGCGGCTGCTTCCCACTAGCTATCTATTTTACATTTGGTAGTGTATATATGTCCATGACACTCTCTTACCCTGTCACATCTCACCCCACCCCCTCCCCATATCCTCAAGTCCATTCTCTAGTACGTCTGTGTCTTTATTCCCGTCTTGCCACTAGGTTCTTCATGGCCTTTTTTTTTTTTTTTTTTTTTTTTTCCCTTAGATTCCGTATATATGTGTTAGCATACTGTATTTGTTTTTCTCTTTCTGACTTACTTCACTCTGTATGACAGACTCTAACTCCATCCACCTCATTACAAATACCTCCATTTCATTTCTTTTTATGGCTGCGTAATATTCCATTGTATATATGTGCCACATCTTCTTTATCCATTCATCTGTCGATGGACACTTAGGTTGCTTCCATGTCCTGGCTATTGTAAATAGAGCTGCAATGAACATTTTGGTACATGACTCTTTTTGACCTATGGTTTTCTCAGGGTATATGCCCAGTAGTGGGATTGCTGGGTCATATGGTAGTTCTATTTGTAGTTTTTTAAGGAACCTCCATACTGTTCTCCATAGTGGCTGTATCAATTTACATTCCCACCAACAGTGCAAGAGTGTTCCCTTTCCTCCACACCCTCTCCAGCATTTATTGTTTCTAGATTTTTTGATGATGGCCATTCTGACCGGTGTGAGATGATATCTCATTGTAGTTTTGATTTGCATTTCTCTAATGATTAATGATGTTGAGCATTCTTTCATGTGTCTGTAGGCCATCTGTATATCTTCTTTGGAGAAATGTCTATTTAGATCTTCTGCCCATTTTTGGATTGGGTTGTTCGTTTTTTTGTTATTGAGCTGCATGAGCTGCTTGTAAATCTTGGAGATTAATCCTTTGTCAGTTGCTTCATTTGCAAATATTTTCTCCCATTCTGAGGGTTGTCTTTTGGTCTTGTTTATGGTTTCCTGATGATAGCCATTCTAACAGGTGTGAGGTGACATCTCATTGTAGTTTTGATTTGAATTTTTCTGATTACTGGATCATATGGTAATTCTACTTTTAATTTTTTGAGCATTCTTTTTATGTATCTCTTGGCCATTGATGCCATTTTTGGAAAATATCTACTCAAGTACTATGCCCATTTTTTAATCAAATTTTTTTTTTGTTATTGAATTGCATGCATTTCTTATATATTTTGCATACTTACCCTTTATTAAATATATGGTTTGCAAATATTTTCTACCATTCCATAGGCTGCCTTTTCTTCTTAGATTTTTGTCACATTTTTCTAGAAAAAGATTAATTGCCTTCAATTTTCTATGTTACTGTTTATTATTTTAATATAATTTACCTTGAGAATACAGGTGTAAAAATCACACCATATTCAATGTTCTCATAAATATCATGACACACTGTAGAAACATGTGTTTATTTACTCATTCAGAAAATCTATTACTATTTAGCAAGCAATAATCAGTCAAGTGTTAGGGTTGCAATGGTGAACAAAGAAGTAAGAGTTCCTGTCCTTCTAGAATCTGCAGGGATGACAACAATTAGTTGAATGAATTTTGGTAAGTGTTATGAAAAAACTTAATCAGAAGCTGGATAAAGAATATATAAAATGAGACCTGAACTTGTTTAGAAGCCTAAGAAAATTTTTCCCAAATTTATAATGTTTGAACTGAGATCTGGTTTTAGTAAATAATTATCCTATAACTAGATACAGGAGGATTGAGAATAGTGGTTCTAGACAGAACTATTACCTATTATAGGGGAAAATCTCTCTAATAGAGATTCTATATAATAGATGCATCATATTACATTCATAGAAATGAAGAAACTTCAGGTTAAAATGAGGAAACCTAAGAATGATAATATCAGGCAATAAGTTTAAAGAAGTGAAAAACGGGAGAGGGAGTATGTAGACTATGACATTAGGTGAGCTTCTACAAAGAGCAGTGGAAAAGTATTGAGGAGTTTTAAGAAGAAAATGATGTGATCAGATTTACCTTTTATATGTTTCTTGAGTACGATGTAGTGAATGGATAAAGTTGACTGCTATGTTAAGAAGAAATGAAGGAGATTGGGCTAAGAAGGTGTCAGTCATGGCTTCAGTTATTGACATGCTGAATTTGAAATGGCTTTAGGTATTCAAAGAAGACATATTATGTTGGAAGTTAGATTTATAAAGGCGATGTTTAGCCTAAAATTATGAATCGTGAACACAGCAGTATGTAAATGGTAATTCAGTAAATGTGATGAAATTCTGTAGAAAGTATGTACTATGTCAGAAAGAAGAGTGTCCAGGATTGAGTATTAAGAAACTCCAATATTTAAGAATAGAGAAAGGAGGACGAACTGGCAAGTGAGACTAAGGAGAAACCAAGAAAGTAGAAGAAGTAACAGAAGAACAAAATTGTATGATGCTTAAAAAATACAGATTATTGGAAAGACAGAATAGTCAACAGTATGGAATTCATTATCAAATATGATGAGTACTAAAATACATGGATTTCAATGCATAACTTAATATGTAATTAAGACACAAGTTCATTAATCAAACTACTAATTATATTAAATATTATATATGCAAATGTATGTTAATCATAATTTTTTCAATCTCATTTTTGGTAGGTAAGTTCTACCATACACAGGAGCTCTAGGAAGACTTTAAAATTTTGCTGTGTACAATCTTCATTGCCTTCAGAGGCTCAGCGCTGTTCCTGGGTACCAAAGCAATAGATGCCTCACTGCAAGGGGAATGGAGAAACCATGATGTAGGACTTATAAAGACTGTAAAAGAAGAGCTAGGCCAAGATGACTGAGTAAGAAGACTCTGAGCTTACCTCCTCCCATGAGCACATCAAAATTACAACTGTTTAAAGAGCAACTATTGATGAGAATGACCAGAAAACTAGCAGAAAATATTTTCCACAACTAAAGATATAAAGAAGGAACCACAAAGAGACAGGGAGTAGGGGTGGAAATATGGTATAGTAAAGACTCATACCCCTGGGTAGGATACATAGGATAATCACTTGCCAAGGTTCTCTGCAAGGTGCAAAGGGTCTGATTTCCACATCAGGCTCCCCAGACTTGGGGTCCTACACTGGGAAGGTGAATGTCTGGTTTGAAGGTCCTTGGGGCCTGTGTACAGGAGAGCCAGAGGTCTGTAGGAGACAGAGACTCCACTTTTAAAGGGCACATGCAAAATCTTACATATTCTGAGACTAACACAGAGGTAGTAATTTGAATAGAGCCTGGATAATACCCACTTGCTGAGTCTTGGAAAAGCTTCCCAGAGATGCAGAGGGCAACTGGGACTCCTCCTGGGGACATATATGTTAGCAGAAGCCATTTCTGGGAGCTTGTTCTACCACAAGGACATTACTGCTGGCATTTTGGAGCCCCCCCCCTAGACTATTAACACCAGGGCCTGGGCCTGCCCACCAGCCAGTCAGCACCAGTCCTAGGATGCCCCCTAGCCAAGCAGCCAGTTGCATGGGGAAATAGCTCCATCCAACAATGGACAGGCACTAACCCAGGGCTCTCCCATGTCCCCTAGCAAGCCAACTATGGACTCAGCACCACCCACCAGTGCACCAGGACCATCCTTGGAACCACAACGCCCAATAACCAATCACCCCAGGATCCAGTCCCACTCATCAGCGGGGGGGCACCAACCCAGGCTTCCCTCCCAGGGTCCTGTAGCCAGTTTCCCCAGGACCCCTAGGTCTGCAGAAGCCATGCTGGGATGTGGTCTAGCCCACTAGTGGTCCAGCACCAGGTCTGGGAACCCTAGGCCCCACAGCCAGCCTCTCCAGGTCTTGGCCTTACCCAAAAGTGCCTGGCAACCTCCACACAAGGAAGGGCCCAGCAGCCAATCAGGCCAGGGGCCAGCATCACCTATGAGCATATCCACAGTAGTCAGCCTTGACAAAACTAAGGGGCCCAATCAGCCCACACAGGGGGCATCCCTAGATCATATAGTTCTCCTGAACAGAAAGCAGTGTGCTGCTGGACCCCATAGGACAACTTCTACATAAAGCCACTTTTCCAGGATTGGGAAACATAACCAACCCACCTAATACTTACAAATAAAAATGGGAAATTAGGAAAA
Organism: Balaenoptera acutorostrata; assembly: GCF_949987535.1. Lineage (NCBI taxonomy): Eukaryota > Metazoa > Chordata > Mammalia > Artiodactyla > Balaenopteridae > Balaenoptera > Balaenoptera acutorostrata. The sequence continues at coordinate 23,755,846 of NC_080075.1, read as the reverse complement.
AAGAGACAAGAGGAATATCTTCCCCAATAAGTAGCAAGATAAAACTCTAGATGAAAAACTAAGTGAAGTAGAGATAAGCAATCTACCCATTAAAGAATTCAAGGTAATGATTATAAAGATGCTCAATGAACTCAGAAGAATGGATAAACACAGTGAGAAGTCTAACAAAGAGTTAGAAAATATAAAGAAAAATCAAACAGGGCTGAAGGATATAATAACTGGAATAAAATATACACTATAAGGAATCAGTAGTAGATTAGATGATACAGAGGTACAGATCAGTGAACTGGAAGACAGAGTAGTGGAAATCACCCAAGGTGAATAGAAGAAAAAAAAAAAAAAAAAAAAAAGGAGGATTAAAAAACATGAGAACAGTTTAAGAGACTCCTGGGACAACATCAATCATGTTAACATTTGCATTATAAGGGTCCCAAAAGTAGAAGAGAGAGAGAAAGGGACAGGTAACTTACTTGAAACAATAGTAACAGAAAATTTTCCTAATCTAGGAAAGAAAACAGACATCTTGGTCCAGGAATCACAGAGTCCCAAAGTCCGAAAAAAGATCAATCCCAAGAGGCCACATCAAGACAAACTGTAATTAAAATGACAAAAAATAAAGATAAAGAAGGAATATTAAAAATAGAAGGGAAAAAAGCAACTAGTCACAAGGGAACTCACATAGGACTGTCAGCTGACTTTTCAGCAGAAAATTGGCAGTCCAGAAGGGAGTGGCACAATATATTTAAAGTGATAAAAGGGGGAAAAAAGTACAACCCAGAGTACTGGTGAAGCTCTTATTCAGATTTGATGGAGAGATGAAAAGTTTTACAGACAAGTAAAAGCTAAAAGTGTTCAGCACCATCAAACCAGCTTTACAAGAAATGTTAAACAGACCTCTCTAAGAGAAAAAGAAAAGGCCACAACTAGAAACATGAAAATTATGAAAAGCAAAATCACATTGGTAAAGGCAAATACACAGTAAACGTAGTAAATCAACCACATATAAACCTAGTAGGAAGGTTAAAGACAAAAGTAGTAAAATCATCGATATCCACAATAAGTAGTTAATGGATACACAAAACAAAAAGAAGGAAAGTATGATGTCAAATACCCTGACTGGGGAGTGAAAATGCAAGTTACTGGAATGCATTTGAACTTAAGCGATCATCACCTTAAAATAACCACATATATTTATTTTATTTTATTTTTATTTTATTTTTGGCCGCATTGGGCCTTTGTTGCCATGCGTGGGCTTTTCTCTCATTGTGGTGAGCGGGCGCTACTCTTCATTGTGGTGTGCAGGCTTCTCATTGCAGTGGCTTCTTTTGTTGTGGAACACAGGCTCTAGGTGAGCAGGCTTCACTAGTTGTGGCACACAGGTTCCAGTAGTTGTGGCACGTAGGCTTAATAGTTGTGGCTTGTGGGTTCTAGAGTGCAGGCTCAGTAGTTTTGGCACATGGGCACATGTGGGATCTTTGCCGACCAGGGATTGAACCCCTGTCCCCTGAATTGGCAGGCGGATTCTTAACCACTGCGCCACCAGGGAAGCCCATATTTGTTATTTTAAAACCAAAAATCTATAATAGATACACACACACAAAAGAGAAAGAAAATTCAAACAAAACTCTAAAGATGATCATCAAACATAGAATCACATAGGTAAGTACATACCTATCAATAATTATTGTTCTGGCTATTCAGAGTCTTTTTTTTTTTTTTCCCATACAAATATTATAATTATTGGTCCTATATCTGTGAAAAATGCCATTGGTTTTTTGATAGGGATTGCATTGAATCTGTAGATTGCCTTGGGTAATACAGTCATTTTAACAATATTAATTTGTCCAATCCATGAGCATGGGATATCTTTCCATTTGTTTCTGTCATCTTCAATTTCTTTCATCAGCGCCTTGTAGATTTTCAAGTACGGGTCTTTTATGTCCTTAGATTTATTCCTAAGTATTTTATTCTTTTTGATGCATTTTAAATGGAGGTGTTTTCTTATTTCTCTTTTTGATAGTTAGTTGTAATAGTATAGAAATGCAACAGATTTCTGTATGTTAATTTTGTATCTTGCAATTTTATTGAATTCATTTGTCAATTCTAAAACTATTTTGATGGTGTTTTTAAGATTTTATATGTATTATATTATTTGATCTGCAAACAGTGACAATTTTAGTTCTTCCTTTCAATTTGGATTACATTGAATATTTTTTTAATTTTTTGATTGCTGTGGTTACGACCAATACTATGTTGAATAAAAGTGGTGAGAGTGGACATCCTTGTCTTGTTCCTGATCTTAGAGGAAATGCTTTCAGCTGTTCTCAATTGAGTATGATATTGGGTGTAGGTTTGTTTGTATGGGCTTTATTATGTTGAGGTGTTCCCTTCATACCCATGTTGTTGACAACTGTATTTATATGAGATGATGGATATTCACTAAACTAACTGTTTTCATACAATATTTGATGATGCATGTAAGTCAAATCAATATGCTGTACACCTTAAACCTATACAGTGCTGGCTGACAATTATATCTCAATAAAACTGAACAAAAATGAATGTAATTGAGCTAGTTACAAAACTCTTAAATCTTCAATCACAATAAGACTACAATGAGTTGGAAATTATTGGAGACTAAGGAGAATATTTTAACATTTTCAAAGTCATTGGTGTTTAATCTTTACCCTAAGTGTAAAAAAGATATATTGTAATGAGACCCCCTCTCACTTAGAGAATTTCGTAAATAATCTGTATACCTTGAGGGAAATCGTGGACTATGTGCTTACTTTTGTCAAGAGACTCTAAAATGTAAGAGTTGATCAGCCTGACTACTTTAACAGTGCAGCCAAGGAGAGGTGGTGGTACTGGGACTGGCCTGATCTTCCAAAGTATTTCCGAAAAAAAAAAAAAAAAAAAAAAAAAAAAAGAGTAATTTCCACACACATGATGTAGGCCACAGTAGTGAGAAGTCCAGATTGTAGCTGTTACCTGGAATGGGGAATAATACCTCAGCAAAATGAAAGTAGAGGCACTCTGATGCTTAGGGGCTTAAGAAATAGCATGATCAGCAACAGCTGAAGCTACTCCTCTCTACTTTTCACAGGAATTTCAGGTTTGAGACCTCCAGGTAAGTGGTTAGGTTTCCAATATGTTCCTACAAAGGGCCCCATAAAAAAGATATTAGTATTAAATATTTCTTCTATCCAAAGGACATGATGATACCTCATGAGAACATTAGTCCAATAGGAACTCTTCTGCTCTCTTTTCTCACCTTTCTCTCCACTGAGCATACCCGGGTGGCTTAAAAATCATGATGAGTAAACTGGGTAGAAAATGGATGTGGCAATCTTGCATCCCTCTATCAATTCAGAACCCAACCTGCTTCCAGCACAGGAGTATAACTATGAGTGAAGCCTAAATGTTTTATGATTATGATAGACTGAACCAGGCTTATTATTTATTAACTGAGACTGTTATCCTTCCTGACAGTGAAACTAAAAATCATAGATCTCACCCTAATTTTCATTCACAAGAAGAAAAGCATCATTTGTCCATGCCACTCTCTCACTTCGTCCCAGCTTATCCTTCCCCTTCCCCGTGTCCTCAAGTCCATTCTCTGTGTCTGCATCTTTATTCCTGTCCTGCCCCATGGACATATATACACTACCAAATGTAAAATAGATAGCTAGTGGGAAGAAGCCGCATAGTAAAGGGAGATCAGCTTGGTGCTTTGTGTCCACCTAGAGGGGTGGGATAGGGAGGGTGGGAGGAAGATACAAGAGGGAGGATATATGGGGATGTATGTATATGTATAGCTGATTCACTTTGTTATACAGCAGAAACTAACACAGCATTGTAAAGCAATTATACTCCATAAAAGATGTTAAAAAAAAAAGTATCATACACAGAACAAATGTAAAGAGATGGTGAGAGTAAAACATAAGACTGCATCCAATTATAGCCCTTGAATCCTATTCCATTTATAGCTATTGTATATAAATAAATATAACAATTTTTGCATATATTTGGTATGTATTATATATTATATCAATATTTTAAAATTCTTACATTATTCACAATTAATATTTGTTGTATAGTTTGAAAGTGTACTATAATTTTTTTCCTAATGCTTGATCTAAAGCAAGGGTCAGTAAACTATGGCTTGGAGGCAAAATCTAGGTCTCTACCTGTTTTGTAAATAAAGTTTCATTGGAACATGACTAAATACTCATTTGTTTACATATTTTCTATAGCTACTTTTGGCTATAACAGTGGAGTTCAGCAGTTGGAACAGAAACTGTGCGGCCAGCAAAATCTAAAATATTTACTCTACAGAAAATGTCTGTCAAGCTCTGATCTAGAGCAATGTTCTATGTAACCTCCAGAATCAGTACAAGAGCAACTTCTTCACATTAAAAGATTTTTCACTCAACAGTTGATTTTCAAATTGATAGTAACAGATTGATTTTAAAGGAAAACAAAACATGCTGTTTGTGTGTATAGCATGCTTTCATAAAATCCTGAAAACTGCCAAGTTATGCATCTTGCTTACAAATATTAATGTTAATTTCTTATTCAATTTTTTGTTGAAAAGATATGTCAGAGTAGTTCCGCTACTCAATTTTATTCCTATTTAGAATAGAAGAGGGTGATATGTGAGACTTAATATATTAGTAAGCTGCCATTAATGTAATCTACATGTAATGCACAGGAACTGGAAAAATATTTTTTCAACATTCTTAATAATCCTTCTATAACATTAACTAAAATGGATTTCAATTTGAGGCAAATAGAAAAATGGAAATATAACAATTTAAACATTGTAAAAGACATGAAATGGAATTGAGACAAATCTACTAACCATTAATATGATAACTGATATCATGATAAATATTTGCCATGTAAAACAAAACAGCAACAACTTTAACCTTGAAAGCATTCAGTATATATTTGCAAACATGTAACAGAAATGCATTTCAATGACATTGTAAGCACAGTATATTAAGTAACAAATAGCTCTAGAAAAAATGAATAAAAAATGAATACATAAAGAATTAAAAGTATGAAGTCAAAATCAATTCTGAAAATTTATGTTTGTTTGTTCCTGGAAAGTACTCACACATGAAAATATCATTAGTATTATAATTGCCAAAACTAAAGGACACAAAAAGCCCTGAAGTAGAAAAATATGCTGAGAGAGTAGGTGGGAGAATATAATAGAGAAAACTATCTGCTATATTCTGTGACATGAAGTTATCTCATTACATTTAGCATGAATGGAATTAAGAACTGGACACATGGTCGGTTACCCAAGACTCTTAAATATAAAAAATGTTAAAACATAGAATGTTCAAAATAGACCAACTTGGAAACATATGAATTGCTTCTGCTTTCATTTAGTGTGTTTTCTAATAGAAGTCAAACACACACACAGAGACATACTCTAACAAAATCAAATAACAAAACTAACAAACATAAAACTTATATCCAGTCATGGATCTATAGTTCTCTTTAATATATTATGATATGCACATAAAGTCATAAGCTAGCAGAAAATTGATAATCTCAGGCAAAAGAAATTATATAACAAAATCAGTCATGATGTGCTGCTTAGTTGAAATCAATGATGTTTTTTATTACATAAATGATAAACCTTTAACATACCCCTAGAAGTTTCTAGTTTGGAAAATGGCAAGAGAAAATTGAATTAGAGAACATGAAGTGATATAGGAAATGTTTTGTATATTTTCTTTAGAACCTTGACCTAAGGAAATAAATTAGGGTAGAAATTGGTTTCAATTTGCAAATTTTAATTAATAAAAACTAGGATGTTCCTGCCCCTACAAAATCACATTTAACATTCATTTAACAAATATCGGGTTGAAGCAAGGGACTGTATTTTAACAAGCACAAAATTTCTATATATATTTCTATTTGTATGTCTTTTGAGCCATCAAATCCTCTCTACAAATTTACCTTTAGAAAAATAATATGGGAGAAGTATAAAATATGTCTAAAAACATTCAACTTAATATTTTTCATAATAGTGTTTCTGAATTTTCTGTTTGTGACTAATTAAAACTAGGGATTGGGATAAAAATAAGGTGGAATTGGTGCATACTATTCTGAAGATGGAAACTAAAGACTGAGGCATGGAAGAATATGATCCAGAGAGTTGTGATATGTTACATTCATCCTGAAAAGGGGAATATCCAAGTCCAGTACCACTTATCTTTGGGCAGAGAGGAGGAGAAAGAAGAAATGGAGATAGAGGAAGAGACATTAAAGTTCTTTCTTATAAAGTAGGATACCAGAAATAATTCACTGTTAAAATCCAGGAGCTAATATGAGGAGCTCCCATCTGAGAAGAGAAGCTGCATTAAATGCTTGTCAGTCAGGGAGTTTGGGATTTTATTTAGACTTGTGCCTTAAGTGGTTGCGGATTGCTGGTGGAGGGAAAAATATACCTTATCACCAGAAATGAGCTAAGTTACCTACTATTTTTTTTGTAATCTGCAATATCCCAAATACTTCTGTGGGCACAGTATGCCAAACCCTGATAATAATTCATGATTCGGCTTGGAGGCCCAGAGCACTAGGGAGAGGTAGCAGCATGTGGTCAGAATGTCAGTGCAGAGGGAGAGAAGAAAATCAACAAACAAACAAACAAACAAAATACCTACCATCACCACCACCACCAAATAACAAAGAGAACTGTGTACAAAACTTCCAAAAAGTATGAGCTAATCTATTGCTAAGAAACACAACCAATAAAATAATCAAATCAAAATTATTTTCCATATGAAATATAAATTATCAAATAGAAGACTTTAAAATAATTATTCTCAGGAGGATAAAAAATCAAAGTCATAATTTTACTCAAAATCATAAATTAGGACACACAAACTGATGATATGAAGTAAGTTGGATAACTATAAAGGCAAAATAGGAAATAGGATATGAAACATTTTTATTGAAATATACAATGCCATGAATTAAATGATTTCAGGTAGAACAAGTTCAAAAATAGAATTAGTGGATTGAAAAACAATACATTCATGCAAAACACAGTTTAGAGAGATGAGGTTAAAAAATTAAACATGTTAATAGAGATGGAATAGATGAAGATGCTCTGATTTTTTTCTAATAGGAAGGTGAAGATATTGGAAAAAAATGAAAGAGAAGTATTGTTTAAGGAGAAATTGCTTAAAGTGTTCCTAACCTCAGAAATTTACACACAGATTTTCAGTAGAAAGATATCTTTTAGCAAAAAGAAAATTAAAGCCAGAAAGGTATGAGAGAAAATGTATTTAACTCAGAATTTTTTTAAAAAGTGTGTAAATTAAAACACCTACTAAAAATACATATACATATGCACTTTGTGCTTAAAATATAACAGTAAAGCTCAGAAAAATTTTAACTAGATGTGGATATAGGCTAAATTGCTAATCATTGTCAGAAAGAGAAAAAATATTCAATAAATATAGGTTTTGTAATAAAAGGAGTATAATTATATCAAGTCGCTAAATTCCCCACACACAAAAAATAGAAATGTAATCTATATTTTTAAATTAAAGTAGAAAAGTGATTTTGACTTATTCAAACAAAAGGCATGGAAATGGGAAAAAAACTTTAAAGAGTAAATGCAAATCAATATGGCATTAATTAATGCAAATATGAATATCGGTAATTACAGTAAGTGTAAGTGAATAAAACTTAACTTTTAAAAATAGCTAGCAAATTACCTAAAAAAAATAGCCAGTTACTTGTTTCTTAAAAGATACATGCACATATTTTAAAAAGGTTGAAACAAAATAGACAAAAGCACTTACAGTGTGCAAATTATAAATAAAAAAATAAATGTCTATAGTAGCTATATCAGTATCAGTTAAAGGAGAACACACTGGTAGAGATAAAAAGGGTGGCTACGTCTTGATAGACATACTAATCCTAAGAAACTATAAAAAATATAAACCTACAGGGACTTACTAACAATCTATTCATTTATTCACCAAATAATATATGCCACTTTTTGTCCACAGAAGTGAGAGATATAGATGAGACAAAATCCCTGATCTCAAGGAGCTTATATTGTAGCAGAGGGAAAATAAACATGTTCTGTCCCTGTCTCTGTCTGTGTCTCTGTCTCTGTCTCTCACACGCACACACACACACACACACACACACACACACACACCCCGCACACGATTGATTACTCAATCAGTGCTGTGAAGAAAAATAAAGCAGGAGAAGGAGGACAGAGTGAACACCAGGAGAAAATTACAGGGAGTAGGTATAGCAAATATAAATATCTTGAACATTTACAATTTTGAATTCATTTTTATACATGATTTCAAGCCTTTTACACATTTTAATTCAACATTTTTCTTACTAAATCTGTTGCTTGGCTCACACATCTTGATTCGACTTTAGTCCTACGGAACAAAGAACATATCTTAATGACAAAATTATCCTTTATATTTGAAGCAAGCGGATGATTACATTCAAGTTCAGGCTTCCCTGTGAAAATCAGCTTTTCATTAAATATATAGTGATGTACTGTCTTAAATACATTTGAAAAGTAACACTTATGAAATGAAATTATGTACATATAAATGTATATGTCTGTATGCTTAACAACAGCTCCATGGATAAATTCTTAAGAATTACTAAGATAAATGTTGCTTGCTGGCCATCTTTTCTATTGCAAGGAATTTGCTGATATATATGAGTATATTTTAAAATTCTTATAACTTTGAGTCACTAATTTCACTTCTATGAAATTATAGTTGATGAGTGGAATTCTGTAGACACATATATTGTGTCATATATATTTATATTATTAAAATATGCATGCATTATATATGGGGGAATGGGGTAAAAGTAGCTAATAGCTAATGTTACTGGACAAAGTAACTAGTAACAAAGCAACTACACACTAATAACTAGTGTCATGAACAAAGTATTTGTTGACTATTAATTGAAAAAGAAAGGCTGGCAACTGTATTTTATATCGAATACAAGCTCAATTCTAAAAATATGCATAGGAAAACTATGGGAAAATATACACTAAAATAGTAAGAAGCTTTAACTGTAATCCAAGGATTAGAGGTGATTTTGTTTGTCCTTGAAAAATTCATAGTACATTTAAAAAATTGGTTGAGGTATAGTTAAGCACTGGACGATTATTGACAAGTATACACACTTGTGTAACCAGAATTCCAATGATCGACCTTTACATGCCTTTCAGTGAATCATCGTCTCCCCAAAGTGAAGTCAGTCTTTGATTTACATTACTATAGATATCCCCCAAACATAAAATAATGGGGTCATACGCTAGTTATATGTTGAATTTTTATGAAACTGCCAATGAATTTTTTACTAGAAATGTATGAATTCCAGTTGTTAGGTATCTTCTCCAACATTGGGTTTTGTTCTTTTAATTTTAACCATTCCAGTAGGTTTCTAATAATATCTCATTTGGGCTTAATTGCAGCTCACTGATAATAATGATGTTGGGCACCTCTTCATATCCTTATTGTCCAATCACAAATCCTTTCTTTGGAGTGTGTCTTCAAAGTTTTGCCCATTTAACAATATTGAATGTAGGAGTTGTCTTATAAATTCTAGATATGTGATTTTTGTCAGATATATGTATTATTAATATTTTCTCTAAGTCTGAACTACTCTTTTGATAAGAAGAGACTTTTGATTTTGATGATATCAATTAATCAGTTTTCTTTATTTTATGCTTAGTAGTTCTGAGGTCTAAAATAATATTTTCTTACATCAGGGTATTAATATTTTCTGTATTTTCTTCTAGATATTTCACTTTCATATTTAGATCTACAATCCATCCCTGTCAATTTGTATACTGTGAGGAATAGCTCGAGGTTTTTTCCTCTGCTACAGATACAATTGTTCTAGTAATATTTATGAATATCTATTCCCTTTGCTTTCATTTGCACCCTTGTCAAAAATATTTTACTGTATATATGTATGGTTAATTCTGCCATCTTTTCGGTTGACTGTTGTTTAAACTTGCACAAACGCCACACTATTTTAATTATTATAGTTGTATAGTAAGACTTAAAATATGATAGCGTGAGCCTCCTAATTTTATTCTTTTGTAACAAGATTATTTTGATAAATCCATGTATTTTTGTATCATTATATAAGTTTTATTATTAATTTATGAATTTCTAAAAAAAAGCCACTAAGGTTTTTAACCTAAATTGTATTGATTCTATACATCAATTTGTGAAAAAAAATAGACATTTATACAATACTGAATATAACAACTATGATCTACTTACTTATTTATACCATTGTTATTTTTTCTAATATTTTGTGGGTTTGCACATTTTTGTTATAGTTTTCATTATTTTATATGTTTTTCTACTATTGTAGCCAGAAGTATTTTTTCCAATTTTTTGTTTGTAAATAGAAATGTACTTAATTGTTGCATATTAACATTATTTTCTGTGCCTTGCTGATTTTACTTATTAGACCCAGTAGGTTTGGTATAGAGTTCTTTGTATTTTTTACTTAAACAATAATATCATCTAATAATTTTAAAATGTACTTTTCCCTTTCTGCTATTTATGCTGTTCATGTTTCTTGCCTTATTTCACTGACTTGGACCACCAGTCAAAGTTGAACAGAAGTTGAGAGAGATAATATCCTTGATATTTTCCTAAACTTAGGAGGAAATCAATTCATATTTTACCATTAAGTATAGTGGTAACACACTTTCTCAGTCTGAGAAAGTTTTCTTTTGTCTCTACTTTGCTAAAAAGTTTTATCATGAACAAAAAATCATTTTGTAAAATGATTTTTCTGCATCAATAGATAAAAAGATTTTCTTCAAATACATTCTGCTATTGTGAAGAAAAACATGGTTTGATTTTGAAATATTGAATCATCTTTGCATTTCTGAGATAAATTCCACTTGATCATAAAGTATTTTCCTGTTTTTAATATTTCTGGAATTAATATGATAATCTTCTTAACGATTTTGGTGATTATGCCTGTGATATTAGTTCTTAAATCTCAAGTTTTATATGCCCTTAACAGAATATAGTATTAGGTTTATAGTAGGTCATAAACATATTGGGATGTTTTCCCATATGCCATTTTTCTGACATAGTTGTGTACAATTATTTTTTCATTAAATGTTTGATAATATTCACCATCAAACTTTGAAGCAAGAATGTTTCTATGTTGTTTTAAAATTTTTACTATAATTTATTTTATACACAGGGTTTGTGAGGTTGTTTATTTCATCTAGTGTCAGTTTTGTAAGTTTTTTCTTTCTTAAGTATGTGTCCCTTTCATTTGTTGTTGACTTTCTCAGAAAAAAGTGGTTCATGTTATTCTCTTAATATCTTTTAAAGTATGTGGTAACATCCCTCAGTCAATCCCTATCAATAATTTGGTTTTCTTTTCTCTCTTTTTTTCTTGATAAGTCTTGTTACCATTTTTCTTTCTTTTTTTTTTTTTGTAAATATAATTATTAGAGTATAATTGCTTTACAACTTTGTGTTAGTTTCTGCTGTACAAAAAAGTGAATCAGCTATAAGTATACATATATCTCCATATCCCCTCCTTCTTAAGCCTCCCTCCCCCCCATCCCACCCCTCTAGTTCGTCACAAAACATCGAGATGACCTCCCTGTGCTATGCAGCATCTTCCCACTAGCCATCCATTTTATATTTGGTAATGTATATATGTCAATGCTACTCTCTTAATCATTTAGATAATTAACACTTACCTTTTGGTGATTTTCTCAATTCTTCCTGCTGGGGCAAGAAATATTGTCCGGTTGGCTGAATTATTGTTGCATTTGGGAGTCTTCCAGAATCTATTAGGTTCCACTTGCCTCCCACTTTTGCTAATAGCTCAGCCAGACTATCCTCAACACAGATGATTTATCAGGCTATATTATCTTCCTGCTTGCATTGACACCATGAAACTACTACAGGTTTTTGCACTCTACAAAAGTAGAGCATTCCTATGAAACCTTTCATAAACTGAAATGGTGTAAAGAAAAGAAGCAATTACCTCAGGACACATCTTGCTAAGGGATGCACAAAATAAACTGAAATAAAACACAGATGCTCACAGACACAGTTCAAAGCTGTGGTAGATTGATATTGAGATGCTGAGTATAGTTCCGGGGGAAGGAGCTTGAGGGGAGCCACTCTAGCTGCTCAGGGTGCATGTTACCTATGTAAGGGCTCACTTTTGACCTTTCATCATAAAAGCAAAAATCCTCCTCAGACTTATTTCTGTTACCAAAAACAGGTACTAATGTGAGTCTTGTGTAAAAGAGAAGTGGCATAAAGCAAACTTTCGAAAAGTGGAAGATATGTGTACCGCTCTCTGTTCATCCAAGAAAGACAGGGAGTCCTATTCATCTGTGCATCTTTGTAAACAATACTCTTTTGTAAGTCTTTTATCCAGATTTTTGGAGTATTTCCATGGAAATAAAGATCTTACAAATCATTTTATATTATAACCAGAAATAACTACAGGTGATTTTAATTTTTCTATATCATTTTTTATTTTCAAATTTTATCTGATAAATGTAAATTATTTTTAGATCTTAAATAGAAATTGTGCTTCTTTAAGAAAAATAGGGACATTATTGACTTCCAAAAGACTCATTTAATCTACTTGTCCCTCTACTTTCACTGAAAGAATATTACTTAGTTGTTTTCTTTAAATTAGAACAATAACTATGAATTTGCCTTCGTTTTTGATTCTGTGTCTGGCACTGAGAAATGAGGAAATTGCAGGCCTTTTCTTCAGTCTTTATTTTCTTTAAAAAAATATGTGTCCTTTATTGTATACTAATTGTGGAGTTAGAATAAACTGAAGAGGGCATTTGCCACTCTAATGTGCTAAATTGTGCATTTGTTATGTTTCTGATGGATTTCCACCCAAGCGGGTAAGTCTAATGAAGTAAAGTGTAATTTGTCATTTAACTAAAATATATATGCATCTCTGAAAGTTTTCTCATATACGTTTCCTTGCAGGATTGCTACTTTATAAAGTATTCTGTAGTATTCCTCTTTTGTAAAGATATACGTTGTGATAGAAAGAGCACAAAGTTGCAAGACTTGGACTTGAATTCCATCTCTGTATTGAATTATATGTGAAAAATAATGCTATATTAATAGGTACTATGCTAAAAGAAGTAAATAGGATAATGAATGCAAAGTGTTTTTATAATCAGAGGAACACTATATAATTGATCTTATTACTTAATTTTTAGCCCATTACACTTCTAGAATGGATGCAGGACTGAACGAAAAACAACAGCAACAATAACAAACGAAACTTGCAATGTAAATGTCCATCACCTGACGGTGAATCATAAAAGAGCTGAATGTTACTTGTCCAGGGCCAGCTGGCGGAAAGCCTATGTTGAGTTAGCGTTTCAGTTTCATTACAGATATTTAAAGAGCACACACATTCATACACACTCACACACCTGGGCCTTAATTTGTAAATTTTTTATGCCAATTGCAGCCTTGGCACAATCACTAACTAACATTGCTATCAAAAAGTAACTTTTACTCATTCCTTTAGAGCCATTAAAGAATAAGCATCAATTACATATCTTGCCTATTTGATAGGTCAAAAGCTGTAAAAAGGCATACCTTTAACTTAAAAATGTGATTATACTTCATGAAAATTACAGCTCTTAGGTTCATCTGAAAAAGATAACAATATCTTCCTCAAAGGGCAAGCACTGCAATACCATGAAACCTTTTTTATACTTTCATGCTCTTTAGGTAACATACAAAGTGTCCACAGTGTTGGGGGAATTCTATTAGGCGAAGAAAACAAAACAGTGATTTAATTTTAAAAGAATGGTGTTATTTTCTTGTAAAAGTGATATATGTTTATTGTAAAAATTACACAAAAATAAAAACCAATTGCTTTGTTTTCAAGATGTTCACTTAAATCCAAACATATCCACTTTTAATTTTCATGGGATTGACAAAAACAATTAAATTAAATTAAAACACCAAAAGTCCCCCCAGTGAAATTCCAAAATAATATTTGAATTACTTCTAAAAAGCAGAGAAAGGTGTCATTATAGAACCAAATTACAATGTTTTCTGAATTATAAACTACAGAAAGTTTGTATCTTAGAAAGGAAATGCTTACAACACTTGATTCAAAACACGTGAATAACAGGACCATGTCAAATGTAATTGGCTTGTTTTCCTGTGAAAATCACAACACATACTGCAAATTCCCAGATGCAGACTGAAGGAAGAGATACTGGTTACCCCCAACACACTTAGCAATAGAGTTGTATTTGTAACTAATATCCTGATGCTAAAATAGCAGGAACTAAAGGCAAAGATGGCCAAGGACAGCCCATATGATAAAGACCTTTGCCAGCAAACTAAATGACTGAGTCCAATCAGTAACTAAACTTTTCCTTTTTCTTTGCAGAAGCCGTTGGAACACATGCCGAAAAACAAAAACAAAACAAAAAACAATGGCATGATTGCAGTAGGTTACTTATAAGGGTTGTCCCAAAATATGAGAAAAATAAATCTCTAAGCACAAAAGGGAATTTCTCTGCTGCAAGAATGCCTCTGGATTAACTTCCTCCCTACTTTCCTCCCTATCTGTCAAAGCCAATCAGAGCCACAGTTTCTAAAAATAATATCAGAGAAAATATTATCTATCTATCTATAAACTTAGGATATGCATATATATGTGTGTGTATATATATATATGGATATATTAAAGCATGCAGAAAAGCAGATGCATTGTGGAATTCTGGAAAAGCAGAGTGAACGTTCTACTAAAAGCAGGCTGGAAAACAAACACACTATACTGTTGGTTCGCAACATTGGGAGTTCCCAAGGTGAAGTTTGAAACTGGCCCGCAAACGTGGAGGGCAAGAAGACACCAAGGAGAGAGGCAGACCACTCAGATTGGCAAGTGGCAGGTTTAATAAGCAGGAGAACTTACTTAATGAAGCTTGTCTTGGGCAGTCACAAGACTAGTAGATCTAGTAGGAGGGACATATGTTCCAGGGACAGAAGAAGGAATAAGGAGTCTCCAGTTGCCCAGGTCCACTTCTTGGGTCAACCGACAGTCATGTCCTCTC
The DNA here is from genome assembly GCF_949987535.1 of Balaenoptera acutorostrata. NCBI lineage: Eukaryota > Metazoa > Chordata > Mammalia > Artiodactyla > Balaenopteridae > Balaenoptera > Balaenoptera acutorostrata. The sequence continues at coordinate 23,740,701 of NC_080075.1, read as the reverse complement.
AATGATCTCTCCCAAAACTCTACCCCTCCTGACCAGCCCTTATAATCTTACACATCCCTCTCTTCCCTCTTTTGAAATCTGCCCTGAGCTGTCCTCGAGGGATGCCACGAGCATGGAGGTGGCCCATTTGGAAGCTCTTTGCCTGTACTGGAGGCAGAAACACAGCAACAACACAGGCACATGCAAGAGAAAACACAGATTCAGATAATGATTCCCAAAGTAATTAACAATTTTTTCCACCAAAAGCCTCATAATCTGAACCACTGATTTAAGTCCCCTAGGCTGGGGGTCAGAATACTCAGGACATTCATGTGCATCCTCATGCTGCTAAAGATGATACATTAGCAGACTTATCAGATCTGAACACACAACATTCTGTTTGGATAATGGCACATGTTCTTCCTTGGGAAGCAGTAATAATGTCCAAGATCATCCTATTTTGGGGACAGCTTTTCTCACTAGAGACACTAGTGTTCAGTGAAGACAGGCTTTGCCATTTAAGGCTTGTTGGGTGAATTCAGTAAGGGCTTATATGTGTGCTACATCATCCTCCAGACCAATAGTGGGGCTAAAAGTCATGCTGGTGGAGAACAGAAAGCCCCCATCTGGTCTTGAGGAGAGGGAGGTTAGCAGCTTTAGGAACTTGACCTGGTGTGCATACCGTACACGTTGACTTGATGCGGGAGCACTATCAGGTGTGAAGAGATGGACTGGGTGTGGGATATGCCAGACCAGGACACCGACCTTCTGCCCTCTTGCAACAGTGCATGTTCCATTCCAAATATAGTGCATTTCAACAGGTCCAGCTTGTAGCAGAACCATAGGACCCCAGTGATGATTGAGTAGTTCCCCCTCACCCAAGGGTGCAAAGTAACTCACCCATCCCAGTGGGACCTCCCATTACAAATTCCAGTAAATAATACCTTTCCTGGGTGTGATGGGACTTGGTGTTCTCAGAAGCATAGCACCTTGTTATATGGTGAGAGTCAGGCAATGGCTATCTCCTGACACTCTCATATCTTTAAAGTGCTGGATGTCTCAGCAGTGGCCCCCAGTCTGGCATATGGGGCAACAGGCCCTACTGATTGAACATTCAGATGTATTAAAGCCTGGGACAGTACTTTAGTCCACCCAGTCAAGGTAGTTTTACCTGTTAATAATTTCATCTGTGGCTTTAATATTCTATTCTTCCTTCCTTTCCTGCTGCTTGCCTGTTATAGGGGAGATGGAAACTCCATTCAATGTCATGGTTTTTTCCCAGTCTTGCATATCATGGCCTTTGAAATGTGACCCTCAATCACCTCTATTTGACAGGGTCTTCAGCTTCTCTAATCTCTTAATGGTGGAAGCCTGATTTGCTTTGCATCAGGGGAAACCTTGGGTTAGACCAGATGTGGTATCCACACAAACCAAGGCATATTTAGAACCCTCACTCAGAGAGACGGGGCCAATATAATCAATTTGCCAATCCTTCGCTGGTTGTAAACTCTTGTGTATGGTCCCAGACTCCTTTGGCAGTTGCCTTGGGTCTTGTTTAGAACACAAAGGACACACTGTTACTGCATTAACCAAGTCACTGTGTTCCATGGGCAATCCATCTGGGCACTATGGTGGCACTCTTCCTATGCACCCAATCTGCTATATCTATTGAAGGGTCAGTTGCTAGGGTTTGTACCTGAGTTCAGGCATCAGCTTCCTAATTGCAAGACTGTATAAGTGCCTTATGAGCCGGGACATGGAAGACAATAAGGACTGTCTCAGGCTCTTTCAGGGAAACACAGTGTCTTTACTCATGGCCAACTCTCCTGCGTGATCACCAGCCAAATCTACTGGCTACTATGGTTTGTTCCTATATTCATCCAGATGGTGTCAGTGTTGGGCTGAATAGTCACTGCAGTCCATGTGGATGGTTTGATACTACTAAACCTGTCAGCATATGAGGCATCAGTGGAAATGTCCTCCATCCCCTCTCTACAGGCTGCCGGGGTCGCCACAGGAATAGGAATGGGGACATTTGGAGGATCTACATGCTATACAAGGTCTAGGAGCACCCACATTTCTAGAGACAGTGGGTTGGCAGACAGGGTGATCCTCTGCTACAAATAAGTGTGCCACTTAGTCAAAGTGACAATTTGAGCCGTGGCAGAGGTGGGCCAATGGATCATAGTTTTAACCTACTCCTTCATTAGACAGGAAGTTCTTACCATAGTATGCTATTTCTTTGTGAGATTCTCTACCTGGAGAATTGCTGTGTACACTGCTAGTTGCTGTTGCTTTTTGGAGGTATATCAGATTTTTGTCCCCTTCCAGAGCTGGGACCAAAGCTCTCAGGATACTCTCTCCTTCTGTTGTCTCTACCACAGTGCCCACTCCATACCTCTTGGAGCCACAGATACATCTAACTCAAACGAGAGATACTCAGAGCTTCAATATGCTTCACTAGTTTTTTGCCATCTTAAAGGCAGCTTGCTACTCTGATCCCTAGTCCCACATGTGCCTTTTCTTTATGGCAATAAAAAGGATGGAGGCACTGTGCCAGGTGGAGAATAAAAGTCTTCTAAATCCCCCAGATCCCTACAAAGACATGCACCTCTTTCATGTTCTTAGCGGGTGCTCAGGCTTGCACCACCTTATCAATCAGTTCCTGGGACAATATGTGTCTCACCCAACCATATGACTCTCAGAAACTTTACAGTGGTGACTGGGCATTAGATTTTATTTGAGTTCACTGCTTACCCTCTTCCTCACAACTGTTTCAGGGAAGCACTTGAAAGGTGCATCGTTGCCCTCCCACGTGAAGGCAATTTGATCTTGTGACTCAGCAGCCAGGGGTATACTGAACAAGCACTTGCTAAGTCAGTCAAGATGGCAGCAAAGTTGGGCACAGGGCATGGATGGGGTGACACTACCTTGTTCATTTCTCAGTAGTCCATGGTCATCCTCTTTGAACCTTCTGGATTTTTTACCTGCCATACCTACTTGGTGTAGTTCTTGGATAGTTTCTCCTATTTCCTTATGCTCCACAGGCAATTTATATTATTTGACAATTACTACTCTTTCCAGGGGTGGTAGCCTCACTGGTTCCCAGTTGGTGATTCCCCTCAGCACTGGTTTGATTACTCTAACCTGGAGGCAGAATTGACGAATAAAAGTTTGCAGAGTTTGACCTTGTAGGATATCAATGCCCAATATGTGCTCTAGTATTGGTGAGACAGAAACCTCATATTCTCACTGGGGGAGAATACACAATTTGCAGAGTTAGAGGGACCTTCCTGACCCTAACTATTTGCCCTCCATAACCATCGATTGTGCTGAAGGGGCCAGAGAACTCCTGAGGATGACCATGTATTAGAGTACATTCAGCTCCAGTATCCACCAGAGCCGTCATCTTTTATTTTTTTCTTGGGGACCAGTGAGGCATCTGGTCACCTCCAATGGCCCTCAGCTTGAGGTGATCTTGGCCTGAATCCTATATGCAGGACATGGGAGAAACGAAACTAGAATAAGACTGTGTCCCTGAGGCCTCTGCTGGAGCAGGTGGGGCATCAGGGATGGTAGGGACATGTGGGACAGGCCCGAACTGCTGTTCCAGTTTAAGGCTTTCCGCAGGCCCACCAACACAGTGCTGGGTTGCTGGTCTGTCTTTTCAGGTGGGGTCCTGGGAGCAATGAGTTCAAACCACATTTGCTTCTGGGTTACCTTTATCTGATGCTTTAGAGCAGATTGGCATAGCCTTTGAGCTCCTCTCTGTTTCAGGTCTTTCCCAGCCCCGTGCCTTTCATTCCTGGGCTTGTCAGTTTCCCGCAATCAGCAATGGATTGCCCAACATCACAGATGTCTTGTCCCATGACTGGGCTCAGCATGGATATCAGCATCCCACATCAGGTGCTGGGGCAGGCTGCAGTATCCTGACTTTCATTCTTACAGTCAGTGTGGGCCGATCAGGATCTGCAAAGACAATGGTGTAGATGGCCTGCCTCATTCCCAATTTCCTGAGAATTTGCTGTGCCTCTTCTATAGACTTCCAAGGCCCCAAGTGCTCAGGAAGAACCTCCTCATTGGGTCAAGCCTCCCTGTAGGCTAGAATAATCCAATCTATAAAGAAGGGAGTACTTTGAATCTCTCAGTGCCCTGCAGGTGCTGCCAGAGGGCAGGACGTGTGGTGATGTTGCTCATGTTCTCTCTCTCCTGCCTAATCAGAAAAATGCTCTCACCTCCTGTATCCCATGGCCACACTAACCATACCTGGATACTTTCCCTGGCCTTTTGCTGGAACTTGGTAGATGTAACAATACACTTACTGGGAGTATATTTCTCATCATGAATATTTCCTGATCTGGGGGCTGCCTCACTGGCTGTGCTTTTGCTTTCCTTTGTATTAGGGGTTGGATGGTAAAGGGCACTTCGTGTGTTCCACCTTTAATCACTACATATCCTCCTCTTTGCTCTCCTCACTTTCCCAAGGATTCCACCTCTTAGTGTGTTAATCAGGCTTTGTCGCAAGTGCTCAGACCTTTATTTGCAGAAACCTGCACCCTCCTGGTTTTGTAAAAATCTCAGGCTAAGGTCTCCAACTTATTATATTGCTCTTCTGTCTTGTCTGTGAGCCCCAAAGGAAACAGAGCAGTGGACACCACACGTCCTTCTTTAACCTCAGTTCTTCTTCCAACTCTCTAACTCGAGCTTCTGCCTCTAGTCAAGCCACCTACCTGCCCACAGTAAGGGTCAGCCCACTGTGCAGCCTTGCATTTCTCTCCTTGCCACCAGTCCTCAAACAAGCACCTTAGACCAGCTGGCATTTTTGAGGCATCCCTGTATTCACACAGCAGTCCACCAGCATCTGACATACAGGCCACCCTTCCCCTCATAGAGGTTGATGGCCAATGGGATTTCCCCTGTGGTTGCCTCCCATGAGGTCTTTCCCAAGACCTATTTTTTTGGCCTCCTGGCTGGCTTGTCAACTGTTGGTTAGAAACCTCTGGAGTTCCTTGGGTGAAAGCAAACTGGCTCCAGTACATGGAAGACAAGGAGAAACCAAAGAAAAAGGCAGATCACTCCAGATTAGTAGGTGGCAGATTTAATATGCAGGGAATCTTGCATATGAGTAGGTCCCTGCACTCAGATGCCAGAATCTTAAAACTTTATATAGAGGACTTAATGGAGTACAGTCATGTAATCAGTCCAAATGGTCTCAACACCACATTGCTCTCTCACGGATGCATCCATGAAATGGCTGCTAGTGTGGGAATAGTAGGCAGGGTATACATTCCAAGGACAGAGGAGGGGGAGCAAGCCTCAAGTTGTATGGGTCCAGCTCTCAGGTCAACCAGGGGTCATGTTCTCCCAGTGACCTCCTGCAACACACACAAAGGGCCATGAAAATGGCCCTTTACTTGGCATTCTAAGTAAGGTACGAGAAATTATTGTTATTGCCAATAATAGCTTCCATTTATTTAAAACATATTACCTTCCAGGTAATTTAACTGCCCTCAAGTGACATCTTTTTGAAACTTTACAAAATCCTAAATGAAACAGATATTTTCTCTATTTTAGACAAAAAGGAAATGGGTTGGGGGGAGAGACTGTTGGAAAGAAAAAGAAGCAAGTAAATAAAAACACCTTTTTTTTTAAATTAGAGAAGAAAAAAAAATTTATTGTACCCCAAATACCACATACTACACAAAATATTAAAAAAAAAAAAAAAAAACCTTTCTGTTGGATTTTAAACATGGATTTTATATCCTGAAATATTTTATTAAATGTGTTCTATCTCAAAAATAATCAAGGCAAACAGTGAAAATATAGGTAAATGGAACAGTCAATACCTAGAAAACATTATTTTAACATTTTGCATATGCCATTTTAGAATTTTTTTAAACCAAAATAATAAATGTAAAATATATCATGTCATAAATACTCTCGTAAGAAATGTTTTTAACATATTAAGACTTATTTTCCATGTACCTGTTTGTTTTCTGTGTCTACCATTATTTTTATTTTTATTTATTTATTTATTTTTGAATGTATAAAGGGTTTTTATTTGTGTTTATCATTAAACACTGAGATGAAAATAACTTACTGACATAAAAACATTAAAAATATGAATAAGCATGTCACTATTGAAGAAAAGAGCATATTTTCTGAGAACTAATTTTTCCCCTCACCTCATTTATAGTTGCTGTTGATCAAAACATACAGTTGACAATTTAAGGGATAAAAAGAGAGCTTTATGTTTGAGCACATACACACCTATTATTTTATGTAGAGTCAAATCATGGGGTAGGTGTTGGAGACAATCAAAGACTAGGAAAAACTGTCACAGTGAGAATATGGTACAACCAACTTGTGGTGTCCCAGTAGGCCATATACTATGGTCCAGGCTTTCCCAGCTCTGGACAAAATAACAAGGTTTCTGTTTGTCTGAGCTTTGGGGGCTTCTTGTTAGTTAGTTTATTTACTAGATACCTTTGTCTGGTGTGAAACACAGTGCATCCTCTATTTTTCTTTACTTGGCTGGTCTGATCCAACTGGAGTTTGCTCTTAGTTGACTCTCCTTCAGGCTTTCATTGGTTTACTTCATGCACATGGCTCTTTATAGTCAATTGCACTATCTGACCATCTCGCCCACCACCTTCAGATCAGTACAATCATTGCTTTCCAGCTGCCTTATGTGTTCAGGGTTAGACTGAGCCTCACTGATCAGGAATCTCTCCAGGGGCAACTTCACAGAAGCAACCCCCCAATGTGCAGCAGCACCCACAGAATCCACTCCAGGGGGACAGAAAACTGGGCAGAGGCTCCTGTACACGGCCAGGCCCTTAAGAGACCATCAAGTAACTATTCAGAGGGCTGGGCTCTGTGCCCCCTGAGGCAGAAGCAGTAGGCTGGGGTGATGGTCAGGCACTGAGGGGAGCTCCCGCCGCCCCCCCGCCCCATCCAGCTGCAACACAATCAGCAAGCAAACCGACTTTCTGGACAAAGGCAGACTTCTCACCAAAATTTTGCCAATAGTACACATTTTCTTCCCTTGTTGCATTGTGTATAAGTTATTGTCTCAGACAGAACACTCAGATCTTGGTCTAACTGCCTTAATGGATATAGTTTTTAAATTCCATTTTATTCCCTCAAGAAAGGGAAACAAAACCATCAATTACAAGGTTCATAAGTTCCCGGAAAAGAATTTGACCCAAAATCTTCCAGTCAGAGGTCTTTTGAGTTTTCTGCTTTTTCCCTGTCTTGGTCTAGAAATTGAGAGATATCTGCTGTCGTCCAGGTGGCATTTTTTTTTTTTTTTTTCTGGAAGTAAAAAAATTGGAAAAGATATACAGTGCAAATATAAACCAAAAGGAAATTATACAATAACAGATACAGTAGACTTGAAAGCAAAAGCTTTACTAGAAATAAACAAGGGCACTTCATATCAACAAGTCCAATTTACCAGGAAGTTTTAAATTTGTATGCACTTAACTTCAAATTATATAGAGCAACAGAGCTACAAGGAAAAAATAGACAATTTCACTATCATAATAGGAGATTTAACATACTGCACTCATTCACTAATAGAGGATACCTCTTTCAGAACCAGTAGTAGACACCCCCCCCAAAAAAATTAGTGAGGATATAAAAAACTTAAATAACTTGAGCAGAAAATTTGATTCAACAAGCAGATATATAGTCACTATACTCCAAAACTTTAAATTACAAATTATTTTCAAGCACACTAGGAACATATTTAAAACTGACCATATTGTGCTATAAGGAAAATTTTAACAAATTTCAAAGTATTAAAATTATACAGTGTGTTTCTTGACTTATAGTTAAGCTACAAATCAGTAACAAAAAAGTAACTAGAAGTTATGAAATCCACTATTTCTAAGTAACCCCCCAGAAAACAAATCACAATTGGAGTTCAAAAATAATTTGAACTGAATGATAATAAAAATATTACATACCAAAACTTGGATGTGACTAAAGCTGTGCTTACAGGAAAATGTAGAGTCTTTTTTTTTTTTTTTTCTTCAAGGTAACAGTAGTGTTTTTTTTTTTTTTTAATTGCATACATGTCTATAAATCTAATAAATATGTATTCTCTATTCTTTTTTTATACAGCATGTTCTCATTAGTCATCAATTTTATACACATCAGTGTATACATGTCAATCCCAATCGCCCAATTCATCACACCACCACCCCCACCCCCCCACAGCTTTCCCCCCTTGGTGTCCATACGTTTGTTCTCTACATCTCTGTCTCAATTTCTGCCCACCAAACCACTTCATCTGTACCATTTTTCTAGGTTCCACATATATGCATTAACATATGATATTTGTTTTTCTCTTTCTGACATACTTCACTCTGTATGACAGTCTCTAGATCCATCCAAGTCTCAGTAAATGACCGAATTTGTTTCCTTTTTATGGCTGAGTAATATTCCATTGTATATATGTACCACATCTTCTTTATCCATTCGTCTGTTGATGGGCATTTAGGTTGTTTCTGTGACCTGGCTACTGTAAATAGTGTTGCAACGAATATTGGGGTACATGTGTCTTTTTGAATTGTGGTTTTCTCTGGGTATATGCCCAGTAGTGGGATTGCTGGATCATATGTTAATTCTATTTTTAGTTTTTTAAGGAACCTCCATACTGTTCCCCATAGTGTCTGTATCAGTTTACATTCCCACCAACAGTGCAAGAGGGTTCCCTTTCCTCCACACACTCTCCAGCATTTGTTGTTTGTAGATTTTCTGATGAAGCCCATTCTAAATGGTGTGAGGTGATACCTCATTGCAGTTTTGATTTGCATTTCTCTAATAATTAGTCATGTTGAGCAGCTTTTCATGTGCTTCTTGGTCATCTGTATGTCTTCTTTGGAGAAATGTCTATTTAGGTCTTCTGCCCGTTTTTGGATTGGTTGTTTGTGTTTTTAATATTGAGCTGCATGAGCTGTTTATATATTTTGGAGATTAATCTTTTGTCCGTTGATTCATTTGCAAATATTTTCTCCCATGCTGAGGGTTGTCTTTTGGTCTTGTTTATGGTTTCCTTTGTTGTGCAAAAGCTTTTAAGTTTCATTAGGTCCCATTTGTTTATTTTTCTTTTTCTTTTCATTACTCTAGGAGGTGGATCAAAAGAGATTTTGTTGTGATTTATGTCAAAGAGTGTTCTTCCTATGTTTTCCTCTAAGAGTTTTATAGTGTCCGGTCTTACATTTAGGTCTCTAATCCATTTTGAGTTTATTTTTGTGTATGGTGTTAGGGAGTGTTCAAATTTCATTCTTTTACATGTAGCTGTCCAGTTTTCCCAGAACCACTGATTGAAGAGACTGTCTTTTCTCCATTGTATATCCGTGCCTCCTTTGTCATAGATTAGTTGACCATAGGTGCGTGGGTTTACCTCTGGGCTTTCTATCTTGTTCCATTGATCTATGTTTCTGTTTTTGTGCCAGTACCATAATGTCTTGATTACTGTAGCTTTGTAGTATAGTCTGAAGTCAGGGAGCCTGATTCCTCCAGCTCCATTTTTTTCCCTCAAGACTGCTTTGGCTATTCGGGGTCTTTTGTGTCTCCATACAAATTTTAAGATTTTTTGTTCTAGTTCCGTAAAAATTGCCATTGGTAATTTGATAGGGATTGCATTGAATCTGTAGATTGCTTTGGGTAGTAAGGTCATTTTCACAATATCAATTCTTCCAATCTAAGAACATGGTATATCTCTCCATCTGTTGGTATCATCTTTAATTTCTTTCATCAGTGTCTTATAGTTTTCTGCATACAGGTCTTTTGTCTCCCTAGGTCGGTTTATTCCTATGTATTTTATTCTTTTTGTTGCAATGGTAAATGGGAGTGTTTCCTTAATTTCTCTTTCAGATTTTTCATCATTACTATATAGGAATGCAAGAGATTTCTGTGCATTAATTTTGTATCTTGCAACTTTGCCAAATTCATTGATTAGCTCCAGTAGTTTTCTGGTGGCATCTTTAGGATTCTCTATGTATAGTATCATGTCATCTGCAAACAGTGACAGTTTTACTTCCTTTCTAATTTGTATTCTTTTGTTTCTTTTTCTCTGATTGCTGAGGCTAGGACATCCAAAACTGTCTTGAATAATAGTGGTGAGAGTGGACATCCTTCTCTTGTTCCTAATCTTAGAGGAAATGGTTTCAGTTTTTCACCATTGAGAATGATGTTGGCTGTGGGGTTGTCATATATGGCCTTTATTATGTTGAGGTAGGTTCCCTCTACGCCCCCTTTCTGGAGAGTTTTTATCATAAATGGGTGTTGAATTTTGTCAATAGCTTTTACTGCATCTTTTGAGATGATCCTATGGTTTTTATTCTTCAATTTGTTAATATGGTGTATCACATTGATTGATATGCGTATATTGAAGAATCCTTGCATCCCTGGGATAAATCCCACTCAATCATGGTGTATGATCCCTTTAATGTGTTGTTGGATTCTGTTTGCTAATATTTTGTTGAGGATTTTTCCATCTATATGCATCAGTGATGTTGGTCTGTAATTTTCTTTTTTTGTTGTATCTTTGCCTGGTTTTGGTATCAGGGTGATGGTGGACTCATAGAATTATTTTGGGAGTGTTCCTTCCTCCACAAGTTTTTGTAAGAGTTTGAGAAGGATCAGTGTTAGCTCTTCTCTAAATGTTTGATAGAATTCACCTGTGAAGCCATCTGGTCCTGGACTTTTGTTTGTTGGAAGATTTTTAATCACAGTTTCAATTTCATTACTTGTTATTGGTCTGTTCATATTTTCTATTTCTTGCTGGTTCAGTCTTGGAAGGTTATACCTTTCTAAGAATTTGTCCGTTTCTTCCAGGTTGTCCATTTTATTGGCATCAAGTTGCTTGTAGTAGTCACTTAGGATGCTTTGTATTTCTGCAGTGTCTGTGGTAACTTCTCCTTTTTCATTTCTAATTTTATTGATTTGAGTCCTCTCCCTCTTTTTCTTGATGAGTCTGGCTAATGGTTTATCAATTTTGTTTATCTTCTTAAAGAACCAGCTTTTAGTTTTATTGATCTTTGCTATTGTTTTCTTTGTTTCTATTTCATTTATTTCTGCTCTGATCTTTATGATTTCTTTCCTTCTGATAACTTTGGGTTTTGTTTGTTCTTTCTCTAGTTCCTTTAAGTGTAAGGTTAGATTATTTATTTGAGAGTTTTCTTGTTTTTTGATGTAGGCTTTATAGCTATAAGCTTCCCTGTTAGATCTGCTTTTGCTGCATCCCATAGGTTTTGGATTGTCTTGTTTTCATTGTCATTTGTCTCTAGGTATTTTTTTATTTCCTCTCTGATTTCTTCAGTGATCTCTTGGCAATTTAGTAACGTATTGTTTAGCTTCCATGTGTTTGTGTTTTTCTAGTTTTTTCCCCTGTAATTCATTTCTAATCTCATAGCATTGTAGTCAGAAAAGATACTTGATATTATTTCAATTTTCTTAAAATTACTGAGGCTTGATTTGTGACCCAAGATGTGATCTGTCCTGAAGAATATTCCGTGCGCACTTCAGAAAGAAGTGTAATCTGCTGTTTTTGGATGGAATGTCCTATAAATATCAATTAAATCTATCTGGTCTATTGTGTCATTTAAAGCTTGTGTTTCCTTATTGATTTTCATTTTGGATGATCGGTCCATTGGTGTAAGTGAGGTGTTAAAGTCCCCCACTATTATTGTGTTACTGTCGATTTCCTGTGTTATAGTTGTTACCCATTGCCTTATGTATTGAGGTGATCCTATGTTGGGTGCATATATATTTATAATTGTTATATCTTCTTGGATTGATCCCCTGATCATTATGTAGTGTCCTTTCTTGTCTCTTGTAACATTCTTTATTTTAAAGTTTATTTTGTCTGCTATGAGTATTGCTACTCCAGCTTTCTTTTGATTTCCATTTGCACGGAATATCTTTTTCCATCCTCTCAGTCTGAGTGGGTCTCTTGGAGACAGCATATATATGGGTCTTGTTTTGTATCCATTCAGCAAGCCTGTGTCTTTTCTTTGGAGCATTTAATCCATTCATGTTTAAGGTAATTATCCATATGTATGTTCCTATGACCATTTTCTTAATTGTTTTGGGTTTGTTTTTGTAGGTCCTTTTCTTCTCTTGTGTTTCCCACTTAGAGAAGTTCCTTTAGCATTTGTTGTAGAGCTGGCTTGGTGGTGCTGCATTCTCTTCGGTTTTGCTTGTCTGTAAAGCTTTTGATTTCTCCATCGAATCTGAATGAGATCCTTGCCAGGTAGAGTAATCTTGGTTGTAGGTTCTTCCCTTTCATCACTTTAAGAATATCATTCCACTCCCTTCTGTCTTGTAGAGTTTCTACTGAGAAATCAGCTGTTAACCTTATGGGAATTCCCTTGTATGTTATTTGCCGTTTTTCCCTTTCAATAATTTTTCTTTGTCTTTAATTTTTGCCACTTTGATTACTATGTGTCTCGGCGTGTTTCTCCTTTGGTTTATCCTGTATGGGGCTTGCTGCACTTCCTTGACTTGGGTGGCTATTTCCTTTCCCATGTTAGGGAAGTGTTCAACTATAATCTCTTCAAATATTTTCTCAGGTCCTTTCTCTCTCTCTTCTCCTTCTGGGACCCCTATAATGTGAATGTTGTTGTGTTTAATGTTGTCCCAGAGGTCTCTTAGGCTGTCTTGATTTCTTTTCATTCTTTTTTCTTTATTCTGTTCCACAGCAGTGAATTCCACCATTCTGTCTTCCAGGTCACTTATCTGTTCTTCTGCCTCAGTTATTCTGCTATTGATTCCTTCTAGTGTAGTTTTCATTTCAGTTATTTTATTGTTCATCTCTGTTTGTTTGTTCTTTAATTCTTCTAGGTCTTTGTTAAACATTTCTTGCATCTTCTCGATCTTTGCCTCCATTGTTTTTCTGGGGTCCTGGGTCATCTTCACTATCATTATTCTGAATTCTTTTCTGGAAGCTTGCCTATCTCCATTTCATTTAGTTGTTTTTCTGGGATTTTATATTTTTCCTTCATCTGATACATAGCCCTCTGCCTTTTCATCTTGTCTATCTTTCTGTGAATGTGGTTTTTGTTCCACAGGCTGCAGGATTGTAGTTCTTCTTGCTTCTCCTGTCAGCCCTCTGGTGGATGAGGCTATCTAAGGGGCTTGTGCAGGTTTCCTGATGGGAGGTACTGGTGGTGGGTAGAGCTGGGTGTTGCTCTGGTGGGCACAGCTCAGTAAAACTTTAATCTGCTTGACTGTTGATGGGTGGGGTGGGGTTCCCTCCTTGTTGGTTGTTTGGCCTGAGGCAACCCAACACTGAAGCCTACCTGGGCTCTTTGGTTGGGCTATTGACAGTCTCTGGGAGGGCTCACACCAAGGAATACTTCCCAGAACTTCTGCTGCCAGTGTTCTTGTCCCCACAGTGAGCCACAGCCACCCCCTGCCTCTGCAGGAGACCCTCCAACACTAGCAGGTAGGTCTGGTTCAGTCTCCCCTGTGGTCACTGCTCCTTCCCCTGGGTCCCAATGCACACACTACTTTGTGTGTGCCCTCCAGGAGTGGAGTCTCTGTTTCCCCCAGTCCTGTTGAAGTCCTGCAATCAAATCCCACTAGCCTTCAAAGTCTGATTCTCTAGGAATTCCTCTTCCCGTTGCCGGACCCCCAGGTTGGGAAGCCTAACATGGGGCTCAGAACCTTCACTCCAGTGGGTGGACTTCTGTGGTATAAGTGTTCTCTGGTCTGTGAGTCACCCTCCCAGCAGTTATGGGATTTAATTTTGCTATGATTGTGCCCCTCTTACCACCTCATTGTGACTTCTGCTTTGTCTTTGGATATGGGGTATCTTTTTTGGTGAGTTCCAGTGTCTTCCTGTCGATGATTGTCCAGCAGCTAGTTGTGATTCTGGTGTTCTCACAAGAGGGAGTGAGAGCACGTCCTTCTACTCCGCCATCTTGGTTCAGGCCTCTACCATTATTTTTAATGGCTGAACATTATTCTGTTAGTTAGCTGTGTTTATTATTCATCACTGAAAGCATATTTCCAGTTTTTACTACTATTAAAAATTCCTTTATATATAAAGTAATATATATTATAGTAATATATATATTTGTAGATATATATACAGTATATATATGTGTGTATATATGTGTTATATATTGACTCTATATATATATATATATATTTGTGTATTTTTCCTAATATATCCTTAGCAATAAATGACAGCTATAGAATCACTAAATCTAAATATAAAGAAAGTTTTAGGAATTTGGGTCCACATAAACAATTTCCTCCAGCCAGACACAATGTATAAACTTTCAGTAGACAGATCATTTCTATACCACTGCCTGATCAGTTTTAAATTCACATAAAATTAAGTTTATATAACTTAATTTCAGAATAATTTTTACTATTTAATCTCAAAATCGGGTGTTCTCAAACGTCTGCACATTGTATTGTAAGACAACTGAATAAAACACTTAATTTTTAACTCCAGGTTTGTCAACTGTGGCTTCTACATCCAGCAAACGTGCCTTTGATCTCTGTAGGCTATGTGATTCATGCATTTCGAGGAATTGAGGGCGTATAAAATCATTGTATCCAGTTCAGTCATTTTATCCAGTTTTCTTTAACTTTTCCTTTCCTTTCCTTTCCTTTTCATTTTCTTTCTTCTTTTTGGTAGAAGATTGTTATTTAAGAAGTCTGCAGAAGATAAAAAATCGGGGGCCATCCCAAGGAATCTAAGAGGCATGATAAAATGGGGAAAGTAAAAATATATGTTACTTGTGATCACATAAGGGAATTAAATAAACACTGCTGTATCATTAAAGTTGATTAGTAGAAAGATATATGCTTTTATAAAGGTGTACATTGAAAAGTGAGCATAGATAGGTTATAAATTTCACAATTCACTAGAAGAAAATAAGCACACACACATTAAAAAAAGGAAAATCTGTATCATGTATTAAAAGGTAGAAAACAAAGCATAAATAAACACAAACATAAAAATATAAATTATGAAGCAAAATAAGTAACTTGTTTTGAGCATTAATGGTGCATAGGAATTGCCTTGGAGTTTTATATGTACTAACTCATTTAATCATTCCATCTAACTTATGACCTAGATGCTTTCACAAAGGTCACGCTGTGAAGCCAGCCTACCCTGCATTTCTTTTTCAGCTCTACCACTCACTAGTAGTGTGACCTTAATCAAGTTAGTTAAATTCTCAGGTACCTCAGTTTATTCCCTTGAAAACTGGGCATAATAACAGCACCTGCCTCAAAGGATTGTTCTGAGGAGTAAATATGTTAAAACTCATAAAATTTTCAGTTAAGTGCTTGACATAGTAAACCCGTATAGGTGGTTTTATTTGTTTTGTGTTTTGAAGCCCATTTCTCATTTTCTTTCTGCCTCACTGGTTTGATTTTTATAGCATTATGTTTGCTGTATGTTGTCTTTAAATAACTGTTTAATTCTGCAATATTTTTAATTTTTCTGAGTACTTTACCTCACTACATTAACTCTTTACTTTAACAGATATAAAATGACCTCCAGATTGAGACTGGGCAGCCAGCAAGATAGATGGAGAATTAAATATATTCAGTAACCTAGAAGCTAATAGATGAAGGCAGAAAAGATTTCACAGAAACTGAAAAAAATGACAAAGCAAGGATAAGGGCAGTAGAAAGTGGTGGAGTGGTTTCCTTTAATGGGGAAAAGGAAGAGGAACCTAGAATGCAGGATAGGGGTGACCTTCTACAGCTGATGGAAACCTAGCTAATATTTTCTTTTTATTAGAAGAGAATGTCAGGCGTAAACACACAGAAGTAAGTATGTGAGTAAGCACACTCTAATGTGCTAAATCCATTAATAAAGGGTTCAAAAGAAAACTAGTATCCACCTGCCATTTCTACCAGTCTTCCCCTTAGTTCAGCTCTTTTCTACTGAGGTGAGAGTTGCTGGCTGTCTAGCCTTCTAAAGAGTATGTGAGAAAAACATCTAAACTGAAATGCTACAATAATTTCATCTCCAATTCTACCCAACAGTGATTTATTTGTATGAACTCATAGTGTTTTTAGCTAACATTAATTGGATACTAACTATATCCTTGATAAATTTAAATGTATTTATCTTATTTAATTTCCTCCCTCATTTAATGTTTATATCAATTCTACTAGGTAAGTATGATGTTATGTTTTATAGATTAAATATAACATCTTATCCAAGATCTCATTTCAAATTTTTTTTTTTTTTTTCAATTCACAGTTTATTCAAAGATCAAGCTATGCCAGAGCCCTGAACAACTCCTTGGGCACCATTATTTGGTAATTGTTGTGGCTTTTTCCTTTAGTGGGTCTCTGACTTGTCCATTTTATAAATTCATGAAAACCTCTGTTCCAAAAGAAAATACACACATTGAATTGTACTTGAACTCAGAAAATGAATATGACAGGAAGCAAAAAAAACAGTGAATGAAGATTTTTACATTGAGACACTATGCATTTGTCAGCACATAATTTATAAATTTAATTTTGTGAATTGACTCCCACAAGGCATTAGGAAAATAGACAGCTAGTTTTCACTCATTCATGAGCCTTTTATATTAAAACATTTGTCCCAGATGATCACTACCAAAAGACTAAAAGCATGCATAGAAATTTTACTGATTTTTATTACTTGAATAAAAAAAGAATTAGAGATCTGCATTTAAAGCCAAAATAACCCCTGAGTTTTAGTTATTGTTCTACTTCCTCCTAGAAGTGATATTTGGACAAATTACTCCACTTTCTAAGCCTGGTTGTCTCCACCAGTATAAGAATCTGGCTGATAATATAAACTCCACTAGCAAGTGGGATGCTTACATAGTAGCTGTAAAAACAGCTAGCATTTATTGCATGTTTTCTATATACCAGACATGATTCTAAGAACATTATAGGTATTCATTCATTTAATTTGCACATGGCCTTGTGAGTTGGGTCCTACCTTCATTGATGTTTGACAGACAGAATGAAGAGATACAGAGTTAAATATTTACCAGGCAATCAGATGCCAAGGCTTGTGCTCAGCTGTTTTCCATCAAAGGAAAGCATGGTTTGGAGGTACATTGTAAACAGTTATTCAACTATTAGTTTTCATTATTTATAGTATTGTTTTATTTCATTATATATGCCTGCATAGGCATATACTGAACATTATTTAATATAAGCTGTCATTTACCATTGACATATTAAAAACATCTACTTTATAACTATTTTAAAAGGCTGTAAGGCATAAAAATATGTCCCATATAGTCACAAAGTCCAAATAGGTGGTCTTGCTTTACAATATTTCTTTGAATTGCTTACATTGAAAATTATCTTCAATTTTAGGATATTAACAAGGATACAAAATTAAACTTGGTGTCTCCAAATGTTAGCCTTCCTGAGAAGTTTGGGTGGCCTTCCTCTCTTATTCAGGGCTGTTAAGAACATTAAAGGTGATAATTCACATATCATCTTGCCCATCAGATATTCCCTGCTTTCCTTTATTTCTCATGTATAAAAAGCAGAGCCCAATAGCTAATTGACAGAGAGCAGAAGTAATGAGTGTCTTTTCCTCTCTTGTTTCCCTTTCAGAGGCCATGTGTTGAGAGGCCAGAACCACAGAACTGTAGCAACTCACCAGTGAGCAGCTACACAAAGATAAGCTGCTTTCTCAATAGATTTATCAGACCTACAGAGGATTTGGTGTGAGCAAGAACAAACTCTGTGTGTGTGTGTGTGTGTGCGTGCATGCGCATGTGTGCAAGTTTACCTGATGTAACAGGAAATTATTCTATCCTAATTTAGACGTCATTTCACATAAGTTCTGGACCATTTAAGCAGTAAATGAATTGGTTGTTATGATTATTGTTAATGTGATCATCACCATCATTGACAGCAAACCTTGACATTCTGCAGTCCCATTTTGTTGTCCTCTTATGTGACTGCGGTTGACTTAGTAAAAACTGGGATTTTTCACCTTTCTCAAAATGTCTAAATTGGAAATATACAATCATATTTATTGGTACTAGATTTGAGGACATTCCTCAGAAATTTTGACTGTTGCTCCTGTCACCAAGATTTTGAATACTTCCTGTCCCGAATAAGTAGTTTCAAATATTAATCAGTCAAAACTCATTGGTAAAATACAGGCACTAAAATGATTGCTAAATCACAGATGCCTTGAACGTGAAGCAGTAGATCTTTCTAAATGCTGTCACTCTACATTTTGGTTTCTATATCTTTTATCTTGATATAAAATGTGTTTATTTGTATCTTGTGGAAGTATAATCAAAATGGTGACTGATTTTCAATGAATAACATAACAGATTCTATGTGCTGATCAAATTTCTGACAAGCACATATGTGCTTTCATTTACTTTTCGTCTGAAACAGTTGGTGAAGCAACATTCATTCTTTGTGTTCTGCCCACCGTTTTTGTGTTGGCAACTCATATTAACGGTCATTCATGTGAGGCTACTATCAGTACCTCTACACTGGGGTAAAAGTTGCATTTCAGACTTGTATCTGCCATTGCCCTGATTGTGTCCATTTACTTATCATTGGCGTGGATTTTTATTCTTACAAAGCAGGGTAATTGTCAACCACATGGCAATGTGGAGAAAAACTTAACCAATAAAAAAAGAACATGAATTCACTCCCCTAAGCATGCCAGAACCACAGGACAGCTTAATCTTTGCCTTTAATATGCTATTTCACTGATTTATTGAAGCCCACTACTACTTATGTTGCTGGGTCTCAAGTTACAAAGCTTTAGAAATTTTACAATTTACTCATATACTCAGAAAAATTACTTCAAGGTATTTCAGCAAATTAGGCATAACTGCAGGAATAACTTCATATGATATAAAGAAAAATAATAAGCAAAAACAGAGTACAAATTAATGGACTACTTAAATTCAATTCCCTCAGATTCTTCTCAAAATTTTTTCCAGAACCCCTAGTACATATCAATAGCAATTAGTAGTTTTACCTTATATTTCATCAGAGTTTTAAAAGCTAGCTTCCCCTAGATTGTACATTCTGTGTCTATTTTATTAACTAATTCATTCTAGGAATCTGACAAAATGCCTTACACAGTAATGAATCTATAGATATTTATGAATAAATTAACTTCAATACCAAAATATTGAAACTTCTAACCACTGACAGTAAATGGTGTTACTAACTGTTTTGGTCTTTCTGAAGGTCAAGTTTGCTAATTTTATCAAAATTTCAAAAATGTATTTATATTCTCAGTATGACAATATTTAGCCTATAAAAATAACTTCCTTATGCCCAAAAATTATGTATGTAAACAGACTTTGCAAAATTTTGTATAAAAAAATTAGTTTGATACTACTTATTTACTTATGTGATATGTGTTTTATATATATATAAATTCTCAATATATACCAAACATGTATTGATTAAGTAACTGTAATTCATCTATCATTTTAATACTAGGTAGCCATTTAAGGGTGTGGTAAATACTTATGTGCTAACATGGAAATATGTGTGATATACAGTTAAGAAAAAAAGGAGTGTAAACATTTCCTGTAAAATAAAAAGACAGAATATTTGTATGCATTCACCCATGAATATTTTCTATGTGTGAGCAATTTTCAAAAATATATTTAATAGAAGGTGCTTGTTGGAAGGGTGTGAAAAAGGGGTTTCAATTACCTTTTTATCTTATAATTGAATACATCTATTTTAAGAGAGTGTATTATATTGCCATTTTTTCATGGATAAGCTACTGTAAGGGAGATGAGAAGGGGAAGGATATGGCAACACAGAAGTGGCAAATTAAAATGATTACCTATATTGGTATATGTAGGTACATATTATTTTGTGTAGCCATGTATTAATAGTGCTAGGTAATCTTAGTTTTCAGCATTTTACTATAAAAATTAATTCAATTTTTTTAAATGTCTAGCTTCTAATTGTAAGTAACTCATTAGCCAGTATGGAATGTTCATATGCATAGCACCCATTTTCTTACTGCACTTTACTGAAGTTTTGAAACTGTCAAAACTTTAAAGATTTTGGATAATGCTCTATTTAGAAAAGTTCTGATTAATTCAGTATATACTTTTTAAATGTCTCTTTCTACCAGACAGTTTTGCATGATAATAGTGTATTTATTTCTTAAAATTTCAAATTCTCCAGCTTTTCCATCCTTTCACACCAAAAGTCATAATTATTTCCATAGCAACCATGCCTATTGTCAGAGGCAGAAATTTTGACTTCTGTTGGGCTTTTTTTAAGGGAGCATAGAACATTTAAACAACAAAAGGTGCTATTTTATGAAAACTGTCAAGAATTGAGAGAAGAAGGTATTGGATATTTCCTTTAATAATTTGTGCTGATAAATTATTACCAGTGTATGTTATTGCCAAATCTCAACACTATTATTTCCTTAGTAATCCCAAGTTATAAGTAGTATCTCCTTTTTCACAGTCATAATTTCTCTCTGTACCAAAAGACAAGTCTTAACATATATAAAATTGAAATAAGTATTTTTATATGTTTACTTAGAGAATTTGCTCCAAATATCTGATTTTCTGACCCTGGGTTCTTTAATTAAAGGAAAATTTCAGTCTAGAAGTGCAATTAATTCAATAAATTTATCTAAAAAATATAAAATTATTTTTCTCCTTAACCACTTCTAAAATGTTGTCAGCATCTTATTTAGTGTGGTATTACACATTGTGATTTAGAAACTAAAAGTTTTCTGATTATGCCTTTTTGTGAGCAATAGATAAGTGTTTGCCATAATACATTCCTGAATACAAGAATGATAAATACTGAAGCAAAACTTATGCTTTCTTTTGTTTGAAGTTACTGTTTGACACCACCGGATGGAGATACTAGGTTAGTAAAATAGAAGAGAGTATGTTTTATTTTATCATATTTATAAATTTGTTTACAGATGGCCGGTAATTTTGGCTGGATCTTCTTGAAAATCATTATCATCACCACCAACAAACACGCTTTATAAGGAGAAAAACGGGATACAAAATATCAGACCTATTTTGCCCAATGTCACAAAATGAATTGGCCATAAATAACAAGCTACTGGTTCCCATTCTCCTGGTTTACTGTTTAGTGAATTGGAAAGTAAAACCAAAGGGCAAACATATTAATTTATCAACATGTTAAATGTAGATGCTTTACTTGTACCATCATATAAGTTTATTGATGACATTTTTAACTTTGAACGACTTATTTATATATTACCTAAATTTATAACAAACTACTATGTGAAAAGTGAAGGCTGTAGTATTTTCAGTAATAAATGCACATATCATTTTGTCACAATTTAATGAAAAAGACAAATTATGAAAAGAAGAAACATTAAAAGTGGGCAAATTCTGGAACTAACACTCTCAGGTTTCCAAGTTAGAATATGAGGATTAAGTTGTGCGGCACATCGCAAAATCTCTTTTAGGAGGAGGGTGCTCAGCGTGAGAATAATGACTCCACTGAGACGGCAGATTTGAGCTCCCTCTGACCTTTCGATGAGGTCCCATGTTCAGGCTAATTATGCTTCTCTTTTTCAGCTGCCTGGTTCGAAATCTCCTGATTTTCACATCTCTATGACATATTAAAACACTTTTTTTTTTTATTTCTGTTTTCATCTACCCCACCATATGTGAGCCTCTCCAAGACAGGGATTGTGCCTAGTTTTCCTTTGAATCTCAGACCAATATTTGGCAAAGAGTACAAATTCAGTATGTGTTTTAAGATATATTGATATGATTATGAAATAAAAATTGCCACATTTCTCCCATTTCTCAACTACCTCTCAAAATTCTCTAACTTTTAATGTCAATAAATATATTTACACCAACATTGTAAGGTTCACAACTGAATATTTTATAGTTTTGGACAGTTTACAAAATAGTTTAGCATATCCAGTGTCATTTTACCTTTAGATAGGCATTAAGGAATTTTCAATGATATTTTAGAGAAATCTATTATATATCACACATTATATAGTTATTACTTCTATTTTACAGGCAAGGAAGCCAAGCTTCAAATTGTTTAAATAATTGCTCAAAACCAAAAGGCAATACTCAAGTTCAAAGACAAAAGCATTTAAATTGCTGTTTCCTCAATCCAGGGACTTCATTCATTCTATGTCACTCCATTATGATTCTAGAAGGAAGCTAAACTCATGTGAAAATGACATGTTAAGCCATAGTTAGCCATGTACACTTCAGGGAATAAATCTTAATTTTTTTTTTTTTATGTTTTGCTTGTTTATTTTTAATAGAGCTGTAAGCCATAAGTAATATAACATAGAAAAGTTAAATTTTGATAGAGTGGAAGAGGAATAAGAGTTTTAAAATCAGTAAACTGCAGCTACTGTCTCCCCACATTTTTAAAATAAATTACATTTTGCATTTTCCTATAAGAAGATATTAATACATATTTGTGATTCTCCTAAACTGCATTGTAGTTAGATATTTATATATAATATACAATATATAAATAGTTATGGACTAAATATGTGTGCTAATATCTATATAATATAATATTTTTCCTATTAGAAACAAAGATTGCCAGAAGTATTTGGTCCAAAGTATTTTAAATGCTCAAGAAAAAAAAAAAAAATCAACCCAGAATTGTGTTTCCAATGAAAATATTCTTAAAAATACTAAATAAAGGCTTTTTCAGATGTAAAAAATAAGAAAATTTGATATTAGCTGTCTGTACTAAATAAATGCAAAGGAAGTTTTTCAGAATGAGGCAAAGTGATGTCAAGTGAAAGTCAAATCTTCAGGAAAGAATAAGTACATTGAAAATGTTACTTGTGTGGCTAAATATAAAAGACTAACTTTTCTTCTTAATTTCTTTAAAACACACATAATTGTTTATAGCAATATTATGGGACTTATAAAGGATATGTCAAGTTTACAATTCAGATATGATGGCACAGATTGTTTATCTTTGTTCCTTCCTGATAATCACAGCCATAAACTCTGGAAATAATGCAAGAGGCAAACAAAGGGAAAAAAACTCTGAAAGATGTAAAGAAGAAGTCAGACTGGTAAACAATTGAATAAACATACTATGTTCATGGACTGGAAGACTCAACATAGTAAAAATGTTACTTCTCTCCAAATTAATCTATAGGTTTAATGCAATTCCTAACAAAATCCTTACAAGGTTTTTCTACACATACACAAGCTTATTCTAAAAATTATATCAAAAAAATACCTAAAACAATCTTGACAAATAATAATAAAGAAGGAAAAATCCTTCTAGTATATATTAAAATTTACTCAGTAGCTATATTAATCACAAAAGTATGATATTGGCAGAGATACACACACACAAATCAGTGGAACAGAAAATAACCCAGAAATAGATGCAAATATGCCAAACTGATTGTTGACAAAGCCACAAAAGCAATTCAGTGCACAAATGATAGCCTTTTCCACAAGTTGTTGTGGAGAAATTGGACATCCATAGGTAGAAAAAAATGAAGCTTGATCTAGACTTCATGTCTTACACAAATACTAACTCAAAATTGGTCATGGACTTAAAGACCTAACAGAAAAATATAAAACTTGTGGGAAAAAACAGTATCATAATATTTTATGGTGGGATTTATAATGTTCATAGATGCAATACATATGAAGAGAGTAGCAAATATTATTGTAAGATAGAAATCTACCTATTTAAAATCCATGTAACATGCCATCATCTACATAAAGCTATTCTATATATTCCAGGCTGTGTATTCCTCAGCTCTTCTGTGTATTCAAATCTTCCAGACTTGAAAAAACACATTGGGGAGGAGCTTCAAGATGGTGGAAGAGTAAGACGTGGAGATCACCTTCCTCTCCACAAATACATCAGAAATACATCTACCTGTGGAACAACTCCTACAGAACACCTACTGAAAGCTGGCAGAAGACCTCAGACCTCCCAAAAGGCAAGAAACTCCCCACGTACCTGGGTAGGGCAAAAGAAAAAAAGGAAAAACAGAGACAAAAGAATAGGGATGGGACCTGCACCAGTGGGAGAGAGCTGTGAAGGAGGAAAAGTTTCCACAAACTAGGAAACCCCTTCGTGGGTGGAGACTGTGGGTGGCCAGGGGGAAAGCTTCGGAGCCATGGAGGAGAGCACAGCAACAGGGGTGCGGAGGGCAAAGCGGAGAGATTCCTGCACAGAGGATTGGAGCCAACCACCATTCACCAGCCTGAGAGGCTTGTCTGCACACCTGCCGGGGCGGGAGGGGACTGGGAGCTGAGGCTCGGGCTTCAGAGGTCAGATTCCAGGGAGAGGACTTGGGTTTGCTGCCTGAACACAGCCTGAAGGGGCTAGCGTGCCACAGCTACCCGGAGGGAGTCCGGGAAAAAGTCTGGAGCTGCCGAAGGGGCAAGAGACTTTTTCTTGTCTCTTTGTTTCCTGGTGCACATCGAGAAGGGATTAAGAGAACCACTTAAAGGAGCTCCAGAGACGGGAACGAGCCGCGGCTATCAGCGTGGACCCCAGAGATGGGCATGAGATGCTAAGGCTGCTGCTGCAGCCACCAAGAAGCCTGTGTGAAAGCACAGGTCACTATGCACACCTCCCCTCCCGGGAGCACGTGCAGCCTGCTACTGCCAGGGTCCCGTGATCCAGGGACACCTTCCCCAGGAGAACACACGGCCTGCCTCAGGCTGGTGCAATGTCATGCTGGCCTCTGCAGCCGCAGGTTCACCCCGCATCCGTACCCCTCCCTCCTCCCGGGCTGAGGGAGCCAGAGCCCCTGAATCAGCTGCTCCCTTAACATCGTCATGTCTGAGTGAAGAACAGACACCCTCAGGTGACCTACATGCAGAGGTGGGTCCAAATCCAAAGCTGAACCCCAGGAGCTGTGGGAACAAAGAAGAGAAAGGGAAATTTCTCCCAGCAGCCTCAGGAGCAGCAGATTAAATCTGCACAATCAACTTGATGTACCCTGAATCTGTGGAATACCTGAATACACAACAAATCATTCCAAATTGAGGAGGTGGACATTGGGAACAATGATATGTATTCTTTTTCCCTTGTTCTCTTTATGTGAGTGTGTATGTGTATGCTTCTCTGTGTGATTTAGTATGTATAGCTTTGCTTTTACCATTTGTCCTAGGGTTCTGTCTGTCCTTTTTTTGTTTTTTTTTTTAGTATAGTTTTTAGAACTTGTTATCATTGTTGGATTTGTTTTTTGGTTGGTTTTAATCTCTTCTTTCTTTCTTTCTTTTCTTTTTATTACTTAAAAACTTTTCTAATAATTATTTTTTATTATTTTAATAACTTTATTTTATTTTATCTTATTTTATTTTACTTTATTTTATTTTATCTTCTTCTTTATTTTCTCCCTTTTATTCTTAGCCGAGAGGATGACAGGCTCTTGGTGCTCCAGCCAGGAGTCTGGGCTGTGTCTCTGAGGTGGGAGAGCCAAGTTCAGGTCACTGGTCAACAAGAGACCTCCCAGCTCAACGTAATATCAAATGGTAGAAATCTCCCAGAGATCTCTATCTCAATGGCAAGACCCAGCTCCACTCAACAACCAGCAAGCTACAGTGCTGGACACCCTATGCCAAATAACTATCAAGACAGGAACAAAACCACATCCATTAGCAGAAAGGCTGCATAAAATCATAATAAGGCCACAGACACCCCAAAACACACCAGATGTGGACTTGCCCACCAGAAAGACAAGATCCAGCCTCATTCACCAGAATCCAGGCACTAGTCCCCTCCACCAGGAAGCCTACACAACCCACTTAAACAACCTTAACAACTGGGGACAGACACCAAAAATAATGGGAAATACAAACCTGCAGCCTGCAAAAAGGAAACCCCAAACACAGTAAATTAAGCAAAATGAGAAAACAGAGAAACACACAGCACATGAGGGTGCAAGGCAAAAACCCACCAGACCTAACAAATGAAGAGGAAATAGGCAGTCTACCTGAAAAAGAATTCAGAATAATGATAGTAAAGATGATCCAAAATCTTGGAATAGAAAGGATCTTTCAGCAGAAACTCTGCAAGCCAGAAGGGAGTAGCAGGACATATTTAAAGTGATGAAGGAATAAAACCTACAACCAAGATTATTCTACCCAACAAGAATCTCATTCAGATTTGACAGAGAAATTAAAAGCTTTACAGGCAAGCAAAAGCTAAGAGAATTCAACACCACCAAACCAGCTTTACAACAAATGCTAAAGGAAGTTCAATAAGCAGGAAAGACAAGAGAAGGAAAAGACCTAAAATAACAAACACAAAACAATTAAGAAAATGGGAATAGGAACATACATATCAATAATTACCTTAAATGTAAATGGATTAAATGCTCCAACCAAAAGACATAGACTGGCTGAATGGATACAAAAACGACACCCGTATATATGCTGTCTGCAAGAGACCCACATCAGACCTAGAGACACAGACAGACTGAAAGTGAAGGGATGGAAAAAGATATCCTATGCAAATGGAAACCAAAAGAAAGCTTGAGTAGCAATTCTCATATCAGACAAAATAGACTATATAACAAAGACTATTACAGGAGACAAAGAAGGACACTACATAATGATCAAGGAATCAATCCAAGAAGAAGATATAGCAATTGTAAATATTTATGCACCTAGCATAGGAGCACCTCAATACATAAGGCAAATACTAACAGCCATAAAAGGGGAAATCAACAGTAACACAATCATAGTAGGGGACTTTAACACCCTACTTTCACCAAGGGACACATCATCCAAAATGAAAATAAATAAGGAAACACAAGCTTTAAATGATACATTAAACAAGATGGACTTAACTGCTATTTATAAGACATTCCACCCAAAAACAACAGAATACACATTCTTCTGAAGTTCTCATGGAACATTCTACAGGAGAGATCATATGTGGGTCACAAATCAAGCCTTGGTAAATTTAAGAAAATTGAAATCATATCAAGTATCTTTTCCAACCACAAACCTATGAGACTAGATACCAATTACAGGAAAAGATCTGGAAAAAACAAACAAACAAAAAAAAAAAACACATGGAGGGTAAAAAATAAACTACTTAATAATGAAGAGACCACTGAAGAAATCAAAGAGGAAATCAAAAAACACTTACAAACAAATGACAATGAAAACCTATCGGATGCAGCAAAAACAGTTCTAAGAGGGAAGTTTATAGCAATACAATCCTACCTTAAGAAACAAGAAACATCTCAAATAAACAACCTAACCTTACACCTAAAGCAACTAGAGAAAGTAGAACAAAAAAAACCCAAACTTAGCAGAAGAAAGAAATCATTATGATTTCAGATCAGATCAGAAATAAAGGAAAAAGAAGTGACTGAAGTGATAGCAAAGATCAATAAAACTAAAAGATGGTTCTTTGAGAAGATAAACAAAATTGATAAAACATTAGCCAGACTCATGAAGAAAAAAAGGGAGAAGACCCAAATCAATAGAATTAGAAATGAAAAAGGAGAAGTAACAACTGACACTGCAGAAATACAAAACATCATGAGAGATTACTACAAGCAACTCTATGCCAATAGAACGGACAACCTGGAAAAAATGGACAAATTCTTATGAATGCACAACCTTCTGAGACTGAACCAGGAAGAAATAGAAAATATGAACAGGCCAACCACAAACAATGAAATTGAAACTGTGATTACAATTCTTCCAATAAACAAAAGCACAGGACCAGATGGCTTCACAGGAGAATTCTATGAAACATTTACAGAGAGCTAACATTATCCTTCTCAAACTCTTCCAAAATACAGCAGAGGAAGGATCACTCCCAAACTCATTCTATGAAGAACAATTACCCTGATACTAAAAACCAGACAAAGAAGTCACAAAGAAAGAAAACTACAGGCCAATATCACTGATGAACATAGATGCAAAAATCCTCAACAAAATACTAGCAAACAGAATCCAACAGCACATTAAAAGGGTCATACACCATGAGCAAGTGGGGTTTATCCCAGGAATGCAAAGATTCTTCACTATACGCAAATCACTCAATGTGATACACCATATTAACATATTGAAAGAGAAAAACCATATGATCAACTCAATAGACACAGCAAAAGCTTTTGACAAAATGCAACACCCAGTTATGATAAAAACTCTCCAGAAAGGAGGCATAGAGGGAACTTTCCTCAACATAATAAAGGCCATATATGACAAACCCACAGCCAACATCATTCTCAATGGTGAAAAACTGAATCCATTTCCTCTAAGATCAGGATCAAGACAAGGTTGCCAACTTTCACCACTGTTATTCAACCTAGTTTTGGAAGTTTTAGCCACAGCAATCAGAGAAGGAAAAGAAATAAAAGGAATCCAAATTGGAAAAGAAGCTCTCACTGTTTGCAGATGACGATAGTAAACATAGATAATCCTAAAAATGCTATCAGAAAACTACTAGACCTAATCAATGACTTTGGTAAAATAGCAGGATACAAAATTAATGCACAGAAATCTCTTGCATTCCTATAAACTAATGATGAAAAATATGAAAGTGAAATTAAGAAAACACTCCTATTTACCATTGCAACAAAAAGAGTAAAATATCTAGGAATAAACCTACCTAAGGAGACAAAAGACATGTATCCAGAAAATTATAAGACACTGATGAGAGAAATTAAAGATGATACAAATAGATGGAGAGATATACCATGTTCTTGGATTGGAAGAATCAACATTGTGAAAAGGACTCTAGTACCCAAAGCAATCTACAGATTCAATGCACTCCCTATCAAACTACCACTGGCATTTTTCACCGAACTAGAACAAAAAATTTCACAATTTCTATGGGAACACAAAAGACCCCGAATAGCTAAAGCAATCTTTAGAAAGAAAAACGGAGCTGGAAGAACCAGGCTCCCTGACTTCAGACTATACTGCAAAGCTACAGTAATCAAGACAGTATGGTACTGGCACAAAAACAGAATTATAGATAATGGAACAGGATAGAAAGCCCAGAGAGAAACCCACACACATATGGTCACCTTATCTTTGATAAAGGAGGCAAGAATATACAGTGGAGAAAAGACAACCTCTTCAATAAGTGGTGCTGGGAAAATTGGACAGCTACATGTAAAAGAATGAAATTAGAACACTCCTGAACACCATACACAAAAATAATCTCAAAATGGATTAAAATCCTAAATGTAAGGCCAGACATCATCAATCTCTTAGAGGAAAACATAGGCAGAACACTCTATGACATAAATCACAGCAAGATCCTTTTTGACCCAGCTCCTAGAGAAATGGAAATAAAAACAAAAATAAACAAATGGGACCTAATGAAACTTAAAAGCTTTTGCACAGCAAAGGAAACCATAAACAAGACCAAAAGACAACCCTCAGAATGGGAGAACATATTTGCAAATGAAGTAACTGACAAAGGATTAATCTCCAAAATTTACAAGCAGCTCATGCAACTCAATATCAAAAAAACAAACAACCCAATCCAAAAATGGGCAGGAGACCTAAATAGACATTTCTCCAAAGAAGATATACAGATTGCCAACAAACACATGAAAGAATGCTCAACGTCATTAATCATTAGAGAAATGCAAATCAAAACTACAGTAAGATATCATCTCACACTGATCAGAATGGCCATCATCAAAAAATTTACAAACAATAAATGCTGGAGAGGGTTTGGAGAAAAGGGAACCCTCTTGCACTGTTGGTGGGAATGTAAATTGATACAGCCACTATGGAGAACAGTATGGAGGTTCCTTAAAAAACTAAAAATAGTACTACCATACGACCCAGAAATCCTACTACTGGGCATATACCCTGAGAAAAGCATAGGTCAAAAAGAGTCATGTACCAAAATGTTCATTGCATCTCTATTTACAATAGCCAGGACATGGAAGCCACCTAAGTGTCCATCAACAGATGAATGGATAAAGAAGATGTGGCACATATATACAATGGAATATTACTCAGCCATAAAAAGAAACGAAACTAAGTTATTTGTAGTGAGGTGGTTAGACCTAGAGTCTGTCATACAGAGTGAAGTAATTCAGAAAGAGAAAATCAAATACTGTATGCTAACACATATATATGGAATCTAAAAAAAAATAATGGTCATGAAGAACCTAGGGACAAGACAGGAATAAAGGCACAGACCTACTAGAGAATGGACTTGAGGATATGGGGAGCGGGAAGGGTAAGCTGGGACAAAGTGAGAGAGTGGCATGTGCATATATACACTAACAAATGTAAAATAGATAGGTAGTGGGAAGCAGCTGCATAGCACAGGGAGATCAGCTCGGTGCTTTGTGACCACCTAGAGGGGTGGGATAGGGATGGTGGGAGGGAGGGAGATGCAAGAGGCAAGAGATATGGGGACATATGTATATGTATAACAGATTCACTTTGTTATAAAGCAGAAACTAACCCACCATTGTAAAGCAATTATACTCCAATAAACATGTTAAAAAAACACAAAAACCAAAGAAACTATAAAAACAAATCTTCCAGGCTTGACAGTATATACTGATAGCAGTGTATCTTATGGTATTTTTCAAATATTGCCTTTCCATAATTAATTGTCTATATTCATCCCCAAATGTGTTTTAATCATCTTTTTTTTTTAATTTTTATTTATTATTTATTTTTGGCTATGTTGGCTCTTCGTGTCTGTCCGAGGGCTTTCTCTAGTTGCGGCAAGAGGGGGCCACTCTTCATCGCAATGTGCGGGCCTCTCACTATCGTGGCCTCTTTTGTTGCGAAGCACAGGCTCCAGACGCACAGGCTCAGTAGTTGTGGCTCACGGCATAGTTGCTCCACGGCATGTGGGATCTTCCCAGGCCAGGGCTCGAACCCGTGTCCCCTGCATTGGCAGGCAGATTCTCAACCACTGTACCACCAGGGAAGCCCGTTTTAATCATCTTGATAACAAAGCTTATACTTTTTTCACTGTAAAAGAACTTCATATATATATATGTATGTAGTATGTACTATATATATTATATACGTATGTAGTGTATACTATATACATAAAAATATATAGTATATTATATATATTTATCCTGTATATACATAATTAGAGCTTGTTCTAAGAAATTAACTATTGTAAAGAATAAAATTAAAATAAATTAATAAAAGATGCTTTGAAATTCTGGCAGTTTTTAAAAATATTTGTCCTATTGATTTTATCTAGGAAAAAATCTCATTTCTACATCATTTTATCCATTTCTACTTCAAATTTTTAATTCATGCCCAAAAATGAAGGATATATTCAAAGTAGATTGAATAATGTGATGTAGTCAGCTTCTGTAATCCTGAACTATGTAGGCTAGGAAACTGCTCTGGAATCATCCCTGGGCAATGAAGAGGGTTTTCCCATCAATATAGGATATGGCCTAGTTGACCTTGAATAAATTTAAGGTTAGAAAGTTATGAAATATGCTTCAGAATGTATGTAATTAATTATTTCCTGTTAGGGCAAAGTATTGTGGGAAAGCAGTTCCTTAAGTGTTCCCAAATGTGAATAAGTATTATGTATACCTTTTATAGTACACATACATGTAGCTAGATACTGTTTATAATATATGTATACTCTTTATAATATGTATAGACATGTTTTCATAGTATAGACATGATATTTTACAATGGATAGATATATTTCCTAATATATACATTTGTGTGTGTTATACAATTTGATGTGTACTGTTATTCTTTTCAGTTTCAATGAGGCTCTTCTTTACATTGACAGTAGCACCCTCAGATTTGTGCTCCAGGTGCAGAATTTTACAATTGAACATAGAAAACCTACAACCGTTTCTGCTGTCCTGTGGTCATGTCTCTTTAGCAAAGTTTCTGTAACCTTATCTACACAATTTGAGACAACAAAATAGTTACAGAATTATTTGGAGAGAAAAATCTTAAATTTTCTTGTGGTAACAATCTTTTTCTTGTTGCTTTTGGTGCTTTAAAGGGTGCTTTTTATTTCATGGCATTTGTGTAGATATTGGACTCTTGGTTTTTACCACAAGAAGACAGATGAGTACACACTCCTCTAAAGACTATACAAGTAAATGTATATTCTGGCTTGTAAAATGCAAGTGAGCTTTATGGACCAGGTTAAGTTCTTTTAGTCCCTTCATAATTGTTTTTAATTCTCTAAACAGCTCATATTACTTGATGGCCTGCCTCTATTATATAATTTAAAATAATTAGTAGTAATGCTTTTGAGCTGAAACAATTCATTCCAAGTAATATTAAAGAATAAATTTTGTGGGATAAAGGATATTTTCATCCATCCTGGTGGAAAATTAAGTATTTCTGGAGAACATTTTGACAGTAAAGAGTAAAACCTTAAAATATGCACATCATTGAAATGAGCAATACTTCTTTGAGGGGTGGAAAATACATAACAATTGTGTTCAGATATAGCCTGAAGAATATTTGTTACACAATTAAATATAATAGCCAAATATTTATAATGATATAAATAATCAAAATATGTCCTTGAATAAGGTGTCCCTTTGAAATTAATACTCTGCAATAATTACAAGAAACATTACAGAAAAAAATATTTAGTGAAAGGAAGTATATTCATGATATACATGTAAATGCAAAAGCAAATTTCAATTATATATAGAGATAAAGAGATAAACATACACATGCACATAATCATAATCATTCATAGAAAAAGTACTAAAAGCATAATCCCCAAAACATTAATAGCAGTTTATACCTAGGGGGTTTTCTTTTCACTTTTGTTTTAATCTTCCAAATTATTCCAAATAATATACATCACATTTACATAAAGATAATAGCAGAATTTTTTTAAAACAATAAATTTAAGAAATAGAAACTCTACTGTGAAACATCTCCTGAAATGACTAATATATTATTTTTACTTATTTATTTAAACACACATGGAATATTTGCTTTGTGCCAGGCACTGTGCTATAAGTTAAGAACTCATTACTAAGTGCAGAGAGAGAATAAGTACAGCAATAACAATACAATGAAATTAGTGTTATCATAGATGTTTGAATAGAATACAAATGAAATCTGGAGAAAAGTTTAACTTATTTTGAATGTTTCTTTTTATTATAATAATTAGTCTTGGATTTGATGATTTTACAGTTCATACACTCCAAATTCCTGAGTTTGTTCTCCAGTGGCCTTGATTCATTTGATATTTTCTAAATTAACCCTCGACATTTGTAATGCATTTCTCACCACACAGTTGCAAAACTGATACAGATTTCACAAGCTTTTTTCTCATCTTCCTCCTTGTAATATTCATTTGTTATTCACTTGTGCTTAGTTCTCCTTCTTGGAGGATTAATTTAAACAATGGTTCCTTTGGCAACAAGTTTATGTTCTTTTTGATATAGTTTCCAGCTACTTGTAGGTTTACATGATTTTCATCTTGGACACACTTAGCTTAAGCAGGTACATTTGTATTTCTACAATGCAAGAATGGCTTTGATATATTTATCTAATATATCCAACTGTCCCCATATCCATCCTGACTGTGCCATTTCTAAAATCAAAAAAAAAAAAAAAAAAAAAAAACAGAGAGAATAAATCAATCAAAAAGGGAATATTTACCCAAACTTATGGGAACCTAGAATTACATGGTAAATATGTAGAAACTGTCTCAGTAATCAAAATTAGCAGACAATGGAAGTAGCATCCTTAAATTATTTATTATCTATATATGCTTAATGTAAATGGACTAAAATTTTCTAAAAGGCCAAAAAAATCTTTTGAGATAAAGGTATAATTATTGGAAATTTTAGACAAGAACATATTGGAATTGTATTCTATAGGGTTTTTTTTCCATATTTGTTCCCAGTGCAGGGCATCCTTTTGTTCCAGACATTTTTCTCCTCCAGAAACTTGTACTTCACAACTGGTGCCTTATTTATGATACAATCTGGACTGTGCTTCATCTGAGACAGTCTTCAATTTTCCTGTTCTGGGAAAGCTATGTTCATGAGTTTAACCCTCTCGGTCTTATACAGACAAGAGAAATACAGAGTAGACACAAAACGTCACTTTTCTGTCCATTAGAGGTAGGCCATCTTCTTTTTTGATTTTTTTTACAACATTAATACACTTTTGGGGGAACTAATTTTAGATACACACAAAAATTGCAAGAATAGTAGAGAATTTCCATACATCTCCTCACATAGCTTCACTTAATGTTAACATCTTACATAACCATTGAACAATTAACACAGCTAGGAAAATAAAACTTGCAATAAATAAAATAAAGAGCTTACTCAAATTTTACTACTTTCTTCATTAATGTTATTTTCATTTCTACTCTGGGATCCCACTTAGGGTCCCACATTGTTTATGATTGTTCATTCTCCTTAGTTTCCAACAGTCCTCCTACATTTCCACATTCTTTCCTTGTTTTCATGACTTTGATACTTTTGAAGAATGCTGATTAGTTTTTTTTCAGTTCTATTTCCCCAAAGGTCCCTTAGTTTGAATTTGTCTCATGTTTTCTCATGAATGGACTGAGATTATTCTTTCTAGCCAAGAATGCCACAGAATTGACAGTATATCCTTCTAAGTGAATTAAATCCCAGACTTCATGATGCTGATATATCTTATTATTAGTAAAGTTGACCTAGATCATTTAAGCAAGGTGATTTCTCTGTTTCTCCACTGCATAGTAACCATCATTACCTTTGTAGTTAATGAATAACTTAGGTATATGCTTTGAAATTATACTAATATATTTATCCTCAAACATTTCCCACTAATTTTAATGTTCATTAGTGGATGCTGTGTTTATTAATTATTAAAGTGATTTTTACCAAATAATGAAATAGTCAATCTAGTCCAGAAAGTGTAGAGATAACCCCAAGGAGAAACAAGCTGATAAACATATTAATCAAACTATGAAAAATTAAACTCAAAGAAGCAAGGGAAAAGCAACACATAACATAGAAGGGAAGGTTAACAGATGATCTTTCAGCAGAAATTATACAGGCCAAAAGGGAGTGGCAAGATACATTTAAAGTGATGAAAGGGAAAAACCTACCACCAAGATTACTCTACCTAGCAAGGATTTCAGTCAGATTCAACAGAGAAATTAAAAGCTTTACAGACAAGCAAAAGTTCAGAGAATTCAGCACCACCAAACCAGCTTTACAATTGCTGAAGCAACTTCTCTAGTCAGGAAACACAAGAGAAGGAAAAGACTTACAAAAACAAACCAAAAGCAATTAAGAAAATGGTAATAGGAACATACATATCAATAATTACCTTAAATGTAAATTGATTAAATGCCACAACCAAAAGACACAGACTGACTGAATGGATACAAAAACAAGACCCATATATATGCTGTCTACAAGAGACCCACTTCAGACCTACGGACACATACAGACTGAAAATGAGAGGATGGAAAAAAATATTCCATGCAAATGTAAATCAAAAAAAGCTGGAGTAGCAATACTCATATCAGACAAAATATATTTTAAAATAAAGACTATTACAACAGACAAGGAAGGACACTATATAATGATCATTGGATCAATCCAAGAGGAAGATATAATAATTGTAAATATCTATGCACCCAACATAGGAGCACCTCAATATATAAGGTAAACACTAACAGCCATAAAAGGATAAATTGACAGTAACGCAAGAGTGGGGGACTTTAACACCCCACTTTCACCAATGGACAGATCATCCAAACAGAAAATAAATAAGGAAACACAAGCTTTAAATGATACATTAGACCAGATGGACTTAGTTGATATTTATAGGACATTCCATCCAAAAACAACAGAATACACATTTTTCTCAAGTGCTCATGGAACATTCTCCAGGATAGATCATATCTTAGGTCACAAATCAAGCCTCAGTAAATTTAAGAAAATTGAAATCATATCAAGCATCTCTTCTGACCACAAAGCTATGAGACTAGATATCAATTACAGGAAAAAACTGTAAAAAATACAACCACATAGAGGCTAAACAATACACAACCTACGAACCAAGAGATCACTGAAGAAATAAAAAAGGAAATAAAAAAATACCTAGAAACAAGTGACAATGAAAACACAATGACCCAAAACCTATGGGATGCAGCAAAAGCACTTCTAACAGGGAAGTTTATAGCAATACAACCCTAACACAAGAAACAAGAAACATCTCAAATAAACAACCTAAACTTACACCTAAAACAATTAGAGAAAGAACAACAACAACAAAAAAAAACCAAAGAAAGCAGGAGGAAAGAAATCATAAAGATCAAATCACAAATAAAAGTAAAAGAAATGATGGAAAAAATAGCAAAGATCAATAAAACTAAAACCTGGTTCTTTGAGAAGACAAACAGAATTGATAAACCATTAGGCAGACTCATCAGGGAAAAAAGGGAGAAGACCCAAATCAACAGAATTAGAAATGAAACAAGGGAAGTAATCACAGACACCTCAGAACTACCAAGAATTATGAGAGACTACTACAATCAACTATATGCCAATAAAATGGACAACCTGGAAGACATGGACAAATTCTTAGAAAAGCACAACCTTCCAATACTGAACCAGGAAGAAATAGAAAACATGAACAGACTAATCACAAGAACTGAAATTGAAACTGTGATTACAAATCTTCCAACAAAGAAAACCCCAGGGCCAGATGGTGTTACAGGCGAATTCTATCAACTTTTAGAGAAAAAGCTAACACCTATCTTTCTCAACCTCTTCCAAAATATAGCAGAGGGAGGAACACACCCAAACTCATTCTATGAGGCCACCATCATGCTGATACCAAAAGAGACAAAGATGTCACAAAAAAAAGAAAATTACTGGGCAATATCACTGAGATACCTAGATATAAAATCCTCAACAAAATACTAGCAAACAGAATCCAACAGCACATTAAAAGGATCATACACCATGATCAAGTGGGGTTTATCCAAGGAATGCAAGTATTCTTCAATATATGCAAATCAATCAGTGTGATACACCATATTAACAAACTAAAGGATAAAAACCATATGTTAATCTCAATAGATGCAAAAAAAGCTTTTGACAAAATTCAACACCAATTTATGATAAAAACTCTCCAGAAAGTAGGCATAGAGGGAACCTACCTCAACATAATAAAAGCCATATATGACAAACCCACAGCCAACATCATTCTCAATGGTGAAAAACTGAAAGCATTTCCTCCAAGATCAGGAACAAGACAAGAGTGCCCACTCTCACCACTATTATTCAACATAGATTTGGAATTTTTAGACATGGCAATCAGAGAAGAAAAAGGAATACAAATTGGAAAAGAAGTAAACCTGTCACTGTTTGCAGATGATATGATACTATACATAAAGAAACCTAAAGATGCTACCAGAAAACTTCTAGAGCTAATCAGTGAACATGGTAAAGTAGCAAGATACAAAATTAATGCACAGAAATCTCTTGCATTCCTATACACTAATGATGACAAATCTAAAAGAGAAATTAAGGAAACACTTCCATTTACCATTGCAACAAAAAGAATAAAATACCTAGGAATAAACCTACCTAAGGAGATAAAATACCTGTATGCAGAAAACTATAAGACACTGATGAAAGCAATTAAAGATGATA
Source organism: Balaenoptera acutorostrata (assembly GCF_949987535.1). Lineage (NCBI taxonomy): Eukaryota > Metazoa > Chordata > Mammalia > Artiodactyla > Balaenopteridae > Balaenoptera > Balaenoptera acutorostrata. The sequence goes on along the minus strand of NC_080075.1, from coordinate 23,703,107 downwards.
CCAACAGATGGAGAGATAATACCATGTTCTTGGATTGGAAGAATCAACATTGTGAAAATGACTCTACTACCCAAAGCAATCTACAGATTCAATGCACTCCCTATCCAACTTTTCCACAGAACTAGAAGAAAGAATTTCACAGTTTGTGTGGAAACACAAAAGACTCTGAATAGCCAAAGTAATCTTGAGAAAGAAAAATGGAACTGGAGGAATCAGGCTTCCTGACTTCAGACAATACTACAAAGCTACAGTAATCAAGACAGTATGGCACTGGCACAAAAGAGAAATATAGGTCAATGGAACAGGATAGAAAGCCCAGAGATAAACCCACACACCTATGGTCACCTTATTTTTGACAAAGGAGGTGAAAATATACAATGGAGAAAAGAAAGCCTCTTCAATGAGTGGTGCTGGGAAAACTGAACAGCCACATGTAAAAGAATGAACTTAGAACACTTCCTAACAGCATACACAAAAATAAACTCAAAATGGATTAAAGGTCTAAACATGAGGCCAGACACTATAAAACTCTTAGAGGAAAACATATGCAGAATACTCTATGATGTAAATCACAGCAGGATCTTTTTTGACACACCTCCTAGATTAATGGAAATAAAAGCAAAAATAAACAAATGCGATATGATGAAACTTAAAAGATTTTGTATAGCAAAGGAAACTATAAAAAAGATGAAAAGACAACAACCCTCAGAATGAGAGAAATTGGTTGCAAATGAAGCAACTCACAAAGGATTAACCTCCAAAATATAAAAGCAGATCATGCATCTCAATTTCAAAAAAATAAAAAATCCCCATCTAAAACTGGGCAGGTGACCTAAATACACGTTTTTCTGAAGAAGACATACAGATTGCCAACAAACACATGAAAAGATGCTCAACATCAGTAATCATTAGAGAAATGCAAATCAAAAATACAATGAGGTATCACATCACACCAGTCAGAATGGCCATTATCAAAAAATCTACAAACAATAAATGCTGGAGAGGGTGTGGAGAAAAGGGAACCTGCCTGCACTGTTGGTAGGAATGCAAATTGATATAGCCACTACGGAGAAAAGTATGGAGTTTCCTTAAAAATCTAAAAATAGAACTACCATATGACCCAGAAATTCTACTAATGGGCACACACCCAGAGAAAAACATAATTCAAAAAGAGTTATGTACCACAAAGTTCATTGTAGCACTATTTACGATAGCCAGGACATGGAAGCAACCTAAATGTCCACCAACAGAGGAATGGATAAAGAAAACATAGCACATATATACAATAGAATATTACTCAGCCATAAAAAGGAACGAAATTGATTTATTTGTAATGAGGCCGATGAACCTAGAGTCTGTAATACAAAGTGAAGTAAGTCAGAAGGAGAAAAACAAATACTGTATGCTAACACACATATATGGAATCTAAAAAAAATGGTACTGAAGAACCTAGTGGCAGGCCAGGAATAAAGACACAGACATAGAGAATGGACTTGAGGACATGGAGGGGAAGGGGAAGCTGGGACAAAGTGAGAGAGTAGCACTGACATATGTACAGTACAGAATGTAAAACGATGACTAGTGGGAAGCTGCTACATAGCACAGGGAGAGCAGCAGCTCAATGCTTTGTGATGACATAGAGGGGTGGGATATGGTGGGTGGGAGGGAGGCTCAAGAGGGAGGGGATATGGGGATATATGTATACATATAGCTGATTCACTTTGTTGTACAGCAGAAACTAACACAATATTGTAAAGTGATTATACTCCAATAAAGACATTAAAAAAAAAAGAAAAAGAAATAATGGACATTCTGGTTGTGTTCCTGATATTATTAGAAATGCCTCTAGGATTTTCTCATGAAAGAAGACACTGGCTTTAAGACTAAGGTAATGACATCTTATGATGTTAAAAATGTAACCCTCAATTCCTATTTTCTTGAGTGTTTTTCTCAAAAGTATATGTTGAATTTTGTTGCTGGTTTTCTCAGCATGTATGAAGATAATGACTTTTTTTCCATAAGTGTATTCATATGTTGTGTGTTGTTAATGGACTTTCTAATATTGAAGGAACTATGTGTTCCTGATATAAATCCCACTTGAGCATCATGCATTTCTTAATGTGGTGTAGAATTCAGTTTCTTATATTTTGTTTTATTTCTGCATTAATACATATTAATGAAATTGTTCTGCAGTTTTCTTTATTTGTATTATATTTATCAGGCTTGTTAAGAATAATTAGAACAATTTCTTTCCTTTTCAATGGCCTGGAATAAATAATAGAGTATTAGGACAACCTGGTCTTTGAAGAATTTGTAAAATTACCCTGTAAAAGTAACTGAGCCTGGTGCATTTTTTGTGGAGGTACTCCTTGGTATATTTATCTCTTCTTATGAGCATTGGTATGTTTTTAAACATTTTAGCTCCAATTTAGGATTTCTTTGAATTTCTCCATTTGCAGTGGTTATTTCTTACTGTGCATACTCTTGCTCATCCTTTTGCTTCTTGATGAAGTCAGCCAATAGTTTGTGTATTTTCTTAAATGTTTTTAATAAACCAGGAATTTGACTTACTAGTTACATTGTTTTTCTATTCTCTGCCTTATTAATTTATACTTCTTTATTATTTCTTTCCTTGTGCTCTCTTTTTATTTGGTTGTTATTTTTTAGTGTTTTGAACCAGAAATCTAATTATTTAAATTTGATTCTTTTATGTTTACCAAAGTAAGTGTTTAGTGCAACGAATTTTGTTTCCTCACTGTTTTACATGCATCCTATAGATCCAATTATGTAATATTTTCTTTGTCCCTTTAAAAAATTCAGTAATTTTATTTTGTGTTCCTTCTTTTCAACTAAAAGTTAATTAATAGAAGTTTATCTTTTTTATTTCCACATGAATGAGTCTGGTTTTTGGTTTTGTTAGTTAATTCTAGTTTAATTTCATTATGATTAGAATTTTTCTTATAATAGTTCTACCTTAGGAAGCAGATATTTTCTTTGTAATCTAATATATGAACAATTTTTGTGAAAGTGTATGGGCACTTAAAAAGAATATATGTTCCTTACTATCAGGCTGTGGATTTCAATAGATATATAAAAGACATACTCCATTTATTATGTTGTCTAAAAATTTTATTTCCTTACTTATTTTTGTTCACTTAAACTGTCTTGTATTAAAAGTACTGTAGTAAATTCTCCTTTTTTTTTTGTATGTTACTACTTATATCTCCTGGCATTTCCTTTTTTGGTTGTTTTAAAACAGTAGCTGCTATGTTATTTGATGCATACGTATTCATTAGTGTTATATCTTTATTGTGGATTGTGGCTTTTAGTATTAAACATTTTCCTTTGTTTTGGGAGTTTGAATTATTCCTTAATTGCATTATCAGTATTGCTATGCCTGCTCTCTTTTGCCTTCCATTGTCCTGGTATATATTTATCCATTCATGTAATTTTAGATTCCGTAGCATTTTCTTTTAAGTGTATTTCTTATAAATTACACATATTTGGGTATTGAGTTGTGGGAAAAATTGTCATCATTTCTTTTAATATAAGTTAAGCCTATTCCAATTTGCTATTATGACTGATGTGTTTGGTCTCAAATTAACCATAAGATTTTATATTATGTGCATACTGTTTTACTTGCTGTGTGTCTTTCTTTAAAAGATGTCTTTTTTTGTTGTTGTTTTTTTATGAAAGTTTATATTTTGTTTTAGTAGTTAACTTTGTATTTATGTCCTTTTTAAGACCCATAGTTAGCTGATTTTTAATTTATCTATTTATTACCTTGTTTATTAGGTTTTTAAAAAGTATAGTTGAGGTTTTTCTTATTTTCTTTTATTCTCTCCTCCTAACTCTGGTTGCATTATTTCTACTTAATCACATATATATCATTTCAAAAATAGTCTTCCTCTCTCATCCCTAAATTTGTTTTAGTCCACTATGTCTATTTATGTATTTTTAAAAATATGTGTTATTATTTTAAAAACCAGTCAGTTTGATGAAATATCTAGTAATTATTTGGTTGGATAAAGCTCCTGTTCTTGTACAGGGATAAGAATGTATGACCACAGACCAAGTGAGGCCCTCAGGCATTTTTGTAAATAAAGTTTTATTGAAACATAGGCACAATTATATTTTTGTGTATTATATATGGCTATTTTTGCATAACTAGTGGACATTTGGTACTAGTGGACATTTGGTTCAAAATGTGTTTTGTGACATCTGACCTATGCCAGAAGATCCTTGATATATGGCCCTGTTTAAAACATCCATTGAGACATTTGATTCACACTAAAAAGGTCCTTGAAATTTGGTCATATTTAAAACTCCCCTGAGAATCTTGGCCATGCCAAATTGTCCTTGATATTTGATACTGTCAAAAATGTCCATTCTTAAAAAATGTCTCTGGGTTCATATAGCCCATAAGATTGATTTATACCTTTGGTTTACAGAATTAACACAAGAAAATACTATCAACTTTTATTGGTCCAATCATTGTATTGTGACAGCATTGCCAATAACAACTCTACACCCTCCTGCCAATTGGTATGGATCACCAGTCCCTTGGCTGGTGCCTATCTACTGGCTGATACAGTCTGGTCAGACTGGATGTTAAATCCATAAGACATTAGAAAGGTTTCCCCTACCAATAAACCAGTGACCATTGGTCAGAGAGCTACAAAAAAAAAAAAAAAAAAAAAAAAAAAAAAAGCTTTTCTTTTGTTGTTTGGCAATATGACATCATTATTTGAAAATTCTCAGAGGAATATGGCAGAAATAGCATACTCATGAAAAGAAAAGCCAATGGTACATTATAATGGTTTTTGTTTCTGTTCCATTAACAGAGGTAGGAGTAAAAGTTACTTGTGCTGTGAAGAGAGGAGAATCAGCATTGCCTGATGTACAATTAGTCAGGATTTGGATAACATTATAATCACTCAAGATGGGGCAGGAAAACATCAGCACAACATTGGTGCTGAAGGAGACTTAAGGAAAACCCTGAAGAGGGTAAAACATCATACAAAAGATGAACCAAATGCAATACCTTTGCAGGTATTTCAAAGAACTTTTCAAGATATTCATGATGAAGAGTTCTTAATAATGGTAATAGAAACTCACTAAAGAGGCAAGTAAATAGAGTTCAAAACAAACATCAACGACCAAGCCAAACTTGATTGCATGGAATTGAAATTCTAGAGGAGTATAAAGTGACCAGATGCAGACAACAATTTCTTATGCACAATTCCAGTGGTCAAGATGATGAAAGAATTCTTATTTATACAACTTATGACAATATTTGGTATTTAAGTGCCAGTACTACATTATTCAGAAAAGGCAACTTCAAGATAAATAGCACTAACACAGTTCACTCTGTGCATGGTGTAGTGTTGGGTTATACTATACCATTGATTTATAAGCTAACAATGAAAAAGTGAGAAGATATATATATATATGTGCACAAAAGAAACAAAACCTTGACGTTAACCCTTCATTGTGCATGATAGATTTTGAAATTGCAAACATGAATGTAATTCAACCACTCCTAAAAAATACACAAGTAAAAAGATGTTTGTTTCACTTTTCGCAAACACTGTGGTGAAAAATGTCTTCTTTGGGTCTAACAGGTGAATATATGACAAGAGAAATTAACACCTGTAGTTTGAATCCATGTTGTTTGGACTACCATTTGTGACTTTGGAAGATGTAAATAAAACCTTGGTTACATTTTGGAGAATGAAGAAGAAAATTTAGATGCCCCAGTGGATTACTTTAAGAAAATGTATGTCTGTGGAAGGTGTGGTAAGGCAGAAGACCAAAAGCTCCAAGACTTTCACAGTAAAGTTGGAGTATTATACATCACTACTGAATGGTGATCACAGGACAAACAATAGAGTGGAAGGCTGGCACAGCAAATTTCAAAAGCTGATGGTGCATCATCCTTTAAGTTTCAGATTTATTGATGTGATAAAAAGAAAAACAGCAAATTGTGTGAACAAGGTATCACCCAGGTTCTTGGTGATCACACCGCAATGTGGCCACCAACTTCATAACAATACTGACAAAAATCAAATTGCAATAACTGCAATTGTTAACAGATATAATGAATATAAGTCCAGTAATTAAGTGAATACCTACTTGGGAGTAATTGCTTACCAACTTAAGAGTAACCCTGATGAATTTCATGACAGAGAAAAAAAAGAATAAATGTGAAATTCAGAATTTGACCTGAATTACAATAAAATTATATAAATAAAGCTTTAATGAAGTTAAAAGTTTGCATTATTTAATGAATCATGGATTAAATGTCTCAAAGGGCATTTTATTTATTTATTTTTTTAACATATTTATTGGAGTATAATTGCTTTACAGTGATGTGTTAGTTTCTGCTTTATAACAAAGTGAATCAGTTATACATATACACACATCCCCATATTTCTTCCCTCTTGCATCTCCCTCCCTCCCACACGCCCTATCCCACCCCTCTAGGTGGTCACAAAGCACCGAGCTGATCTCCCTGTGCTATGCGGCTGCTTCCGACTAGCTCTCGGTTTTACATTTGGTAGTGTATATATGTACATGTCATTCTCTCACTTTGTCCCAGCTTCCCCTTCCCCCTCCCTGTGTCCTCAAGTCCATCTCTACATCTGAGTCTTTATTCCTGTCCTGCTGCTAGGTTCTTCAGAACCATTTTTGTTTTTAGATTCCATATATATGTGTTAGCATAGGGTATTTGTTTTTCTCTTTCTGACTTTTCTCTGACTTCTGATTTTTCTCTCTCAAGATTGCTTTGGCACTTTGGACTCGTTTGTGTTCCCATACAAATTTTGAAATTTTTTGTTCTAGTTCTGTGAGAAATGCCAGTGGTAGTTTTATAGGGATTGCATTGAATTTGTACATTGTTTTGGGTAGTATATTCATTTTCACAATGTTGATTCTTCCAATCCAAGAACATGGTATATCTCTCCATCTATTTGTATCATTTTTAATTTCTTTCATCAGTGTGTTATAGTTTTCTACATAAAGGCCTTTTCTCCTTAGGTAGGTTTATTCCTAGTTATTTTATTCTTTTTGTTGCAAAGGTAAATGGGAGTGTTTCCTTAATTTCACTTTCAGATTTTTCATCATTAGTGTATAGGAATGCAAGAGATTTCTGTGCATTAATTTTGTACCTTGTTACTTTACCAAATTCATTGATTACCTCTGGTAGTTTTCTGGTAAAATCTTTAGGAATCTCTATGTACAGTATCATGTCATCTGCAAACAGTGACAGCTTTAATCCTTCTTTTCCGATTTGGAATTCTTTTTCTTTTCTGATTGCCATGGTTAAAATATCGAAAACTATGTTGAATAATAGTGGTGAGAGTGGACACCCTTGTCTTGTTCCTCATCTTAGTGGAAATGCTTTCAGTTTCTCACCATTGAGAACGATGTTGGTTGTGTGTTTGACATATATGGCCTTTATTATGTTGAGGTAAGTTCCCTCTAAGCCTACTTTCTGTAGAGTTTTTATTATGAATGGGTGTTGAATTTTGTCGAAAGCTTTTTCAGCCTCTATTGAGATGATCATATGGTTTTTCTCCTACAATTTGTTAATATGGTTTATCACATTGGTTGATTTGTGTATATTGAATACTTGCATTCTTGGGATAAACCCCAGTTGATCATGGCATATAATCCTTTTAACTTACTGTTGGGTTCTGTTTGCTAGTATTTCTTGAGGATTTTTGCATCTTTGTTCACCATTGATATTGACCTGTAGTTTCTTTCTTTATAACATCTTTTTCTGGTTTTGCTATCAGGGTGACGGTGGCCTCATAGAATGAGTTTGGGAGTGTTCCTCCCTCTGCTATATTTTGGAAGAGTTTGAGAAAGATAGGTGTCAGCTCTTCTCTAAATGTTTGATAGAATTGTCCTGTGAAGCCATCTGGTCCCGGGCTTTTGTTTATTGGAAGATTTTTAATCACAGTCTCAATTTCAATGCTTGTGATTGGTCTGTTTATATTTTCTATTTCTTCCTGGTTCAGTCTCAGAAGACTGTGTTTTTCTAAGAATTTGTCCATGCTTTCCAGGTTGTTCATTTTATTGGCATAGAGTTGCTTGTAGTAATCTCTCATGATCCTTTGTATTTCTGCCATGTCAGTTTTTACTTCTCTCTTTTCATTTCTAATTTTATTGATTTGAGTCTTCTCCCTTTTTTTCTTGATGAGTCTGGTTAATGGTTTATCAATTTTGTTTATCTTCTCAAGGAACCAGCTTTTAATTTTATTGATCTCTGTTACTGTTTCCTTCAGTTCTTTTCATTTATTTCTGATCTGATAATTATGATTTCTTTCCTTCTGCTAAATTTGGGGTTTTTTGGTTCTCTTTCTTTAATTGCTTTAGGTGTACAGTTAGCTTCTTTATTTGAGATGTTTCTTGTTTCTTGAGGTAGGATTGTATTGCTATAAACTTCCCTCTTAGAACTGCTTTTGCTGCATCCCGTAGGTTTTGGGGCTTCGTGTTTGCATTGTCATTTGTTTCTAGGTATATTTTGATGTCCTTTTTGATTTCTACAGTGATCTCTTGGTTATTTAGTAGTGCATTGCTTAGCCTCCATATGTTTATATTTTTTACAGCTTTTTTTTTTCCTGTAATTGATATCTAGTCTCATAGCTTTGTGGTTGGAAAAAAGACACTTGATACAATTTCAATTTTCTTAAACTTAACAAGGCTTGCTTTGTGACCCAAGATATGATCTATCTTGGAGAAAGTTCCATGAGAACTTGAGAAGAAAGTGTATTCTCTTGTTTGTGGATGGAATGTCTTATAAATATTAATTCAGTCCATCTTGTTTAATGTATCATTTAAAGCTTGTGTTTCCTCACTTATTTTCATTTTAGATGATCTGTCCTTTCATGAAACTGGGGAGTTACAATCCCCTATCATTATTGTGTTACTGTCGATTTCCCCTTTTATAGCAGTTGCCTTATGTATTGAGGTGCTCCTAGGTTGGATGCATAAATATTTACAATTGTTATATCTTCTTTTTGGATTGATCCCTTGATCATTATGTAGTGTCCTTCTTTGTCTATTCTAATAGTTTTTATTTTAAAGTCTATTTTGTCTGATATGAGAATTGCTACTCCAGCTTTCTTTTGATTTCCTTTTGCATGGAATATCTTTTTCCATCCCCCCACTTTCAGTCTGTATGTGTTTCTAGGTCTGAAGTGGGTCTCTTGTAGACAGCATATATATGGGTCTTGTTTTTGTATCCATTCAGCCAGTTTATGTCGTTTGGTTGTGGCATTTAATCCATTCACATTTAAGGTAGTTATCGATATGTATGTTCCTATTACCATTTTCTTAATTGTTTTAAGTTTGTTATTGTAGGTCTTTTCTTTCTCTTGTGTTTCCTGCCTAGTGAAGTTCCTTTAGCATTTATTGTAAAGCTGGTTTAGTGGTGCTGAATTCTCTTAGCTTTTGCTTGTCTGTAAAACTTTTGATTTCTCCATGAAAGCTGAATAAGATCCTTGCTGGGTAATCTTGGTTGTAGGTTTTTCCCTTTCATCATTTTAAAGATGTCCTGCCACTCCCTTCTGGCTTTCAGAGTTTCTGCTGAAATATCAGCTGTTGACCTTATGTGGTTTCCCTTGTATGTTATTTGTTGTTTTTCCCTTGTTGCTTTTAAAATTTTTTCTTTGTATTTAATTATTGATAGTTTGATTATTATGTGTCTTTGCGTGTTTCTCCTTGGATTTATCCTGTATGGGACTCTCTGAACTTCCTGGACTTGGTTGACTATTCCCTTTCCCATATTAGGGAAGTTTTCAACTATAAACTCTTCAAATATTTTCTCAGTCCCTTTCTTTTTCTCTTCTTCTCTGGGACCCTTATAATTTGTATGTTGGTGCATTTAATGTTGTCCCAGAGGGCTCTGCACTGTTCAATTCTTTTCATTCTTTTCTCTTTAATCTGCTCTCATTAGTTATTTCCGCTTTTTTATCTTCTAGGTCACTTATGCCTTCTTCTGCCTTCAGTTATTCTGCTATTGATTCCTTCTAGAGGATTTTTAATTTCATTTATTGTGTTGTTCATCATTGTTTGTTTGCTGTTTAGTTCTTCTAGGTCCTTGTTATACATTTCTTGTATTTTCTCCATTCTATCTCCAAGATTTTTGGACCAACTTTACTATCATTACTCTGAATTCTTTTTCAGGTAGACTGCCTATTTCCTTTTCATTTTTATGGTCTGGTATGTTTTTAACTTGCTCCTTCACCTGCTGTGTGTTTCTCTGTCTTCTCCTTTTGCTTAACTTACTCTGTTTGGGGTTTCCTTTTCACAGGCTGCAGGTTCGTAGTTCCCTTTTTTTTTTTTTTGATGTCTGCCCTCAGTGGCTAATGTTGGTTCAGTGTGTTTTGTAGGCTTCCTGGTGGAGGGTACTGATGCCTGTGTTTTGGTGTATCAGGCTGGATCTTTTCTTCTGGTGGGCAGGACCACGTCCGGTTGTGTTTTGGGGTGTCTGTGAACTTACTATGATTTTAGGTAGCCTCTCTACTAATGGGTGGGGTTGCGTTCCTGTTCTTCCTGTTTGTTTGGCATAAGGTGTCCAGCAGTGTAGCTTGCTGGTCGTTGAGTGGAGTTCTGTCTTAGCATTGAGATGGAGATCTTTGGGAGCACTTTCACTGTTTAATATTATGTGGAGCTGGGAGGTGTCTGGTGGACCAATATCCCGAACTCAGCTCTCCCACCTCAGAGGCACAGGTTTGACACCCGGCCACAGCACAAAGACCCTGTCAGCCACACGTCTCAGAGGAAAAGGGAGAAAAATAGAAAAAAAGAAAGAAAGAAATGAAATGTTATTAAAATAAAAAAAAATTTAAATTATTAAAAATAAAAATACTAAAACACAATAAGAAGAAAAAAGAAAGAAAGAGAGAAAGAAGAGAGCCACCAAACCAAAAAGCAAATACACGAATGATAGCAAGCACTAAAAACTATAATTAAAAAAAAAAAAAAAAAAAAAAAGGACAGACAGAGCCCTAGGACAAATGGTAAAAGCAAAGCTTTACAGACAAAATCACCCAAAGATACATATAGACAGGACAGGGTTAAAGTAGCAGCTGATTAGGGGGCTCTGTCTCACTCAGGCTGGAGGGAGGGAGGGGTACGGAATTAGGGGTTAGCCTGCAGTGGCAGAGGCCTGTATGACATTGTAACAGCCTGATTCACACCTTGTGTTCTCCCAGGGAAGTTGTTCCTGGATCGCAGGACCCTGGCAGTGGTGGGCTGCACAGGATCCCAGGAGGGGAGGTGTGGATAGTGACCTGTGCTTGCACACAGGCTTGTTGGTGGCTCCAGCAGCAGTGTTAGCGTTTCATGCCCGTCTCCGGTGTCCGTGCCGATAGCCGTGGCTTATGCCCGTCTCTGGAGCTTGTTTAGGTGGTGTTATGAATCCCCTTTCCTTGTGCATCTTGAAACAATTGTCTCTTGCCTGTTAAACAGGTCCAGACATTTTCCCAGACTCCCTCTTGGCTAGCTGTGGTGCACTAACCCCCTTCAGGCTGTGTTCACACAGTCAACCCCAGTCCTCTCTCTGGGGTCTGATTTCTGAAGCCTGAGCCTCAGCTCCCAGCCCCCACCTGCCCCAGTGGGTGAGCAGAAAATCTTCTTAGGCTGGTGAGTGCTAGTCGGCACTGACTTTCTGCGCGGGCATCGCTCTACTTTGCCCTCCTCTCTCCTGCTGTTGTGCTCTCCTCCATGGCTCTGAAGCTACCTCCTATCCAAACCCCATCTCTAAAAGTGAAGTGGCTTCCTAGTGTGTGGAAACTTTTCCTCTTTCACAGCTCTCTCCCAGAGGTGCAGGTCCTGTCCATATTCTTTTCTTTCTCTTTTTCCTTTTCTCTTTTGCCCTACCCAGGTATGTTGGGGAGTTTATTGCCTTTTGGGAAGTCTGAGGTCTTCTGCCAGCGTTCAGTAGGTGTTGTGTAGGAGTTGTTCCATATGTAGATGTATTTCTGATGTATTTGTGGGGAAGAAGGTGTTCTTCACGTGTTACTCCTCCACCATCTTGAAGGTCTCCCCTCAATGGGCATTTTAAACAAGGCCAAATATCCTACAAATCTTTTGCACTATGATGGTAGAGTTGAGTAGTTTAAAAAGTGACTCACAAAGCCTAAACTATCTACTATCTGGCCCTTCACGTACAATGTTTATTGATTTCTGGTTTAGTGTATTCCTCAAGAAAGGCTGATGGATGTAGAATTCACTCAGTTCTTGTATTTTGAAAACTAGCCTTGATATTTAAAGACAACTTACCTGGATATAAAAATCTTTGGATCACATTTCCCATTTTATTTTTTTAAAGAGATGTTGCTGCTTTTTTGTGCAATTTGAGGTTTTGAAAATAAATGTGCTAGTCCATTTTTTTTTTTTTTTTTAATCATTGTCAACTATTTGGTCTTCTTGGTTCCAGTTCTTGAAGTGTTAATCTTTGAAAGCTGATAGTTTCACTATGATATGTCTTAGAGTGTATCATTCTTGGTAATTTTTCCAAGTACACAGTGAGTCCTTTTAATTTTGTATATTCTGTTCTTTTTCAATTTCTAGTATGTTTTCTTGGGATAGTGATTTAAATATTAGTTTTGTCCCATTTTGCTCTTTTTCTCCATAAAGCATGCCAGTAATACAGATATTATTCAGTCTTTGCCTTCCATTTTCATTACTTTCTCTGTTGATCCTTTTTTCTCCTTTCTTTATGTAATTTTTCATTCCACTGATTGCCTTCCATGCTCATTATTAAAAATTTATTTGAGTATATTCTCTCTTAGGAAATTTCTAATTCTTTGATCCTGGGAAAAGTTTGTCTTTTTTTCATCCATTTTATTCCTGAGTTCAAATAAATCTTTTATTTATTTATTTATTTATTTATTTATTTATTTATTTGATTTTATCTATATCTTGTTTTTTTCTTTTTAATTTCTCTTTCAAGGTCATTTTTCATATTCTATATTATCTGTTTGAGTATACTTAATTCTGTATGAAATATAGATTACAATTTTCTCCTGTTTCATTGTTATTTTTCATGGTCTTAACTTAGTTTCCCTGGTTTTCTGCAGTACTTTCTATGGTCTTCAGTTTGGTTCATTTTTTATTTATATTAAGGCGTTTAACTTAGTTCCTAATTGAAGAATGCACCTTTCTGTCATTTTAACAAAGTCCTGGTGCTTAGCAAGGCTTCTTTGTTTGTTTCTAATCTGGTAGTATGGATTGTGATTTTATTGCAGCTTGTAGTACCCTAAATCTCCCTATTCTTCTTTCTTCAATATTTAATTACAAGGGACACTTCTTCCTTCCCTTTGGAATTTCTCTCTTTTCCAGAATAATGGGTTCAGATTATCCCTTTAAATCCTGCTTGTCCTTTTAAATTCCTTGCTTCATTAAATAGAGACTGTCTCTTTACACCAGATATCTGACATGTTTTATGATGTTTGTCCCTTTAAGGATTGCATACTTCCAACTTGTTTCTGTGTAGCTCATAGTCTGATATTCCTTGTTATTTATAATTTTTTAGGATTTTTATATGTAAGGTGGAGTTAATTTTTCTAGTTGTTGTTGCACCTCATTCTCAGGCCTCTTCTGTAGTTTCCCAACACTATCTCTCACAGTTTTTCTTGTTTTGCCATTAAGCTCTGTGGTAGGGTGGGAGTGGGTAGGAGAATGTGAGAACTTGGCAACTGTATTTTTTTCCTCTCTCTTTTTCCTCATATCTCTTTGGTAGTTTTGACATTTTCTGTTTGTAGGTAATGCAGAAGGTGTGGAATTGCATAAAATTTTTGCTAATGTAAGGTCATTTCATACCATTTGGGGAGATGATTTGGAGGGGTACTTTATGTCAACACTATCTACAAAGGGCAGTTTCTTAATGAACATCTTCCACCATGCATGTTTTTATATCAGAATTGGGAGTTACCGTTCATTGTCTTATATCCTCTTAAAATCACTAAAAAAATTAGAAGCTTAATTGCCCTTGCTTCAATGGCTTTTCCTAAAAGATCAGAGCCTAAACAATAACTGGGTTTTAAAATATTCCTGTGAAATGTTAATGCTGAACAGTACAAGGATATCATTGATTCATTTTACATTAAAAACAAACCTTTTCAGAATACCATTTACTTATATTTTCAAGGAGAAATAATCATAATATTATTCTTTAGAAAATTCCTCATTCACAGATGACAGTTGCTCTTCTTTCTTCCTGAAAGGTAACATAAATAAAGGTGTCAAACTCACTAACAAATTTGTAGTTTAGTAATATAAAATAATAAATCATTTTATAGAAACCTTGTACCGCTCATCAAGAGGATATTCAAGAAAAGAAAAATAGTTTTTTCAGGAAGCAGATCAGAAAACATATTTTCAAACAAACACTGTTTTTAGGAGATGCAATCCCAGAGAGGACAGATTGAGGGAAAAAGGGAAATGGTGCAGGGTTGAGGAGGGTGAAGAAGCAAAATAAACACAAGGAGATGCATTATAGATTGAGTACAATTCTTAAGAAAACAGCTGATTGATAGTTCAAGTAAGACGTCTCCAATAAAGCCCTTGCTTCTTATAACAGTCAAGAGCAAGGACAAGCTACTTTTCTGTTGGCTTCTTCCTCTCTCCTGCTTTTCATTGGTACCTCTGTTTATGTTACCTGGCTCCTCCAGGTAGCCTTGGAAAAGCCAGAGATTTGGTGGTTCTAATTTCACTGGACATGTGTCCAAGACCTGTTTCTCTTGTTGCTTCTCTTCTTTTTCAGATGAATGGTGTGGTCTGCTCACTAATGACACACTCATTCTGAGTCACACCAGCAGAAGTCAGAACTTTATGACCTTGGGAATGACATAGGCCATCACTGAGACACCTGTAGCCCAGAAGCACTTCAAGTATCCTAAACTGAGAGACCACATGAGGCTGAGCTCATCTGGAATAATGCATAATGGAGCCCTGTTTACAGAGTCTAACATAAGACCTACATTTACCAATTTGTATAAGTTGACCTAATAATAATTTATTGAAAGATTCCATATATAATATTCCTCTTTTAATACTCTATTGCTTTGGACTCTGCAATGTGTAATTGATTTTGTTTTTCAGTTAAGATATAAAATGCAATTCTTAATCAGGCATGGAGAAATTCAATGAAACAATAACTGCATTCTGTTTCCTTACAATATACTAGTTAGAAAAACACAGATAACCAAATATTGCTATTTCTTTTTTATAGCCCAAGATCAAGTCTTTTAAAAATCTTTTATTACAGTTTAAAAAATATATTATTTTATTTAAATGTTTAAGTAAAGAAGAATTTTACTTTTATTTTAATGATGATTTCCCTTTGAAAACCAGAACAAGATGCTGAGCAGATTGTTACTTACCTTTATAGAGCCACTGAGCGATTTTACTTAGTGTCTTCTTCAATAGGAAACACATTAACTCAATGCACATGATAATTTTAGAGCTGTTTTGTTTTCTTTTTTATTCTTATTTTCATCTTTAAACATGGTATAGACCGACCTTTCCCCCTGCATAACACAGAGTGTTATCAAAGTAAAATTGAACAGTAGTGCAGTAAAATGAATTCTATAACCATGCTTTTTTGATCCTGGATAATTTCACTCATGCAATACTCCAAATATTGTGGAAATTAAAAGTATCCCTTTCTACAAGCCCTCAGTATTGAAACCAAAGTATGTTCTAGCCTTAAGTGGCACTGATTAGAGAATAAGAAACATATGAGATGATATAGCTTGTTTAGAAGATGAAGAAAGTAGGGGCAATTTCTTTGTTTGGTGAATATAAATTTCACTGAAAATAATAATGGTATAATTCTCAGTACAAGAGATCAATAAGCTTAGAAGAGAATGAAGATCAGGAGACTTTTGAAAAATAGAAAAATGGTATAAAATCTAAGATTAAGTAGTTCAAGAAATCTGAATGGGGTGTATAGGAATAATGGTCATGAAAATAATTATTAGAAATACACTTCTGTATATATACTTTGGGGAAAAGCAGAGAGCATTGTAAATTATCATACCCTGGATGAATTTTCATGCCTAAATAAATTAAATGAATTATCTCAAGTTCCCTCAGTCCCTTCTTCATCCTATCAGTAGAGGTGTAGAAAGAAACATAAAAATGGTTAGGATCTGTACCTACAGTTTAAAGATATAACCAGCTTTCTTTTAGTGATGTACTACCACTTTCAGGTTTCCTTCATGGAGTATATAGCAATTATGAAAGATTCTTATTTTTGCTACTAAATTTAGTTTATATGTTTCTTATCAACAACATAAATGGATAGAGAATTTACATAAGTTTACTCTAGCAAAATTAGTTTTATATGGATTGAACAGAAATCCTTTATTTCTGATGCCCTGTAAATTTCTTCTCATTATCTTGATGTGTTGTATTAGAAGCTAACGTTCACTAATCATTGCAGACATTGTAGGGTTCTCAGCAACAATTTCTGTTTTAGGTAACTCCCCTCTTTATTTCCTTTTCTAGTTTCCAGGATTGCTGTGATTAAAATCTGAAGGTGCACTTCATATTTAAATCTCTGAATTATGTGAGTAGAATAATCCCCAGTGATGATTTATTAATAGTGAATCTAAGCAACATCTTTCTGCCTATTTCTGCCAATAAGAGGAAGATTTATAAGTGCAATTCTCACCTCCTTATCGACATCAAGGCTTTTCCTCTTGTACCGAATAATTGGCAAGAAAAATCCCTCCAACCATGCTTTGACACTCTACATTCCTGAACTTTTGTTCATGTTTCCTCAAGATTTCAGCTCTGGTTTAAAAAGCATTGTTAATTTTAGAAAAAAATAAGCATCACCTAAGGAAAGAGTTTTTCAGTCAATATTGCTTCTCTTTTTAATCTGAAATAATGCTACCTTTGAAGCATCTCAACAATGTTCTCAAAGCCCTATTCAAAAGCCGCTAGTCTACTTACAGATAGAGATGTGTTTGTGCACATGCCTCTAAGCCCACCTCCCTTAACCTCTCTCAAGTTTCTCAATGAAAAGAGCATAGAAATATTAAAAAAAATAAGAAAGAAATGCCTGCAGCATCAACTGAAACTAAAGAAAGATGACATTTATTAAAAATAAATTTTATATGTCTGCTAGACATGATGCAGACAAGAAAAATAGTGAACTTTAATCAAATTAAATAATAACTTTAGAGTAAATCTTATTGAAGAGGACTCAGAAGACTTCACCATAAAATCATGTCTTTTTCTGCCTCTAGAAAACAGACCATTTCCTGGGTGGAGAATGGGGAATGAAGGGAAAAACCTAGAACTCCCTAGCTTCTTCTCTGATATAACTTGCTCTGTATGGCTCATCCAGCCCCAGAAATAACTCATGCCATCCAGATTCTATTTCCAAATTATCTTCAAATGCTGAAGTCAGAATTTCTGTCTAAAGACTTTACTTAAAAAATGTAGTTGTAAATAAAGTTAGTTTTTACGTTTTAGGGCCTGATATGACTTGCCTCTCAGATCCCTTGTCTCATTGAATATTCTTATGTCAATCTGTTGAACTATATATTTTATGTATTTATTCCTATGGTAAGATGAGGCAAGCCATGATGAATCCAAGACAGGAGGAGAGAGATAAAAAATAAAAGAGGTCTGTTTCTAAGGTCCACAAAAACACTAAAATAAACTGCTAATCTCCAAAAAATACCAAATGGAGAAATATAACCAATTCTATTTTATCACACCAGGCAATTGGAGGAAGCATTCTACAGGAAAGAGTCAATTTGATATCATTGGGAGGTAAGGAATACAAGAACACAGAGCTATAATACTTGAGAAATCCATCTTTTGACTCACAAAATCAATTTCTTTTTTAAAATTATTTATTTATTTATTTATTTTTGGTTGCATTGGGTCTTAGTTGTGGCACGTGGGATCTTCATTGCAGCATTCAGCATCCTCCTCTGGGATGCGCGGGTTCCTTGTTGAAGTGCACAGGCTTCTCTCTAGTTGTGGTGCACAGGCTCAGTAGTTGCAGCATGTGGGCTCTCTAGTTGTGACATGCGGGTTCCACAGCACATGGGCTCTGTAGTTGCAGCATGCGGGCTTAGTTTTCCTGTGACATGTGGGATCTTAGTTCCCCGACTAGGGATCGAACCCGCATCCCCTGCATTGGAAGGTTGATTCTTAACCACTGGACCACCAAGGAAGTCCCACAATCATTTTCTTTGCCTTGACTTGAATCTGGTGCTTTTCTACCTTGGGGTTAAAAGTGTGATAGAAACATCCTTCTTCTCCTTTTATATTCATAAATGTAATCAACATTAGAGAACAGGGCCAGGACCAATATATAATAAATAATGCAATAAGAAATGAATTACTAATTTTTACAAATAATGTAGTTCTGACATCTGAATCTTCTTTTTAGAGACCGTTTACCATTTTCCATTTATTTTGCCCCAAAATTACAATTTTACCTTGCCATGAAAGATCCTCTGCAATTTGATCCCAACTAAACTTTTTCTTTATCTTATCATTTTCTTATGCTGCTTTAAAGTTACTGTACAAAGTAAAGTTTCTTAAAATTTAATTTTGTATCTTTTCATTTATTTAATTTTTCCTAATGAAATGTTCACTTTTTTCACCATAACTCACATATACGTTTCCAACCCTTCAAGATTTAAATGATTCAGTTTCATGAAGCCCACACAATTTTTTCCCTCTCCCTGTCCCCTGCCCCTTTCCTGAGCCTGGTATGTTGTTTTTATTTACTTTAAGGCCCTTATAACTTGTTGCCTTGTGTCAGAGGTAATTATATATACATTATTATATATAATATCATAGCTCTAATATTATATTTAAAACAGGGAGATTGAGACACTAATCTAATTTCCTGCTCAGTTAGTATCAGTGCAGAAATTTGAAGTATCTGAAAATGTTAGGCATGTGTTCTCAGCTGAGTGAAACTAGAGAAAGCAAAGCAGGGGACTGGCCATCCTTCAGATTGACTGTCAGGGTGTCTTGTGCATACAGAGCCTTCAGTAATATTTCTTCAATACAAGTTCAAGACTAGTCATTTAAAAAAAGTAAGCCATTAAGCAAAATAAAGAAATACACAGTTTAAATTTTGAACTCAACAAACCCAGCTGTATCTCTTTACACTGTAATAAGAAGATTTATAGAACTACAGATCTTTTCCCCTACAGGAGTCTGCAGGCACTAAGATTTTGTTTTATATTTTGTTATAAAATAGAATTAGGTTTCCTAAGAGAGACCATTTTCAAATTTACTCTTTAAAAGTTTTCCGGATTCTACTAGTAAATTCCCCCACCAAAGAAGATTTATGCATTTTTTTTTTCCTGTACCTCTATTTTTTCTTTATCCCCTCCCAAAGACAAACCTCCTGTGCTTGGATATTAATGCCAAGTCATGGAGTGGGATAAACAAGCCATTAGCATTAAAAAATACATACCTCTTTTTTATTGGAAAATTCATTTTATGACAGAAAGAACTTAAAATTTGCATTTAAATAGGGACTATTCAAGTAAGATACTGCACTAGATTTTTAAAGTATGTGATTTTAATAAGGTTGATAAATAACTGGCATCACAATTTTTTTGAGAAGAAGCCAAGGAATGAAAAACTATTTCTCATAGTAGCAAACTTAAACATGTATAATCTCTTTATTCAGGAATTTTTATCTGCATTATGTACTCTATAAATAACGAGTCACTTTTCAACATTGAACGTGTTTAAAAGTTTAAAACATTAGGTGGTATGGTTAGATCATTCTTTATGCAAAATCAGTTGGATCCTAGATGTGATTATCTTGTGCTAAAGTCATTTACTGTCAGTCACCTCCTGGGGTATACATGTATGTGAACTTCTCTCTCTGCAGTATCTGAAAGATAAAGTTTCTGATAAAAACTGTCTTGGGTGAAACCATTGCTATCTAATTGAAGTCAATAAAAAATGTAGCCTTTGACAACAATTCTAACATTTTATGAAGCTTTAAAGCTTACTGAGTTTCTGAATCTATATATTCTTTTAATACTTACAATAAGCTTCTATGGTAATTATCAACCTTATTTTAGAGATAAGAAACTGAATCTTCAGGCGTTTAATTAATTTCTCTAAGCTCACACAGCAAATAAGGGAAGCAGGATTGATTTGGGGTCCCTTAATGCTAAATCAGCCCTCTTTTCACTATGACAGCATTTTCCAATGTGTGCTGTTTGGAACAGTATAATGGTCAGGGGACAGGGAGAGGTCTTGTAGTAAATTAAGTTTAACAAATGTTGAAACAAAGTTTTCTGTATTTCTTAACTACAAGGTTCCTCATAATTTTTCACGTGCTATCACATAATTTGAATCTTGCAAATGGGACATAGAATGTAATATTTACCAACTTCATTTAACTTAAGTTTTGCTCTATGAGAGACTCAAATCTGCAACTAGTGTTCCTAGAATTTTCTCTGAGAAATGTTGGGTTCTGAGTTTCTGTATTCCATATTCAGAATCTAAGAATCAGAGAAAAGATCACTGAACCTGCATTGGAATACTGGCTAGGAAAAATACCTCTACTTGAGAGAATCATCTGGAACCCATGATAGACAAATACAGATGATGTTTTTCATTAATGTTAGCTCTTAGAGGAAACTGAGAATCAACAGGTTAATGATGCATCTGCCCCTATGCCTTTTGTAGTTGCAAATGGAATAAGTAAAATATTTGTTAAAACAGTAAAAGTTATACTGAAATAACCTGAAACTTCAGAATCCATATTGAGAAGCCAAAATTTTTCTATGGTTTGGGGTGACCATAGATAGATTTACAACTATTCTTCTCCAAGTTAGTTTCACTATACCTGATTTATGATTTTTTTTAAAATGGAGTTACTCTCATCTCAAACTGTAGTCATTTTCTTGAGCTTCCAAGAGCCCTCTTTTTTTATTTAAAAAGAAAATAATCACTGCAGTGCATTGTGCTGAATTACAACTAAAAATCCAAGTTATTCCTGCAGCAAATTCTATTTAGCTGTCCTAATATCCTGTTTTAATATAAGTTTCACCAGCGAGATAAAAATGAAATGTTTGGCAGAGAGATGCATTAATTACTCAAAACCTTTAATTATAATAGTGCCCAATTTAATTAAACCTACATTACAAACTGTCGGCCTTCATATCATGGACCCCTATGTTGAATGGTTTATAGCACAGCTATTTTAAAAAGTTATTCCATGTTTCAGAGTATGAAACAAGTTCTCCACTTATGAGAGAATTATCTTTATTTTCAGTTAGGGGAACAAAAACATCCACAAATCTAACAGTGAAAATGAAGGCACAATTTTTATTTTATTAAAGCTGTTTCTGCACAATTCCCTGATGGTTACTACTAACATAAATTAATAGTTATTTTTAAAATGAGTCAAATTGGAAACAAAAATGAAAGATGAATGAAGTGTCATGTAAATTTCCCTTGACACAAAGATGGAGAATTTGACTCAAGTTTCAAGAAGCAAATGAAGAGCCATCTGTTTATTCAAATATTACTAGTTTTCCAGTGGTATTACTTCTCTAGAAAACCTCCTGAACGCTCTTCCATTTTCTTCCTTATTCCATGACCACTAAAGATCTCAGCATTAGAACAGTGGATTATAAATTTAAGCATGAATGAGAATCACCTGGAGGGCTTGTTATAAGCAGATTGCTGTGCACTCTCAGAATTTCTGATTCAGTAGATCTGGATGAGGCTCAAGAATTTGCATTTCCAAAAAGTTTCCAAGTGCTGGTGCAGCAGCAGCCACATTTTAAAAACCACTGATATAGAACAAAGAAAAATCAGACTAACTTATATAGGATATTAATAGAAACATTTATGGACATAAATGGAGGAAAAACAGAGAGAGAGAGATAGAGATATAGAGACAGAGACAGAGAGAAAGAGAAAGACAGGCAGAGACAGAGAAGTACAATATTTGACCTTGCCCAAAGAGAAGTCTGGTATTCGTACTGAGCTTCTAAGTGATAACATCTAAATCTTTGGAATTTCTGAGTGAAAGGAATGCTTTGTTTTTTGTTTTGTTTTTTTTACTCAATGGTGGGCCTTTCTGACCACAACTAATTGTTTGCGTTAATGAGATAACTCAGAATATGAACTTCCATACCTGATGGACTTAGGGTGGAGGCTGGCCATGACAGAAAGACTAACCAGGTGATTTAGAGTGGGGCATTAGGTCAGAGGTGTCAATTGACATAGAGACTGAGTTCAACTATGTGCACAATAAATTAATCAGGCCAACATAACAAAGTTTCATTCAATAAAGTTCTGGATTCCGAAGCTTGAGTGAACTTTCCCAGTAGGCAATACCACATGCACATTATCACAAGTGAATGTTGGGAGCATAACACATTCTGAAGACAACGGAAACTTCATATTTGGAATCTTCCTACACTTTGCCCTGTGGGTCTCTTCCTTTGGATGTTTCTAAATTGAAACTTTTCCTTGTAATAAGCTTTATTCATAAATACAATAGCTTTCGGTATATCCTGTGAATCTTTTCTCTAATTATTGAACCTGAAACTGAGCGTGGTTTTAGAAAACCCCCAATCTTGCAGTTGGCTTCAGAAATGAAGGTAGTCTTGTGTAGACTATTCCCTCTAATTCTATAACTGGACCCTACATCCTTACAGTTGGGTTCAAAAGTCCTGGAAAGAGCTAATATTCTATAGGCCTGTGTCTTACACCTCAAAGTTTGGCTAACCCTGGGGGTGAGGGTGGGGGAATGAGGGTGCAAAAATTAATAAACAGAAACCTCAATTAAAATAGAGTCAGGAAGTCAGAAGAAAGAGCTATCCTGTCCTACAATAATAGCAGAGCCAAACAGGAAGGAGAAAGACTTCCTCCTCTGTCCCCACAAGAGATCAGCCAATGAGAGATTGTAAGGTCTCAGTCAATGAAAGCCAACATACTTCAAACTCTCAATGCCTCCAATGAAGACTTTATTTCTATAGCCTTCCAAACTTCATTTTAACCTCTTTAAAAAATTATCTCCTTGCTGTGCAGGGACTTTTACGTGGCTCACCGTGGTTGCAGACCCTAAATTGCCATTCTTTATTGATCCCAAATAAGCCCATTTTTGCTGGAGAAATAATTATCAGCCTATTTGTTTTAGTTCAACATTTTGGGGGCCAGTACAGGGATGCAGAGAAGACTGCCAACAACTCTGAGGCTAGTGAGCAAACAGGTGTTGCACCCACATTGAATCCATTGTTTTTCACTGCTTTTCTTGCCAACCCTGGGGTTTGCAGGTAAGTTTTTAACCTAGATCTGAGCTTCCACCTTCTTTGTATTTTAAAGCTCTCCAGATTTTATTTGGAATCTATTTTAAGGCTTCCTCCTTTCTTGTTAAGAGCTTGTTCTCATTTGGTACTGCAGACTGATTTTTGAAATCAGGCTTTTCCTATTGGAACTGGCTAAACTTTGGCACATTCCTTCAGGAACAGGGGCTGTTTTATGGGATCTCTGCAGGTTCAGCCTTTGTCCTGATTCCTTTTGGAATAGGAGCTGTCCTATTAGAACTGTCCTGTTAAGATTGACTCCCTAAGCATTAGGCTGTTCCATTACAACTCTGCTGATCAGCCTTCAGTCTGGCTTCTTTGAGGCTAGACTGTTCCCTTAGGACTGGATAATATTAGGCCTGAATGTTTTTTGGGCTGTTGAAGCTGTTTGAGCTGTTTGAGCTGTTGGAAAATTATTCTTCACTTTAGAGAAACTCCTCTGAGAAATAGAATCCCAGGTGTCTAAATATTGTGAGGGCACCTCCTCTACAGGGACTCTGGCTGATTTTATGTTTAAAAACCACGGTCCTTCTGCATGGACATTTCTAACTAAATGGACCGGCCTGACCAAAGGCAAGTTACAATATCGATGCCCATTATGGAGAACTTTTGAAATCCCTAAATTTACTTTTCTTAAAACTGAATTGGAAAACCTTGGCCCTGAAACTTCCAAAACTGAATGGAACACTTATTTTGATTGGCATTTTGGGACTTCCAAATGTTATCAGGAGTCTAAAATTAACTCTGCAAAACACAATTTTAAGATTAACTGAAGCAAGCAAATGATTAAAAAAAGATAAAATTGTTTCTGAAGTCTCATGCTCTTGTTTCCCAGCTTCTTTGTCTCAGGCTCTCCCTCCAGTGCCATCTTCTTCCTCTTCCCTGCCTCCTTTTGCTTAGGCCCTGCTTCTGGCACCATCTTCCTTCTCCTTTTCTTTACAGTCTACACCTCCTCTATACTCTCAGTTCTCCCATACTAATTCTCTGGCCGAACTTTCCTTTTCACTTGAAACTCTCCCCATCCTCTTTTCCTCTGAACCTATCAGAATCTCTATCTTTAAAATTAAACTTCTTGAGAATCCAGAGGTCAAGTCCTTAATTTCTTATATTCCCTGGACTAAAGTTGAACTGCGAGTCACAGGCAAAGTTTGTCCCAAAGTAACTGAAGATTCTCACAGATTTTCTGAGGAACTTAATATAGTCATTCAAATTTATCAACCTGATTTCTCTAACTTTTATCAACTATTTTATATGCATGTTCTTGAAGACCAAGGCCCACTATTAGCTGAAAACTAAAAATTGGGAACATCCTGAAAAGTCTCTAGAATTACAAATGGGAGACTAGCTTGCTAACTTGTTTTATAATCAGGCTCAAGAAATAGCTACGTAACTTCATTGGGCAATTCCTAGGGCCTTTCCAAAGCCTGTTGAGTGGAACAAAATTCAGACTTGCACACAAAAACTTGATGAAACTGATCATGACAATTATGATTGACTTCAGATTGTTTTTAAAGAAAATTCTGGTCTTCAGATGTTGATTCCACTCAGATAACTTTTAACACTGTTTATTAGTGGGCTGAAGTGGGACTTTTCCCTTCCAGTAAAAAGGACCAGGATAGAATGAAAAACTATGTCAGCTGCAGATTTAATTACACTCTAGATGAGTCACATAAAAGAAAGACTGCCAAAATTCTTATTCTTCAACTCCAGTAAATGAAGGCCCCTAAAGGAACCTCCCCCCACCCCCTCCACCCAGTTCCTCTTATAATTGCAAAGATCTGGGACATTGGAAAAGAGATTGGTACAAATTTAAGTGCTTCAGGTGCAATTCCGCCTTCTAACCAACAGCCATCTGAATTCCCAATTCTCAAGGAATTACAGGGGCTCTTCCCAATCCTCCCTCTTAATTGGGTTGGAGAAACATTTCTCCAGATTGGTGATAAATCTTTTCCCCTTTGAGTGTGGCACTGGAGCCACACTCTCAGTGCTCACTGCCCCCCACCAGTGTAAAACAGCCCTTTCCTCAAAGTTCTAAAACAGTTCAAACATGATATCTAGTGAACCTCAAGAGTTTCTTTTCTCTGAACATAATCCCTTTTGTTTAGACCCTTTGAGAGATACACGCCCTTTTTCTTCTTAGTTCCTTTCCCTACCCATTTAGTAGGCCAAGACTTCTTAGAGAAGCATAATGCCAGAATTTCTTTCTCCCAAAAGGGTGAAATAATTCCAGAATTTGATAGTAATCATCAAAGCAGCTAACCAGGTGAACTAAATGACCCCTTGACATCTTTTGTTTGTTCCGTCTCTGATGGTACTAGAGCTGATTCTGGAAAAATGGATCATTTGTCCCTATTGAATCAACTAACATTAGGGGCAAAATCTCCAACTGAGGTTGTCAAAATTCACAGCATACCTTCCATCAAGATTCAAATAGATCCCTCAAAGTCTCTTCCCAGAATTAATCAATACCCTGTAAGTAAAGAAGCATTTCAAGTATAAAGCCCATAATGGAAGATTACAAAGCTCAAGGTCTCATTATTCCTTGTTCTAGCCTCTGTAATACTCCTATTTCACCAGTGAGAAAATCTAAGGGCTGAGGGTGGAGGTGTGTACAGGACCTCTGAGCAATAAACAACACTGTTATCCATTCACATTCTGATGTCCCTAATACCTTATTAACATCCATTTCCATTAGAAGTAAATTCTTTACTGCAATTGATTTATGCAGTGCTTTCTTTAGTATTCCAGTTGACTAAGCTAGCCA
Organism: Balaenoptera acutorostrata; assembly: GCF_949987535.1. Lineage (NCBI taxonomy): Eukaryota > Metazoa > Chordata > Mammalia > Artiodactyla > Balaenopteridae > Balaenoptera > Balaenoptera acutorostrata. The sequence continues at coordinate 23,676,998 of NC_080075.1, read as the reverse complement.
ATATATTTTTCCTTCACTTGGGAAGGAAAACAATTTACCTGAACGGTGATGCCTCAGGGTTTTACAGAGAGTCTTTCTTAATTCTGACAAATCCTGAAGGATGGTTTTGATAATTTAAAGTTCCCTAGAGGTCCTATGTTGTTGCAATATGTGAATGATTTGCTTCTTTGCTCTCCATTTCAAGCCTCCTCACAGGAAGAGAGCACTTAACTGCTAAACCTCTTATGCCTTCAAGGGACATAAGATTGACAAGGAAAAATTGCAGTCTGCCCAACCCAGGTTTGATATTTAGGACATCTGATATCAGAACAAGGACTACACCTAGATCCGAGTAGGCTTCATGGTGTTCGAAGTTTCCCAAAATCCAAAACTAGCATCAATTATAAGGTTTTCTTGGCATAGTAGGTTATTGGTGAAAATGGATTCCAAATTTCTCTCTTATGGCCAAATCTCTGTATGTTTTACTGAAGAACAACAATCTCAACTCAATTTTAAGGGAAGAACTGGATGACATAATCTTTAAGACCTTAAAGGAAAGTTTGATAAACCCTCCTGCCCTTGGGTATCCCAATTATCAGATTCTCTTTTTTCTTTTTGTATATGAAAGCAAAGGAATGTCCTTGCGCTACTCACCTAAAAACATGACAAGTGGCCTTGATGCATTGTATATTATAGCCAGCAACTAGCCCTTGTGACAGATGGATACCCACTTGCCTTAGAGAATTTATTGCCACTGCCCTTTTGGTTAATGCCACTGAAAAAATTATTCTGGAATCCCCTTTAATTATTTTTGTACCCCATGCAATAGAAACCATCCTGAATTCTCATTTTACTCAACATTTCTCGATCAAATGCTCAAAACCTATAAAGTCCTTTTCTTAACTGCTCCTCCCATAACGCTTTTACATTACAATAATCTCACCCTGCTACTCTTTTCCCCTCTGTCAAAGACTCAGTCCCTCACAACTGCTTATTGCTGATAGATTGCCTCCTTAACTCCTTCTGATAATTTGCTAGAAATTCAGTTGGGTAACACTGACTTCTAATGGTTCACCGATGTTTCTTATTTAAAGGGTGACAATGGCAAATATCGTGCTAGGTATGCTTAACTCCTTTTGAGGCAGCATCTTTACTGACAGATACTTCAGCTCAACAAGCTGAATTATATGTTCTTACATGGGCTTGTAGTTTAGCCAAGAACAAAACTGCCAATATTTATACTGATAGAAGATATACTTTTGGAGTAGCTCATGATTTTGGAATATTGTAGAAGCAACATGGCTTTCATACATCTAGCAGAAATAAAATTATAAATGGCCCCTATGTTCAGATGCAATACTTTTACCTGCTGCTTTAACTATTATTAAATTACAGAGTATTTTAAACTTGACTCTCCGGAAGCTGGGGGAAATTACCTTGCTGACATTTCCATAAGAAATGTTGACCTTAAAGGAATTAACAGCAGCCAAATTGCTGTCATGGTTCAAAATGATATTTCCCCAAATGATAACTTAGAAAAAACTGGCTAGAGTAAACCCAACAATTGATCTCAGAAAAGGAAAAGCAACATTGGATATTCAACAATTGTTGGTTTGATAAAAAGAGAAAGCTCTTGTTTGTACAAAATAACAACCCAGTCCCACCAGAGTGACTAAAAGTCCAACTCTTAATCACTGTGCATGCATTAAACCATTGGTCTACTGACAAAATAATAACATTCAGGAATCAATATTGGTGGAGAAACATTAAGGTTGCAAAAAGCGCCTACCTCACTTGTCCCGTTTGTCCAAAGTACAAAGCAGGGAAGCCTGTACATACTGCTCCCAGATGATTTAAACTACCTAATAGACCATTTGAATTTTGGCAGTTGGATTTTTTACTACATCCTAGATGTTCTGTATGTTTTCACACTGGACTAAAGTCTTCCCTTGCAGACAAGTTACTGCCTCTTTTGTGGGTAAAGTCCTTTTGGAAAGGATTATCTTTACCTGTGGAATTCCTCTAGAACTTCACAATAATCAAGGAATCTATTTTATTGGTCAGGTACTTCAAAAAGTCTGTGCTATTTGGCCAGTTTTACAAGACTTTGATGGCACTAACCACCATCAATTCTCTAGTCTAGTCTAGCACACTGATGGCTTTTTATAGACTCAGTTGGCAAAATTTGTACAGACCCTCTAAATTTCCTTGCCAGAAGCATTCTTTGGTCTTTCTAAATTTCAGATCCACCCCTCTTGGAACTCTGATCCTTTGAGATAGTTACAGGACATCAATGCACTTGGCTCCTTCCTCTTTTAACGCACAACTAATAAAAAGAGAAATGCTCCAATATTATAAAGGTCTAATTGCTTCTATTAAAAATAACCGTGTTTTGGTAGAGCAATCTTTTCACAGTGTGTTCTCAGGAGAAGACCTTGAGCATCATACCTTGCACCCTGGAGATTTCACCTATTAGAAAATATACCTCCAGAAGAACCCTCTTAAACCCCACTGGAAATGCTCCTATCAGGTACTGCTAACCAACTCTATTTACTTGTATCCTGTGGATTGACCCATTAGAAGAGCTGTGAATGTGGCAAGTTCCATGAGAAGAGGTCAAAGATAGGGAGTACATCAAGATTATTCTGAATCTCATTAACTTTTGATTTGTAAATTAATTTGGAGAAAATTTATTCAATTTTTACTTATTCAATTTTTAAAATTTTCTTTAGTAAAATTTAATAATATTCTACAATTTTATGTATGTTTATGCTCATGTTTCCCTAGGTATTTAACGTTTAAACATTGACTAAATTTCAATTATATTTTCTGATTATAGCTGCGTTAAATAAAAACTGTTGCCTTGGAATCAGCTATCATATGAAAATTTCCCTTGGGTGTTTTATATTTTAGCTGTTGGTTTAAATAATTTTGGATGTCATTTAATATATTCTTCATTATGTAAAGAAAGTATATTTGCAATCCCAATTGAGTTTAAATTTATATACAAAAATGAATGTTGTAATTTTTCCAGAAGAAATTTTTTTAGTTTGTTAAGGTAATGGTATTTTTTTTTCTTTTTTTTTTTTTTATATTGATGTTATTGGTTATATAAATTAACTTACCTGTACTGAACAAACCTTTTGTTTTTTATTATAGCTCATTTTTATAATTGTCTGTTACCATTCAAGTACTCTATAAAATTATTTTTAGATAATGATAATAAGAAAACTTTACCATGTGCTAGACATATTCAAGACTCTGAACTACACACATGAGTCAGGCAATATGCAATAGGACATAAACTAATGCTACAAAAGGTTTACCTAGGTAGCATATTAAACCAAGTTGTCTCTGACTTTCAAGTTTGAGCTCAGTCATTTTTTATAATTGCACTTTACTGCTTTTTTTCTATATTTGCTACTTTTTAAATATCCATCAGTGAAGTAAAAGGCCCAAGTAACTTAACAGATAGAATTAATAGATAATTTCTATGTCATTTTAAATATTTTTGCACTAAGGGGAAAAGAAGTGTGATTTTGGAAATATATTCAGTACTTACACCAAACACTGCTAGATAAGTGTACATGTTGAACAATTACAACACAGATATAGACTGGTTTTACTTATGAATGTAGATATAGAAATACTATGTAACTAAACCAAATCACCCTTAGTCTTTCAATGTGTATAGAATAGCAAATCTTCACAAATTAATAGTACAATTATTTTACAATCACCATTCCTATATCTTTTATTATAAACTTGACAGATGAGCCTAATAATAGGCTAGGCTATCCTATTATAATTAAAAAAAAATATTATTATAGCAGACACAGATAGATGTATAAATGAAATATAATGAAAAATTTTAAATCAATATTAAAAGCTATATTGATTTTTGTGAAAGGTGACTTAGATTGCTACCTCATATTTTACACAAAAGCAATTATAGACAGATTCAATATTTGTGTGAGATATAAACTAGAAGAATGTCACAATACATCAAAATAGACTGTAAAATTAATCTTTATGTTAAAACAAAACTCTTCTCAAAGACTAAAAAAGATATGACATGAGGAAACGGTTTACAACATATGTTAGTAGAGATAATTCTCTCAGTTTAAAAGTGAATCTTAAAAGTAAATTGAAAAAAAAATATGTAAGATTCAATTTGAAAATGTGCAAAGTCTTAAAGAAGTTAATCTTAAGAAAAAGTCCAAAGCATATGCAATATTTAAATTAACTGTTAATCAAATAAATAAAATAAAATAATAGTATCTTTTATTGTAAATTGGCAAAGATAGAAACAATGATAATGTCCAGTGTTATCAAGACCTTTGGGAAATGATCAACTGGCCCATACATCATGATTAAGTGGGATTTATCTTTGACATGCAAGAATGGTTCAACATACGCAAATCAGTAAATGTGATACACTTATTGTATGAATGTAAGGCAAAATGATATGTTCATCTCAAGAGATGCAGAAAATATATTTGACCCAATACAACATCCTTTTATGATAAAACCTCTCAACAACTTGTATATAGAAGAAATGGAACATACCTCAAAATATTAAGCCATATATGACAAGCTCACAGGTAATAATATATTCAATGGTAAATGTTGATAGCTTTTCCTCTAAGATCAGGAAAAAGACAAAGGGTGACCACTGTCACCACTTTTATTCAGCATTTTATTTGAAATCCTTGAGAGAGCAATTAGCCAATAAAAATAAATAAAAATCATCCAAATCAGAAAGAAAGAAGTAAAAATTTCTCTGTTTCCTGATGATATAACCTTATATATAGAAAATCCTATAGACTCCACCAAAACATATTAGAACTAATCATCAAATTTAGTAAAGTTACAAAATACAAGATCAATATCCAAAATATGTTGCATATCTATGTATCTACAATAAAATATCTGAAAAAAAATAAAATAAGCAATTCCTTTCACGATAGCATTAAGAGCAATATAATACTTAGAATAAATTTAACCAAAGAGAGGAGAGCTCTCTACACTATAAAATATAAGACTGTAATAAAATTGAGGAAGACACAAATAAGTGGAAATATATCCCATGTTCATGTGTGGGAAGGATTAATATTGTTAAATTTTTCATACTACTCAAAGTCTTCTATAAATTCAATTCAATCCAGATTACAATTCCAGTGGCACTTTTTCACAGAAGTGAAAAAAAAAAAATCCTAATATTCTTAGGGAATAACTAAAGACCCTAAATAATCAAAGCAATACCATAAAAGAAAAACAAGGCAGAGGCATCGCACTTCCTGATTTCAAACTATATTACAATGCAAAAGCAAATTTGATTATTATAGCAATCAAAATGGCATTGTTTTAAGACAGCATGAAAATATATACATAAACTAATAAACCCTGCCATATATGGTAACAAGTGTTTAATAAGATAATCACAAATACTCAATGGGGAAAGAATAGTCTGTTTAATAAATGGTGTTTTGTAGGGAAAAATGCATAGCTACCTACAGAAGAAAGAAATTGGATTCCTATCTGATACCACTCACAAAAAATTAACTCAAAATGGATTAAAGACATAAAGATAAGACTTGACATAAAATCCTAGAAGGAAACATATGGAAAAACTACTTAACATTGGTCTTGCCAATATTTTTTTGACTATGACACCAAAAACACAGGAAACAAAAGAAAAAAATAGGGCTTCCCTGGTGACGCAGTGGTTGAGAGTCTGCCTGCCCATACAGGGGGCACGGGTTCGAGTCCTGGTCTGGGAAGATTCCCACATGCCGCGGAGCAACTGGGCCCGTGAGCCACAATTGCTGAGCCTGCGCATCTGGAGCCTGTGCTCCGCAACAAGAGAGGCTGCATTAGTGGGAGGCCCGCACACCACGATGAAGAGTGGCCCCCACTTGCCGCAACTAGAGAAAGCCCTCACACAGGGGCGAGGACCCAACACAGCCATAAATAAATAGATAAGTAAATAAATTAAACTTTAAAAAAAAGGAAAATAATAATTGTGTGACTATGTCAAAGTAAATAGCTTCTGCACAACCAAAAAAAATGGGTAACCTACAGAATGGAAGAAAATAATTGCAAACCATCCATCTGACATGAAGTTAGTATCCAAAATATATAGGAAACCCATACAACTCAATAGCAAAAAAAAATCTGATTAAAAAATGGGAAGATCATCAGGTTGAATATTTTTCCAAAAAAGAGGTACAAATGGCCAACAGATAAATGAAAGGTGGTCAATCACTAATCATGCAAATTAAAATCACAATGAGATATCACCTTACACCTGTTAGAATGGTTATCATCAAAAAGACAAGAGATAAGTGTTGGTAAGGATTTGGAAAAAGAGACTCTTTTTCTGCTGTTGGTGGAGGTATAAACTGTTACAAAAACTATGGAAAGAAATATGGAGGATTCTCAAAAACCGGACTTAGAACCACCATATAATTCAGCAACTTTACTTCTGGGTATATAGCCAAAGAAAATGAAATCAGAATTTTGGAGAAATATCTGTACTCTCATGTCCATTGCAGCATTATTCACAATAGACAATATAGAAGAATATTATTCAGCCATGAGAAAGAAGGAAATCCTGCCATTTGTAACAACATGAGTAGAACTTGAGGGTATTATTCTAAGTGAAATAATTCAGACAAAGACAAAGACTGTATGTTATCACTTAACGTGGAAAAAAAATGGAATTCCTAGAAAAAGAAAATGAAATGGTGGTTACCAGGGGCTGGTGGTGGAGAAAATGGGGAGATGTTGCTCAAAGTGTACAAACTTCCAGTTATAAAATGAATAATTTCTAGATAACTAATGTACAGAATAGTGACTATAATTAACAATAATGTGTAACATACTTGAACGTTGGTAAGAAAGTAAATATTAAGTATTCTCACTATAAAAAGGAAATTGTAATTATGTGATGTGATGCAGCTGTTAACCAGTCACTCTGTGGTAATAATATTGCAATATATAAATGTATCAAATTATCTCATTATACACCTTAAACTTACACAATATTATATGTTAATTACATATCAAATCTGTAAAGAAAACGAAAAAGAAATGTTTTGAATTGCTAAAAGCCAAAAAAAATAAAAAGACAATAAGTCAAAGTACAGTACATTCATAAAAAGAGCTACTTAACTAGTACATGTACCTTCTAAAAGGATAAATAATGAAGAAATAATGACAAAATCCATTCTTTAGCTTAAACATGTTTGTTGCTATTTTTTGTTTTGTTATCTTTTAGTTTTTAATCAAAATAAAATGCAGCTTAATTATGGGTACTTTTTAACAATCACAGGTAAGCCTGAAGAAGAAAATTAAAATCAGTCAGTACAAAACAGTTGTAATAAATAAATAAACAAATAAATGTATATATATATATATATATATATATATATATATATATATATATATACATATATAAATATATTCAATACAGAGGAATAGAAATTAGTAAGAGTCTAAGTTAAATTAGAATAATGGTACTGTTTTAAGGTATAGTTTCTTCTGTTCAACTATTCAACCATTTATTTCAAACAAAAATATTAAGGTATATTGCATTTTAGAAACCAGACATATATGTTCAAAATAAATCATAAGGCTATCATTTGTGATTACACCAAATATTAGTATAATGTTTGGGAGAGAGGACCAAAAACATTTTTTACCTTGATTTTTTTTGAAGATGGAAAAACCACAAAGTCCAGTTATTTGAAAAAATAGTTCTATTCTTATACAATTTTATGTCAACATAATTGTCCCTATTTCTTCCTGGTAAAAACTTTTTTGAGGTAGACTTATTGATGAATTAGTAACACAAAAGGACATCCTACTTAGAAATGTGTATATTATTCTGTTTTGTGAGAGGGGCAAAATATGTGTCAAGTATGAAATGTCCTGTTGTGGGGCAGGAGTGAGGGGGTGGTACCTGGAACTGAGAGTCAGGGGCCTAATTGGTGATTCTATGTGTCCTGTAAACTAATAGTGAAACTCCGAGCAATCATTTTATCTTTCCCCATTTCAATTTCTTGTCTATAAGATTGGTGAATTGTGTTAGATACTCTTTAATATACTTTCCTTTTCTAAAGCTCTGTTACTTAATCCTATCTTCCAGTTTCATCAAACAGTGTAACTCATTCCACTTTTTTCTAATACATATAAATTTTATTTTATGTTGCTGAAAAATTCAAAGCAATGTTTAGCATGATATGATTTTCTGAATATTAAGTGATACATATATGCATTCATAAAAATATTAAAAATTAGTCCAAGATGGCAAAGTAGAAATACCCTGTGATCACACCCTCCCATGGGCACACCAAAATTACAACTATTTAGAGAGCAACTGTTGATGAAAACAACCTGATGAGTAGCAGAAATGATCTCTAAAACTAAAGATATAACAAAGAAACAACAAGGAGTCAAGGAAGGAGGGGCGGAGATGTGGTAAAATCAAGACCCATACCCCAAGTAGGGAACCACAAATGGGAGCATAACCACAAGTGCAGAAATTCTCCCCAAGGAATGAGAAGTCTGAGCTCTACATTGGGCTGCTTAGCCTGGGGCTCCTGCATTGGGAAGATGAGTCCGCAGAATGCCTGGCTTTGAAGGCCAGCAGGGCTTGCATTCCAGAGAGCCAGAGAGCTATAGGAAACCGAAACTCCATTCCTAAAAGGTTCACACAAAATTTCACATTATCTGAGACCCAGGGTAGGATCAGTACTTTGAAAGAAGCCTGAGTCATACCCACTTGCTGAGCTTAGAGAGCCTCCTGGAGCGGCAGGAGGAAACTGGGACTCACCCTGGGGACATAGATTCTTGCAGCAGCAATTTTTGGGAGGATGTTCTACCAAGAACATTCTGCCAAGAGGCTCTTGGTACTGGCAAGCACAATTTTGGAATCTTCCTTCTAGTTTATTAGCATCAAGACAGGCCCCAACAACCAGCCAGTCTGCACCAGTTCCAGGACTTTCAGGGGCCTGGTCCCACCCACCACCCACCAGCAGGCTGACACCAGTTCCAAGTAACCTTGGGTCCCTCAGCCAGCTACCCTGGAATCCAGCCCCACTCACCAGTGGGCCAACACCAGCTGTGGGACTACCAGAACCTGTAGTCAGCCATGTCAGGAACCAGCCCCTTCCAGGAGCAGGTAGACACCAGTTCCAGGAACCCCAGCCCCATAACCACCTATTCCAGAACCCAGCCCAACCCACCAGTGGTCCTGCACTAGTCTGGAACCCCCTAGGGCTCCAGGGTCAGCAACCTCATTACCTGGACATCCCCAACAGCAGTCAGCAGCCTCCACACAATGCAAAGCTTGTCAACCAACTGGATCTGGGCCAGTGTCATCACTAGACTGCCCACAGTAGTTTGTCTTCCACAAAAGAAGTATACACATAGCCCAAATAGGGGGCCTGACTAGAGCACATAGCCCTGAAGAACAGAGGAGAGTGCACTGCTGGGACATATATGATGTCTCCTATAAAAGACTACTACTCCGAGGTCAGAAACATAGCCAACCTACCAAATACTGAGAAATAAATACAGCAAATTAGGAAAAATGAGGTGATAGAAGAGTATGTTTTAAAGGAAAGAACAATATAAAATCCCAGAAGAAGAACTAATTGAAGTGGAGATAGGCAATACACCTGATAAAGAGCCCAAGGTAATGATTGTAAAGATGTTCGAAGAACTCAGGAGACTATTGGATAAACAGAGTAAAAAGTTAGATGTTTTAAACAGGTGGAAAATACCAAGCAGAGATGAAAAATAAAATAACTAAAACGAAAAATACACTAGAAGCAATCCACAGCAGATTAGATTATACAGAGGAATGGATCAGTGATCTGGAAGACAGAGTAGTGGAAATCACTGATGCTGAACAGACAAAAGAAAAAAGATTGAAAAAAAAAATGAGGATACTTTAAGAGACTTCTAGAGCAATGTCAAGCATATTAACATTTTCAATTTAGGGGTCCCAAAGGAAGAGATAGAGAGAAGAAGGAAGATAAGATATTTGAAGACTTAATAGATAAAAACTTCCTTAACCTAGGAAAGGAAACAGACATCCAGGTCCAGGAAGTACAGAGTCTCAAACAGGATCAACCCCAAGGATATTTATAAGCAGCAAGGGAAAATCAACATTACATACAAGTGAATTCCCACAAGGCCATCAGCTGACATTTTAGCAGAAATTCTGCAGGCCAGAAGGGAGAAGCACAACATATTTAAAGAGATAAAAGGTAAAAAACCTACAACCAAGAATACTTTACCTGGCAAAGTTTTCATTCAAATTTGATAGCAAGATGAAAAGTTTTACTGACAAGCAAAGGCTAAAGGTGTTCAGCACTATCAAACTAGCATTACAAGAAAGGTTAAAAGGGACTTCTCTAAGTGAAAAAGAAAAGGCCAGAACTAGAAACATGAAAGTTATGAAAGGAAAAGCTCATTGGTAAATGCAAATACACAGTAAAGGTAGTAAATTAACCACATATAAAGCTAATAGGAAGGTTAAACGGCAAAAGTTGTAAAAATTATCTATATTGGCAATAAGCAGTTAAGGGATACACAAAACAAAAAGATGTAAAATATGATGTCTAAAACAGTAAGCATAGAGAGGAGGAGTAAAAATGCAGGGTTGTTAAAATGTGTTTGAACATAAGACATGAGGAATACAAATAATCATATACATATATATATATGTGCGTGTGTGCATATATATATATATAATATATAACTACAATAGATACACACAGAAAGAAAATATTCCAACATAACACTAAAAATAGCCATCAAATCACATGGAAGAAAACAAAAGAAAAAAAGAACAAATGTGACTAAAAAACAACCTCAAAACAATTAAGAAATGGCAATAAGTACATACCAATCAATAATAACTTTAAATGAAAATGGACTAAATGTTCCAATCAAAAGACATGAAATGTGGGCTTCCCTGGTGGAGCAGTGGTTGAGAGTCTGCCTGCCAATGCAGGGGACACGGGTTCGAGCCCTGGTCTGGGAAGATCCCACATGCCGCGGAGCAACTGGGTCCGTGAGCCACAATTACTGAGCCTGCGTGTCTGCAACCTATGCTCCACAACAAGAGAGGCCGTGATAATGAGAGGCCCATGCACCGTGATGAAGAGTAGTCCCCACTTGCCGCAACTAGAGAAACCCCTCGCACAGAAACGAAGACCCAACACAGCCATAAATAAATAAATAAATAAATAAATAAATAAATAAACCCAAAGTTTAAAAAATGTATATATATATATATATATATATAGATAGATAGATAGATGTAACACTCAAGATTTCAGCTTAAAAAAAAAAAAGACATGAAATGACTGAATGAATTCAAAAACAAGATGCATATGTACGCTGCCTAAATGAGACACAGTTCAGATATAAAGATCATACAGACAGAAAGTGAGGGGCTGGAACAAGTAATTCCATGCAAATGGAAATGAAAGCCAGGCAGAAATGCTCATATCAGACAAAATGAACTTTAAAACAAAGTCTGTAACAAGGCACAAAGGAAAACATTACATATTGATTAAGGGATCAATCCATAGAAGATATAAAAATTATAATTATATATGCACCCAACATAAGAATACTTAAATACATAAGGCAAACATTAACAGATATAAAGGAGAAATTGACAGTAACACAATAATAGTAGGGGATTTTAACACCCCACATACATCAATAAACAGAATATCTAGACAGAAAGTCAATAATGAAACCTGGCTTAAATGACACATTAGAACAAATGAATTTAATAGATATATATAAGATATTCCACCCAAAAACAGGAGAATACACACAGTCTTTTCAAGTGTACATAGAACATTCTCCAGGATAGATCACATGCTAGGTCACAAATCAAGTCTCTGTAGATTTAAGAAAATTGAAATCATATCAAGCATTTTTTCCAACCTCAATGCTATGAGGTCAGAAATTGACTACAAGAAAAAACTGCAAAAAAACACAAATAAGTTAAAGCTAAACAACACATGTAGATCAATAGAACAGAATAGAGAGCCCAGAAATGAACCCATAGTGATATGGTCAATTAGTCTATGACAAAGGAGTCAAGAATGCACAATGGGGAAAAAAACAGCCTCTTAAATAAATGTTGTTGTTCCCAACTGGATAGCTACATGCAAGTCAAACTGGATTACTTTCTCACAGCATATACAGAAATAAACTTATAATGGGTTATAATCATAAATGTTAAGTTTTGGAAACATAAGAAGATAACATTGGCAGAACACTCTATGATGTCATTCTTAGCAATACATTTTTGGATCTATTTCCTCAGCGAAGGGAAACAAAAGCAAAAATAAACAAATGGGAATACATCAACACTAAAAAATTTTGTACAGTAAAGGAAACTATCAACAAAATGAAAAGGTCACCTACTGAATGGGAGAAGATATTTGCAAATGGTATATTAAATAAGAGGTTAATATCCAAAATATATTAAGAACTCATACAGCTCAACATAAAAAAATCTGACTAAAAAAATGAGGAGAGGACCTGAATAGACATTTTTCCAAAGACATGCAGGTGGCCAACAGGCACATGTAAAGATGTTCTACATTACTAATCATCAGGGATATGCAAATCAAAAGCAGAAGGAGATATTACCTCCCACCTGTCAGAGTGGCTATCTTCAAAACATCTACAAATAACAAATGTTGGCAATAATGTGAAGTAAAGAAAACACTCATACACCTCAGTGGGAGTGTAATTTGTTTCAGCCACCTTGAAAACGGTAAAGAGGGTCCTCAAAAAATTAAAAACTGAACTCCCATACTCTCCAGCAATCCCACTCCTGGGTATTTGTCTGAAGAAAATGAAAACACTAATTTGAAAAGATATGTCCACCCGTATGTTCACTGCAGCATTATTTACATAGCCAAAATATGGAAGCAACCTAAGTGTCCACCAAGAGATGAGTGGATAAAGAAGGTGCAGGATATATATTCAATGGACTATTACTCAGCCATAAAAAAGAATGAAATCTTTCCATTTGCTACAATATGGATGAACCTAGAAGGTATTATTTAGAGTGAAGTAAGTCAGACAGAGAGAGACAAATACCTTATGATTTCACTTACATGTAGAATCTAAAAAACAAAACAAATGAATGAACATAACAAAATGGAAGTAAAGTCATAGAAACAGAGAACAAAGAAGTGGTTGCCAGAGAGGAGTGGGTGAGGATATTTGTGAAATAGATGAGGGAAGTTAAGAGGTACAAATTTCCTGTTACAAAATAAATGAGTCATGGATATGAAATGCAGCATGGGGAATATAGTCAACAGTAATGTAATATCTTTGTGTGGTGACAGATGGTAAGTAGACTTATGGTGGTGATCGTTTTGAAATGTATGGAAATATTGAATCACTATGTTGTACACCAGGGACTAGCACAGGGGTGTAAGTCACTTATACTTAAAAGAAAAACAAACAAATAAACAAACAAGCTCATAGAAAGATATCAGATTTGTGGTTTTCAGAGGCTGGGGCATGAAGGTAGAGGGAATTGGATGAAGGTGGTCAAAAGTAAAAAATTCCAGTTATACAATAAATAAGTACTAGGGATGTAATGTACAATGCAGTTAATATAATTAACACTGCTGTATGTTATGTATGAAAATCGTTCAAAGAATATGTCTTAAGAGTTTTCATCACAAAGAAAAATTCCTTTCCTTTTTCTCGTTTTTTGTTTATATATGGGATGATGGATGTTTACTAAAGTTATTGTGGTAAATATTCCATGACATATGTAAGTCAAATCATTACGCTGTACACATTAAATTTATACAGTGCTGCATGTCAATTATATCTCAATAAAACTGTAAGGAAAAATAAATTTTATGTCCCCTACCCTCAACAAATATATTAATATTTACTTTCTAACAATATGATTTAAAGGGATTTTTCCCTTCTTTGGGTTTTTCTATTTTTTGTCTAGGATTCTAAATCATTCCGTATTGTTGATAAGAAACAATTTATAAACTCGTGAAAATCTTAAGTAAATAATATCAATTTACAATTAAAAGTTAATAAAATTAGAAAATGCAATCATTAAATCACACTCTATGCCACAATCATCATGTTAAAAATTACAGTGATGTCAGTATAATTTACATTGTGCTCTTTTGCATCAAAATGATTATATATGTATTTTTATCTCCAGTTTTAAAGAATGCACTTTATTCTTTTGTGACTGTTTTGTATTCTAAGGAAAAGACGTTTTTAGTGAGAAAGGTCAAAGTTGTCAAAAAAAATAATTTGATTGTATTGCTTTATGCAAAATACTCACTGCTTTTAAAAACATTTCCTTGCAAATGTTTCTGTACAAAACTGGGCTTTTCCCCCCTTAGGTTATATTTCACAAAGGTTAGGAGTATTAGGTTTCTTTCTTTTGATACCTGCCATGAAAGCTCTGCCTAGATAAAATGGGCCAAACTGGTTAATCTTCTACAGCTATTTCTGATAGTCACTATACACAAGAATAATAAGTGAGATATGCAACCCAATTCCTCCCACTGGGAAGAGACTCCATCATATCTCTCTAACACTGCTGTAGCTCCTTAATTGAAGGATTCAATATTGAGCTCATTTTGGAAATATACCAGAGCCATCTATGCTCACTAATCTCTGCTGGCAGTTGAAATGCTATAGTGGAAATATTGCAAAAGTGACTCATATGATAAATTCATTTGTTTGCCTGAAGCTTAGGATACTTAATTTTCAATACCTTTTTCATTTAATATTTCTTCTTACAAGACTAATAATTGGCTTGCATATGCATATTTTTAATAATTCTATTTATCAAATAATTAATGATTAACTATTATTTACCTTTTACTTTATAAATGTATAGATTTATATTAAGAATAAGACATGCATCACAAATCAGATGTGATTACATATGATTAGCAATAAACAATCTTTCAGATAATCATACCTTAAATCCACCTAAAAATATAATCAGCAACAATAATAAAATTCCAAAGAGTAAATATAGAAAAATATTAGTTGATGTGAACTTCACTAAGAGTAATTTAACAGTATACATTGAGGACTGAAATCAATATAATTACCTGTCCCTGTATTGAACAATACTGGACCATATCCATGTCCTTATCTTAAAACGCTAGGGACAAGCAAATATCTGCTTCTGGAAGATGTGACAGTGAGCCAGCTAAAAAAGTTTTCTCTTCAGGACTAATAGATTGCTTAGGATTTACTTCAAGACCCTTCACATTGTACATCAATTCAAAGCCAAAATATCATAAAGTCTGGCTAATCTCAACCAGTTTCACACATTGCAATTTTCACCTTAATATCACACAAATCAAGTTCTCAAACTCTGTAAATATACTCTCCTCACTTCCTCCTCCTGAAACACTTTCTCAAGTTGATGTCCCCTCTTATTTTAGTAAGACTAATATACTTAGCTTTGTTTAATCAACAGCTTTTTCTGGTGGCCTTTTGAGAGGTAACAGTCAACAGTACTAACCTATTTGAAGCATTACATAGAATTAAAGATTCTATTTCCACAAATATACCCTTACAAAAGAATCCAAGGTTAGTCCATACATATTTAATAAGAAAAATGTTAATCACAATACTATGTATAATAAAGAAACAAATACTCAATTATAGA
Organism: Balaenoptera acutorostrata; assembly: GCF_949987535.1. Lineage (NCBI taxonomy): Eukaryota > Metazoa > Chordata > Mammalia > Artiodactyla > Balaenopteridae > Balaenoptera > Balaenoptera acutorostrata. The sequence continues at coordinate 23,661,292 of NC_080075.1, read as the reverse complement.
AGGATGTTTATTTTAATTAGCATATATTCATAGGGTGGAATACCATAAAATCATTAAAAAGCAAATATTTAACATAGATATATTGCAGATATATATCTCAAAGGCAGTAAAAAAATGATAATCAAAATAATTCTTAAGGAGGGCAAGATGGTGGAAGAGTAAGACGCGGAGATCACCTTCCTTCCCACAGATACAGTAGAAATACATCTACACGTGGAACTGCTCCTATAGAACACCCACTGAACACTGGCAGAAGAAGTCAGACCTCCCAAAAGGCAAGAAACTCCCCACGTACTTGGGTAGGGCAAAAGAAAAAAGAAACAACAGAGACAAAAGAATAGGGATGGGACCTGCACCAGTGGGAGGGAGCTGTGAAGGAGGAAAGGTTTCCACACACTAGGAAGCCCCTTGTGGGCAGAGACTGAGGGTGGCAGAGGAGGGAAGCTCCAGAGCCACGGAGGAGAGCGCAGCCACAGGGATGCGGAGGGCAAAGCAGAGACATTCTTGCACAGAGGACCGGTGCCGAGCAGCACTCACCAGTCAGAGAGGCTTGTCTACTCACCCGCCGGGGCAGGCGGGGGCTGGGAGGTGAGGCTCGGGCTTCGGTCGGATTGCAGGGAGAGGACTGGGGTTGGGGGCGTGAACACAGCCTGAAGGGGTTAGTGCATAACAGCTAGCCGGGAGGGAGTCAAGGAAAAAGTCTGCAGCTGCCGAAGAGGCAAGAGACTGTTTCTTGCCTCTTTGTTTCGCGGTGTGCAAGGAGAGGGGATTCAGAATGCCGCCTAAATGAGCTCCAGAGACGGGCGTGAGCCACGGCTATCAGCGTGGACCCCAGAGATGGGCATGAGACGCAAAGGCTGCTGCTGCCGCCACCAATAAGCCTGTGTGCAAGCACAGGTCACTATCCACACTGCCCCTCCTGGAAGCCTGTGCAGCCCACCACTGCCAGGCTCCTGAGATCCAGGGACAACTTCCCCTGGAGAACGCACGGTGCGCCTCGGGCTGGTGCAACGTCACACCTGTCTCTGCCGCTGCAGGCTCGCCCCGCATACGTGCCCCTCCCTCCCCCCGGTCTGAGTGAGCCAGAGTCCCGAAGCAGCTGCTCCTTTAACCCCGTCCTGTGTGAGTGAAGAACAGACGCCCTCACGTGACCTACACGCAGAGACGGGTCCAAATCCAAAGCTGAACCCCGGGAGCTGTACGAACAAAGAAGAGAAAGGGAAATCTCTCCCAGCAGCCTCAGAAGCAGCAGATTAAAGCTCCACAAACAACTTGATGTACCTGCATCTGTTGAATACCTGAATAGACAACGAATCATCCCAAATTCAGGAGGTGGACTTTGGGAGCCGGATATATTAATTTTTCCTCTTTTCCTTTTTTTGTGAGTGTATATGTATATGCTTCTGGGTGAGATTTTGTCTGTATAGCTTTGCTTTCACCATTTGTCCTAGGGTTAGGTCCGTTCGTTTTTTTTTCTTTTTTCTTTTTTTTTTTTTACTTAAATTTTTTTTTTCTTGATAAATATTTTCTTAATAATATTTTACTTATTTTTTATTTTAAAAAATTAAAAAAAAATTTCCTTAATATTTTTTATTTTTATTTTAAAAAAAATTAAAAAAAATTCTTAGTAATTTTTTTTCTTATTTCTTATTTTAAAAAATTAAAAAAAAAATTTTTCTTAATTTTTTTTTATTTTTTATTTTAAAAAAAATTAAAAAAATTTTTTTCTTAACAAATTTTTTTCTGAATATTTTTTTTCCTATTTTTCATTATAAAAAATCAATACATTTATTTTTAAAAATTAAAAAAAAATTCTTAATAAATTTTTTCTTAATAATTTTTTTCTTATTTTTTATTATAATAGCTTTATTTTATTTTATATTATTTTATTTAATCCTCTTTCTTTATTTCTTTCTATTTTTTCTCCCTTTTATTCTGAGCTGTGTAGATGAAAGGCTCTTGGTGCTCCAGCCAGGCATCAGGGCTGTGACTCTGAGGTGGGAGAGCCAAATTCAGGACACTGGGCCACAAGAGACCTCCCAGCTCCACGTAATACCAAATGGCAAAAATCTCTTAGAGATTTCCATCTCAACATCAAGACTAAGCTTCACTCAATGACCAGCAAGCTACAGTGCTGGACTCCCTATGCAAAACAACTAGCAAGACAGGAACACAGCCCCATCCATTAGCAGAGAGGCTGCCTAAAATCATAAGGCCATAGACACCCCAAAACACACCACCAGACGTGGATGTGCCCATCAGAAAGACAAGATCCAACCTCATCCACCAGAACACAGGCACTAGTTCCCTCCACCAGGAAGCCTACACAACCCACTGAACCAACCTTAGCCACTGGGGACAGATACCAAAAACAATGGGAACTATGAACCTGCAGACTGTGAAAAGGAGACCCCAAACACAGTAAGATAAGCAAAATGAGAAGACAGAAAAACACACAGCAGATGAAGGAGCAGGGTCAAAACACATCAGACATAACAAATGAAGAGGAAATAGGCAATCTACCTGAAAAAGAATTCAGAATAATGATAGTAAAGATGATCCAAAATCTTGGAAATAGAATAGACAAAATGCAAGAAACATTTAACAAGGACGTAGAAGAACTAAAGAGGAACCAAGCAATGATGAAAAACACAATAAATGAAATTAAAAATACTCTAGACGGGACCAATAGCAGAATAACTGAGGCAGAAGAACGGGTAAGTGACCTGGAAGATAAAATAGTGGAAATAATTACTGCAGAGCAGAATAAAGAAAAAAGAATGAAAAGAACTGAGGACAGCCTCAGACACATATGGGACAATATTAAATGCAACAACATTCAAATTATAGGGGTCCCAGAAGAAGAAGAGAAAAAGAAAGGGACTGAGAAAATATTTGAAGAGATTATAGTTGAAAACTTCCCTAATATGGGAAAGGAAATAGTTAATCAAGTCCTGGAAGCACAGAGAGTCCCATACAGGATAAATCCAAGGAGAAACATGCCAAGACACATATTAATCAAACTATCAAAAATTAAATATAAAGAAAACATATTAAAAGCAGCAAGGGAAAAACAACAAATAACACACAAGGGATTCCCCATAAGGTTAACAGCTGACCTTTCAGCAGAAACTCTGCCAGCCAGAAGGGAGTGGCAGGATATATTTAAAGTGATGAAGGAGAAAAAGCTACAACCAAGATTACTCTACCCAGCAAGGATCTCATTCAGATCTGATGGAGAAATTAAAAACTTTATAGACAAGCAAAAGCTGAGAGAGTTCAGCACCACCAAACCAGCTTTACAACAAATGCTAAGGGAACTTCTCTAGGCAAGAAACACAAGAGAAGGAAAACACCTACAATAACAAACCCAAAACATTTAAGAAAATGGGAATAGGAACATACATATCGATAATTACCTTAAATGTAAATGGATTAAATGCTCCCACCAAAAGACACAGACTGGCTGAATGGATACAAAAACAACACCCGTATACATGCTGTCTTCAAGAGACCCACTTCAGACCTAGGGACACATACAGACTGAAAGTGAGGGGATGGAAAAAGATATTAAATGCAAATGGAAATCAAAAGAAAGCTTGAGTAGCAATTCTCATATCAGACAAAATAGAATTTAAAATAAAGACTATTACAAGAGACAAAGAAGGACACTATATAATGATCAAGGGATCGATCCAAGAAGAAGATACAACAATTGTAAATATTTACGCACGAACAAAGGGGCACCTCAGTCCATAAGGCAAATACTAACATCTATAAACGGGGAAATCGACAGAAACACAATAATAGTAGGGAACTTTAACACCCCACATTCATCAACGGACAGATCATCCAAAATGAAAATAAATTAGGAAACACAAGCTTTAAATGATACATTAAACAAGATGGACTTAATTGATATTTATAGGACATTCCACCCATAAACAACAGAATACACATTTTTCTCAAATGCTCATGGAACATTCTCCTGTATAGATCATATCTTGGGTCACAAATCAAGCCTTGGTAAATTTAAGAAAATTGAAATCGTATCAAGTATCTTTTCCGACCACAACACTATGAGACTAGATATCAATTACAGGAAAAGATCTGTAAAAAATACAAACACATGGAGGCTACACAATATACTACTTAATAACGAAGTGATCACTGAAGAAATCAAAGGGGAAATCAAAAAACACCTAGAAACAAATGACAATGGAGACACGACAACCCAAAACCTATGAGATGCAGCAAAAGCAGTTTTAAGAGGGAAGTTTATAGCAATACAAGCCTACATCAAGAAACAGGAAACATCTCGAATAAACAACCTAACCCTTCATGTAAAGCAATTAGAGAAAGAAGAACAAGAAAACCCCAAAGCTAGCAGAAGGAAAGAAATCATAAAGAGCAGATCAGAAATAAATGAAAAAGAAATGAAGGAGACTATAGCAAAGATCAATAAAACTAAAAGCTGGTTCTTTGAGAAGATAAACAAAATTGATAAACCATTAGCCAGACTCATCAAGAGAAAAAGGGAGAAGACTCAGATCAATAGAATTAGAAATGAAAAAGGAGAAGTAAAAACTGACACCACAGAAATACAAAGGATCATGAGAGATTACTACAAGCAACTCTATGCCAATAAAATGGACAACTGGGAAGAAATGGAAAAATTTTAGAAATGCACAACTTGCCGAGACTGAACCAGGAAGAAATAGAAAATATGAACAGACCAATCACAAGCACTGAAATTGAAACTGTGATTAAAAATCTTCCAACAAACAAAAGCCCAGGACCAGATGGCTTCACAGGCAGATTCTATCAAACATTTAGAGAAGAGCTAACACCTATCCTTCTCAAACTCTTCCAAAATATTGCAGAGGGAGGGACACTCCCCAACTCATTCTATGAGGCCACCATCACCCTGATACCAAAACCAGCCAAAGATGTCACAAAGAAAGAAAACTACAGGCCAATATCACTGATGAACATAGATGCAAAAATCCTCAACAAAATGCTAGCAAACAGAATCCAACAGCACATTAAAAGGATTATACACCATGATCAAGTGGGGTTTATTCCAGGAATGCAAGGATTCTTCAATATACGCAAGTCAATCTACATGATACATCATATTAACAAACTGAAGGAGAAAAACCATATGATCATCTCAATAAATGCAGAGAAAACTTTTGCAAAAATTCAACACCCATTTATGATAAAAACCCTGCAGAAAGGAGGCATAGAGGGAATTTTCCTCAACATAATAAAGGCCATATATGACAAACCCACAGCCAACATTGTCCTCAATGGTGAAAAACTGAAACCATTTCCACTAAGATCAGGAACAAGACAAGGTTGTCCACTCTCACCACTATTATTCAACATAGTGTTGGAAGTGTTAGCCACAGCAATCAGAGAAGAAAAAGAAATAAAAGGAATCCAAATCAGAAAAGAAGAAGTAAAGCTGTCACTCTTTGCAGATGACATGATACTATACATAGAGAATCCTAAAGATGCTACCAGAAAACTGCTAGAGCTATTCAATGACTTTGGTAAAGTAGCAGGATACAAAATTAATGCACAGAAATCTCTTGCATTCCTATACACTAATGATGAAAAATCTGAAAGTGAAATTAAGAAAACACTCCCATTTACCATTGCAACAAAAAGAAAAAAATATCTGGAAGAAACCTACCTATGGAGAGAAAAGACATGTATGCAGAAAATTATAAGACACTGATGAAAGAAATTAAAGATGATACAAATAGATGGAGAGATATACCATGTTCTTGCACTGGAAGAATCAACATTGTGAAAATGACTCTACTACCCAAAGCAATCTACAGATTCAATGCAGTCCCTATCAAACTACCACTGGCATTTTTCACAGAACTGGAACAAAAAATTTCACAATTTGTATGGAAACACAAAAGACACTGAATAGACAAAGCAATCTTGAGAACGAAAAATGGAGCTGGAGGAATCAGGCTCCCTGACTTCAGACTATATTACAAAGCTACAGTAATCAAGACAGTTTGGTACTGGCACAAAAACAGAAACATAGATCAATGGAACAGGATAGAAAGCCCAGAGATAAACCCACACACATATGGTCACCTTATCTTTGATAAAGGAGGCAAGCATATACAGTGGAGAAAAGACAGCCTGTTTAATAAGTGGTGCTGGGAAAACTGCACGGGTACATGTAAAAATATGAAATTAGAACACTCCCTAACACCACACACAAAAATAAACTCAAAATGGATTAAAGACCTAAATGTAAGGCCAGACACTATCAACCTCTTAGAGGAAAACATAGGCAGAACACTCTGTGACATAAATCACAGCAAGATCCTTTGTGACCCACCTCCTAGAGAAATGGAAATAAAAACACAAATAAACAAATGGGACCTAATGAAACTTAAAAGCTTTTGCACAGCAAAGGAAACCATAAACAAGACCAAAAGACAAACTTCAGAATGGGAGAAAACATTTGCAAATGAAGTAACTGACAAAGGATTAATCTCTAAGATTTACAAGTAGCTCATGCAGCTCAATAACAAAAAAAACAAACAACCCAATCCAAAAATGGGCAGAAGACCTAAATAGACATTTCTCCAACGAAGATATACAGATTGCCAACAGACACATGAAAGAATGCACAACATCATTAATCATTAGAGAAATGCAAATCAAAACTACAATGAGGTATCATCTCACACCGGTCAGAATGGCCATCATCAAAAAATCTAGAAACAGTAAATGCTGGAGAGGGTGTGGAGAAAAGGGAACCCTCTTGCACTGTTGGTGGGAATGTAAATTGATACAGCCACTATGGAGAACAGTTTGGAGGTTCCTTAAAAAACTCAAAATAGAACTACCATACGACCCAGCAATCCCACTGCTGGGCATATACCCTGAGAAAACCATAATTCAAAAAGAGTCATGTACCAAAATGTTCATTGCAGTTCTATTTACAATAGCCACGACATGGAAGCAACCTAAGTGTCCATCATCAGATGAATGGATAAAGAAGATGTGGCACGTATATACAATAGAATATTACTCAGTCATAAAAGGAAACGAAATGGAGGTATTTTTAGTGAGGTGGATGGATTTAGAGTCTGTCATACAGAGTGAAGTAAGTCAGAAAAATAAAAACAAATACAGTATGGTAACACGTATATATGGAATCTAAGGAAAAAAAAAAAAAAAGGTCATGAAGAACCTAGTGGCAAGACGGGAAGAAAAACACAGACCTACTAGAGAATGGACTTGAGGATATAGGGAGGGGGAGGGTAAGATATGACAGGGTGAGAGAGTGGCATGGACATATATACACTACCAAATGTAAAATAGATAGCTAGTGGGAAGCAACCACATGGCACAAGGAGATCAGCTCTGTGCTTTGTGACCACCTAGAGGGGTGGCATAGGGATGGTGGGAGTGAGGGAGATGCAAGAGGGAAGAGATATGGGAACATATATATATGTATAACTGATTCACTTTGTTATAAAACAGAAACCAACACACCATTGTAAAGCAATTATACTCCAATAAAGATGTTAAAAATAATAATAATAATAATTCTTGCCTTCCACTCCACGCAAATCCCTCTCCAATTTTATCCATTTCTGTAAGCAGTGTGTACCTTGTTGCTCCAGTCAAAAAAATATGAATCTTTTTGGTTCATTCCTTTTTTCTACATCTTGTGCTAACCTGTTTTTCTGTGCTTTAATGACAAAATATTTGGCTACCTTTCTTTTAATATTTCTACTTCCTATTCTTGAAGTCAGTACATCTCTTTTCAAGGATACTGCAACACCAACTGGTTTCCTTCCATTCTTAACTCTTAAATTAATTCTCAACCTAACAGCTGGTTTGATCATTTACAAAAGCAAATTAGATACACTTGAACAATTTCAACATCCAGTAATTGACATTATAATAAACCTATACTCCTGATTATATTTTAATATTTATATTTTAATATTCTTATATAATATAGTTTAATGTAACTCTTTCCTCTCCAACTTCATTTCTTACCATTCTCTCACACCAAACAACTTCACTCATTCCATGTCAAGCTCTTTCTCCACTTTACACCTTTACATATGCTATTCAATTAGAATGCAGTTTTCTAGAATTTTCTTATCTTTTGGATATTGTTGGAGATATATAAAATCTTTCCCCAGCTCAGAAATGCTTTCCATAAAGGTGGTAGAGAAAGAGAATAGATTATTAAATAAGCATTAAACCAGAATGTAATGCACATGACAGGCAATCCTGTAAGAGGCTGCAAAGACAAAAAGTTACATCATCCTTTTATATAGGTGAGCAAATACAATGCTTTACATATGTGTCCTCAAGGTAACCAATAACTAGGCCTCCAGTAAGAGGAATTGACTGCACCCTTTGTCACATATAGTTCATTCTAACTTTATCTGGTAATTGGGGTGACCATTTATGTTAGTTAATTGACTTTTTTTACAAAAAAAAAGAAACAACTCTTTTTATATGACTGGAGGAAATTTTACAACTTGGGGCAAGATACACACTAAAGTTAGACTCCTAGCTTCCCACAGAAACTGGGAGATAGGGAGAAATTTACTTTTCAAAGAGATGGCTCCCAGGTCCTTGAGGAAGCTATGCCAAGGTTCTGAAATTGCAAATAATAATAATAATAATAATAATAATAATAATAATAATAATAATAATAATTATTATTATTATTATTATTATTATAAATTCTTTCTAAAAGATACATTTCAAAGAGACAGAGAAGGTCCTTACATTTACGTGTTTTCTAGGGTAAATGTTCTGATAAAAGGGGAGGGAAACATCTTCCCTATTTTCAACAGGAGAATAATTCATGTTGAAATTTGTGTTAAAAATATAAATTTGAAATTTGTTTTTGTCCTTAACAATATCTTCGTGGTTGGACTGTTATTTCTAAGTACAGATGATCTCAGGTGGCCTCGGCCTGCAGCGGCTTGAAGCAGGATTTTGGTTCCCAGCCAGAGACTGAAGTCAGGCCATGGCAGTGATAGAGCTGAATACTAGCCACTAGACCAAGGGCCACAAAGCCCTGGCCCTTTGGCTTTGCAAAAATGAATTCCCACAAAGATGGGAAGTAGTGAAACAAGTAAGGTGTTTAATAGGAGGAAAAAGAGTACATGTGGATGGATACATAGGTGGACTCAGAGAAAGAGTTGCACACTTGTGGTAGTTTGAATCACTTATATGGGATATTTCTTCTGGGTTTCCTCTGGCCAATCATCTTACTGTGCCTGGCTCTGAGTCCATATTTGGTATAGCTCAGGGTCCTCCCATGTGTGTGCACTCATCTCTTAGCCAAAATGGATTCTAGTGAAGAGGTCTGTGGGTAGATTGGAATCACTCCCTTTTGACCTCCAAGGAGCCTTTCTATGCATGTATAGTCAGGAAGGTCTCCTTGACCTTGAGAATGAGAAATATGTGGTCTCTTATCTGGGCAGGGCTTAGCTCCTCCTCCTCTTCATCTTGGAGTATCTGTCCACAGGTGACAAACTCCAGCTGTTCAGCCTGGGGCCCATCTATCTCCTGCCTCACAGATACTATCCCAAAGTGCCTTCTTTTCTTTCTACCTGCTTCTTTATTGCCCTTTTAAAATGTCTAATTTTTTATCTTTACTTGTTTATTATTTATATACCCAAAAAGCATAAGTTCCATTAAGTCAGTCTGTCCTGTTTAGTTCCTAGAAGTTATTAAATTGCAGTTTCATCAAAAGTAGAAAATACACAAGGGTATATATGAGATCTATTAAGAAAGCTCCAAAACCTGAAAACTACAAAACTATGCTAAGAGAAATTGAAAAAGACCTAAAGAAATGTAAAGATATATCTTTTTTATGTATGAGAAGACTCAGTATTGTTAAGATAGCAATTCTTTCCAAATTGATCTATGAAATAAATTCAATGAAATTCCGGTAAAAATCCCAATAGCTTATTAGCAGAAATTGACAATCTTATTCTAAAATTCATAAATAAATTGAAAGGACAAAGAATACTCTCAACACCTGTGGAAAAGGACAATGTTGAGTGGCTAATATTGCTGAGTAAAGTACACCACGCTCCAAGGGAGCCTGGATTGCTTTTTAAAGTAAAGTACCAGCCTCAACTCTAAAGATACATAATTATGTGGCCGAGCGAAAATGTTTGTCTTTGCTTCCATTTTACCTCTATAGGCTTCATTTTAATTTATAGTTTTAAATTAAGTATTCTTTTTCCTAATCTCTGAAAATGTCTTCCCAGTGTTATTTCTGCATTGACCACTAGGAAAAAGAAAAATTTACTTTCATTAGAGAATTAACTTTGATCCAATCTCCATATGAAGTATATCTCTCAGCTCTTGTTGCATATAGGTAAGTACACAATCTCTCCACTTTTCTATTCATTTTGGCTATGAACCCCTAAACAACTATTTCAAAATGGTCTATAATCAGTATTATGCAATTTTATTTTTCATGATGGATATATTACTCATATTGTTTTTAAAATAAAATCCTGCTCATTTAATTGGAATATCTTAATTAAAAGTCAATCATGGCATTGTTAAATCATACTCAATAGATATTGGTTTGTGTATTTTAGTAACACAATAATTCCTACAACTTCAAGCTAGAAAAATCAATCTCAAACACACACGCACATTCACACACACACATGCGCACACACACACTTCCGGCAAAGGTTCACAGAGGAACCCTCCACAAATTGTTCAGGTCAGGAAGGAGGAGACAATGACACTTTTTAGTTACAGAATATTATTGCTGTTGGAATGGTCTCTTTAAAAACAGACTCATGAGTTTGATATCTTTCTTTTCAAGTCCTTGAGAGTATTACTTTTCTCTCACAAAAGAAGGGTCAATCTTTTGTGATGTATTGAAAAGGAAGAGCGTATTTAAAGTGTAGATGATACAATACCTGAAAGAAACTATTCAGATCACAATTAGGCTGTGGGCCATGTCTTGTAACACAGTGTAGCCAAAGTTACTGAAAATCGTGTTAGATCAGGGATCAAGACAGGGCACACCTTGAAAACTGATCTTGGTTCTGTACACTGCTTTTAAGTTGTACTTCCCCAATGAAAACCTCCCTACTGCCCTCCCATTTCACCTTTCCGGTATTCTGGTAGCTCCTTTCTGAACCACATAATATCACATTTATTATATGGCCACTTTTTTCTATTTTTCATAAGTTATTTATGTATGGTTGAGAGGTTGATCATGCATATAGAAAATAATGCCTTAAATTTTTGAAGAGATAACTTCTAATTCTTCAGTATATCTCACCATATTTATCTACTAGCTGAGAACATCTGAAATACTTACCAAAATGATAGTTTTAAAAAGGATTTCGCATAAATTTCTGTTTTTTTCCTGGGATTTTACAGAATATTTAAGGCCCTGTAATTTATTTAATATGAGTATTTATTAGAAGCACAGGAAGTCCCATAGCTCTGTCTACCCGACGGCATTTTATTAAGCAAAGAGACCAAAGATGTCTCTTTGGCTATGAGGAACTTATCCCAGAATACCTCATCATGGGGATTTCCTTGGGTTGTCCCTACTAACATTATTTAGCAGGTGCTGATTAGAGAATGTTCCTCTCCATCCAGCCCAACAAGGATTGAGTCATTAGCCACTGTAGCCTCTGGCTTTTAACACACCCTGAAAGGAGCTCAGGGTGGAGATCAGGAATGAGGCACTCTGTGCTCTGGGAAAGCTGGCAGAACAGGCCTTCAGATAATTTGATATTTTCACATTTTTAAGACACCACTTGTGAACAGGATTCTGCACAATGTACTCACATAAAACGTAGACTCTGCCTTTATTTTGCATATTGGAGCTTTGTGTAGTGAGTATGCTAAAGCACAGGGCCCCTGTCAATCAGATATTCATAAAATATTTGTGTGCATGTATTTCTTGAGACTGAGAAAGCAGATTTTTGTTTAATGAAAAATATGTATCTACTTCTTTATTCTCAATAAAGAGCTTTATTATATATGCTAAAAATAACAAGTCTTTACTTCTATGAAATAAACTTTTAAAATACTATTTTCATTAATCAACCTTAAATACCATTGATTATTCACATACTTTAATGAAATAAGTTAGATAGTTAAATAATGAAACAAATGAAAATAAATACTGGGTCAGGTTTAAAACATACTTGGCAAGTGTTTTGTTTTTTATTTTAGGCTATTAAAACATGTTACATCTTCCTTTGGTTTTTGCTAATTCTTCATAATGTTTAGTTCTCCATTTCTTTTTTCTATGATTCCTGCAAAGTAGACGAAATTTAGCCAATGAATATTTAATTCCTAGTTAACATCACTGTAGCATGTATTTTCTGGGTTTTTATGTTCAGTTTTACTACTACTTCTGACTTAAGATGACAGTAAATTGACTATTCTCAGCTTTGATGGTATTTACTGTCCTTGTATTTGCTCTTGGCAAAAGTACTCAAAAGAGACATATACTTGCTAGTGAAAAGTGTTTTTTTTTGTTTTTTGTTTTTTTAGTTTTCTATAAAAAGGCTCCTTTTCCGCCTCAGGTGGAAAAAGATCCATGAAATATCACCAGTAAGCAGTTACCTAGGGAAACTTTCATAAAAAGGCCTCATTTTCAAAGTTTTCCTCATTGATCACCATGTAGAATAGTTGTGACACTAACCTTTCACTTGGTGAAGTTATAGTCAGAATAAAATACAAAAATAAGATTTTCTAATTTTTTTGACCCTGTCGCATAGTTTGTGGGGTCCTAGTTCCCTGACCAGGTATCAAACCTGGGCCCTGGCAAGCGAAAGCACCAAGTTCTAACCACTGGACCACCAGAGAATTCCCTAAAAATACAATTATTATCTGAATGCAAACTTCATCAGATTCACTTGTGTGACTACATCATTCTATTTATTTTGCACATATATAATAACTTCGGCAAAACTTTAGTTCTCAGGCCTTGGAAGTTAACAGAGTTTATTAACTTTAAAAATTGGAACAATAGCCACACATTACATGATCAGTGCATTCAGAAATTAAAACATTGATATTTAGTATACTAATCAAAAGGAATTAAATAACTTCAGAATAAGAACTATCCTTTAAATGTAGTTTAACTTACGGACATTTCATTACAGTGCTCTTATTTATCTTATTTCACTACCTAGCACTGTGAATTTTATCACATTTTATCTACTTCCAAAACAGGATGTTAAATATTACTGATATAGATTAATGGTCTCTGAAGTCTCATGTAAGTCAACTAAATGACGTGTGAGGAAATTCATCAGTGTGTTAGGAGAAAATAATAGAACTTGAATTTATATTTATATTTATTTTTTTTAAAAAAATCGGATGTTTTTATTCAAACATTTTTATGTACAATATGAAATACATCAGTACAGTAGTACATGGGTATAATTTATAAACAAATAAGTAGAAATACATTGCAAGTAAGAACTTGATTTTTTTAACCGATAGTATATACAACTAAGTAGTTGGGATCCATTAGTTTAGTGGATTAGTCTTTTTCCTGTGTTTTAGTCTAGTGCTTTTAAACTATGTTGATAGGAAATCCAAGGTCATTAAATAATTCCTTAAAGGAGACACAAAGGAAAGGGAGAAGCAGTTTTTCCAGGTCCTCTTCACCTTTACTTCATTTTATACCAAGACATCTGTAATTGTGTACGTTTTATAGAATGTGCTTTAATATTATAATTTATTTGCTGGGGAAAAAATTTCATTAAACATATAAAAATGTTCACTAAAAACATTGCAATAGGATAACCTGACGTCATTTTGAGCCAGTAGAAACCTTGTTAGTTACAATGATGGGGAAAAAAATAAGGGCCTCGTAAAGGGTGACTAATTCCTGGTTTCCATATGTGTCAGAGACGTCTCTAGTATTAAATAAAAATTAACAATTTAGTAGGGAAAATATATTCTAGAGCATGTTAGGTAACACTGTGAAATGGAGTAGTTTGCAAAGTCTTTTGAAACATTTGGACTTCATGTGGACCTTAAGAATGTATAAGATTGGGAAAAGTGGAACATAAATGGAATGGAACAACCAATCTTTTGTCAGGATAAAAGTGAGTCCTACTTGATAAATGCTGCTAACCGTTGACACATGGAAGGTCTTCAATGGGCTTAATGGAAAATAAGGTTAGGAAGTAGTGAAGGAAAAACTGTTCCTTTCATTACACTATTTTACCCCTCCACCACTACTCCAAAATAAATACACACATAAAATAAAGTAAAATAAAATCATAAAAAATAGAACAATACCTAGCAAATCAGTGGATAAGACTTCACTATTTCCTAACTTTTATACATAATCTCATATAATAAATGTTGCAGATTAAAGAAGTTGAAAAATCAAATTTGTCAAAGTCACTGGCTCTTGAAATTTTCCCAAAGTTTCAAAGTATGGCTTCCAGTTAAAGGAAACAATAGCATTATTTATTAAATAAAATAGAGATAGTTAAAATGGTGAAATAGATAAAATAAATGAAACAGTGGAACAAAACAAAAAAAACTCTGATTTTGGAAAATATTACTAGAAATATTTTCACTTAACCCTAAACATGGTTATAAAAAAATTATATTTTGAGTAAAAATTATAATTTCATATTTATAAGTGAATAAGTCATCATTATTGTTTTTATATTTTTCTTTCTAAAGCATCCTTTAGTTTTTTGCCATGTTTACAAAGGCTGCATAATATTTCATCAAGTGAATTCACGATAAATCATTTTTAAAAATTCTAGTTGGCAAAATGTACTCTCCTTCCAAATTTTCAACAGTTTTCTGTATTATATTTTTTAAACATTATTTTAGAGAATATTACAATTTGGATATATGAAGAATAAATACATTTAATTTTTGAGTTGAAAAAGGAGAAAATGACTGAGCAGAGAGCAAAGGGTCCAGCAGAAGAAAAGTAAGTAAAGTCAGAGAGGACAAGTAACACAAAGCTAAACATATGTTCTAAGGGCCATGCCAGGGGGCGCCTGTAAGCTACTATCTTCAGGTGCTAGTTTCTATCTCATAAAACTCAATCATTTAATTTGTTTTTAAATAAATTATTTTAAAAATTTTATATTAATAGAATTATTGTAAAGATAGTGCAGAAATTCCTTCAATTTCCCCTATTATTAAAATTGTATGAGTTTCCTATTGCTGCTCTAACGACAAACTTAGTGGCTTAAAGTAAAACAAATTTATTGTCTTATGATTCTGTAAGTCAGGAATCCTAAAATCAAATGTTCATTCTGGAGACTCTAGAGGAGAATCCGTTTTCTTGCTTTGCCAGTTTGTAAAGGCCAGCTCCATTCCTTAGTCATGGTCTCCTTCCTCTAGCTTCCTTTAAGACACACACAGCATCTCCAAATCTCTCTCTCTCTCTCTCTCTCTCTCTCTCTCTCTCGCTCGCTCGCTCGCTCGCTCACCCTCGCTCTCTCACACACACAGGAACCCACATCTCTATTTCCATCACCAAATCTTTAACTCTGACCCTTCGGCCTCCCTCTTACAATGACCCTTGTGTTTACTAAAGAACCTAAACTCACATTTGCAGATTATCTGTTTCCATGTAAGATAAGATATTCACAGATTCTGGAGATTAGTATGTGGACACTATGGGGAACCATTATTCTGTCTACCACAAAAGTCCGTAAATGATTCAGATTTTCTTTTACTTTCCCTAATGTTCTTGCCATTTCAGTACCCACCTATGATACCACATTACATTGAATAGCCATGTCCCCTTAGTTCCCTAATAGCTGTGGTATTTCTCAGACTTTCTTTGGTTTAGATGACCTTTACTGGAGGATTACTGCTTCATGTATTTTGTAGAATATTCTTTAATTGTGATGTATCTTATGTTTTTCCCATGATTAGATAGGATCCATGGGTTTTGGAGGGGAAGACCACAGTTGTAAGTGCCTTACCACTGTTGATTTTAACCTGATCACCTGGCTTAAATTATTGTTTGTCACTTTACTCCATTATGAATTTACTTTTTAATAAGTGCTTTCCACATAGTACATCTTTGGAAGAAAATCACTGTGTGAATTCAACCGTTAAGGAGAGGGGACTCATGCTCCACATTCTAAGGGCACAGTATGTTTATAAATAATTTGGAATTTTTCTGCATGAGAGATTTATCTTGTCTCCATTTATTTAAGCATCTGATCATTTATTTACACCATGAATATTTTTTATACATTGTGTTACAATCCAATGTTAATTAATTAATTTTGTTGATGAAATTTTCCAATTTGTCATTTGGATCTCATTTATTTACTCCTATGTCCCTTTGACATAACCCATCAGTGTGTGTGTGTGTGTGTATGTGTGTGCACGTGCACGTATGTGTGTGTGTGTATGTGTGTTGAGTACTTTCTCACTTTCTGACATTACAAACCACAAGATGCTTCAGGCTTATCTTGTATATTTCCTTCCCTAGTACTAGAACAAGCAACCATGGTTCTTTTTATTGAAGAATGGTATTAGAAACCAGTATCTGGATGCAATCTGTGCTCATTGCTACTGGCATATTTTTGCTTCTAAAGCAGCTGGCAGAGCAAGAAAATGCAGGTATGTATACTAACCTGTGTATGTAAACATCCGTAAATATTTCTACATGTAACCATCTGTATAGATATTAAACTAAACATGAGTTCATACCGATGTTCCAAGTCTAATCCATTATCACATGGATTATTCTAGGCTCCACCTCTTATTTATCTGTAATCTTCTGTAACAACAGTAAGAAACAGGGCTCCTACCATCTGACACTTATTTGCTTTGTTGTTCAATTCCAGTATACATGTGGAGTGGTTTCAGAAATTTTAACCCATACCCACAACAGGACACAACTTTGAATTAGATATAATGCTTATGTAAATTTCTTTTGTTTTAGTCTTAAAATTTTCACTTATTTCCAACATTATTTAGATCTGCATCTTTTTCCTCCAATCCCTTTATCGATGCTAGTTAATGCATTTTGAACACATTTAGATTTTTTGGACACATTTTGCTTTCCATCCTAGGATCCTCCAGAATCATGCATACATTAAGCTTACATTTCATCTGGTAATGTTCTGTGAGTTTTGACAAATGCTTAATTACACTAGAATACAAAATACAGTCACCACCTGAAAACATCCTCTGTGCTATATCTGTTCATCTCCCCTTCCCCATACACAATTAGTAACCATTAACCTGCTTACAATCTTTTTATTTTAGTATTTAAAAACTCCTCATCAAATCCAAGGTTATGTATTTTATTCTATTTTTTTGTCAAGAAGTTTTACAGTTTAGGCCTATATCCAATTTGAGTTAATTTTTGTAAGGTGTAAAATCTGTGTCTAGATTCATTTTTAGTGTATGGACATCCAAATGTTCCAGCATTATTAGTTGAAAAGACCATCCATTCTCCATTAAATTGGCATTGTTCCTTGTTCAAGGCTCAAGTGACTATGTTTGTGTAGGTCTATCACTGTGTTTTCTATTATGTTCCATTTATCTACATGTATAATCTTTCACCAACACTACAGTGTTTTAAGTCTTTAAACTGGGAAGTGTCAGTCATCAGATTTTGTTCTTCTTTTTCAGTGTTGGCTATTCAAGTTCTCTTGCTTTTTCAAACAAACTTCAGAATCAGTGTTGATATGAATAAAATAACGTGCTGTGATTTCAATTGGGTTTACTTTAAATCAAATAATTAACATCTTAATGTTTGGTATTTTATTCATGATTACAGAATATCCATTTATTTAAATCTTCTTTGATTTTCTCATCAGTATTTCGTCATCTCACATGCATGTTTTATAGATTTGTATCTAAGTATTTCTTTGTTTTGTTTTTCGTACTAGTGTAAATGGTGCTGTGCTTTTAATTTCAAATTCCAATTGTCCATTAATGATATATGAAAAATCAACTTACTTTTGTATATTACATTTGTATCCTACAACCTTGCTTTAATTGCATATTAGTTTTATGAGTTTTTGTTGTTCCTAATGAAGATTCTTTGGACTTTCCTACATTGGCCGTAATATCATCTGTGAATATCTGTAGTTTATTTCTCCCTTTCCATTCTTTATACTTTCTACTTTCATTTATTTTCATTTTTTGCCATATTGAACTCGGTAGAACTTCCAGTACATGTTGAATGTGGAATAAGAGTGGTGGAAAGGAAGGACATCCTTGCTTTCTTCCAAATGTTAGGAAGAAAGTATCCAGGTTCTCCCTATTAAGTATGATATCAGATATATATACATTTTGTAGATTTTTAAATCAAATCACTGATGTTATCCTCTATTTCAATTTTCCTGAGTGTTTTTTTTTCTTTTTATCACGAATTGATGAAGAGCTTTGTCAAATGTTGTTTCTGCATCAAATGATATGATTATATAATTTAAAAAAATCTATTGATACGATGATTTACGTCAATTGATTTTCTAAGTCTTGGACCCTGAAAGTTTCTGAAAAGTGCTGTCCCAGGTGCTACCTTTTATCTCACACAAATCAGTTTTATTAATTTATAAAAGAAGAGTCAAGAGAGGCTGACCCACCTCAAAGGTCAAGTTACATTTATTGAAGGGAAATAGGAAGAATTTTAGAAAATTTATTAATTACAGAGATGAAATGTTATGATTTCTGTTAAATCATAGTATGTCATGTGTTATGTTTTCAGAATGAGCTTAACATGGAGAAATTTGATGTTAATCACTCAAAATTGGCAGTTCTAATTCTAAAATTTGTGTAACAAAATTCTAGAATTTGCTACAAAGTAATCCTTTGTTTAACAATGATTCTTCTTCCTAAGTGTTGAAGAAAAATGAGGGATCATTGGAGTTGGGAAGAAGAGTTGGGAAGTAGACAAATACAGCCTAACTAGATCAAAAAATACGTCAGGACCTGGTGGAGATAGTAGGCACAAAAGATCTAACTTAACCTAAGGACACTTATTTTGGGCTGAGAATTTGGGCACCTGTAGACTAATTCCAAAGAAACTGCATGTTGCCCTCTCTTGAATAGAGATCCTCATGCTTTCCTCTCCACTGTCTTGTACCCTGTACCTCCCAACTGTAAGGCTCCTGTGCACCATCTTAATTTGTTTTTTCTGTTACTATCAGTCTTACATTTTATCTAATGTACCTTTAAGAGTACATACATAATTATGAATTCCTCCTTCTTCATTAACTTTCAGTTGACTTCCAAGTTATCACATAATTTTTTTCTCCTCTTAATTTACTAGTCAGGGACATGTGGTGATTCCTTTTCCTGTTACTAACCACTTGATACTGTGCATGTTAGAAGTCAGTCAGAAGAGAAGCATGTTAGTCTTCTCTTTTCTGCCCATATTCAGTGGATATCATTTTATTCAGTTAAATGGCTTTACAATCAAATATTTGCCAGGAATCTCAAAGTTATATCTTTAGGCCAGTTCTCTCTCCTTAAATCCAGATGCTTATCTCCAACTGCCTACTTATATCTCCACTAAGATATCTTGTAGATATGTTAAATACACACACACACACACACACACACACACACACACCACAATACAGTATTCTCCACTCCAACTGATAACAACGCCGTCCTTGTAATGGCTCAGGACAAAATGTCTGAGTCATCTATGACTCTTCCATTTCACTTCTATCGTATCTAATCTGCCAAAAATTCATGTTGAGTTTACTTTAAAATACATAATAATATGACCATTATCTATATCAGTACAACTCTGATCAAAGCCATTCTTCTCTCTGGTATCAATTTGTACAATAGCCACCAAATTTATCTTTCTGCTTGTACACTTACCCTAAACATTCTACTATCAGAAGTCAGTGATCCATTTTAACACATGAGTCAGACTATGTAACTTTCCTATTCAAATTATTCAATCTTCTCACTTTTTATTCAGAAAAAAAATGGAAAATCCTTAAAATTGCCTATAAATGCCCTAAATTATTTGACCCCTATTACCTCTCTGACTTCATTTCTTTCTGTCTTCTGGATGCAGCTTCTGCCACAATGACTTCCCTGTTATTCCCCAAATACACCAGTCACATCCCACCTCCGGCATTGTGCAGTGGTTGTTCCCTTTGCCTGCTTTGCTCTTTCCCCCAATATTTGCATGTGCATCACCTGATTAGTGAGTCCTGCCCCAATAGCCTTATGTAAAATTGCAACCCACTTTTTATTCCCACACTCTTTATTCCCTTCAATGCACTGTATCTTTCCATAATGTTTATCACATTCTAACATACCATTAAATTTAATTGTTTTGTATTTATTTTATTTTATTTTTTTATTTCCTATCTTTCCCCTATTCCACCTTACTTCACCCATTTCGATATAAAGTACATACTTAGCAAGAAGTATAATTTGCTTTATTGTCTGTTATATTTCAGATGCTAAAAACTCTGCCCAACACATATTATAAATGCAATACATAATTGATGACTTGATGAATAAATTATAATTTTTAACAAGAAAAATCATAATGTCTGGCATAAGCATAACTTATTTTTTTTTTAATATTTGTTTAAAGAATAGAGTGTTTGTCAACGTAATATATCCCAATTTGATGTCTCAAAGCAAGAATGAAGTCCAGGGCAAACTTTACCTCGATAAAGGAGAAAATTCCCTGACATTAATAAACAAAAACAAAAAACAAAATCTTTCCCTGTGAAGGATTTTTGAGTGTTTCTAAATACTTATATATTGAATTGTACTCCACAACTTGATCTTTCAATTCCCATGGCCTATTTATTAAAAAAAAAAATTCTACTTTAGATCCCAAGAAAACTCAAAGAATTTTTAAAAGGAGACAAATCAGAGGCTACATTCCATTGTCACTATATATCCAACTTAAAATAAGGTTAGAAAAAAGGAGTAAAGGTGAAAAATAGTTATATCAAAATTTAAAAAATTTCAATTAAATGACTCTTAGTTCTAAGCATTAATAAAAACCATAACTACAGAAGCCTTAGAAAATAATAAAAATGAGAATGTTGTATATCAGTACCTATAATATTTACCAAGAGTGAAGAAAGAAAGAAAATTATGGACTAGGCATTTTATTCAAGGAGTTAAAATGAAAAGCATAAAAAAAAAATAAAGGAAAGAAGATATTTCCCAGGGTTATAAAAATCCGGAGTCCAGACTTGCCTAAGCTCTGCAATTTGTAATTTATAATTAAAACAAAGTAAAAAGGATTGTTTCATTTAAAATCATTTGGCTTATTTCAGAGGCTTTAAAAATTTTTATGATTTTCATAGCCTCCACCAAATGGCCTAGATAGGCCATCACAATTTTAAACTACAAAGTGTTAAACTCTTTCAGGAAACATGTTGTAGAACTTCATTATATCAGAATATCTTAGTTCTATATAGCAAGGTTTTCGGATAACTTGTAAATGTATAAACAAGCACCATATGCAGGACAAATTGAACATCCAACGAAACATTTTGCAGCACCTTGTAAACTATAATCATCCAATCCCTCTTGGATTCCTGCCTCTGTTTTGGTGGTTTCGAAGCAAGATGAAAGTAGATAAAGTGTTTACTATGAGAGAGGGTGATTCTGGGATCCTCAAGGGGAATTGTAAACTTAGCCCTATGATCTTGCCATTAGTCTTTTTAATGATTCTGAGCCACAACTTCTCTGAGATAACACCTTTTTTCTCTCTATTCTTGAGCTTTGAGAAGCCTAGTGGAATCTTGATTTTTTTTTTAGCCTTTTATTAAACTTAAGCCTAGAAATAGGGGAAAGCTAAAGGAAAAGGATTAGAGAGGTTTATTCAACACAGCCAGAGAAAGAAAATCCCTGTCTTACTGCCAGATACATTAAACTCTTGATCTTGTAATTGCATAAAATTATCACTGGCATTATATCTATGTCAATTAAACCTAATGCTATAGAAAATGATTTAACCAGCTCCCTTTTTCAATGTCATTCAAGAACTCTAATTAGTTTGAGGCATGTGTTTCTTTTCTAAGTAATGCTTTAGTCATCTAGGTATTATTTGTGTCTCATTAAATCTCATTAATATGAAAATATTTCAGAGGCATTTATGGGCTTTGCGGAGGATACTGTTCAGACATGTTTGTTAATGAAAAAATTTTTGGTATCAAAATGTTGGAGTGCAGTGTTTTCCATCACCAAAAATTATTTTCAGTGTTATAAGCAGATTGTGTTATAAGCATTTCTGCTTATATTTCAAAGGTCCACAATTTTTATAACAGAGATTTGTTTCCTATTTCATTAATAACATTCACAGATGGATGTTATTTTATCCAATACTCTCTTTTTGTAAAGGAGAAAAAAAAATAAGGCACAAAAGTTTAACTGTTTCCCAAGTCTCTATAACACACTCTTCTTCTCTACTGCTTCTTTCTCCTATTTTATTACTGGTCTTAACTATGAATAAACTGGTTTTAAAATGATAGGTTCTTAAACCTAGTAATGGATTGCACATAATATTTTGGAAAGCATTGCTTTCAGACTCACATTTTCTGTACCTTCTTTCTTGACTAATGCAAAAGCTCATTGAATCACCTCTCCATTGAACCTCAGTTAGTTTTTGGAGTGTCTATACTATTTTGTAATATAAACACACTTTATCAAACAAATTACTATCAATCTTAGAATAGGAAGTTGGTCTTATGCATTTTCAACTTCCTGATTCAGTACTGAACACATAGTCAGAATTTCTTTACAACTTGTTGATGAACCACTTTATTTTTAAATAGAGCAGCTAAAAATTAATAATAACTAATCTTCATTTATATATTTTCACTAGGAAGAAATATATGTGAACTATTTTAATGTGTTCATATAACCAGAACTTAACAAGTGAATTCTACATGTGAGGTACAGTGCTAAGTGACCATATGACCCAGTAATTGCACGTTGGGGCATTTAGTGCAGAGAAATAAAAACCTATGTTCACATCAAAACCTATAAATGAATGTGCAGAGTAGCTTTATTCACAGTAGTCCAAAACTGGAAACAACCCTGTCCTTCAATGGGTGAATTGTTAAATAACTCTTATACATACATAGCATAGAATACTACTCAGCAATAAAAAGAAACAAGCTTATTAATGCATGTAACAACTTGGATGGCTCTCAAATGCACTGTACTCAGTGAAAAAAGTCAATCTCAAAAGGGGATATACTGCATGATTGTATTTATTTAACTGTTCCTAAATGACAAAACTCTATTTGTAATAGCTCCAAATTGGAAAGGAATCCAGATGCCCTTCAACATGTGTATAATAAAACAAACTGTGAAATGTTCCTACTATGGAATACTACTAAGAAATAAGCAAAAAGTAGCAATAAGTAAGGAAATATTAATATATATGGCAATTTGGATGAACTGTCATAAATCTATCCTGAATGCAAAAATCCAATCCCAAATTTTTTGTGTCAGTACCGTATTGTTTTGATGACTGCAACTGTGTGAGATAGTTTGAAGTAAGGGAGTGTCATACCTACAGTTTTGTTTTTTTCCAAGATTGTTTTGGCTATCTGACATCTTTTGTGTTTCCTTACAAATTTTAGAGTTGTTTGTCCTAGCTCTATGGAAAATATCATTGGTACTTTGTTAAGGATTGCACTGAACCTGTAGATTGTCTTGAGTAGAAAGTTCATTTTAACAATATTAATTCTTCCAATCCATGAGCACAGTATATCTTTCCATCTGTTTGTGTTGTCTTCAATTTCTTTCATCAGTGCCTTATCAAATAATAGTGTTATAGAGTTATATCCTAAATAGAGTCAAAGAATTGGCAGATATTATATTTTTTTAATGAACATGAATAAACTTAACTCTGACAAAGAAAAACAATACATTTCCATCTGCAGGCAACAAAGGTAACACTGTATACAATTTTTAGATTCATTTATTTTAAACATGTATGTATCAATAATTATATTTATATATTCAATGTTTTCATGATAGTCCATCCATATATTCTAAAATTATATCATTAAAGTTGAAATTTATATATGTTTTTGCTTCATAGAAGTGAAACTGCTTTATTAAAGGACATGAACTTTAAATAGGCCTTTGATTATATTGTTCAGTTGTTCTTTCCTCTATAAAATATGAAGATTCCTGCTTTCCAAATCTGTGCTCTAGTTGGAGGGCTGGAGGTTCCTATTTTTCCTTTCATCCCTACTTTCTTTCCCTCCCTCCCTCTCTTCCCGCTTCTCTTCCTTCCTCCTCCAATCCCTCTCTTCCTCCCTTCTGCTTTCTTTCTCTTTTTCTCTCTCTCCTTCTGTCTTTAATTCTTCTTTGTCAACGCTATTGGAACATGTTTTACATTTTAAATTACTATTTCCTTGATTACTCTTCAGAATGAATGTATTTTCTTTTCTAAAATATGTTTATTTATATCTATTTTTGGCTGCATTGGGTCTTCATTGGCTGCACATGGGCTTTCTCTAGTTGCGGTGAGTAGGGGCTACTCTTCGTTGCAACATGCAGGTTTCTCATTGTGGTGGCTTCTCTTGTTGTGGAGCATGGGCTCTAGGTATGAAGGCTTCTGTAGCTGTGGCATGCATCCTCAGTAGTTGTGGCTTGCGAGTTCTAGAGCACAGGCTCAGTACTTGGGGAACATGGGCTTAGTTGCTCTGCGGCATGTGGGATCTTCCCAGATCAGGGCTCAAACCCGTGTTCCCTGTATTGGCAGGTGGATTCTTAACCACTGAGCCACCAGGAAAGTCCATGAATGTATTTTCATAAGACATTTGTTCATTCATAATGTTCTGTTATTTTTGCTTAATATCCAAGCCTCTTCTTTCTTATCTTTATCCATAAATTTTTGTAATTATAGTATTAGCCTTTTATGGATATACTGCAAATGTCCCAAGAGAAATCTCCAGGTGAAATCCAGGGTGTCTTTTATGACTTAAGCTACTATTGTCACTTGTGTCGCCAATGTAATATCAATGTGATTATTGTCGCAGTTGTCATGGAAGCATCTTCAAAGTGGAGAGGCAATGAGTGAGGTGCTCACGCTTGAACAAATACATCTTGACAACATCTCAGAGAACATCAACCAGAAATCTATCTTTTTTTAAATGATTTTAGAGTACTGCATTTATGTCATACCATTCATTTCTTATGATAGAAATTAAGAGTGGACTGTATGTTAGATTATTTGAATTGAATTCCCATTTCGCACACTATTATGTTTGTGACATTGGAAAACTTACTCTTCTAGTCTTAGTTTCCACATACACAATATTAAGTGCTATCTTATAATGTTACTGGAGGATTAAAAGTGTTGAAATATGGAAAATTTTCAGAACAGGACCAGAAAATAGTGAGCACAAACCAAGTGAAGCAAATTTAAGCACATTTACTTATATTAGACCTGTGTTCAAGTATCAGGTATCTGCTACTGTATTGCAAATTCCTAGAGGGAAGAGACTATATTTCTTGTAATTTTGAACTCCAGGGTGACTAACATATATTTTCTGTTCCACAGATACTTGCTTTCAATACAGAAAATATGGATTTTTTCAAGCAGAATATCTGATAAGTAGACCATAGCTCAACTGTCTCTTTCTCAGAAAATTACTTCCTAAAGTAAAGCAAACACTCTGCTATATTACTCTATATTTTTATCATATATATCAAAACTTTATTCATTTCTTTACATACTTATTAGACTTGTGCACTCTATGAGTCTGGATTTTCATGCATTCCTAGCATCTAGATGAATACCTGACATATAGTTCCTGTACAATGAATATTTATTGAATAAGTAAAAGTGAGATTAATTTCATCTTTGTTATTTCAGAAGCATGTATTTTTCAGGATATGTTGTTATTATTCCTCATCTATTAAGAAGCCACTTATCTATCCCAATGAATCTGTTTGACTACATATATTTTAATTTTTCAATGAATTTTTAAATGAAATGCATACAATTAAATATTATATTTCATGTTGTAAGAACTATTTTAATTGATTTTCCTATGCATTGATGTTTAATACAGAACATGATAATGGCTGAAACTTTAACCAGTTCTTTTAGTTACCAAGTTTCAAAATTTGGGGGATTCAGAACACTTTAATGGAAATTTTTGTTCAAATATTTTTTAAAACTCGTTAGTATTTTTTGGGGGAAAATTCTCTCATATTCATAAAGCCTTTTAACAGTTTTTTTCCTCAAATCTCATATGTTTAATGTATCATGTTACTTAATTTTATGCTTGTTTTGATGCACACTATGGAACAAATATATGTCTGAAATAAAAAGGAAGTTTTTCTCTACAAAAAGAGATTAGTAATTTTCACTAGAATGCCATTCTGCTTGTAGCAAGTTAGGCCTAAGATAAACTTCTGCTTCCTATACATCATAAAAAGAGAAATAAGCAAAATGGGATTGGGGGCAAAACACTGGACATACAGGGAAAATCCTGCATCTGTCTGCTAACTGATGGTTACTAGGATGAGGCAGTTATTAGGATGAGAACTACTGCAGATGTGTGCACCAACCCACAAGAGGGATGGAGCCAAACTTGATTAGCTTCTGGCCCAGAGCACTGTGGACTGCATCCTGGCTGTTCTTAAATCTAAACTGAGGAACTGTGTTCTTACCTTTATACTGTGATGGGAGAAATAGATCATACATAGAATTGAATATAGTGAAACAGTAGCACTGAAACAGGTTCTGCAGAAAATGAAAAATCTAGAGTCCCTGTGAGATCTCTGAGTGGCAACCTTTCAAAACAAACTTTGTATCTCAGTGCAATTTTTCCATGGTGAACTTATGGATAATAAGGTCTCATGTTGGAAGCATAAATAATAGTACAAAATATGAGTGTATTAATTTTGTCCGAGGAAAAATAGTTTGTATATTTTTTTGCCTCTCTGTTCTTTGTGTATTTAGTCTTGCTTCATTTTCCAGAAGTGTCTAAAGAATAATATTAACTTTGCTGGATTGTCCTCAGTAAATTTATGATTTCTGATTAGCACCATACTAAACATTCATTAACATAATCCCAGGACCACATTATTGAAGAAATCATGAAAGAGAATTCACCCTTTTGAATCATGCACCAGTTGAATAGGATTAGACAATGCTATTAGTAATCATAATACTTATCTATTTACTGATTCAGTCAGTCATTCAGGAATCATCGAGTGCCTATTGTGTGTCAGGCACTGTGCTAAGAGACAGAAACAGAGTAGTTAAAATGAAAACTCTTGCTCTCACTCAGCTTAAAGTCTAACTATTATGAAAATTTTAAAGTAATATGACTATTAATAACAATACATTAATTATTTACTCACTTTTGACTGTGATCTTAGTATATGTATTACATATTCTATTTGTTTTGTGTGTTAACTGCTGATTTTTATATTAAAAAACAGGAAATTAGAGACATGGACTGGCCTTCCCCAGCCCAGTCCAGACCCAAGCAGAGCAGTGTGTGGCAGCATGAGCAGTGGACGGTGGCCCAGGATCTGTAGGTCAGAAGTCCATCTGTGTTGGTACTCCTGGTTTCTCTACTCCAGGTTTCAAAAGACCAAAATCAATATGTCAGCCAGGCTGGACAGTTCATCTGGGAGCTCTAGGGAGAATCCCCTTCTAAGCTCATTCAAGTGCCTGTTGTAACCCAGTTCCTTGATGTTGTATGACTGAGGTCCCTCTTTCTTAGCTGACTGTCAGTTCCTGGCAACCTCTCATCAGTTCTTGTAGGTAGTCCCTATGTCTCAGAACCAGCAACTGAACACCAAATACTTGCATGCTTGGACTCCATCTTTGCTTCCAGTGAGGCAAAGTTCTATGCATTTAAGGACTTTATGTAAGTAGGAAGAGGTGGAGACAAGATGGGGAAGTGGAAGGACTTGAGGTCACTTCCTCTCATGAAAACACCAAATCACAACTAACTGCTGAACAACCATCAAAAAAAAAAGACTGGAACCTCCAAAAATCATATTCTGCACCCAAAGACAAAGAAGAAGCCAAAACAACAGGGTAGGAGGGGCACAATTGTGACATAATCAAATCCCATACCTGCTGGGTGGGCAACACACAAACTGGAAAATAATTATATTGCAGAGGTGCTCCAACAGGAGTGAGAGTTCTGAGTCCCACATCGGGCTCCCCAGCCTGGGGTATGGCATTGGGAGCAGGAGCCCCAGAGCATTGAAGACCAGTGGGGCTTGATTATAGGAATGCCACAGGACTGGGAGAATCAGAGTCTCCACTCTTGGAGGGTACACATAAGGTCTCATGTGCACTGGGACCCAGGGAAAAAAGTGGTGACTTCATAGGAGCCTGGGCCAGACCTACTTGCAGGACTTAGAGAGTCCCCTGGGGTGGCAGGTTGGGGTCAGCTGTGGCTCACTACAGGGGGCAAGGACACTGGTGGTGGAGCTACCAGGGAGTACTCATTGGCATGAGCTCACCTGGAGGCTTCCATTTTGATACAAAGACCTGGCCCCACTTAACAGCTTGTAGGCTCCAGTGCTGGGACACCTCAGTCCGAACAACTAACAGAGCAGGAACACAGCCCCATGCATCAGCAGACAGGCAGCCTAAAGTCTTCCTGAGCCCATAGCTGCCATTAAACACACCCCTGGACAAGGCCCTACCCACAAGAGGGACAAGACCCAGTTCCATACACCAGTGGGCAGGCACCAGTCTCTCCCACCAGGAAACCTGCACAAGCCTCTAAACTAGTCTCATCCACTGGGGGCAAACACCAGAAGCAAGAGGAACTAGAACACTGCAGCCTACAGAACATAGCCCACAAATGCAGAAAGTTGGACAAAATGAGAAGACAGAGGAATGTGTTCCAGATGAAGAAACAAGATAAAACTCCAGAAGAACAAGTAAATGAAGTGGAGATAGGCAATGCACCCAAAAAAGAATTTAGAGAAAAGATAGTAAAGATATCCATGATCTTGGAAAAAGAATGGAGGCACAGAATGAGAAGACACAAGAAATTCTGACAGAGAGCTAGAAGGTATAAAGATGAAACATTGTTGAACAATACAATAATTGAAATGAAAAATGCACTAGAAGGAATCAATAGCAGAATAAATGAGGCAGAAGAATGAATAAGCGAGCTGGAAGACAGAATAGTGGAAATCACTGCTGCAGAACAGAATAAAGAAAAAAGAATAAACATAAATTAGAACAGTTTAAGAGACTTCTGGAATAACATTAAATGCACCACATTAGCATTATAGTGGCCCAAGGGGAAGAGAGACAGAGAAAGGGCCTGAACAACTATTGAAAGAGGTAATAGCTGAAAACATCCCAAACATGGGAAGGAAACAGTCACCCAAGTCCAGGAAGTTCAGAGTCCCATACAGGATAAATCCAAGTAAGAACACACTGAGACACATATTAATCAAATTGAAAAAAATAAAGACAAAGAGAAAATATTAAAAGGAACAAGGAAAAAGCAACAATTAATAAACAAGGGAACCCCCATAAGGTTATCAGCTCACTTTTCAGCAGAAACTCTGCAAGTCAGAAGGGAGTGGCATGATATATTTAAAGTGATGAAAGGGAAAAACCTACAACAAAGAATACTCTACCCAGCAAGGCTCTTGTTCAGATTCCACAGAGAAATCAAAAGTTTACAGACAAGCAAAAGCTAAGAGAATTCAGCATCTCCAAACAAGCTGTAAAACAAATGTTAAAGGAACTTCTCTAGGCAGAAAGGAAAAGGCCACAACTAAAAATGAGAAAAGTATGAATGGTAAAGGCAAACATACAGTAAAGGTAGGTAATCACCCCCATAAACATGATATCAAAACTAGCAATCATGAGAAGAGGAGAGTACAAATGTAAGATATTGGAAATGCACTTGAAATTAAGAGACCAGCAACTTAAACAGTCTTGTATATACGTAGACTGCTATATCAAAACCTCATGGTAGCCACAAACTGAAACCCTACAATAGATAAACATACAAAAAATAAAGAAAGAAATCCAAAACAACACTAAAAATAGTCATCAAATCACAAGGGAAGAGAACAGAAGAGGAAGGGAAGAAAAAAGACCTACAAAAACAAATCCAAAACAGTTAACAAAATGGCAGTAAGATCATATATATCGATAATTAGCTTAAATGTAAATGAATTAAATGTTTCAACCAAAAGACACAGACTGGCTGAATGCTTTTTTTAAAAAAGACCTGTATATATGCTGTCTACAAGAGACCCACTTCAGATCTAGGGACACATACAGACTGAAAATGAGTGGATGGAAGAAGCTATTCCATGCAAATGGAAATAAAAAGAAAGCTGGAGTAGCAATAATCATATCTGCCAAAATAGATTTTAAAATAAAGATTGTTACAAGAGACAAAGAAGTATACCTCATAATGATCAAGGGATCAGTCCAAGAAGAAGGCACGACAATTGTAAGTAAATATATATTCACCCAACATAGGAGCACTGCAATATATGAGGCAGATGCTCACAGCCATAAAGGAGAAATTGACAGTAACACAATAATAGTAGGGGACTTTAACACCCCACTTACATCAATGGACAGATTATCCAGAATGAAAATCAGTAAGGAAACACAGGCTTTATATGACACATTAGATCAGATGGAATTAATTGATATATAGAGAGCATTCCATCCAAAAGCAGCAGATTACACATTATTCTCAAGTACACATGGAATATTCTTAAGGATAGATTACATGCTGGTCCAGAAAGCAAGCCTTGGTATATTTAAGAAAATTGAAATCATATCAAGCATCTTTTCTGACCACAATTCTATGAGATTAGAAATGAAATATAAGAAAATAATCTGTAAAAACACAAACACGTGGAGGCTAAACAATATGTTACTAAAAAACGGATGGATTACTGAAGGAATCAAAAAGGAAATCAAAAAATAACTAGAGACAAGTGAAAACAGCAATATGATGATTCAAAACCTATGGAACACAGCAAAAGCAGTTCTAAGAAGGAAGTCTATAGCAATAAAAGCTTACCTCAGGAAACAAGAAAAATCTCAATTAAACAACCTAAACTTACACCCAAAGCAACTAGAGAGAGAGGAACAAACAAAACACAAAGTTAATAGAAGGAAAGAAATCATAAAGATTAGAGCAGAAATAAATTAAATAGAGGCAAAGAAGAAAAATAGAAAGATCAATGAAACTAAAACCTCGTTCTTTGAAAAGATAAAAACAATTGATAAAACTTTAGCTAGACTCATCAAGAAAAAAAAGGAGAGGTCCCAAATCAATAAAATTAGAAATGAAAAAGGAGATGTTACAACAGACACCATGAAATACACAGGATAATAAGAGACTACTACAAGTGACTATATGCCAATAAAATGAACAACCTAAAAGAAATGGACACATTCTTAGAAAGGTATAATCTCCCAAGACTAAACCAAGAAGAAATAGAAAGTATACACAGACTAATTACAAGTACTGAAATTGCATCTGTGATAAAAAATATCTCAACAAACAAAAGTCCAGGACCAAATGGTGTTACAGGCGAATTCTATCAAACTTTTAGAGAAGAGCTAACACTTATCCTTCTGAAACACTTTCAAAAAATATCAGAGGAAAGAACACTCCCAAACTCATCTATGAGGGCATCATCACCCTGATACCAAAACCAGACAAAGATATCACACACAAAAAAGGAAATTACAGGCCAATATCACTGATGAATATAGATGCAAAAATCCTCAACAAAATACTAACAAACAGAATCCAACAACACATTAAAAGGATCATACACCATGATCAAGTGGGATTTATCCCAGGGATGCAAGGATTTTTCAATATCCACAAATCAATCAGTGTGATACACCACATCAACAAATTAAAGAATAAAAATCATATGATCATATCAATAGATGCAGAAAAAGCTTTTGACAAAATCCAACACACATTTATGATAAACACTCTCCAGAAAGTGGGCATAGAGGGGACATATCTCAACATAATAAAGACCATATATGACAAACCCACAGCTAACATCATACTCAATGGTGAAAAGCTGAAATCTTTCCAAGATCTGGAACAAGACAAGTGTGTACACTCTCACCACTTTTATTCAACATAGTTTTGGAAGTCTTAGTCATGGTAATCAGAGAAGAAGAAAGAAATAAAAGGAATCTGAATTGGAAAAGAATAAGTAAAACTGTCACTGTTTGCAGATGGCATTATAGTGTACATAGAAAATCCTAAATATGCTACCAGAAAACTACTAGAGCTCATCAAAGAATTTGGTAAAGTTGCTTGATACAAAGTAAATAAACAGAAATCTGTTGCATTTTTACACAGTAACAACAAAATATCAGAAAGGGAAATTTAAAAAAAAATCTCATTTACCATCACATCAAAAAGAATGAAATACCTAGGAATAAACCTACTTAAGGAGGCAAATGACCTGTACTCCTAAAATTATAAGACACTAATGAAAGTAACCGAAGTTAACACAAACAGATGGAAAGATATACCATGTTCTTGGATTGGAATAATTAATATTGTCGAAATGACCATGCTACCCAAGGCAACCTATAGATTCAGTGCAACCCATATCAAATTACCAATGGCATTTTTTACATATCTAGAACAAAAAATTTTAAATTTGTATGGAAACACTAAAGACCCCGAATAGCCAAAGCAATCTTGAGGAAGAAAAACAGAGCTGGAGTAATCAGGCTCCTTTACTTCAGAATATACTATAAAGCTACAGTCATCAAAGCAGTATGGTATTGTCACAAAGACAGTAGATCAATGGAACAGAATAGAAAGCCCAGAAATAACCCACACACCTATGGTCAATTAATCTACAACAAAGGAGACAAAAACATACAATGGAGAAAAGACAGTCTCTTCAATAAGTGGTGATGGAGAAACTGAACAGCTATTGATATGTGAAATAATGAAATTATAATATTCTCTAACACCATTCACAAAAATAAACTCAACATGGGTTAAAGACCTAAATGTAAGATCGGATACTATAAAACTCCTAGAGGAAAAATAGGCAGAACACTCTTTGACATAAATCACAGCAATATCTTTTTTGATTCATCTTCTAGAGTAATGTAAATTAAAACAAAAATAAACAAATGGGACTTATTTAAACTTAAAATCCTTTGCACAGCAAAAATAAAACCTTAAACAAAATGAAAACACAACCCTCAGAATGGGAGAAAATATTTGCAAATGAAATGACCAAAAAGGGATTAATCTTCAAAACATACAAACAGCTCACACAGCTCAATATCAAAAAATAAACAAAAACCAGAAAACAAAAAAACAAACAACCCAATCAAAAAATAGGCAGAAGATCTAAATAGACATTTCTCCAAAGAAGACACACAGGTGGCCAAAAACACATGAAGAGATGCTCAACATAGCTATTAGAGAAATGCAAATCAAAACTAAATACAATGAGGTATCACCTCACACTTGTCAGAATGGCCATCATCAAAAAGTCTACAAACAATAAATGCTGGAGAAGATATGGAGAAAAGGGAACCCTGCTACACTGTTTTTGGGAATGTCAACTGTTACAACAACTATGGAAAACAGTATGTAGGTTTTATTAAAAAACTAAAAATAGAGCTATGGTAATATGATCCAGCAATCCCACTCCTGTGCAAATATCAAGAGAAAAGCATAATTTGAAAAGATACACACACCCCAATGTTCATTGCAGCACTATTTACAAGAGCTAACACATGGAAGCAACCTAAATGTCCATCAACACATGAATGGATAAAGAAGATGTGGCACATATATACAGTGGAATATTACTCAGCCATATAAAAGAATGAAATAGTGCAATTTGTAACAACATTGATGGACCTAGATATTATCATACTAAGTCCAACAGAGAAAGACAAATATCATATGATATCACTTATATGTGGAATCCAAAAAAAAAATGATAAAAATGATGTTACTTACAAAACAGAAACAGAGTCACAGACATAGAAAACAAATTTATGGTTACCAAAGGGGAAAGGTGGCCGGGGAGGGATAAATTAGGATTTTGGAATTAAAAATATATTTACACACTACTATATATAAAACTGTTAATCAACAAGGACCTACCTTATAGCACAGGGAACGCTACTCAATATTGTGTAATAACCTATATGGGAAAAGAATCTGAAAATGAATAGATATATGTATATGTATTAATGAATCCCTTTGCTGTACACCTGAAACTAACACAACATTATAAATCAACTATACTGCAATATAAAATAAAAATTTACAAAAATAAGATGAAAAAATAGGAAATTATTTCTTCTTCTCTTTTATTAAAGGCCAATCAACTAAAAGTTCTTTCCTTTACTACAGAATGACACCAGGCATCTATCTAAATAACAATTATTTTATTTTCCCAACCAAATATGAGTGGCGTGTCTGCACATGTACATTTTTGTGTATCTGTTTTATTATACCTTACAAATAGAGAAATATGTTTGACATAGCCTCTATACAAGTGAATCTCAAAGACTAAAGACAGAGAGCAATAGGGGAATGGCTACTTAAAATAACTATGTGAAGTAAATTCAAGGGTTAAGAGATGAAAGTTAAAATAAAAAAGAGAAAATTCAGTCCTAATAGTCCAGTAGACAACGAGAATCATCTAGCATATATGGTAAGTTTGGGGTAATAGAATAGGAACCTCTCATTCAGCCTACCATCTAATTCTAAAATCATTCTTATAAAAACATGTACAAAAAGAAAAATACTATTCTCAATTTTAATCAAGGAAAATTTCCTATTAACTATGAGGCATATATAGATCAATTTGGACAAACTACATAAACATTGGTTTTTTTGAGCTTTAATTCATTTAAACAAGGTCAACTGTTTAATACTAAGAATACTTGCTTCTCTTACTCTGTTGTCCATGTTTAAATTCAGAAAAGTGAGGTTTTGTGCCATTAAATTATTGCTTCTGTTTCTGTGATCAGTTCACTGAAGTACTTGACCCACTTTTCTATGTTCACTATAAGTGAACAACTTACAGGGATGATACTAATTCAATTCATTCTGAACTCATTTTATATGCCAAGTACTACATGTAAGCAATTTTGTATAGTTTCATTTGCTCTTAAAAGCAAACCTATGGGTGAGTAGTATTAAAATACTAATTCTGTATGCAGGAAATGCAAGACTCAAAGATAAGTGAGTGGTGAAATAATTTGCGTAAGGCAAATGGTTAGTAAGTGTTAGAGCATAGGTACTCTGATTTCACTGCACTAGAGCTGCATCACTGGACACTGACAGAGAACAAATGGGGAGACAGACCAGGATGCCACAATACCTCCTGAGAAATATAATTAGCACAAAATAAATACTTTGCTGTCAGAGAAAGAATAAAGAATAAACAGAATTTTTAGAGTGAAGAGGGAAAGATGAAAATTTCAGATAGATAAAATCACGTGGATAGAGGAAAGAGCTGGGCCAATTTAACAATTAAAATTAGCTCAAGGTAGTAGATCATTAAATGTATCTAGATCAAAGTAATATGCAATGAAAAAAAAAAAAAAAAAAGCCTGAAATGAAGAATAAGTCTACACTGGGATAATATACACTAGAAACTAGTAAGTGGAGAGGAACATCAACTTGGATTCTACAAATAGGTTTAGTGTCCCCACCAAACTCCCCCCCTAAAAGAAATACCTGGTCTTGCCCCAACATAATCTTAAAATATTTTATTGTATTTAAGCAGCCAGTGAAGGTAGATGGGGTGGGGTGTAATAGACTTTTATTTTCAAGACTGGGAGGTATTGTATAATGATAAAATTATTTACTGCAAATTCAGAAATAAAATTCTCAGGAATATCTTAACACACTTGATAGAATGTAAATGACTTCGATAAATCAAGAGGAGAAAGGGATGAGCAGAGAACAATAGAGGTAGAGATGAGCAGAAGTCAGGAGATAAAAATACCCCAGAACAAGATAAGTAGTGAGACTCATGAGATAAGGAAGCATTTTCAACAAAATAAAACACAATAGCAAAATTATAAAGTATATTGGGGACAGTAAATTTTTAAAAAATTGCTCTCAAAAATCAAATCTAAATATGGAGGACAAACAAGACTCTCTACAGAACGTAAAAGCATGGGATTACACCAACAGAAAAGAAGCAGGTACATGTGGAGAGGTAAGGACTCAGCACTACCACTGACAGCACAGTGTTTCTAAAGAACGGAACAAATAGAGAGCGATAACTTAATAACTAATTATGAGATAATATTTTCTAAGACGAAATAAGCTCATGTATGCCCATTGCAAGTATTTATAACATTTCAGACAAATTGTTTAAGACATTCCTTTCCAAGAAATGTAGTGGTTTTTTTGGTTGTTTTTATTGTTGGTAATGGTGGTGGTGGAAGAACAAATTAAAATCCTAAATGCACTGAGAAGCTTAAAAACAGAAGTTAAAGTCCACACATAATTCAAATTAAGACTTATTTCCAACAGTAAAAGCCAAGAGACAATGGAGAAACATTTGGGGAGGGGGAGTATTTAGAGAACTTTACACCAAAGCAAATTAAATTGTTCACGTGGATGGCAACAAGAAAAAATTCTCAAATAAGGAATGTCTCATAAATAGCACTCATGTAGCATTGAATAGAATAACTGGAATATATAAAAGAAATAGCTAAAATAAAAGTAAAACTTATTTGTTCACTTTGGCCATGCCATGCTATAAACAAGTGTGGCAGAGAATTCTGGAAATTGTTAAAATAGTCCTGATACAGATGTATGTAATTTGCTTTGAATACAAACATTGCTATGGACTGAAAGTCTCTCCCCCTACACCACTTATTTATATGTTGAAGCCATAACCCCCTATGTGATGGTATTTGGAGATGAGCTTCAGGACTTAATTAGGATTAGATGAGGTCATGGGGGCTGGGCTCTCATGATAGGGTTAATCTCCTTAGAAGAAGAGAGAGCAGTGTGTTCTCTTCCCCTCTTTCTCACTTCCGGGTGAGGATTCAGTAAGAAGGTGGCCATCCACAAGACACGAAAAGAACTCTCACTAGGAATCAGATTGGCCAGAATCTTGATCTTGGACTTCCAGCTTCCAGAACTGTGGGAAAATAAATTTCTGTTGTTTAGTCACCCTGTCTATGGTATTTTGTTAAGGTAGTCCAAGCTAAGAGAAGTATCAATATCATTATTAATAGAAAAATG
Source organism: Balaenoptera acutorostrata (assembly GCF_949987535.1). NCBI lineage: Eukaryota > Metazoa > Chordata > Mammalia > Artiodactyla > Balaenopteridae > Balaenoptera > Balaenoptera acutorostrata. The sequence continues at coordinate 23,624,027 of NC_080075.1, read as the reverse complement.
ATACTCTGGACATCATTTGAATAACAATCAACTGAAAATAAAAGAACCATAGGTCTTTTGACATACGTAAACAAGTTGATGGGGAATGGAGGACAGAATTAAATTCATGAAAATGAAGGGGTAGAAGAGTTGGAGGGCTTAATAGGAAGAATTAATATATATGTCATTGGCAATGAACTTGTAAAGTCATTCTTCATTTTTAAAGGGAACTGATAAATGCTGAGTTATGTGCTCAACTAATGAGGTAATATGGTAAGCAAATTCAAATGTTAAACAATTGTTAATACTTAAATACTTGCAAAGATTTGTAACTATGTTTCAGCATAGTTGATTAACAAACCTGACTACAAACCAAAGTTATTTCATGTACAAGGGAATTGGGAGTGAAAATTAAACCCATGGAAAATGTGATTTAAAAGTGGGAGTGGAAACCTATTTTTCTGATCAGCAGATTTAGTGTCTGATGTGCTGAGATCAGGATTACCAGTGTCAGTTGCTTTCTCACACTTGAAATCAGCCATGCAAAAATGGCTTTGAAAAATTGCTCAGATTCCCCAGGCAAAGGGCATACATGAATGAGTGTACCTGTCTACCTGTCCTGTCTACCTGTCCATTGTATTACAAGCCCCTAAACCCTGCACAACTGCTATGAAGCCTCAAAAATTTGCATTACTTTATGTCTGTTTCATTGCTTTTTCTATCTCAGATAATTGATCAGTCCTCTATCTAAGGGCTCTCTTTCTGCCATTCCCATACTTCTGAGATTTGATAACAACATCTCTTGTGGCACTAGGGGTCTAGATATAAGACATGGAAATCATGTAGCTGAAGATACATTATTTACATCCTGTATGTAACTACAATTTGTAAATTGTTCATACCTGTGTATTTTTTAGAGTTAAGGTCACGGTAGGTATCAAGCAGGAAGGATGTATTTTAAGCAAGGGTCCCAAAGGAGTCCCTGGCTGTGGAGAGGGATGCAATGGCAGCAGGAGCCAGTGTTGAGCACATAAAAGGGAGTGAGGGCTACGTGTGCCTGTGTGCTGCTGATGGTGGAGAGGAGTGATGCTGGGGGAACTTGGGCTTAATGGCATTTCCCTAGAATGATGCTAGAGAGAGGATTAAGAAGAGCAGAATTTACAGAGGGAATAATAATAAGGGCATAATTGAATGGATTTCTTACCCAAACACCATGTGGAAAACTATTTATCCTTTTGAACTAAACCAGAATGATTAAATTAAACTCCAAGAGAAAACAAGTGAATGATCAGTGGTACATGGCTAAATTCAAACCAAAGGGTCATTATCTGTAGGAGTCTGAAAAGATTATGGAAATTAAGTAGGATCTGAATCAAAGTTTATATGTCAAAAAGTACACACTGTTATTTAGAAGCACAGGCAACTGGGGAGTTGTCAGGGGGAGGTGTGGGATACTGAATGGAATAAGAAGCCAGATACAGTTAGACTCAAGAGAGGCAAATAGTTGATATGTCATTCTGTATGCTATCAACATTTTTCCCTTTTATACATCTCTATAAGATGACATGACATACATTTAGAAGATTTCTCCTTTGCTGTTTACTCTTCTTTTCTGAAACCAGGAGAGAGTCAAAGCAAAGTTACTGCTATCTGGGGAGTTAACCTTTTAAGTTTTCTCTACAAATGATGCTTTTTTCCCTTTAGTTTTAAGTTAGGCCTTTATTTCATTCCAGGTTATTTCTATTTTTCACTTTTCTGATAATGGCAAGCAATGGCAACTCTATAATCAGCTTCTGCATTAACGCTGGCCCCCCAATAGAATAAATGACAAACAATTTTTCTGCTTTCTTTTCCTGACCTCTGAAGAATTATGTCGTGGGGGGAACACTTCTGGTAAACTGAATGTGGAATATTATCTACATGTTTTAATACAGAAAACCACTTCTACGCTTTATAATCTAGGAAGGAAAATATTTGCTGTTCAATTCAAATTGGTTATGAGAATTCAAATCTCCAGCAGATTTAAACTGATGTCCTAAAAGCATATATTCATAAGTCTTTTAAAAATAGAGAAGACCTCCTGTTTCTGATCTGTAATTTCTACCTGACTGACTGCAGGTATTCTTATAGCTTCTATCAGCATCTAAATTGTGATGACTCTGGAATTTTTCTACCTGTCATTTGTTTGCAGACTTTCAGTTGCTTATGAGATATTTACACTTGTATATTTCACAAGTATCTCAAACATTTAAAATAATCCACAAATGGTGTACATCCTGGATCTTGTAAAATCCCCAGCCCTCACATTCTAAGTGCACTGCCTGGCAATACTACATTTTGAGTGATGCTTTCTAGCTATAACACTGAAACCAAAGCTATAAACTCCAAATTATTTTTCCCTTTTTTCCTCTGATATTCTTCACTTCACATCCATTTATTCACCAGCCTTCATCAACTGTATTGCAAAAATATCTCTAAAATCCTGACTTTTCTCTCCGGACTCTCTTTCTGAGAATGAGTGTAGGTCTTCACCAGCTTTAAGACTTACAGGAGGAGCTTTCTCCTCCATGCCATCCTTATCAGCTGTTGAGAAATGAAGTCAATGTTACCACTCTTCTGATTAAAATTCACTATCTTAATTGTCACAGAATAAATCCAACTTTGTAAAGTCACCGCTCCAGACTCACCCATAGTGTCCACCATATTGACTGTTCCGGGGTGGGAGTGAAATTAGTTGCTCACTCACACCACTATGACACTGTAAACACTGCTCCCTGAACTTCCAAAACCAGGCCCTATCTCTTTTCCTGCTACCCCTCATATCGATATCTCTATATTAACATCTCAAAACACATTATATTCAGAATATTTCATTTCTCTGTCTGATTCTCACAAAGTGTATATAGCCCCAAATAACTGGTATCATTATGCTTTTGTCCTGCAGGTCTCTGAAAATAGCAACATTTACTAATTGTAGACTTGAACTCAAATGAATAGAATTCACAAAATTCCATGCTTCTTTTACAACCCAGAAAACTCTTTTGAAGTATCTGAGATTCTGTCAAGCATAGGTTAGTTTATCCAGCTTTTGTGCTTAAGTATAATATAATTTTGTTCATGTGTCTATAAAAAATTTGAGCTTTGTATTTTAATTTATATATTTATATATTTACTTTTCAATTAGATTGTGAACAAAGAGAGGTATTTTGTATATATGGCCTTGCAATATAACACTTCTTTCAATAAACACCACATGCTAGGCATTGAATAAATATTTTTGCATCACTGAAATTATACCCTGAAGTCTATTAATAAAGAGAACTTGCTGTAGGTTAGCTTGAATATTAGAAATTTTAGAATCCATCTTTAAACCCTTTATGCTGATACTGCTACCTTTACTTTTTCTCCATTACCTCATGGAAGGTGTTGCCTAATCTACCTGTCTTGCAAATTACAGGTGTTGATGAAGCATATCCATTTCAATTGAACTGTTAACCCATGGGAGAATTTCTTACTCTATTTTTGTTTTTAGATTACTTAGCAGCTTTAGTTATTTAGAAGAACCCCTTATGATTTATCAAATAAAATGACATGATTAATGTTTTACATTATATTTTCTTTAATATAATTTTACAAGTGGAAAGAAGCATCTGGATTTAATCACAAAATTACATTGAGCATCACTGGCGCATGTAAAGCGCTCAGACTAGTGCTGAATATATCAATTCTCCTGTGGCTATTCCGATTTTACGAAGACTGTCACCTCTTTAGGCAGCTTGCAGAAATGAAGAGAGGTAGAAAAGAGCATAGTTAAGCATGGTTCAAGAGATTAGGGAACTCTTGTAAGTGTCTGTGGTTCTATTTTATTTTATTTTAATTAGTGTTGACTATATATAGTCTTCAATTTTACTAGTAGTAAACTTTTGTGGAACTTTCTTAGGAAAGGTAATTCCACGAAGATTCTCTTATTGCTCCACAGTTAAGGCTCTCATATCTTCCTCTTCCCTCTATTTCCACTTTCTCTACCTGCAACCATTTCAATTTTTATATATGTTTGCCTGGTTTCCCATTTAAAGACATATATGACTATTTCTGGCAGTGCCTGAAAAAAGCTATACTTCCAAATCCATGCTAGGCTAAAAAGTTCCCCTCCCCAAATAAATGTTTGTTGCACAAATAAGAAGAGCTTTTACAGTCAGATTAACTTCAGCTCATTTGCTATATATTAGCTGTGAGATCATGAGTAAATTACTTAAACTTCTTTAGCCTTAGTTTCTTTCTCAGAAAAAAAAAAAATAGCAAAATTATCAGCAGCTCACATGATTGTTGTGGTGATTGAATGAGATATTCATAAGGTGCATTTAGCATCATGCCTGGAAAATATGAAGTGCTTCAAAACTATTATAAAATCTATAATTATAATTATTGGGAACAAGTTACTTTGTTTCCATTCTGGCAATCTTTCCACTGAAGAAATAGTCATTTACATAAATCTTTAAATAAAAAAGATATTTTTAAGTTAAAAAGTTTTAACTTAAAAAATAAAAACACTTTCAACTAAAAATGGAATTCAAAGCAAGAGTATTTATATTCCTCCCTAAGTTCTTAAAACAAAAATTCCATACAGTGGAATAAACTAATAATAATTTAAAAATCCCAGATAACTGGAATTGGAGACATTAATAATCCAAATATTTAGATATATTTCTACACTGAAAATGTGAGTCATCATTGTAACAGATAAACTACTTCAGAGGTGAAACAATTTAGAGTCTACCAAGAGAAGGGTGGAGCAGTATTAGGAGCTAGTCTTCACAAGGGTACCCTTGTAGTTGACAACTCTATTGAGCAGAAGCCTTAAGTGGGCCAAAGATCAAAGAGGTGAGTTGTCTGTGGAAAGAATACTCCCCACCTTCAATCCTGCTTGGACAGAATTTACTTTGGCCCACAAGTTAAGGCTCATAAGAAGCCCTTTACAGAAACAATACAGTAATATGCTCAGGAAGGACAGAGACTTTCAGAATGTGACTCAGCTCACCAAATGAGAGCTCTCCTTACTTTTGTGTTGAATAGGTCATGGTGGACCCTCTCCCCTTTTATGCAAGTAAAGTAAAACCTGCCAATCTATATGTCTCTCTTTTCCTGTAGAGACATTGAAGATGATAGAACAGGCTGCTGGAAAAATGAGGATCAAAAAAATAGAAAAGAGTTTCATATATATGTATGAATATATATATATATATATATATATATATAGAGAGAGAGAGAGAGAGAGAGAGAGAGAGAGAGAGAGATGTGTGTGTAAAACAGTCATAGAAATAACTGAAGAAAAAGTCCAGGAAATTTTCAGATTATAAATTTTGGGTTTGTGTATTCCCATTCATAAACTTGAAATATCTCTCAATGTATATAGGATGTTTCAAATAATTTTCCCTAAAATTTTATAATTTTCTCCATGAAGGCCTTGTGAATATTCCAATTTATTTATAGCTACAGTATATGTTTAGCTCTACAAACAGGACAAGTGTTAAGAAACATTCTTATTATTTTCCTATATTTAAATGATCTTTTATTAATATTTTACTAATGTTAAATATATTTGTTTTACACATTTGTCTATTTACTCTAATTAAGGATTTCTTTCTATAGATTGCTAAGAAGAGTTTTAAAATTATTAAAATCTGATAGTAAATATAATATAGCCTATAATAGTACATTTAACAGAATTATTTTTTCATGTGGTATATTTTCATTGGTATGATATTTTTCTCTTCTAGTTTATTAATGTAGCATATTGTGATATTTAAATATACAAATAATTCCTAGTGTTCTGAGAAAAAAATTTTCCTCCTGAATTTCAACTTTGAAATAAATATTTGATTTATTTTGTTTAACTTTATTTTTGATTTGTGCTTCTCTGTTCATAACCAAGATTGCACTAAAGTGTCTCTGTTTTATATGCCCTGAAAGATTTGGGTGTCTAAAGAATACTCTAGTGTAATAACAGAGCTGGACACCTTGCCTCTGAAAGTAATCTCTGTAACATTAGTGGAAGATAGTTTATTTCCATTCCACAAAGTTTGTGTAACTAACTTCTTAGCTGTCTGACATAGATGATTTTATGTCTGTAAAATTTTAAGACTGATCCAACTATTTTAAAAATCAAAATGTATATCACATATTTATAATATTTTAATTTATATTTGTAAAAACTAAGTCTTTCAATAGTTTTCGTATACATTGGGCATACTTTTCATCAAAGCATTTTACTTATAATTTAGAAAATATCTTATGCTTAGTTGTCTCCTTATTTCCAACATCTTATCTACTTAATCCTTTCTTGTCAGATATTTGGCCATTTTACTTGTTTCTTCAAATTAAAAAGCATTTCATATTGTCATCTTCTTCAGTGTATTTGTGTGCAAATTAATTTATTTCTGCCTATATTGTGTATTATTCCCTTTATTCTACTTCTTTGATATTTTAATTTGTGTATTTTCAAATAATTGTAATTTAGAGGATGTTACAAAATAGTACAAATGTTGTGCAACCTTACTAAACTTTCCTTAATGGTAACATTTTATATAACTGCAATATAACATCAAAACCAGGAACTTTATAATTGTGTATTACTGTTAACTAGGATACAGATGTTATTCAGTTTTCACCTGATTTTATATGTACTTGTGTGTGTCTGTGTAGTTTGATGTAATTTTATTCTATGTGTAGAGATTTTTGTAATCATCTCCACACTCAAGATACAGAACTGTTCCTTCGCCACGAAGAAATGTCCTTCCCTGCTCTTTATGTTTGTACCTTCCCTCCTCACCCTACCCACTAAATTGCTAATCTCTTCTAGTTCTCTATAGCTTTTCATTTAAAGATTGTTATGTGAACAGTATCATAAAGCATATAACCTCCTGAGACTGACTTTTTTCACTTTTAAAGACAGTGCCTTTTGAGATTCAGACAAGTTGTTACACGTTATCAATAGTGGTTTTTGTTTTATTTTGTTTTGTCTTGTTTTTGTTTTATTAACTTCTCACTCATAAGCGATGGTATGTGTATATCACATTTTATTTGGCCATTCACCCACTGAAGGTCATTGTTGTTTCCAATTTTTGGCTACTACAAAAAAGCTGCTAAAGCATTCATGTAAGTTTTGATATGAAATGGGCTTTCATTTCTCTAGGATAAGTGTCTGAGAGTACAATTACTGGATCATATTGTAAGTGTAGATTAGTTTTATAAATACCTTCAAATAATTTTTAGAGTGGTTGTACCATTTTACATTCCTACCAGAAATATATGAAAGAACTAGTTTCTCCAAATTCTTGCCAGCATTTTAGCCATTCCAATAGGTATGTAATGATATTTCATTGGGGTTTTAACCTGCAGTTCTGTAATGGTTAATGAAATTCAGCACATTTTCATGTGCTTATTTGCCACCCATATGTATATCATCGTTAGTGAAAAGATTGTTCACATCTTTTGCCTGTTATTTTCCCTGTTGAATTTTGAGGGTTTTTTTTTTTTTTTCCTTTGCCAGATACATGGTTTGCATATCTTTAGCTTTTCAGCGTTTTTCGCAAAGCAACACTTACTTTAGTAAGTGTTTATATTATATTAATATTTGTATTAAGTCTAATTTTTCTATTTTATTTTTTATGGTTTATGCTTTTTTTTGGCCATGTCTGAAAAGTCTTCATATACCCCAGGTCCCAATTATTTTATTTTGTGATTTCTTCTAAAAGTTCTATAGTTTTATGTTTAAACCTAAACCATTTTTAGTTAATTTTTATAAGATGTGGGGTGAGGTTTACAGTGAGGGTTTCTTTGAGTGTGTGTGTATGTGTGCGTGTGTATGTGTGTGTGGTTGAGTTTTGCCTATGGCTGTCCAATTGTTCCAGCACTACTAGTTGAAAAGATTATCCTTTCTTCAGTCAATTGTTTGTACAATAATGAGGGAGCTTTTCCTATCAAATATAAATACAGAAATTTATACTCTGTGTTAGGTGATAAGGCTAATAATTTGTGTGTTTTCTATTTTGACTTTCCAAACAGTATTTACTCTTCTGGAATTACTTTTGTAATGGTGAAAAAAATATATTAAAAATGATCAGCTCGGTGCTTTGTGTCCACCTAGAGGGGTGGGGTAGAGAGGTTGGGAGGGAGATGCAAGAGGGAGGAGATACGTGTCTGTATGTATATGTATATCTGATTCACTTTGTTATACAGCAGAAATTAACACACCACTGTAAAGCAATTATACTCCAATAAAGGTGTTGAAAATAAATAAATAAATAAATAGAAATACCAAACCTAAAAAAAAAAAAAATTAAAGGGAGTGTTTGGGAGATGCTGTTAAGACACTATCCATTAACTAAATTCTAGCTTTTTAGATATGCTTCAATCACTGACTGTTATAATTTTAATTCTGAATGCTTTACTGGTCAAGTTAGTTTGATCCAAAAGATTTTTGCACAGAACATTTGTAAAAGATTAATAGCTAAAATCAATATGATTCTCCTCATTATTTATAAATTTATACATTTTTAATTAAGACAGTGTTTTTTAAAACCTCCTTAATAAATACGCTAAACTTTTTTGCAAGATGATTTCATTGACGAAAAGGAAGCAGTTTATGAAATTTTGAGATTAGTGCCTGAAACCTAAAGAGAATCCGTTAAACCAGACAAAAGACATATAAAGATTAAAAACTGAATGTATCATTAGGATGTTGGTAGCTATGAGGAACTAAAACATTAGGTGAGGCTATATATTCTGTTATTTTTCTTTCCTTTCAATGAAACATACTTAGGTTTGCATTACCCTCTTAGATTCCAATTAATGTAACACAAAAGCCTCTCCATGAATACCCATATGAATTTCTTCTTAGATGTTTTGTTCACTTCCACAATAACAACTAATTATATGAAACTTCAAATGAATAAGGAGAGGCTATTATCTCACAAATACTTTTTAAGTAGCCAACTCCTTCTCAAATTAACTTCAAAACACTGCCAGCATTTGTTTCCTTTATCCCTAAATGATTCTACTTACCTTAAAACCATGTATGGAAACAGATTTCCTGGTTATATGTGCAAACTAAAGGGTTCTGAGATCTGGTAATATGATCATTTGAATGAATTACTGCTTTTTATTGATGTTACTACTTTTATGTAACACATACTAGGTAATATTTAAGAAAATTCCATTTAATTTTTGCATATTTATTTTATTTTATTTTTTTAAATTTATTTTATTGAAGTATAGTTGATTTACAATGTTGTGTTAATTTGTGCTGTACAGTAAAATGATTCAGTTATATATATATATATATATATATATATATATATATATATATATATATATATATATATATATACATTCTTTTTCATGTTCTTTTCCGTTATGGTTTATCACAGGGTATTGAATATAGTTCCCTGTGCTGTACAGTAGGCCCTGGTTTATCCATTGTATATATAATAGTTTGTATCTGTTAATCCCAAACTTACAATCCATTCTTCCCCCGTAATTTTTGCATATTTAATAGCAAAAACGCTAACACACATTTACTTATCTTCTGAACTCTAGTGAGGCTGAAAGTTTTTTGTAGGTTTATTTAAGTGTGGGTTACTATAATTTTTCAAAAATTGTGTGAATTCAAGATTGTATCAGTAAAAAGCTGAGGCAAAGAATATTTGTGGATCGTCCAATGTTAAACATCTAACACTTATACCAGAACATGATGCTGAAAAGGAAGGTTAATTGGATACAGGGCTGAAAATGTGGGAGTCCTTTAGTTTGATTTTTTCAATCTGTTGTATCATCCTCATTGTATTAAATTAAGACCAGGGAGATTGTTTTAATGAACAACATTCTGGCCAAGTCCACTGCTGGCATTTGAACACTACATCACCCTCTGAATCCCTTGAATTTGCCCAATCCTCTGCTTCCTTCTATACTGCTCCTCTTCTTCAACTGCTGGAGACCTCTTGTCTTCTGATATCTCCATTTTTCCTATTGCTTATCTCTGCACTGGATTTATTATTTTCCTACTCATTTTAAACCTCATAATTCTTTCTGTGACCTCAACTCTTTCCCAAGTCCTTAAATCCAGTAAGCCCTTGTCCTTCATTTTAGCCTCCTGTGAGATCCACCTTGTATCCTCTCTGTAAGATCTGCCTGTGCAATTAATTTACCAACATGACTATGAGAGAATTTCAGAGACATGTGAATTGGATCCAATAAAAAGGAATAATCAACAGTATTAGCTTAACCCTCCCCGTGACCTGCAAGCTTTCTGTGTGTTCACTCCCTCATTTTTTAAAACACCTTTTTCAAATATTTTCCACTGTCTTCAAGCCCCATACCTGCATTCCCCATATACTCTCAGCAGAGGACCACACTCTTTCACAGGAAGAGGGGGTCGTTAAATGTAAACTTCCTCAAATTTTCGTCCTCAACCCACCTTCCACCAATATCTGCATCTTCATCCAAATTTATGCCCTTACCACCAAAAAAGGGTCTGCTATTGTGCACAAGTCAGTAATACCATGATTTGTTAATGAATCATGTTCAACGATTCCTCTTTATCTTGAATATCACAACTTCTTACTCATTAATAGCCTTGCCCCCTCAATTTTTTTTCTGTATTAAAAATAATAAAATTCAGTCTGGTATTTTCCATGTAACTTCAAGTGCATTCCCTAATTTGTAGCTAAACTTCTCAAAAACTTAGTAGACTATGCTATATAATATTTTCCTTATTTTTCAATGACTTCACCTATCTCAGGATGCCCAGGCATTAATTTAGCACTTTTCAATTCTTACTTTCTCTGAGATGTAGAATGTTATTAATAAACATTTTGATTTTAGAATTATACTTCCTCATGGTCTCCAAAGCACTTCTCTAATGATGGAGTCTATTTTGTCTCTCCTTAATATCCAGATACTTCTTTTCTTTTTCTCATATAGCTTCTGCTTCCCTTTATTCACTATTTAAAAGTTCAATTCTCTTTAGGTTTGCCCTCCTTGTCCCTCGTCAGTTTTAATTCTCAGGATTTCCTCAGGGTATTCTAACTCACACACATTGCTTCACATGCCACTATTCATCTGAAGAATGGCAGAATCAACACTTTCACCATGAAATGTTCTCTCAAGCTTTGATATATATGGCTGGTTACTCATTTCACATTTTAATCAATATGAGTAACTCCTAAGCATATCTAATTCAGGGTGGATCAAATGGAGACTGAACTCACCTCCTTCTCACAGTCCCTGCCCTGGAAAACAAGCAAACAATGAAACAAACAAACAGCTCCTTCTCCTGTTACATTCTACATTCAGGGAGTGGCATTAACTATTATCTAGCCAATAATGCAGAAATCAAGGCTCATACTTGATTTTTCCTTTCTCTCCACTTCCCCACATCCAATCAGCTAAGCCAATTTGCTCAATAACTTAAATAACTTGTGTTTTTCTCCTACTGTTAGTCTAAACATCTCAGATTAATTTGTCATGTTTGTATTTTCAAGACCTGGAATACTTCCTTACTATTTTTTCTTGTTTCCATTCAAACCATTCTCTGCCATAGTAAGAATATAGCTTTTACTAAAGAGCAAATATGATGACATTGTACTCTTGCTTTAAATTTAGAAATGATTTCCCCTTACCTTAAAGATAAAATTCACATGTTTTATTGTGATATTTTAATGTGAATTGACCAATATGAATTGGTCTCCATCTACAATTCAGAATAGTAGCTTACTCTTTATCATAGGATATCTCATTTTCTTCCCATGTGAAATATCTGTCCTTTAAATGTGTTATACACAATCATTTCTGTCCTTTGATATGTAACATGATATTCTTCATGCCAGGAATATTATTGACAATAACTTTATTTAATTCCTTATGATTTTGCCTACCTCCTACGTTTAGCATGAGGTACCACCCCCTCAGAGAAGTCTTCCATGACCATTCCAAGCCAGATGTTTCCTGTCTCTCTCCATACCCTCTATCATGGCATTTAGTACCCTTTATGTGATACTTTGCTGTTTTGTCTATCATTCCCAGAAGATTGTGAAGTGTTTAGAGACAGGACCCATGTCTTATTCATCTTTGAATGCCTCATGCACAGCACAGGGCCTCCATTATTGTAAGCATTCAAGTATTGAATAAATGCATAAATATACCTTTTGATCTAAAGTAGATTACTCTTTTTTATGACAGGAATTCTCATATGTGCTAGACAATGAAGTATGAACAAGATCAATTTTTGATTTTAGGTTTCTCTATTCAGGATTCCAAACAGCTTATCTTTCTGACACATTAATTCTTCAAATATATTTGCAATATTGCATGACTTTCTTTTATATTCATTTTTACCTTTCTGCAATTTTGCCTTAGTTTATTGAGTTCCAGAAGATCCTTCTCTTTCTTACTTTGAAACTGATAGATAGTTGTGGATTTTGATTAGTATGGCTCTCAGCTGATGACTTATTTTTTTAAATTTGTGTGGTCTTTATGCACTAACTATAGCAAGTAAATGGAAGAAATGCAGGGTCTTAAAAGAGGTTCCTGAATTTGTCAGTTCATCTGAACATTTGCATAACAAATTCACTCAAAATACTCATGCTATTCAAAATGTAGCATCTTTATATCCTATAACTGGATGATCACTTTCACTATCCTCTCCTACCTGGGGAGCTGGGAAAAGTAAGTTGGCAATTAATAATCTCACAGTGTCCTCCAGTTTGAGCAGTCACTTAAGTTTGCAATCAATTCATATTCTTAGTTCTTTTTTGAGCTGTTTTAAATAGTCTGTTTTTGATGACTCAGTTTTTTCCAGGTGAGTGCTCAGATTCCCTATACTGCCTGCTTATCTCTTGTGTGACTTTCTGAGTACTTGGGATAGGGGAGGAGACATCAGAATTCTGGTTGCAGAGTGATTTTTCTGGTCTGGGCTGGCATATGCTGATCTGATCACTGCATTTATGACCACTAATTTGCAACCTGTCCAAGCTAATCTTTTGGGCATTATAACAGTATTCACTGCCATGGTCTGTGGACTTAGAAATTTGTTTCAGAATATAAGTATCCACACTCTCTACTTGTTTGTTCTACTGCAGACTGTTTCCTGATGTCCAGCCCTCTCAGCCCTTTGGTGTTTCCTCATTGTGGTTTATTGGAGTATTTGGAATGCTAACATACCTCTATAGAACTTGCTGAGCCAGTAATGTTCTGTAAATCCATCAATTCGGCCAAATTTCACAGCAAATGATATACTATATTTCCCGGGATATACTGGAGGTGGCTTAGAGGCTTGGAATCTCCCAAGCTATGCATTTCAATCCAAGAATGCAATTATTTGTCCTTGGCTGTCTGATTTATTGGAATTTTCTAACATTTTTTTCTCTTCTGGGAGTTCCATGGCAAATGAGAAAAATGGAAGAAAAAGAACAAAGATAGGCACTTCTGTCTCTTGCCTCTACTGTAGGCCTCTAACATGGAAATCCTCTGCTTTCTCCATTTTCTCACCTTCTCTGAGAAGATCTTCATTCCATGAAACACTGCAGTTCTGGCTTCTGTTATGTCTATGGCACGCTAAAGAATTTAGAAATTCCTCTTACAGAATGACTCAAAATAATAGTGCTGTTATGATCATAAACAAGTGTTTGAGACTTACATGGAAATAATTACATTTTAGGTGTTATAAAGTATTTGTTGATACAACCAGTATGTAGTTCTAAGGCAAGATGGTGTGTAAGATCCTAGAATAAATGAGTAAACATTTAAAAATATGCCTTCCCATTACACACATTTTAATTGCTTCTATACACTTGTAGTAGACACAAAGGTACCCTTCAAGACAAAGGTACTCGTTCTCCCTAGATGCCGGGAATATTGTCTTTTAATGGTGCAGGACTCAGTCCCTTTCCATCAGCTGACCTTGGTTGAAGGGACTGTCTCACCCAAGATTATGACCCCTCCTTAAGGGAGCCTACAGTGATTCTAATACCAGTTTCCAAAGCATTTTTTTTTTTCCCCATACCACCAAGCAGTTCTCACACATCAGCTGAGTGTCCTACAGTTCAACTCAATTCTGATGCTATTCACCTGGTGATAGCTTCAAATCCTACAAGTTAAGGGTTTGGTCCTACAAGACTGCCCTCACCTACTGCCACCCCCTTTAAGGCACCAGTTGAAAGCCCAGGTTGTCACCTGTGCTTCTGACTGACCTCTTATAAATCGGAGGTTCCAGCAACCCCCTTCTTGAGTTTGATTAATTTGCTAAAGTGGCTCATAGAACTCAGAGAAACATTTTATTCCTAGATTACTGGCTCATTATAGAAGGATATAACTCAGGAACAGTCTGAAGAAAGAGATGTAGGACAAGGTAGGAGGAAAGGGCAAGGAGCTTCCAAATTCCCTCCAAGTGTGACACTCTCCCCGAATCTCCAAGTATTCATCCAACTGGAAATTCTCCAAACACTGCCCTTTTGGGTTTTTATTGGAAGGTTTGTTACAAGGCATTATTGACCATTGGATCCATTCAAGTCCAAGCCTCTGTCCCCTCCCCAGAGGTTAGGTGAGTAAAACTGAAAGTTCCAACCCTCTAATCATGTGGTTGGGCTCTCTAGGGAATAACCTCCATCCTTTGGTGTTTTCCAAACGTAACATCATTAACATAAACTCGGGTATGGTCAAAAAGAGAAAAAGTCTGAGAAAAAAACAGGCAATGGGGAAAGATGAAGTAAATATGTGTGAAATAAAATATGTAAGAAATTAAAACAAATTTACAGAATCCACATAGGCAGCAGTAAAAGGCTGATGAACAATGTTGCAAAAAACAAAAGTTGTCACATGGGAAAAAATAGGATATTTTCCTGAATTATTTTAATGGCAAAAAGTGAAGATAACAGATATGAAGGGAAAATTGAAGGATCAGTACAAAGATCATTTGTGATCTTGAGTGTCCAGAAAAAAAGAATAGAACAAATCTTTTTTTTTTTGTAATAAACTGAGTCCTTATATTAATATTAACTAGAGTAATTCCTGAAAAAATAAAATAAAATTTAAAAATACACCTATAGTTATTTTTGCAATGTTTGATAATTATAAAGCGGGGGAGAAAATCAGATTATCTTTAGATATCTTGATAGAACACTATTATTTCTGAGTGATCTTCAAAACATTTATCAAAATATATTGTTTTTATTCGCAAAGATATTCTTTTTTATTTTTATTTTTATTTTTGGCTGTGTTGGGTCTTCGTTTCTGTGCGAGGGCTTTCTCCAGTTGTGGCAAGGGGGGGGGCACTATTCATCGCGTGCGTGGGCCTCTCACTATTGTGGCCTCCTTTGCTGCGGAGCACAGGTTCCAGATGTGCAGGCTCAGTGGTTGTGGGTCACGGGCCCAGCTGCTCCAAGGCATGTGGGATCTTCCCAGACCAGGGCTCGAACCCATGTCCTCTGCATCGGCAGGCAGATTCTCAAACACTGCGCCACCAGGGAAGCCCCAAAAGATATTCTTATATATGTTGGTCTTTGGGGGGAAAAATCAACTCTTTACACTTATTCAGAAGTTTTATTTTAATGTGTGATCTTCTTGGCAATTATAAAACTTAACTATAAAAGCAAAATAGAAAAGATAGTGATGTATAAACTAATAAATACCTAGAAGTCATGTCTAAATAATTCCTTTGAATCTGGCTATAAAACCAAATATTTAAATGTGCTTTCAAAAGAAAAGATGTATACTGCCAAAATAATAATGCATTAATAATCCACAATAATTCTTTATTGAATGCCTACACTATCCAGGCATAAATGTTGCATAACTTCACCATGATATTACCTGAAACATGTTTATATTTCTGTTTTATAGGTTAGTAAACTGACAAAGAATATGTTTTCTCCTAATGACCATAGTTTAAATAATAGGGAAACATATTTTAAATCATGGGTGGCCAGATAATAAATCTCACAAATATTCTATATTATTCTACTGCTTCATAATCTAACATAATCTAACACCTGCACATATAGCTCCTTTTTAAAAAACAGTATTCTTCATATATGAAAGATTAAAGACAGAGCCCCCCCCCCAACATTTATCAGACACATTTTCAAGTTAGTTATAGTTAATATCCACACTGTTTCTAATTTTCCTAGTGAAACAGTCTAACATTCTAAATTTCTCATCTTTTTTTTTGGAGGGGAGGTGCAGTTTATATTAATTCCTTTTTCCTAGAGTTTTCCTACATCTCTTTTTTTTTACTTTTTCTAATAATGGCTAATATTATTCTGTTCCAAGGCCCATTGGTTTATTCTTAACCAATTAAAATAGAGCCTTAAGTGTGTGTATTTCCTTGCATATTTTGTCTCTAACTGCTTCAGTGTATTCTATGAACAGATGATGAAATCAAATTTTCTAAGCACAGTATCCACCTATCACTCTGTCCTATATTCTACAATCTTCCCTACTTGGCCTTCAAGGCCATAATCTATTGCTCTCCCATCCCAATTTATCAATTATACTTCATGTTATATCTAAGCATGAAAATGATGACATAATGGGAAGTGCATGCACTCTGAAGGTAGACAGACTAGAGTTTGAATTCAAATTTGCCAGCTGTGTGACATTGAGAAAGTCATTTGAGTAATTTTGCCTGAAGTAGTTATATTTTTTAAAATGAATATTATACCTATATTGTAATTTTTTGTGTCATGACTAAATTGTATACCTTTCTGAAATTAATTATCCTATTGTGGGAGTTTAATAAGTGATAACTAACTTCCAAACTGAATGCATATTTTAGTAGTAAAAAGTTTGCTATTAAAATATTATTTGTGTGTGTGTGTGTGATTCCCAACTTGGAAAGTGAAGTAGGGGTCTAAAGTATCTCAGAAATAGTAAGCAGTATGTCAGAAATATTTATTAAATTACTTCTTCTGTATTAATCGTTGTGTGTTAATTTTATAATGGTAAAGTATTCAACATGCAATGTATGAATTTTGTTGTTTTATTCTGTCATTTTATCTCAGCTGTTCAAGTGTCACTTAATAAATACTTAACTATTAAAATGGAATATTCTCTGTATTTTTGTTGTTGCTGTTGCTTTAGCTTTTGACTTTTGTTTCTATTAGGAAGTAAAAAAAATGATTATACCACTCAATGTAGCCCATTTATAAGAAGAAACAAATTTATAATAACTTTTTTGAAATCTATGGGTCAGAGCACAATTTCATTTTAAAGCTGTCAGAATACTCAGAAGTACATAACAAAAGCCAACATTCCATAGTATTATCTACTATTCAAGAAAAGTTATTATTATTGTTCACTACTGATATCATGTTGAAAGATAATAAGATTTTATAATTCTAAACTTTACATGAAAATGGGAACATTTCCCATTGTGTATGAGGTGCTAAACAGCAATCTTTAAGGGAACAATGGGCTTAGGAACAAATTATTCAATAGCCTTTCTCCTACATTCTGCTTTAAGAAATGTAGATATTTTTATTGTACTAATTAATAACAGATCCGGGAACACTCAATATTATGCATAAATAAATCTGTATGTGAAAATACTAATATGTGCACTTACTTGCAGAGGTCTAGATAATACATAGATAGGTAGGTAGCAAGACAGATCAATGGTAAATAGATATATTGATGATAAATATTCCCGTTACCTTTCCCGCACTCAGGCCGTTTGCTTCCTGATGCAAATGAAACCAGAGAGAAGGAAACCACAGCATAAGCCTGACTTTTTTATGTGAATTTAGACTATAATTTATTGCCAAATTCTAAGGGGGAAAGCGACCAGCCATAAAGCTGTTTCACAAAGCTGAGGAGGAAAAACAATAGGATATACGGATTAACAAGGAACTGTGTGCTTGATCAACATGCTAGTATTCCTACTGAGATACCTGATGAGTGTAACCTAGGAATAAGGGGCAAACTAGAACTAGAAATGACTCCTCACCTCCTCTCCCACCTAAAGGACTTCAAACAAATACATCTGTTCATGGGATCAATTGCTTATCACCCTACTCTCACTGCCATCCATACAAGCACTAACTCCTCTTGGGAGATATGCAGTATACTTCAGAAGCTCTGTAATTTACCATACAAGGTATCAGAAATTAAAATTTTTATAAATGGAAGGCATATCTTGTAATAGAATCTAATGACCTAAAAGCAAGAAAAAAAAAACAATGTAAACATACCTGAAATAGATTCAGATTTTGTAGTAACCAGATACGGACTTTAGATAGCCGTGCTTAATATGTTTAAGAAATAGATGAAAGTTAGAGCATCTCACCTGAGAATCTCAGTCTATAAAGAAAAAAAAAAAAATCAGATGCAAATTCTAAAACAAAAAATGCAATAAGTAAAATTAAAAACTCAGATGAATATTATAGAATAGACATAGCAGAAGATCAGAATATTTTCTAGATCAGTAGAAAATATTAACAGTGAAGAATGAAAGGGGGAAAAGTTGAACAATACAGAAAATAATGAAAAGCGACCATGGAATACAATGAGATATTTTAGTATACAAGTGATTGAAATTCTAAGAATAGTTGTAGAAAATGATTCACAAGCAATATTTGAAGAGATACTGGAAAATAATTTACCAAAATTGATGATAAACCTCTACACACAAGTTCAAGAAGCCATACAAACCCCAAGCAGAATAATACCCTCCCCCCTACCGCCAACACACACACACAGTACGTTAAATAAAAACATTGAAAAATAAGACAAGGAGAACTATTTACAGCCAGATAAAAATAGATGCATTTCTTTCAAAGAATGACAGCTTATTTTTATAAGAAATTCTATAACTTAGAAGATGCCAGAATAGTAAAGTGGTGAAGAAACTACTGTCTACCTAGAATCTGATACTCATTAAGAATATTTCTTCATCTAAAACATTGAATCCAAAACTTCTGCTTAATAGGTCCATATCACTAAATTCCAGGTAAGCAATTTTATATCTGTGTAAGTTTAATCTCACACATATCCCCCAGATTTATGTTTACATAAATTTGAAAAAGCATGCAGTTGTTGTGGTGTTTATCTGAGCTTTTCATGGCTCACACTTTGTACCTCACTCTTTGAGGCCTGCTGGAACATGAGTATAGTTATAGGCCTAGAAGCAAAGAGAGATGACTTATATGAGTAAATATTTACATAAGGTACAAACTACCTTATATAGGATGATCTGTCATGTGTAATATGCATACCCTTGTACATATTTGCATTTTGAAAAATAGATTCCAAAATAATTATTATGATTACATGATATATGAGCTTTCTGATAAATTTATTTTTTAAATGAAGAGATCTCCACTTTACAGTTGTCTACAATGCACATAGTTTTTGTAAAAATATTAAAAATGAAATGGCATATATGTGTATTATCTATGGAATAACATTGTTTTTAATAGCATTAACGCCTGTTATAGATTTGTGAGTTCCACAGCATCAACACATAGAGGGAGACCTAAGGGCAAATAGTGGTTTTCCAGAGACACAGGAATTGAATTATTAGTAACATTCTATTTATTTATTTACTTATTTTTACAATTTCAGTTGTCCCAGAATGGAAGGCTCGCCTTAGGGAAAGTGTGCTTCATCACTAAGGCTATTGAAGTTAAGGGCAACATAACTTTTGTTATGAATGTCAATGGGTAGAGCATGCATCCAGCTGAACTAACTTGCACAAATGAAATTTGCTTTTTGTTTCTTTGGTTTTGGGGGTGTGGTTGTTTCTTTGTTTTTGTTTTTTGGTCTTTCTGTGTGGGTTATGACCATATATCCTAGAATTACAGGAATGTGGAGCACATCAGACTTATGTGGAAAGCATAGCAAACACTCATATCCAACAAATCATTCAGACAAGAAATGCAAAACTGAATTCAGTCTTAGCGAAAGAAAGAAGATAATGTAAATATTTTGAAATATTTAATCAGCAGTTTCAGAGGAGAGGACAAATGAAAATGGGTTTAAATCAAATTAAGCTGGATCAAAATAGGTAAAATGTCTTGGATAACAATGTCATTAGATTTAGAATTTCTTTCACTAAGTTGCTGCGCAATGGGTTTATAAATTGGGGATAGCAATACAATATAGTTTAATTGCATTTTTGTGGGGTTTTTTATGTTAAATTACAACTGGAGGTCTTTGCAGAAAAGTTATCGCATTCCTTTTATAATAGATCACATAATATCAATATATTTTGTGCAAGCTCAGTTTCAGGAAAGGGTTTATCTCTGCAGAAAATTTTTCATATTTTCTAGAGTCATACAATATACCAAAAAAGCAAAAAACAAAATAATACATTTGGAATGAAAAGAAGAGGACCTATATAATACATATTATAAAAATATAATATATAGATTTCATCTTCCCTATGGTCAGGATTTCAAAGGAAATTTATCAGACTAGTTACCAGGTTTGTGCAATCTCAGTTGTAAACACCACGAGGCATATTTCCACCTACACAAATGCTTTCTTTGTGTTCAATCCTATTGCTTGTTTATTCTTCATTTCAGTGAAGTTAGGAGTGAAGCTGCCATAGGGCACCATGACATGTCTCATGGGGAATGTTGGTGCTTTTCAATAATAAGTGTTCACACCGCTCTTTTTCATGGTAAAAACCCCTGGGAGAATATGACTTTTGAATACTTTCCAATGCTTCAAATAAATAACAACTTCAGGCCAATGCCTAAGAAAAAGGACACCTCTAGAAAAGAGTATATGTGTCAGTGTCTTTACATTTTACTGTTGCCGTGCACCACATTTATGAAGGCATAATAAATAGTCATAATAGAAAAAGAGCAGTTAGAATAAAATAAATTGGTCCATCAAATACTCAGCCCAAGTTTATTACTGCAATGGACTTGGGTTATAATTACCACCAGAAGAGAGAATAACTGTAAGTTATTTTTATGTAAAAAGCATATTATACTAAGCCAACATAATAACACAGTTTTTATGAAGCACAATAATTATGCTAAAGAATCACACAAGTACATTTTCCTAAAAGAAGAAGGTAGGTGTTGATAAGCTACTATAGTATTTTACAATTGCAGTGAACAAAAATAATTGTCATGGCAAAACAATAAAAGTACATTAACTTTTGTTGCAACACTTGAGAGAGATTAAATAATAAAAATTTAAAAATACTTATTAAATAATAAAAGGGTTTTACATCATATTAATATCGTGTTTTTGAAATGACTTTTTTCATAGAAATTCTCTGTATATATGAAGTTGTTTATTATCCTTCATTAGTGGTATGTGGGAGATTGTTTCTGTTGCTAAGAATGCTTTTCTGTAATACTTCAGTGAATTAATATAGGAAAGATGACTTTTAGGTGACTGTAAACTTAAATATCTTCTTTATAAAACTCTAATTAAGGTTTGATCTCAAGCCACTATTATTTTATCACTATATTTTATTTTACATTTAGAAGCTTGTAGAAAATTCAAATGTTATCAGTAGTTATATAATGCCTGGTAACTAGTTAAAGCATATTACATTAATTCACATTTGAAGGCAAATGACAGACTGTTAAAAAGAACACAGGGTCAGGGATATATCCTACAGAAGCAAACCAAAAAACAGGGGCAATATGGAAAGAGATAGGACTTTGAGTAAAGGCTATCTATACAAATTCCTGGCTATACATTTATGAGTCATATTGACCACGAAAACAATCACTGATATGAAGTCATTGGATATATTGAGTAATAAACATGGAGTTTTTAAAAACATAAGTAGGAATCAAAAATTCTCTATTTAAATTTAATAATCAGTAAGACCTTTTCTCAGGCAGAAATTTGAGTGAAGACCCAGACAAGATAATTAGATAAAGGTCTGAGCTATTTAGTCATTCTTGAAACTACCCAACTGAGGGAAGTCAAGGGATATAATTTGGGAATATGTACAAAATATATAAAATTTCACAGACCAAGACTGAGGGGAATGAATTGACTTTGAAAGTTCAAGAACATGTGGGTGACGCATTTGTCTGTTTTATAAGAGAACATCATGGCATGTAGGGCAACTCTTCCTGGGAGCTGATGAAATATATTCCGCTGAATTTCAGGAGTTGGGTTCTATCGGTTTGTATACTTGTTAGCTAATATCTATGGAAATCGGCTTTGTTAATTTTGCCTTCTGGGCTTTGCCTGTGCTGAAGAGGCCCTATTAAAAAGGTGAAGGATTACAAAGAGAAAAGAGGGGGGAGAGAAGATGGCGGAAGAGTAAGACGCAGAGATCACATTCCTTCCCACAGATACAGTAGAAATACACCTACACGTGGAACTGCTCCTACAGAACACCCACTGAACGCTGGCAGAAAACGTCCGACCTCCAAAAAGGCAAGAAACTCCCCCCGTACTTGGGTAGGGCAAAAGAAAAAAGAAATAACAGAGACAAAAGAATAGGGACGGCACCTGCACCAGTGGGAGGGAGCTGTGAAGGAGGAAAGGTTTCCACGCACTAGGAGCCCCTTCGCGGGCGGAGACTGCGGGGGGAGGAGGGGGGAAGCTTCAGAGCCACGGAGAAGAGCGCAGCCACAGAGGTGCGGAGGGCAAAGCGGAGAGGTTCCCGCACAGAGGCTCGGCGCCGAGCAGCACTCACCAGCCCGAGAGGCTCCTCTGCTCACCCGCCGGGGGGGGCGGGGCTGGAAGCTGAGGCTCGGGCTGCGGTCGGATCACAGGGAGAGGACTGGGGCTGGCGGCGTGAACACAGCCTGAAGGGGTTAGCGCACCACAGCTAGCCGGGAGGGAGACCGGGAAAAGGTCTGCAGCTGCCGAAGAGGCAAGAGACTTTTTCTTGCCTCTTTGATTCGCGGCGGGCAAGGAGAGGGGATTCAGAGCGCCGCCTAAACGAACTCCAGAGAAGGGCGCGAGCCGCGGCAATCAGCGCGGACCCCAGAGACGGGCGTGAGACGCTGGGGCTGCTGCTGCCGCCTCCAAAAAGCCTGTGTGTGAGCACAGGTCACTCTCCACACCTCCCCTCCCGGGAGCCTGTGCAGCCCGCCACTGCCAGGGTCCCGGGATCCGGGGACAACATCCCCGGGAGAACGCACTGCGCGCCTCGAGCTGGTGCAACGTCACGCCGGCCTCGGCCGCCGCAGGCTCGCCCCGCCTCCTCCGTACCGCTCCCTCCCCGCGGCCTGGGTGAGCCAGAGCCCCCGAAGCAGCTGCTCCTTTAACCCCGTCCTGTCTGGGCGGGGAACAGACGCCCTCAGGCGACCTACACGCAGAGGCGGGTCCAAATCCAAAGCTGAACCCCAGGAGCTGTGCGAACAGGGAAGAGAAGGGGAAATCTCTCCCAGCAGCCTCAGGAGCAGCGGATTAAAGCTCCACAAACAACTTGATGTGCATCTGCTGAATACCTGAATAGACAACGAATCATCCCAAATTCAGGAGGTGGACTTTGGGAGCAGGAGATATTAATTCTTCCCCTTTTCCTTTTTTTTTGTGAGTGTATACGTATATGCTTCTGGGTGAGATTTTGTCTGTATAGCTTTGCTTTACAATAGCTTTATTTTACTTCACTATATTATAGCCTCTTTCTTTCTTTCTTTCTATTTTTTCTCCCTTTTACTCTGAGCCGTGTGGACGAAAGGCTCTTGGTGCTCCAGCCAGGCATCGGGGCCGTGCCTCTGAGGTGGGAGAGCCAACTTCAGGACACTGGTCCACAAGAGACCTCCCAGCTCCACGTAATACCAAACGGCAAAAATCTCCCAGAGATCTCCATCTCAACATCAAGACCCAGCTTCACTCAACGACCAGCAAGCTACAGTGCTGGACATCCTATGCCAAACAACTAGCTAGACAGGAACACAACCCCATCCATTGGCAGAGAGGCTGCCTAAAATCATAATAAGGCCACAGACACCACAAAATACACCACCAGACGTGGACGTGCCCACCAGAAAGACAAGATCTAGCCTCATCCACCAGAACTCAGGCACTAGTTCCCTCCACCAGGAAGCCTACACAACCCACTGAACCAACCTTAGCCACTGGGGACAGATACCAAAAACAACGGGAACTACGAACCTGCAGCCTGTGAAAAGGAGACCCCAAACACAGTAAGATAGGCAAAATGAGATGACAGAAAAACACACAGCAGATGAAGGAGCAGGCTCAAAACACACTGGACTTAACAAATGAAGAGGAAATAGGTAGTCTACCTGAAAAAGAATTCAGAATAATGATAGTAAGGATGATCCAAAATCTTGGAAATAGAATAGACAAAATGCAAGAAACATTTAACAAGGATGTAGAAGAACTAAAGAGGAACCAAGCAATGATGAAGAACACAATAAATGAAATTAAAAATACTCTAGATGGGATCAATAGTAGAATAACTGAGGCAGAAGAAAGGATAAGTGACCTGGAAGATAAAATGGTGGAAATAACTACTACAGAGCAGGATAAAGAAAAAAGAATGAAAAGAATTGAGGACAGTCTCAGGGACCTCTGGGACAACATTAAACGTGCCAACATTCGAATTATAGGGGTACCAGAAGAAGAAGAGAAAAAGAAAGGGACTGAGAAAATTTTTGAAGAGATTATAGTTGAAAACTTCCCTAATATGGGAAAGGAAATAGTTAATCAAGTCCTGGAAGCACAGAGAGTCCCATACAGGATAAACCCAAGGAGGAACACTCCAAGACACATAATAATCAAACTGTCAAAAATTAAATATAAGGAAAACATATTAAAGGCAGCAAGGGAAAAAAAACAAATAATACACAAGGGAATCCCCATAAGGTTAACATCTGATCTCTCAGCAGAAACTCTGCAAGCCAGAAGGGAGTGGCAGGATATACTTAAAGTCATGAAGGAGAAAAACCTACAACCAAAATTACTCTACCCAGCAAGGATCTCATTCAGATTCGATGGAGAAATTAAAACCTTTACAGACAAGCAAAAGCTGAGAGAGTTCAGCACCACCAAACCAGCTTTACAACAAATGCTAAAGGAAATTCTCTAGGCAAGAAACACAAGAGAAGGAAAACACCTACAATAACAAACCCAATACATTTAAGAAAATGGGAATAGGAACATACATATCGATAATTACCTTGAATGTAAATGGATTAAATGCTCCCACCAAAAGACACAGGCTGGCTGAATGGATACAAAAACAAGACCCATACATATGCTGTCTACAAGAGACCCACTTCAGACCTAGGGACACATACAGACTGAAAGTGAGGGGATGGAAAAAGATATTCCATGCAAATGGAAATCAAAAGAAAGCTGGAGTAGCAATTCTCATATCAGACAAAATAGACTTTAAAATAAAGACTATTACAAGAGACAAAGAAGGACACTATATAATGATCAAGGGATCGATCCAAGAGGAAGGTATAACAATTGTAAATATTTATGCACCCAACATAGGAGCACCTCAATACATAAGGCAAATACTAACAGCCATGAAAGGGGAAATTGACAGCAACACAATCATAGTAGGGGACTTTAACACCCCACTTTCACCAATGGACAGATCATCCAAAATGAAAATAAATAAGGAAACACAAGCTTTAAATGATACATTAAACAATATGGACTTAATTGATATTTATAGGACATTCCACCCAAAAACAACAGAATACACATTTTTCTCAAGTGCTCATGGAACATTCTCCAGGATAGATCATATCTTGGGTCACAAATCAAGCCTTGGTAAATTTAAGAAAATTGAAATCGTATCAAGTATCTTTTCCGACCACAATGCTATGAGACTAGATATCAATTACAGAAAAAGATCTGTAAAAAATACAAACACATGGAGGCTACACAATACATTACTTAATAACGAAGTGATTACTGAAGAAATCAAAGGGGAAATCAAAAAATACCTAGAAACAAATGACAATGGAAACACGACGACCCAAAACCTATGGGACACAGCAAAAGCAGTGCTAAGAGGGAAGTTTATAGCAATACAAGCCTACCTCAAGAAACAGGAAACATCTCGAATAAACAACCTAACCTTGCACCTAAAGCAATTAGAGAAAGAAGAACAAAAAAACCCCAAAGCCAGCAGAAGGAAAGAAATTATAAAGATCAGGTCAGAAATAAATGAAAAAGAAATGAAGGAAACAATAGCAAAAATCAATGAAACTAAAAGCTGGTTCTTTGAGAAGATAAACAAAATTGATAAACCATTAGCCAGACTCATCAAGAGAAAAAGGGAGAAGACTCAGATCAATAGAATTAGAAATGAAAAAGGAGAAGTAACCACTGACACTGCAGAAATACAAAAGATCATGAGAGATTACTACAAGCAACTATATGCCAATAAAATGGACAACCTGGAAGAAATGGACAGATTCTTAGAAATGCACAAACTGCCGAGACTGAACCAGGAAGAAATAGAAAATATGAACAGACCAATCACAAGCACTGAAATTGAAACTGTGATTAAAAACCTTCCAACAAACAAAAGCCCAGGACCAGATGGCTTCACAGGCGAATTCTATCAAACATTTAGAGAAGAGCTAACACCTATCCTTCTCAAACTCTTCCAAAATATTGCAGAGGGAGGAACACTCCCAAACTCATTCTACGAGGCCACCATCACCCTGATACCAAAACCAGACAAAGATGTCACAAAGAAAGAAAACTACAGGCCAATATCACTGATGAACATAGATGCAAAAATCCTCAACAAAATACTAGCAAACAGAATCCAACAGCACATTAAAAGGATCATACACCATGATCAAGTGGGGTTTATCCCAGGAATGCAAGGATTCTTCAATATACGCAAATCAATCAATGTGATACACCATATTAACAAATTGAAGGAGAAAAACCATATGATCATCTCAATAGATGCAGAGAAAGCTTTTGACAAAATTCAACACCCATTTATGATAAAAGCCCTGCAGAAAGTAGGCATAGAGGGAACTTTCCTCAACATAATAAAGGCCATATATGACAAACCCACAGCCAACATTGTCCTCAATGGTGAAAAACTGAAACCATTTCCACTAAGATCAGGAACAAGACAAGGTTGCCCACTCTCACCACTATTATTCAACATAGTTCTGGAAGTCCTAGCCACAGCAATCAGAGAAGACAAAGAAATAAAAGGAATCCAAATCGGAAAAGAAGAAGTAAAGCTGTCACTATTTGCAGATGACATGATACTATACATAGAGAATCCTAAAGATGCTACCAGAAAACTCCTAGAGCTAATCAATGAATTTGGTAAAGTAGCAGGATACAAAATTAATGCACAGAAATCTCTTGCATTTCTATACACTAATGACGAAAAATCTGAAAGTGAAATTAAGAAAACACTCCCATTTACCATTGCAACAAAAAGAATAAAATATCTAGGAATAAACCTACCTAAGGAGACAAAAGACCTGTATGCAGAAAATTATAAGACACTGATGAAAGAAATTAAAGAAGATACAAATAGATGGAGAGATATACCATGTTCCTGGATTGGAAGAATCAACATTGTGAAAATGTCTCTACTACCCAAAGCAATCTACAGATTCAATGCAATCCCTATCAAACTACCACTGGCATTTTTCACAGAACTAGAACAAAAAATTTCACAATTTGTATGGAAACACAAAAGACCCCGAATAGCCAAAGCAATCTTGAGAACGAAAAATGGAGCTGGGGGAATCAGGCTCCCTGACTTCAGACTATATTACAAAGCTTCAGTAATCAAGACAGTTTGGTATTGGCACAAAAACAGAAATATAGATCAATGGAACAGGATAGAAAGCCCAGAGATATACCCACACACATATGGTCAACTTATCTTTGATAAAGGAGGCAAGCATATACAGTGGAGAAAAGACAGCCTCTTCAATAAGTGGTGCTGGGAAAATTGGACAGGAACATGTAAAAGTATGAAATTAGAACACTCCCTGACACCATGCACAAAAATAAACTCAAAATGGATTAAAGACCTAAGTGTAAGGGCAGACACTATCAAACTCTTAGAGGAAAACATAGGCAGAACACTCTATGACATACATCACAGCAAGATTCTTTTTGACCCAGCTCCCAGAGAAATGGAAATAAGTACACAAATAAACAAATGGGACCTAATGAAACTGAAAAGCTTTTGCACAGCAAAGGAAACCATAAACAAGACCAAAAGACAACCCTCAGAATGGGAGAAAATATTTGCAAATGAAGCAACTGACAAAGGATTAATCTCCAAGATTTACAAGCAGCTCATGCAGCTCAATAACAAAAAAACGAACAACCCAATCCAAAAATGGGCAGAAGATCTAAATAGACATTTCTCCAAAGAAGATATACAGATGGCCTACAGACACATGAAAGAATGCTCAACATCATTAATCATTAGAGAAATGCAAATCAAAACTACAATGAGATATCATCTCACACCGGTCAGAATGGCCATCATCAAAAAATCTAGAAACAATAAATGCTGGAGAGGGTGTGGAGGAAAGGGAACACTCTTGCACTGTTGGTGGGAATGTAAATTGATACAGCTACTATGGAGAACAGTATGGAGGTTCCTTAAAAAACTACAAATAGAACTACCATACGACCCAGCAATCCCACTACTGGGCATATACCCTGAGAAAACCATAGGTCAAAAAGAGTCATGTACCAAAATGTTCATTGCAGCTCTATTTACAATAGCCAGGACATGGAAGCAACCTAAATGTCCATCGACAGATGAATGGATAAAGAAGATGTGGCACATATATACAATGGAATATTACTCAGC
Organism: Balaenoptera acutorostrata; assembly: GCF_949987535.1. Taxonomy (NCBI): domain Eukaryota; kingdom Metazoa; phylum Chordata; class Mammalia; order Artiodactyla; family Balaenopteridae; genus Balaenoptera; species Balaenoptera acutorostrata. The sequence continues at coordinate 23,595,256 of NC_080075.1, read as the reverse complement.
CATAAAAAGAAATGAAATGGAGGTATTTGTAATGAGGTGGATGGAGTTAGAGTCTGTCATACAGAGTGAAGTAAGTCAGAAAGAGAAAAACAAATACAGTATGCTAACACATATATATGGAATCTAAGGGAAAAAAAAAAAAAAAAAAAAAGGCCATGAAGAACCTAGTGGCAAGACGGGAATAAAGACACAGACCTACTAGAGAATGGACTTGAGGATATGGGGAGGGGGTGGGGTGAGATGTGACAGGGTAAGAGAGTGTCATGGACATATATACACTACCAAATGTAAAATAGATAACTAGTGGGAAGCAGCCGCATAGCACAGGGAGATCAGCTCGGTGCTTTGTGACCACCTAGAGGGGTGGGATGGGGAGGGTGGGAGGGAGGGAGATGCAAGAGGGAAGAGAAATGGGAACATATTGTATATGTATAACAGATTCACTTTGTTATAAAGCAGATGCTAACACACTATTGTAAGGCAATTATACTTCAATAAAGATGTTAAAAACAAACAAACAAAAAAAAAGGTGAAGGACGGGGGCACCAGCCATAGCTGAGACATCCTGTCTAATTAGAGATGAAACATACCTTGACAATATTAATTTCCCATTTTTAAAGTTCTTTGTATATTTAAAGTATAATCAACATGAGGAAATATGTCACATTTTATTTGACTGACAATTATTCTCAAGATTAACAGAAATAGTATTATAGAAATAGCAAAATAGTAACATTTCAAGGAAATATAAACACTATCACAGTATGTTAAGGTAGCTATTTACTATCCACTGGCACCTTGGATAGTAAAAGTCTTCCAAAGGCAACAAACAGTTATTGAAATGAAACTGGTAAGGAGGAGTAAATGTTTTTGAAATATGTCTATACCTCAACAAAATACCAGAGGAGTTAGTGAGAGAGAACACATAGGAAATACCACTGTGCATTCGATTCCAGGTAGGAGACTAAAACTGATAACCTCATCTCTTTCCATATTTAAGAATTAGAAGTCAATTAATTAAGTCCATATATGATCCATCTCCATTCCCACTCACGCTTTCTTTTTATTCTGATTTTACATTTACTCTTATTCATTTTACCCATTTTCTCATTTCAGATTCATTAAAGCTTTGAATATATGAGCCAACATTTATTTTCACAACTTGACTTCTTTAAAGAAAAACAATATTACTTCATTTTCTTGCTTCACCAGTAATACTGTTGCTGATCCTATCTTAATGAGAACACATCTTTACTGTTGGGGGGGGGGTGCTTAGGGTCAGTAATGGGAGAGGGAGAGAAAAAATATTCTTCATTGAAAGAAACACTAAGATTTAGTCATATGATTATGTCTTTGGAAGATAAAGTAGTTCTTTAACCACAATCAAGATTATAAATAAGTATCACCGTTTGATGTTCTGAACTATTTAAAAATATCTTAAATGTATTTTCCCTGAAACTCTTCCTCCTATCTCATTTTTGTACACATATGAAAAAATCATTTTTATATTAGTACCTAAATAAGAGCTTCTTTGGTAGCTTTCACTATAAATGTTTTTAATTTTATTCAGAGAACTTTATTCAAGATATAGTGAATTTATTGTAAATTATTCATACCTATCAATTTATAATTTCTATACAGAAGAGCATGAAAATCTAGATTTTCATTTCATGTCAATATAGACAAGAATTATCTCTTCACTAACATTACATTTGCCCACACATCTGAAAAGAAACCAAGGGTTTCAATTGAAAATAATGTATTTTATTCATTATTTCAACAAATGTTTATTGAGGTCTGACCACGGCAGGCATGCTGTTAAGTTCTGGAAATAGTAGGGAACAAAACAGGGTGTGGGGGCAGGTATCTCTGCCTATAGTGGGTGAAATAGAAGTTAAATAAATAGAATATTCCATACAGTTATAAACATTTAGGAGAAAAATAAATCAAGAGAAGGTGGCAATGAACCTATTTAAAAAACAGAAGTAGAGTCACATATGTAGAAAACAAACTCATGGTTTCCAAGGGGGAAGCAGGGAGGGATAAACTGGGAGATTGGAATTGACATATACACACTACTATATATAAAATAGATAACTAACAAGGACCTACTGTACAGCATACAGAATTCTACTCAATACTTTGTAATAACCTATATGGGAATAGAATCTAAAAAAGAGTTGATATATGTATATATATAACTGCATAACTTTGCTGTACAGCAGAAACTAACACTACATTGTAAATCAACTATACTCCAATAAAAATTAATTTTAAAAAAGAAAGAAAAGATGGCATGAAATTTGGAATAATGTCAGGGGTTCAAATTTGAACAAATATGTGAAAATTGTGAGAAAGCTGAACAAGAGTATATCTGAGGACAAGTACTGAGGCAGAAGGGACTGTAAGTGTGGAAATAGTGAGAAGGCGGGTGTGGCTGGAGAAGAGTACCTGAGGGAGAGAGAAGTAGGCTATGAGGTCAGAAAGATAACAGAGCTTTTAAAATATGATTGAACTAAGGTGTTATTACAGGGCTTTAAGAAAAGGAATCAGATTGAAATTACATTTTCTCAGAATCACTTGAGTTAAGAAGAGACGGAAAGATTGGAGTCGATAGTGAGGAGGGATAGGAAGAGACTCAGTTAAGATTCTATTAAAATAATCTAGCCAAATTATAATTTTATTTTGAATTTCCCACTAAAATTAGAAAAAGTTACAATCTTAACTGATGAATCATCTAGGTTCTTGGGCAAAGCTTATGAAAACTTCATTAAATATACGTATTATAAGGACAAGCATGATTAGACTTCAGGGGAAAAAAAACAACACATCTAAGTTTGTCACAATGAAACACATTGTGAAGAGAGGTTGGGAGAATCTCTATTCCAACCTCACTGCTGATCTCACAATCAAATATAAAACTGTGAAAACATAACCTACCCACTGGCACTGATCTGGAGATCAGTCCATCTATTGCAGTCCCCTATTTTCCTACATTTTATACTTGACTTAAGCTATTTTCATTAAAGCACAGCAACATACAAAATTGAATAAACACAAATTTATAGCTCAAAAAATTTTTACAAATAAAGACACTAAGTAACCACCACTCAGACCAAGAAATAGAAAATAATAGTACTTGTGTCTTCTTCCAGGGCACAAATTAACTAGTTTTTATTATAGCACATTCATTTTACCTATTTTCATACATTATATGCAGGCATGCATACATATGTATTCTTCTGTGTGTCTGTTTTTGTTCAGCTTTACGTCTCCGAGATTCATCCATTTTGGGGCATAACATACCACTATCCATTTATTTCTTCTATTTTTGTTATTTGGGTTGACTACAGTGGATTCTAGTCTGAAAATGGAGAATGGAGAATGACATGATATACATAAAAGTTCATCAGTATATATTCCTTATTATAAATTTATTACATATTAGAACAGGGGTCCCCAACCCCCAGGCTGCAGACTGGTAGAGGTCCATGGCCTGTTAGGAACCGGGCCACACAGCAGGAGGTGAGCAGCGGGGGAGCAAGCAAAGCTTCATCTGCTGCTCCCCATCGCTCCCCATCACTCACATGACTGCCTGAACCATTCCCACCTCCACTTTTCCTTGGAAGAATTGTCTTCCATGAAACTGGTCCCTGGTGCCAAAAAGGTTGGGGACCACCATATTGGAGTACACCAAAGTACACTATAAGAATATGAGATAATGAAAACAACTGAGGGAAATATTTGTGGTATAATCAGAGCCCAAGATGCTAATACTATTAATAGGTGATTGTATTGTGTCAAATAAAAGATGCAAACATTCAATTGTATGGCTGAAAATAGGAGCTCTAGGAAGCTTCATGATAAAGTAAAGCAGTTCAACAAAAAGATGCAGGTGAGGCCAAAATGGAGTTAATTCCTACTACATCCATTGGTATGCTCAGAGGGTAACTAAAGCAATGTCTTTCCTTTATAAAAAAAAAAGGTTTACTAACCTATCTAGTAAAACCTAGCTATTTGGTTTACTAACATCTCCAGTTCCTGGAGGCAAATACTAGCAATAGTTGATGGTGGGAGAAGGCAGAAATTATTCTCAAACCTCCAATCTGTTTGGAAGCAATTTGGTAGTGGGGAAGCAAGTTAATCAAATATAACCTGAAACCAGTTTTGACAAGTTTCACCTTCCTCTGTGTGGTTATTGGAAGATTTTATGACAACTGGCTTTATGATGCAAGAGCAGAGATGAAAATGAGATAGTATTAAAAGTACTTAATACTGATCCACTCAACTTTTACTTTTTGAGCCCAATTCAACAAATCAGATATTCATCTAGAAATATTATCTGATAGAGAAAAGTCTTGAAACACTTTAAAAATTCACCAAATTAAAATGAAATAATTATTCAATTGCTGATAGTATTTAGGCCCTTGGGAAAGAGTAGAGAAAGTAGACTCTCTTCTCTCTCTCTCTGTAAATACATTGGTGTGATATCTCAGGTTTGGCTCTGAAACAATTTTGGAAGAAAATACACAGATATCTGAATTCTGTCCTCACCTAACGCATTAGATGAAAACTTTTATTAGGCAATGGAAGAATAGACAAAACATTTACTGAGGATTTCTAAGGATCTAATGTACAACATGATGATTATGTTGTAACACTGTATTATGTAACTGAAATTTACTAAGAGAGTAGAATTGAAATGTTCTCATAAAATAAAAAGATAAATATGTGAGGTGATGGATGTGTTAATTAGGTAGATGGTGAGAATCTTTTTACCATGTATACATATATTGAATCACCATAATGTACACTTTAAATATCTTACAAATTTATTTGTCAACTATGCCTCAAAAAAGCTGGAAAAAAAAAAAAGAAATATTTTACAGGGAAAGTGGGAGTTTTAATCAATGCTATTCAATGCCTATAAACATTTCTGATTAGAAATTCCTTAAAATGCCAAGGGAGGCAGTTCTGTAGGAACAAGTAGGTGCAATAATTATGCATGCAGTGAGGTGTTTCTGCTAATACATCCTGACATTTCCTAGAGGGACAACATCATGATATCTGAGATCTTTTCATTAGGGTACATAGCATGTTTTCTAACATACAGTTAGCTAATAATAATGTTGAGCATACACACACACACACACAAAACACTCACACAAATACATATCCAAATACAAAGAGAAGAAAATAGTACATTACTCCTGGGCTAATAATTTATTGACTGTGCAGAGCGAAGGGACAAGTTGATGGAACAAACAGAGGGGAATTACTTTGGTTCTTTCCACAAATAAATCATGATGTGAGAAAAGATACCCTGTATAACACATATTAAGAAAAAAAAAATCATTTACCAGACAACTTGACCATAAATCTACCTGCCATTTTAATGGAACTAAATAGGCTACTAAACTAACTCAAAGAAGGTGAATAAAATGAAAGAGTCTTCTCTTTGAGACAAAAACTACGTGATACATTTTTATTATCTAGTATGATAATGTAAATGAAGGATAACAGGATATCAAAACTATGCCTTATAATGTTCCCAGCATAAAGAGTAATGATGTATCATTCTTCTTTCAGCATCATCCTCAGAATACTTCATTTCCTGACTTCCTCTTTGTTTGGATTGATTATTCGATCTACATGATCCTACCCTCAGAGGCTGCAGCCCAGAATCCAGAATTGTTTAAATAACGATAGCAAAATGTAATCACAAAACTAAAGAAATGCACCTATACTTCAGTGTTACTTTTTATTAAGGTAGTCTATGGCTCCTATGCACCTCTTTGCTGTAACACTATATCTGATTTTCCTTGTTTTTGTTTATATCAGTAAAGAATCATGTATATTTATTTTAAAATGTGGCAATAATCAAATAATACTGTATTATTTTGTTGCACAAATTGTCCCAGATATAGCCAGTAGTAGATCTTTCAGTTGGCTTCTGTGTCTCTTTGATTTATTCCTATAATCTTGTGTGTGTATGTGTGTTTGTATATGGGGTGTGTGTGTGTGTGTGTGTGCACATGTGCTTTTGAGCACTGATTAATTTCTGGCACTAAAAGATGCTCCCGGCTTATCTTATAATTTCCTACTCTAGCCCAGCCATAAGCCATTTTATCAAGGCCCTGGTCCTTTACTAACTTTTTATTTATTTTTCAAGCAGTTAAATATGCCTATATTTTACAGTATCACTACTAATAATATGATGTTTCTTATTATTAACATAGAAGATGTTAAGAGGATTAAGCTCATGGATTAATATTTCAAAACTGTTCTGTCTTTATAAATAAATAGCTATCAAATTATTTTTTTCTTTAGTCTTAACTTAAGGGTATATAAAAGGAGAAATTGAATATGTGGTCCTTTCCTTCCTTACAAAGACTATAGAATCATATTTTTAAAATATTTCCTAGCATGGTTGTAGTTTAAATGTTCAGTTTATTAGGAAATTTTATATATTTTGATGTCTGTGCAGAGCCGAAGAAAAAAATCAGATAATTGAAATATTTGATGAGAAAATAAATATCTAATTATCTTCGCAAATTACTATTTAAACATTTCAAAAACATGAATAATTAATCCAAATTAGAGAAATTAAGATAAAAACTAGATATTTTGTTCCATTATAATACATAAATTTATGAGGAAATGGGTAAAGCAGTGGGGACAATAATCTTCTCAGTGATGAGGTAAACATATTAAACAAGAGTTCCAGTTTTTACCATTTTTGTCCCAGAACGAAAATTCTTACAACACCAGTGCTAGATTTTTCCATATGACCAAAGTGAAAATTCATAGGAAACATTTTTCCCTTGAAGAAATGACAGAATTTAGACGTAGAACAAAATTAGAGAAACATAAGCATTGCAAAAATCCAAATCATTGTTTTATTCCATTTGGAAATTCAATACAGCAAGTGTTTTCTTTCACTGAGGAGGGTAAGGAACCATATCATATTCTCTATATTTGCAAGACATAAATAATCATCTATTATACATTTGTAGCGTTAATTATACTTTTTTGACATGGATTAAGGGATGCAATATAACATATTACTTTGTTTTTCAATAATTTTTTGAATTTTAAAAATAATATTGAGAAAGCAAAACAATTTTCAGATATATACTGTTCTTTATTGACTTGCTGTTGTGGAGGAAATATTTTCTCAATTTAGAATAATTTAAAATTTTTGTTTCTGTTTGTGTATTTTCCTGTGTGTCGGAGGGAGAAAAAGAGGGAAAGAGAGAGGAAGATAAATTTCATATATGCATTATATATTTTGTTATTATATGTAATTTTAACTATGAGTACTGTGGTGATTTACCATATATGTTTACCATAGTGAATATGGCAGAGGCAACTTTCTTCAATTTATGCCATAGAACCATTGAAGTATAAGTTATGAAAATATCATTGCTCTCATTATCCTGATTTAAGGATTATTTTTATTATTTATTATTACTACTGTTTCAAGAAACATTAACTGGTTTCCTGTGAATGGGAGCTTAGATCCATGGAGGCTAACTTACTTAAAATACAGTCACTTTTTTTGGTTATCCTGAATTCTAGACATCAAATCTAGTTTTAGAGAATGCCACTCCTCTAAATCTTCACAGTCTAAAAAGAGTTCTTCCATCCTTTTTCTCAATCACATCTTTGTCATCCTCTTTACCTTTCAACCTAAAGATGGAAAGTACTGTACTTGTCATTAAAATTAGCCATCTTATTCCATAAACCAGCTCCAAGAATAAATTTAAAAATATCAAATGTCAATGACAATGACTATTACCAATAGTCATTGTGACAACTGTAACTATCACTTATCAGGCAGCCTCAGATGTCCAGAACTGTTGTAGTTTTGCTTCTTAGTTGTTGATGTATTTGTTGTATTCCTGTCAATAACTGTCACTAAATATATACTAAGTTGTGGTGCAATAAAATTGCCAAAATATCAAAGGCTTAAAAAATAAAGGCTTATTTTCTGTTTGGTGTATATATCTATGGAGGTTTGCTTGGGTTGTTTTCTGTGTTGTCCTCTCTCTGGAACAAAACTACTCTCTGAAATAGCTACTATGTATAGTTTGCTTGTCACTATCACAAATGGAAAGACAACTTCTGATGATCTGTTTCCAGCAATTAAATCATCAAGTCCAAGGGGATAGATAATACTTGATTACCACTTATTGGCCAGCACTAGACCTCTGGCCCCACCCAACCACCCATATGAGGAAGTGCAATGATATGAGAAAATGGATGTTCAGAAAAGTTTTGTTCAAGATCATACGTATAATAATGCCAAAATGAAAAGTAAACTCAGACTTTTCTCGCTCTAGATTAGGTTTCTTCACACTAACCCATGTTGTCATTACCTTACACATTGCTAGTAGAACCAGGCAGTGGTGACATAGAATTTAATTAAATTTTACTTAGAAAATAAAACAACCTGTTCACCAATCAACTTCTAAAGCTGATACCCAGACAAATAATTCTTCAAAACTACTGTGTTCACTTTATTCTAATTTGGGAACAGTTTATAAATAAATATAAATATTTAATGGCTATAAGCCACACACTTAAGATTAATGAATATGAAACCCCTCAATTTAATCAGCCCATTTAACACCTCTAAAGAGAAAAGCAAGCAGTAGAATTTTTGAACCAGACATATGTGTTCCTTCATTAGTTATCAGACCTACTCTAGCTTTCTATAAATATATAGATAAAATGCCACATAATGATAATATTAATCTAAATATATATTTGAATGAAGTATGATTAGCTATAGAGATAGATGATAGACAGATGATAGACAGATCTTGTTGAATAATGTTACATTTAAAAATAGATAGATTGTGGTTATTTTCAGAACTCTAACTCAAGTTAAAATTCTAGTTTCTACATTTAGACTATACAAAGAATTTAAAGGATTAAACCTCTGAAGATGAATGAGCCAGAAGTAACCATTCTAGCCAAAACAACCATTATATCCCTTGAGGCCGGAACACATTTTATATTTAGAACAAGTTATTAAGATACCTAAATGGATGATACAGGTAAAATGCTGGAGTTCCTCCTCAGGTGAGTTATCAGTGCCATTATCTTGATGGCTTTTAAAAACATAGACACAGGATCCTGATGTATCAATATTATCTAAGTGTGTATATTTCTCAGGAGTAACAAATCAGAAATGTTTGGGCAACTAGTTACAGAATCTTACTCCCAGGGACATAAAAAAAAATTTTTTTTGGCTTGATTTTCTCACATAACTAGAAGTCTGGAAGAGAGCTGTTGCTGGATTTGGCAAGGTTGCTCTGTGATATCAGGACTGCCATGATCTTTCTTTGGTGCTTATAACGTGGCTGCCATGGCCCCAACCATCCACTGTTAAAATCAAAGAGCATGAGGAAAGGATAAGACCAGTTATTTCTCTTTTAAGTTTTCTTTTCTCCAGGAAAGAAAGGCCTTCTCAAAACTATCCTGAATGTCCTTTAATTTACATACCTATGGGAAAACAGGGTTACATGACCCATTCAAGTGAGGCTGATAAAATGAGCTAAGAGTGGTAAAGATTATCTTAGACCAGTCATACACTTAAGTAGGCCTGGACACATATATAAATCTGTTAGCCCACAAAACAGGAATGTGGATTTGACAGAAAACTGTCAAATATAACTTGAATGGCAATTGTCACAGATTTATGCACAGAATACTAATGTATCTATTTTCAAAGCAAAATAAAACCTGAAAGGAAAAGGTGATACATCATTGCTTCTGTCATATTCTATTTGTTAAAAGTAAGTCACTAAATCCAGCCAACACTCGAGGGGAGGGGATTATCAAAGTAAATAATACTTAGAGGCAAAGATTATTTGTGGCCATTTTGTAGGTTGCCTACGACATCAGGCAATAATGTTTTTCTTGAAAATAGCATATAATTGAATCTAAATAATATACCAAGATTTGTTACTTTTTAAAAGGGTAATTAACCCCCTTAACAAATGTAGTGATTACTTTGTAGTGGTGATATATTTCTTCTTATTTCAGACAATTCTTCTTTACTGAGTCTGTTTATTGAGTTTTCTTCAGCTTTTGATAGATTTATTTTTTCTTTCCAGTAGTTTTATAACAATCTATATTCTATTTTATAATATTAGTAATGATTATACATTTTTCTACCTATTTATATTATAATAATTAAGAATGATACAGTACTCATATCAAAGCCCCAAACAAAATATATCCTTTCCTTTTCCATCTTCCCATTCTATTGCCTCATCTGCAATAATTGGTTCAAATAACCTGATAAACTTGTGCCTAATTATTATTTTATTATTGAGCTTTGACATTATCTTCTATCTAGAAATCCTTTCCTTGAAAGTATCTAAAAATTTCCTTTCTCAGTATCTGTGATGGATTGGTTCCATGGTCCCAGGGTTTTGTTATTTAGAAATGCTCAATCCCTTATATAAAATGGCTTAGTATTTGCATATAATCTACACAATCTTCCCGTATGATTAAATCACCTCTAGATTACTTATAATACCTAATGCAATGTAAATGCTATGTAAGTAGTTGCCAGCATGGGGTATCTTTTACTTTTGCTTTTTGGAATGTCCTAGAATTATTTTTCAGAATATTTTTGATCTGCGGTTGGCTGAATCTGCAGATGCAGAACACATGGGTATGGAGGGACAAGTGTATGGAACACTTCATAAAGACATTTTCAACAATTATTATTTACCCTAAGGTAAACCTAATATTCACATGTACTTCAGCAAATTAACTTCTACTCATCCACAAAATCTCAAATTTCTCAGGGAAACTTGCCTTCTGACTAAATGAAGTTAGTTCTATCATAAATCTTTATAGCACTCTATAATTACCTCTCAGAATTGATATATTTTATTTATATAGATGTATATTATAAACGTTTCCTTAGTTTTGTTATTCCTACTAGACTGTAGGTTTCATAAAGGTAAGAATTGTGCTTTTTTTGTTGTTTACAATTAAATCCTTAATAACTATAATAGTGCCTGGCAGTATCATAAACATTTTTGAATGAATAAATACATAGATTTTGATTATCAAAAAACATTTAACCCCCTTCACAGTCAAATTGTAAAAGAAGAGACATTTCAGGGAACTTTCAAAATTCCACAATTAAATGCCTGAAAAACATAGATTTTTCTTAAAACTGTTCTAGAGTTCACTTCATTTAGAGTGGAAATGGATCTTAAAATGTGTCCAGAAAATTGCTATCACTATGCTTTTTAAACACAAAAATTGAACACATAGATTATTTAGGCCATTTGAATACCCATAAAGTAAAAGTACAATATTTTTTATTTCTTTGTTTCTTTATAGGTCTAATGTAAACGTATCCTTACATTCACAGAAAAATAGACAAGATGAAAAGGCAGAGGGCTATGTACCACATGAAGGAACAGGATAAAAACCCAGACAAACAACTAAATGAAGTGGATATAAGCAACCTTCAAGAAAAGGAATTCAGAATAATGAGAGTGAAGATGATCCAGGACCTTGGAAAAAGAATGGAGACAAAGATCGAGAAGATGAAAGAAATGTTTAACAAATACCTAGAAGAATTACAGAACAAACAGAGATGAGCAATACAATAACTGAAATGAAAACTACACTAGAAGGAATCAACAGAAGAATGACTGAAGCAGAAGAACAGATAATTGACCTGGAAGACAACATGATGGAATTCACTGCTGTGGAACATAATAAAGAAAAAAGAATGAAAAGAAATGAAGACAGCCTAAGAGACCTCTGGGAAAATATTAAAGACAACAACAATTGTATTATAGGGGTCCCAGAAGGAGAAGAGAGAGAGAAAGGACCTGAGAAAATACTTGAAAAGATTATAGTCGAAAACTTCCCTAACATGGGAAAGGAAATAGCTATCAAAGTCCAGAAAGCACAGAGAGTCCCATACAGGATAAACCCAAGGAGAAACATGCCGAGACACACAGTGGTCAAATTGGCAAAAATTAAAGACAAAGAAAAATTATTGAAAGCAGCAAGGGAAAAATGACAAATAACATACAAGGGAACTCCCATAAGGTTAACAGCTGATTTCTCAGCAGAAACTCTACAAGCCAGAAGGGAGTGGCATAACATATTTAAAGTGATAAAAGGGAAGAATCTACAACCAAGAATACTCTACCTAACAAGGATCTCATTCAGATTTGATGGAGAAATCAAAAGCTTTACAGACAAGCAAAACCAAAGAGAATTCAGCACCATCAAATCAGCTTTACAACAAAAGCTAAAGGAACTTCTCTAAGTAGGAAACACAAGAGAAGAAAAGGACCTACAGAAACAAACCCAAAACAATTGAGAAAATGGTAATAGGAACATACATATAGATGATTACCTTAAACTTGAATGGATTAAATGCTCCAACCAAAAGACACAGGCTCGCTGAATGGATACAAAAACAAGACCCCTATATATGCTGTCTACAAGAGACCCACTTCAGACCTAGGGACACATACAGACTGAAAGTGAGGGGATGGAAAACAATAATCCATGCAAGTGGAAATCAAAAGAAAGCTGGAGTAGCAATATTCATATCAGATAAAATAGACTTTAAAATAAAGAATGCTACAAGAGACAATGAAGGACACTTCATATTGATCAAGGGATCAATCCAAGAAGAAGATATAATAATTATAAACATATATACACCCAACATAGGAGCACCTCGATACATAAGGCAACTGCTAACAGCTATAAAAGAGGAAATCAACAGTAACACAATAATAGTAGGGGACTTTAACACCTCACTTACACCAATGGACAGATCACCCAAACAAAAAATTAATAAGGAAACACAAGCTTTAAATGACACAATAGACCAGATAGATTACATTGATATTTATAGGACATTCCATCCAAAAAGAGCAGATTACATTTTCTTCTCAAGTGTGCATGGAACATTCTCCAGGATAGATCACATCTTGGGTCACAAATCAAGCCTCGGTAAATTTAAGAAAATTGAAGTCATATCAAGCATCTTTTCTGACCATAACACTTTGAGATTAGAAATCAATTACAGGGAAAAAAAGTAAAAAATGCAAACAAATGGAGGCTAAACAATACTTTGCTAAATAACAAAGGAGATCACTCAGGAAATCAAAGAGGAAATCAAAAATTACCTAGAGACAAATGACAATGAAAACATGACAATCCAAAACCTATGGGGTGCAGCAAAAGCAGTTCTAAGGGGGAAGTTTATAGCAATACAATCCTACCTCAACAAATAACAAACATCTCAAATAAATAACCTAAACTTACACCTAAAGGAACTAGAGAAAGAAGAACAAACAGAACCCAAAGTTAGTAGAAGGAAAGAAATCATAAAGATCAGAGCAGAAATAAATGAAATAGAAACAAAGAAGACAATAGCAAAGATCAATAAAATTAAAAGCCAGTTGTTTGAGCAGATGGACAAAATTGATAAACAATTAGCCAGACTCATCAAGATAAAGAGGGAGAGGACTCAAATTAATAAAATTAGAAATGAAAAGGAAGTTACAACAGACACTGCAGAAATACAAAGCATCCTAAGAGACTACTACAAGCAAATCTATGCCAATAAAATTGACAACCTGGAGGAAATGGACAAATTCTTAGATAGGTATAACCTTCCAAGACTGAACCAGGAAGAAACAGAAAATATGAAGAGGCCAATCACAGGTAATGAAATTGAAACTGTGATTAAAAATCTTCCAACAAACAAAGGTCCAGGACCAGATGGCTTCACAGGTGAATTCTATCAAACATTTAGAGAAGAGCTAACACCCATCCTTCTCGAACTCCTCCAAAAATTTACGGAGGAAGGAACACTCCCAAACTCATTCTATGAGGCCACCATCACCCTGATACCAAAACCAGACAAAGATATCCCAAAAAAAGAAAATTACAGACCAATATCACTGATTAATATAAATGCAAAACTTCTCAACAAAATACTAGCAAACAGAATCCAACAACACATTAAAAGGATCATACACCATGATAAAGTGGGATTTATCCCAGGGATGAAAGCATTCTTCAATATACACAAATCAATCAATGTGATACACCATATTAACAAATTGAAGAAGGAAAACCATATGATCATCTAAATAGATGCAGAAAAAGCTTTTGACAAAATTCAACATCCATTTATGATAAAAACTCTTCAGAAAGTGGGCATAGAGGGAACCTACCTCAACATAATAAAGGCCATATATGACAAACCCACAGCAAACATCATTCTCAATGTTGAAAAACTGAAAGCATTTCCTCTAAGATCAGGAACAAGACAAGGATATCCACTCTCACCACTATTATTCAACAAAGTTTTGGAAGTCCTAGCCACAACAATCAGAGAAAAAAAAGAAATAAAAGGAATAAAAATTGGAAAAGAAGAAGTAAAACTGTCACTGTTTGCAGATGACATGACACGATACATAAAGAATCCTAAAGATGCCAACAGAAAACTACTAGACCTAATCAATGAATTTGGTAAAGTTGCAGGATACAAAATTAATATACAGAAATCTCTTGCATTCCTATACACTAATGATGAAAAGTCTGAAAGAGAAATTATGGAAACACTCCCATTTACCATTGCAACAAAAGGAATAAAATACCTAGGAATAAACTTACCTAGGGAGACAAAAGACCTGTATGCAGAAAACTGTGACACTGCTGAAAGAAATTAAAGATGATAGAAACAGGTGGAGAGATATACCATGTTCTTGGATTGGAAGAATCAATATTGTGAAAATGACTATACTACCCAAAGTAATCTACAGATTCAATGCAATCCCTTTCAAATTACCAATAGTATTTTTTACATAACTAGAACAAAAAATCTTAAAATTTGTATGGAGACACAAAAGACCTCGAATAGCCAAACCAGTCTTGAGGGAAAAAAACGGAGCTGGAGGAATCAGAGTCCCTGGCTTCAGACTATAGTACAAAATACAGTAATCAAGACAATATGATACTGGCATAAAAACAGAAATATAGATCAATGGAACAGGATAGAAAGCCCAGAGGTAAACCCATGCACTTATGGTCAACTAATCTATGACAAAGGAGCAAGGATATACAATGGAGAAAAGACAGTCTCTTCAATAAGTGGTGCTGGGAAAACTGGACAGCTACATGTAAAAGAATGAGGTTAGAACACCCCCTAACACCATACACAAAAATAAACTCAAAATGGATTAGAGACCTAAATGTAAGACCGACACTACAAAGCTCTTAGAGGAAAACATAGGAATCACACACTTTGACATAAATCACGGCAAGATCTTTTTTGATCCACCTCCTAGAGTAATGGAAATAAAGACAAAAATAAACAAATGGGACCTAATTAAACTTAAAAGCCTTTGCAAAGCAAAGGAAACTACCAACAAGATGAAAAGACAATCCTCAGAATGGGAGAAAATATTTGGAAACGAATTAATGGACAAAGGATTCACCTCCAAAATATATAAACAGCTCATGCAGCTCAATAATAAAAAAACAAACAACCCAATCCTAAAATGATCAGGAGACCTAAATAGACGTTTCTCCCAAGAAGACATACAGATGGCCAAGAAGCACATGAAAAGCTGATCAACATCTCTGATTATTAGAGAAATGCAAATCAAAACTGCAATGAGATATCACCTCACACAAGTTAAAATGGGCATCATCAGAAAATCTACAAACAACAAATGCTGGAGAGGGTGTGGAGAAAAAGGAACCCTCTTGCACTGTTGGTGGGAATGTAAATTGATACAGTCACTATGGAGAACAGTATGGGATTTCCTTAAAAAACTAAAAATAGAATTACCATATGACCCAGCAATCCCACTACTGAGCATATACTCAGAGAAAACCATAATTCAAAACGACTCATGAACCCCAGTGTTCACTGCAGCACTATTTACAACAGGCAGGACATGGAAGCAACCTAAATGCCCATCGACAGACAAATGGATAGAGATATGTTACATATATACAATGGAATATTACTCAGCCATAAAAAGGAAAGAAATTGAGTCATTTGTAGAGACATGGATTGATCTAGAGACTGTCATACAGAGTGAAGTAAGTCAGAAAGAGAAAAACAAATATCGTATATTAACGCATATATGTGGAACCTAGAAAAATGGTACAGATGAACCGGTTAGCAGGGCAGAAATTGAGACACAAACGTACCTAACAAATGTATGGACAGAAAAGGGGGAAAGTGGCAGGGTGTGGTGGTGTGATGAATTGGGAGATTGGGATTGACATATATACACTAATATGTATAAAATGGATAACTAATAAAAACCTACTGTATAAAAAATAACTAAAATAAAATTTAAAAAAAAAGATTCTTCCTTAGTGTCTTCAGAGGGAGTGTGGTCTTGGGGACGCCTAGATTTCAGACCAGTAATAATGGCATTGAATTTCTGGACTTCAGGAGTGTAAAATAATAAATTTCTCTTGTTTTAAGCCACCAAAACAAAACAAGTATTCCTGTGCCACTTTTATTCATTTTATCTTATTCTCTTTTTAAAAGGGAGAAAAATTACTTAGTCTTTATTATAAATCCTGTATATATGTACATTATTTTCATTTTACATATAATCTAACCACAATAAAAGGTAAATGGTTAGCTCTATTCTTCATAAGACCTATTGAATAAACTCTTGAATAATTACTTTTTTTATCTTTCATACCTACACAAATTCTTCAAATATGAGGCCTACAGCAACTTCAAGAATGTTAAAATTTTTAATGTGATGTTTTATTCCTTGCATATTTGACGGCATTTCATTCAGCTGCATGTTATTTAAAACTGTATATAAGATTTTTTATTCCCTCATTCTCTCATCCATTCACTTATTCATCCATAAATTTGTAAAATCATATATTCAGTTGAAAATGTGCATTGAATCCCTCCTATGTGCCAAAACGTTATACTACCCATTATAGATGAAGAAATGATTAGGGCACAGACTCTGGTATGAAGAATTTCTCAGTTCTGTAGGAAAGCCTGATGTGTAAACTTTGATGTAAATACCAGGCAACAAATTGCATAGTTGAGGTATGGTCATTGCAGTGCTTACATGAGAAGACTACCATCATCCTTTTTCTAGATTGTTAGGAGAGTACACAGGGAAAGTAAAATTTGAGCTAAAATCTGGAGGAAAAGTCCACTTGTTCTGCTGTAGTAAAAAACACATAACATAATATCTCTCCCTTAACAGATTTTTAGGTATAGAGTTCAATATTAACTCTGAAGAAAATGTTATACCAGAGATCTATAGAACTTTTCCATTCATATGACTGAAAATATATACCAGTTGAATAGCAGTTCCCACATTTTCCTATCCTTTCAGCCCCTGGCAACCACTCTTCTACTTTCTGTTTCTATGAATTTGACTAACTTTAGATACCTTATATAAGTAGAATCACTCACTATTAGTCCTTCAATAACTGGGTTTTTTTTTTTTTAGCATAATGTTCTGAAGGTTAACCATATTGTGGCTTATGACAGGACTTCCTTCTTTTTGTGCCAAATAATATTCCATTGTATATGCCACATTTCATTATTCATTCAACTGTTGATGGACACAAAGATTGCTATGGTGAATAATTCTGCAGTGAACATGAAAATGCAGAATCTCTTTCAATTCTGATTCAATTCTTCTGAATAAATTCCCTATAAGTGGGATTGCTGGATCCTATGCCAAGGGTGTGACTGGACTACCTTTGGCTAGTGTCTAGGAAGGGAAAAAAGGTCACAATATTCAGTCACACAAAGGATATTAAGCATGTGACTCATGGATTCCCCTCAACCATCTCACCAGAAAGCAAAATTAGAGATGAGGTAGTCTAGGAAAAACCGTGGAGAAACCTCTTAGCTAATGGAGGTAAATCCCTGGGATGTACATAGAAACTCCACAATGAGGATGTTATGTCAGCAGAAATATCGACAGCTTCAAATGAAAGGGACAGATAGAGAACAAAATTAAAGAAGGATGTTGGATTACTAAAAATCTATAGGCAGGAAATAGGTTGATAAAACTATTCAGCTGGAATCACATGCTAGTTTCGTGAAAATGAAGAACAAGGCAGGAGTTTGAGCCTCTGACCCAGAGGACTGAACTAAGGGTTCCATGGGAGGATTCTTGGAAACATAGGTAGGGTCACATTGAAATGGGTAAGAAAAGTAATTTCACTTTACCTATGATAGCTCCTTCCACAAGCCAACACAGCTTAGCACTGGGTGAGAATATCCAGGCATGCGAGTTTCCCTCTGGGGGAAAGGGAAGAATGGAGTGTGTCTCCAATATTCTGACTTTTCAGAGGTCTTCCTGAAGAACAGTGTTCTGTGTCTCACTTCACTTGGAGAATTGATGTTACTGGCATAGTTTGGCGACCTAGAGGCTGCCGAGAACAAAGAAAAAGAGTAGATGGCTTGCTATGGCCGGCATGGCTTGGGATTGTGAGAAGGAGAGCACCTGAATCTTCTCATTCAAGAATGAGAGAGAAGAGTGGAACATGTGTCCAGAATTCTGGCTTTTTGGAAGGCTGTTGAGGGATGGGTCTCTGTTTTGCTTGAGTTGGGGTACTGAAGGGGAACCACTGACAATAAGGAAGAGCTGGGAGACTTGCTACTCCGTTATAAAATAGAGAACTGACAGTGCAGCAGACAACTATCAGAGGAAGCAAGAGATTAAAAATAATAATAATAACAGCAAACTTCTCTATTTGAGAAATTACATGCATAAGCCCAGAGAAGTCACATCCCTCCAGGAAAGCATCAGAGACCCCAAGAATCTCTCTGGATGATTGGTAAGGGTCTTCTCCTATAGAAACTCAGTTCATAAAGATAGGGAAAAGTGACTGATAACTTCCCATATCTAGGGAGAGATTTTGATATACAAGTCCATGAAGCTCATAGGTCACCAAACAGACTAATCCTAAAGAAAGTCTTCCCAAGACACATCGTGATAAAGCTGTCCAAAATCAATGACAAAGAAAGAATCTTAAGAGCAGCAAAAGCAAAGAAGCTTGTAACCTACAAGGGAATCTTCATTAGGTTATCAGCAGTTTTCTGAGCAAGAAACCTTATGGTCTAAGAGACGGTTGAAAGATATATTCAGTATACTGAAAGAAAAACTTCCAACTAAGAATACACTATCAGGTAAAGTTATCCTTCAGAAACGAAGGAGAAATAAAGGTTTTTCCACACAAACAAAAGTTGAGGGAGTTCTTCACCACTAGACCTGTGTTACAAAAAAATACTGAAAGCATTTTTCAAGCTGAAATAAAATGATGCTAATTAGTAACATGAAAATATATTAAAATCTACAACACACTGGTAAAGGTAAATAAAAAATCAAGTTCAGAATACTCTGTTATATGGTAGCGAGTTAACCACAACTCTAGTATAAAGGTTAAAGAACAAGAGTATTGAAAATAAATGTAGCTATAATAATTTGCTAATGAAAACACAATATAAAAATATATAAATTGTGACCTCAAAAAACATAAAATTGGAGGGGGAGAAAAAGGTAGAGTTTTTGTATGCAGTCAAAGTTAAGTTGTTATCAGTATAAGATAAACTATTATAAGATGTTTAATGTCAGCCTAATGGCAACCACAAAGCAAAAACAGTAGATTTGTAAAAGATAGAGAGATAGGTATCAGAGCATACTATGGAAACACATCAATTCCAAAGGAAGGCAGCAGAGAGGAAGAAAAGAAAAGGGAACTAAAAAACAGCCAGAAAACAATAAGATGGCATTAGTAAGCTCTTACCTATTGATAATTACCCTAAAGGTAAGTGGATTGAATTATCCAATCAAAAGGCATAGAGTAGCTGATGGACAGAAAACAACATCCAAGTATATACTGCCTACAAGAGACTCATCTCAGCTTTAAGGACACACAAAGACTCAAAGTGAAAAGATGGAAAAAGATATTCCATGAAAGTGGAAACCAAAAGAGAACATGTGCAGCTTAATCAGACAAAAATAGACTTTAAGCCAAAAATGGTACTAGAGACAGAGGGTAATTATACTATGATAAAGGGGCAATTCATCAAAAACAAACAAACAAATATATATGCATCCAACTTTAAAGCAATTAAATACATTAAGCAAGTATTAACTGAAGATAGAAACAGACAATAATACAATAATAGTAGAGAACTTTAATAACCCACTTTCGATAATGGACAGATCATTGACTCAGAAAATCAGTAAGGAAACATTGGACTTCAACCATACTAGAGACATGATATACCTGATAGACACACACAGAGCACTGCATCCAACAGCAATAGAATATATTCTTCTGAAGCACACACAGAGCATTCTCTAGGATAGATCACGTGATATGTCACAAAAAGAGACTTAGCATATTTAAGATGATTAAAATCATACTAAGTATATTTCTTAACCACAGTGAAATGAAACTAGAAATCATAACAGGAGGAAAGTTGAAAATTTCATAAATATGTGGAAATTAAACACACTCCTGAACAACCTATGGGCCAAATAAAAAATCAAAAGGTAAATCAAAAAATATCTTGAAAGAAGGGGAAATGGAAACAAAACATACCAAAGGCTTTTACAAAAAGATGCTAATTAGTAACGTAAAAGGAATGATAATTAGTAACATGAAAACATATGAAAATATACAATACACTGGTAAAGGTAAGTGGAAGATCAAGTTCAGAATACTCTAATACTGTGATATGGTATTGTGTCAACCACTTAACTCTAGTATAAAGGTTAAAGTACAAGAGCTATGGGACGCTACAAATTTATAGCACTAAAGCCACTTCTACATTTTTCACTAGTTGTTACAGCAGCACCCCAATTCCAGGTATTAAAATCTGTATTAGTTTCCTGTTGACACTATAACAAAATATAGCAAAAGTATTAATTTAAAACAACATGCACTTATTATCCTTCATTTCTAGGATTCATGAGTTTAAATTATGGTTTTGACAAGTTTGCATTCTTCTTGGAGGCTTCAGAAAGGAATCTATTTTCTTGCCTTTTTCAGCTTCAAGAGGTCACCTACATTTCTTGCCTCATGTATTCTTCCCCTGTCTTCAAAGCACATCATTCCACATTTGGTTCCATAATTATATCTTCTTGTTCATAGTGGGAGCTTCCTCTGATTCTCTCTTATAAGGGCACTTGTGATTACTTTGAGTCTACATAATATTCCAGATTATCTCCCCATTTCAAGATCCTTAACATAATCACACCTGCACAGTTCATTTTGTCTTGTACGATATATATTCACAGCTACGGGGGAAAAGGACATAGGCATTTGTGGGTGTCCTGTGGAGTGGGGTATTATTCAGCCTACCATAGTAAGGTACGAGTAGATTCAATATTGAGAATAACAACTGATTACAAAGCAAATTGTGAACAAGAATTTAAAGAAAGCAACAGGGGGATGTTTTATGGTGCTATGTAAACCTTAGAAATAGAGATTATGTACAATTCAACTAAATCTGTGTCTGAGTGAGAGCCTATTTAGGATAAGTGTAATTTCTATTAGCAACTTATTTTCTGTTAATCTTCACAAAATTAGATGAAATAATGAATATATGAGTAATAAAGAGAGAGGAACAAAATATGACACTGTGATTTTTAGCTTTTGATATTAAACAAATGTGCATCCTTTAATTAGCAGTTGAATCTTTGATTATTATGAAGTATTAAGAAAGAAACTTGCTATTGAAATGAACGTGTTAATGTGATAGCAAACATGGGTTATTGAAACAAGACAGGAACAAGGTTTATTGTATAAGGTATATAAGATGTAGTCATAGGAATAAGGTTGACCCAAAGGATTTTGCCCATCAGTCTGAAGCTTTCTCCTATTTTTTTTTTTTATTTAATTCACTTATGTTGCTGAGGTAACTTAATATTCTGTAAGCAATGCTTTGTTTAACCATTATGTATATTCTTGTTATTCTCATGTACACATAAGTATATGTGTATCTTTGCATATTATTGAATTCTATTAGCTTTTTAATCCTTTGTCTTCCCCCAAATTGTCACACAGTTTGTATTTAACGTTGTTCTTCCTTAATCTCAAAGTATTGTAGATGTTGGACCTTATAGAGAACAGGTACAGTAGTATCCTGGCTGCTGTATGCAGGATAGCCTTAAATATTTTGAGAGATATGAAAATTCTGATGACCCACTGCTGTATTCCATAGATTCTTAGGGTCAGCAAGGACAACACATTGCATTTTATGTATCAGAGGTGATTAAAATTACCAAATTGCCTTTGAAGTTCCCAAAGCACAAGAATACTTCTTTAGTCACTTATAGCAACTTTCCCCTACTGCCAGTTATGGCTAGTGCCATATCTAAGAATTATTTTTATCTGACTGTTGTAACTGATATTGTGAAATTGGTTGGTTAAGATTATGTTAGTTGGCTGAACTGGGAAGGGATTGTGAGATGTCTTACATCTATGAGAGGGACGTGACCCAATTTTTCCATAAATGTACTTATATTTTAGCTTATGTGTCACTTTGTCTATTTCTATAGTTATTTTTCCTGTCATACATAGTCAAGGAAATCTCCAAAAATATGCATATAAAGCTACCATCTGATTTAGTAAGTTTTGGAATTCTTAGGATATAATTATAAATTTTCAAAAACAACAGAACAATGTTGGGCTAAAGTGTACATACAATGTGTGTTTCCATGTTAGGTTCATAATGTTGAAGACTCCTAATTTCCCTCCAGTTTGGTGATAGTTCAGTCAAATAAAGTATTCTTGAATCTAGACCCATGAAGTGGAAGTTTATTTATTTGGGTGTTGCAATAAAAAGTTATGCAACATTGACTCGACTCCCTTCTTTTCTGTATTCGGTATTAATTGTGGAGTGGAGTAAATCCAACATGACCTCGTCAAGGACCCATTTCCATAGGACCACTATTATTCTTTCTGCAACATGAAAGATCTGACTGGGTGCCTCAGAATGATCAAAACCCCTCTGTAGCAAGTATCTAGTGCAGCGTGTTAGAGGAATTCTTTTAATGCTTCTTGCTATTGGAGGTGAAATGAGTGTTTACAACTACTCAGTTCCTTATATGGACTGATCGTATGGGTAGTGTCACATTCAGCGATTATCCATCTCTTTTATCACATCTGTTTAGAATCCCTGTTATTTTTATTTTTGGAAAGTATTCGTTTCTTGTCATACTCTAGCAAAGTCCTTAAGTTTGCCAAATCTAAGGTGTCAGCTGCTCCTTTGTTCTCACATCATCTTACTAAGCTTATAGGGGATCCCTTAACCTATATTTTGCTCTGTCATCACAGGATCTTTGAGGCACCTTGTACTTCTTTAACCACATTTATATGACATGAATACCCATTCTGTGATTGCATTTAAAAATAAAAAATCTTTTATAATTCCAAGGAATGGCACAAAGAAATACAGGACATATGTAGTGCAAGCAGTTAAGTCTTATATGGAAGCAACTACTGTGGATAGTACAAAGTTATCTGAAAGCTAGACCAGCATCAATACTGGTAATACTTTGTGGTCAGTTGTCCATTTGTTTAGGCACAAAATAGTTACTGGGTCCTTAAAATGAAATAGAAGCTTTTTCTCCCTAGGTTGTAGATGAGTTTTTATACCCATATTATTTTTTTAAGAAACATTGTAACTCTTAGAAAAGCTGCTATTTTAATGAACTATGTGGATTCAGCTTCCAAAGATACAAGAGAAAGGCAGAGTAAAGGAAAGAGCTATACTTAACCACATGCTTATTTGCTAAAATAAATGTGCAGTTCTCACTTCTTTCCCTGAATGGAGTCACTGGGACTACTATCATTAGACTGCTATTACAGTCCTATCATTATAGAAATAATAAGAAACAAGCTGTGGAATCTGCTTTTCTCCTAAATTTAAGGTCAATTTGGTGGTAGAAGCAGAAGCAGAAGTTATTTTTAGATGTGCTCCATAACTCTTACACAGTGATACCTACATACATTTGTAAATAAACATGATATCTGGTCATTTCGAATAGCGTCTTCAGGTAAAAATAATAATTTGCATGTGGTTAACATACTTTTTCAGAGCATATAACTTAATTTTTATTGCAAACTCAATTATGATACAGTAGAAATGTGTTGAGTGTTTCTGTTTTTATAATTTACTGATTTTCTGTAATTGTGAACATCGAATATTTGAAGCATTTCTTACAGCCTAAAGTTGATTTTTCTACAATGTACCCCTCTCACATCCTGCTGGTTCTCAGACCTCTCTCCTTTGCCATCCTCCCTTCTGATTCTACAGACTGTCTTATATCTTATGGCACTATCACATGTGTTGCACAGTGCTAAAACCACATTACCAGTCCAGTATTTTCTGCTGTATGACTGCTCTTGGGTGATACAGAGGCACAGAAAATGTGCACACCTTGATGATATGCTCATCATTTACTTGAGGTCTCCAAGGGATCAAGGGTACACCTTCAGAAACATGTAAGAAGGGCTCTAGAATAAAGCCTATCATACAGAGATAAGTATTTATACACATATATTTTTAAACTAAACTCAAAATATCTTAAAATAAACTTACCATTATTCTGGTTCTTTTGTTTTTTTCTTTATCTTAATAAAGAGAATGACCATCTTTTTCAAATGTTACTCAGAGGCAACTAAAATGAAAATTAGCAATTAGATTTGGCAGCTGGAAAGTTTATTGGTCATCTTGAAAAGAGGAACCCAAAGACTTAGTGGGTAAAAATCTAGACTGATTAGACTGAAGTGATTTTAAAATAAAGTGGGAGATAAAGAAGTGGAGATGGCAAAAACATTTAAAAATTTGAGTAATCTTTACTGTGAAATAGGACATAACAAGAGGCCAACTGATAGAGAATCTAGGTTGAAGATTTTTTCTTTAAGATTATAAATATTACAGTCATTATTAACTGATTGAAATGAGAAAGTAGTAAGAAAAAAAATAAATTGTACTGTAGAGAGGTGTCTTAATTACAGAGGGAATGCAAGGGATTCGCCTTAATTAGGATTTAGACTATGCCATTTTAAGAGGAAGGAAAGCTGTGGATATGAGTTTAGAAAAAATAATTTTATATTTCATATTCGAATGAAATCACATAGCATTTGTCTTTCTCCATCTGACTTAGCATACTACCCTTGAGGTCCATCCGCAATGTTGCAAATAGCAAGATTTCATCTTTTTTATGGCTGAGTAGTATTCCACTATATATATGTATATATACTGCATCTTCTTTATCATTTATCCTTGATGGGCATGTAGGTTGTTTTCATATATTGGCTATTGTAGATAATGTCTCAGTGAACATAGAGATGTATATATCTCTTCAAATTAGTGTTTTCATATTCTTTGAATAAATACCCAGAAGTGGGATAGCTGGATATGGTAATTCTATTCTTAATTTTTTTGAGAAATCTTCATACTGTCCTCCACAGTAGCTGCACCAAAGGAACAAAAAACAAAATAAATGAACAAACCAAGCCAAACAAATATATAGATACAGAGAAAGGAGTAGTAGATACCAGAGGGGAAGGTGTGTTGGTGTGGGAAGCTAAAATGGGTAAGGAGATCAACTGTGTGGTGACGGATGGAAACTAAACTTTTGGTGGTGAGCATGCTGTAGAGTATACAGAAGTAGAAATATAATGTATGCATGAAACTTATATAACTTTATTAAACAATGTTACCTCAATAAAAATCATCCTCAACTTCTTAATTAAAAAAGAAAAAATGAATTTTAGAGGGTTTTGTATAGGAAGATGATGATAAGGAAGAAAGGAAATGAACAAGGGCAATGGACTGTGAAAAAATGGTAGATGGATGGGTTCAAAGCTACAATAGAATGACATATTAATGTAATGGAGTTACTAAAGGAAGGGTAATGAGATTTTAGAGGTGATCCCACATTTGAAATGCTTAGGTCAAGAGGATGTGTGGCTAAAGAAAAGGGCAGATCATTGAAAATGAGTAACTCAGGAAACTTAGGGGTGAGGCTGATGATAGACTGTGTAAAAAGGATGGTAAGAGAAGTAAAGGAGTGAAAGACAATGATTTGGTACTAATAATCATCCCTTTATAAAAGAGAATGACCTGGTTGACAACTGCATCATAAAAGTAGATGATTTTTAAGAATGGGAAGGAAGACGTCATCTGGAATGAGTAGAGCAACTGCTCTACTTCTAGACTAAGTCTTAGATCTTAGTCATATTTGGGGTATAGGTGGAAAAGTAATTATTTTCTTGAGAATGCCGTAATAAACACTGTAGTAAAAGGAAAGCAAACTTTCAGACATGGGGGTAAAGATGTTGTAAGTTATTCTGATCATGAATTACAAGTTGGAATATTTGGGGGATCATAAAAGTATAGAGATGGAGTCAGATGATAAACTGTAAAGAGCCATAGGTGAAAAGAGTCTGGATGATAAAGTAGAAGTCAGGAAGATTATTCTTCTTGAGGAGATTGAGATAATCAGAAATGTATTTTGTGAGGCTCTTAGTTATTCTAGCGTTTCTTGAGTGCTGTGAATAGTTAATGATAATTGTAGCCTGTTTACCTTTGTCAGTTTATAGTAATGGTTTTGGCAGTGCCGAGGGTATTAATGGCATTTGCTTTGTCTGTTTTTGCTTCCCTCTTTCCCAAATGGCAAGACTCTATCTGTCCCTTCTCAGGCTGAAATGAGGAAAGGGGAGAGATGTAAAGCAATGCATTTCTTTCATTCATGCTCTTGTAAATTGGCTTCTTCGTATTCTCTGGGTGATAAAGATTTTTCTTGTTGTTGTTGTTGTTTCAAAGATTTATTGATGACATATGGTGAAATACTTTTATTGCCTTCTATCTTTATTTTAATTGAAATTTTTATTGAGATAATTGTAGATTCACAGGCAGTTGTAAGAAATAATACAGAGACTCCATATATTATTTACCCAGTTTCCCCCAATGGTAGCATCTTACAAAATAGAGTACAATATCACAACCAGGACATTGACATTTGTGCAATCCACCGACATTATCCAGCTTTTCCCAGTTTTACTTGTACTCATTTGTGTGTGGGTGCATGTGTGTACTAAGTTCTATTGTATTAAGCTGTATAAGATGCATACACATATCATATTAATATAAGAAAATTTGCATTAATTATATTAAGATCTATACAATGTTATCACCTGTGTAAATTTGCTTAGCTCCCACGACAGTCCAGATTCTGAACAGTTCCAACATCATGAGGATACTTTGTGTTGCCTGTTATAACAAATACTTCTCTCCCACATCACTCCCCATTCTTAACCCCTGGCAACCTCTAATCTGTTCTAAAATTTCTAAATTTAAAAAAATTTGTCATTTGAAGAATATTGTATAAATAGAATACATTCACTATGAAATTTTTGAGGCTGGCATTTTTTACTCAGTATGATTCCCTGCAGATTGATCCAAGTTTTTGCATGTATCAATAGTTTGAGCCTTTGTATTGTTAAGTAGTATTATCCCATGGTATAGATATACCAGATACCTAAGTCTTTTTTAGTTTCATTTTTAATTTTTATTTATTCATTTTTATTTATTTTTTATATGTTTAATTAGTTTTAGTATTCTATATGGTCCAGCAATCCCACTCCTGGATATACATCCAGAGAAAACCATAGTTCAAAAAGATAAATGCACCCAAATGTTCATTGCAGCACTATTTACAATAGCCAAGACATGGAAGCAACATAAATATCCATCGATGTAGGAATGGATAAAGAAGATGTGGTACATATATAAAATTGAACAAAAATGGCATAAAAAAGAACAAAATAATTCCATTTGCAGCAAAATGGATGGACCTAGAGATTTTCATACTGAGTGAAGTAAGTCAGACAGAGAAAGACAAATATCACGTGATATTGCTTATATTTGGAATCTAAAAAATGGGTACAAATGAACTTATCTACAAAACAGAAATAGAGTTACAGATGTAGAAAACAAACTTACACTTACCAGGGTGTAAGGGAGGAGGGATAAATTGGGAGAATGTGATTGACATATACACACTACTAAATATAAAATAGATAGCTAATAAGGACCTACTGTATAGGACAGAGAACTCTACTCAGTACTCTGTAATGACCTATATGGGAAAGAATCTTAAAATGAGTGGATATATGTATATGTATAACTGAAGCACTTTGCTGTACACCTGAAACTAACACAACATTGTAAATCAACTATACTCCAATAAATTTTTTTTAAAAATAGAAGATTGTTAATAGAATGCTTTCTTGGATTCTTTGGAAACATTGCTACCCTCCTACAGTTACCCTTCCATAATTCCCTTCACTTGAGTTAACGTACCTCATTGTATTGGTGGCTCACTCCATACTCTGCCTATCAGTACACATCTAGATTCTCCTCTAATAAGGCCTATTTGTCCCTCTCTCCAGTCCTTTTGTTCACAATTCAATGAAACCACACACTTTGTTGCTAGGAGCGCAACTTAATTGTAACATAGTAGCCAGTTGTTCCTCTTCCTCATTGCCAAATAGATTGTTCAATTCTCATCCTCTAGATGAGATGTTATTCCAGTCTTCCCAGACAGGAATAACATAAAAGTTTACCTCTTCTTTCACTTTCAGTAAACTCATTTTACTATCACTGGACTTTCCACTTGAAGTACCCTCAGTGGGTACTTCAGGTGGTGGAAGACTGGAACCCCATCCCACATAGATATACTTTCCTGTTGGGAACAGTGTAATCCACAGTACAATAACAACTTTCTGCAAAGAAGTTCCCTTCAAACACACTGATCTTCCAACAACCTGACATTATTATATCCTCAGTGTTGCTAGTGGATTCTATAGTCATATAACACATTACAAAACAAAACAGAACAAAAACAAGCAAAACATTTTTGAAGTCTGCCTATGATCTAGCACCCTTTTTACATATGTGATATCTGTTATATCTCCGTGTTTTGGCTAAACTTTAATTTTAGGTTCCCTAGTTCCTTCCTCTTTCATTCTTAAGGTAGCAATTGGTAATAGCAGAACCCCATTGGAATTCTAAATCTGTCATATAGAATGCAGCCCTGTGACAGGTTATCAAGCCCAGTTGGGGTACAATAAGAATAGTGTAGGGGGCTTCCTTGGTGGTGCAGTGGTTGAGAATCCGCCTGCCAATGCAGGGAACACGGGTTCGAGCCCTGGTCTGGGAGGATCCCGCGTGCCGCGGAGCAACTGGGCCCATGGGCCACACCTACCGTGCCTGCGCATCTGGAGCTTGTGCTCCACAGCAGGAGAGGCCGCGATGGTGGGAGGCCCGCGCACCGCGATGAAGAGTGGCCCCCACTTGCTGCAGCTAGAGAAAGCCCTCGCACAGAAGCGAAGACCCAACACAGCCAAAAATAAATAATTAATTAATTAAAAACTTAAAAAAAAAAAAAAAGAATAGTGTAAATAAAAGGTACCAATACTAATCCAAAAATGATGATGGGGTGGCATCAGAATTAAGAAAGTGAAATATGGAGGTTGTAGATCTCAGAATTTCTCATACATTTTCTACTGCTAAAATTTTGGTTCTCCCCTCATAATACTATATTCTCAAGAGTAGCTTCCTTTCTTGCTCCAGTGGTAAATGCTTCTCATCCCTTTTATCATTTTTAATATTTTAAAAATATCCAGCTTTGGAGAAACTTGAAAATTATTCTTTTTTTTTATTTTTAGGATTTTAATTTTTAAATCTTAATACTTGTTCTTAAATTTCCATATACTCTACCTATTTATTTTGAACATTTCATCTCATGGATATAGAACACTAGTATTTTATGTCATTTATTTTAAATTATATCCATTGCCATAGTAAGGGGAAGGCAAGAAGGGGAACCTGTGGCAGGAATCAGCCTTATCTCACTGTGCACCTATTTGTCTAAGCAGGGTGCTCAAAGTATTTGTGAGAATGTGGAGGCATTAGGCAATTATAAAGTTTAAAAAATTTACAATGCAGAGATGCAAGTTTCTACAGAAATTCATAAGCATAATGGACTGGTTCAGCTTCAAATTCATGGTCAAAATTCCTAAACCTGGCAGTCCAGTGGGTTTCCTGGCCAACTTATGGTTACTCTTCACAATGGTCACTTTTTTTTTTTTTCTTTCAAATCTATCCTCCACTATTTCTCCTTATCACCTCTTAAAATAAAAGAACCATCCTCTTTCTAGCTAAGAGTAATCATTTCTCCATCATTTAAGATATGGATTATGTAATCTTTTGCTTGTTTTTCCTCTACGTTTCAACATGGCCAGTTACACTGGTTTTAAAACATTCTTATTGAAACAAAACAACTTCATTCCAGTGATTATCTCCATCCAGTTACACACCTGTCTCTTTTAGCCACGCTACATAAAAAGACTTTATCAATATTATAACTTTATTTTCTTATTTTCACTCACTTTTTGGCCCACCATGACCTCTGGTGCATTAATTTTTTGAATAAGATGTTTCTAAAGTCAACAATCACCAAGACTTGTATTTAGGAATAAAATACTACTATGTCCATAGCAGTTGTTAAAATAACAAAGTACCTGTGCTCTGAGACATGTCCCCATCCAATCTTCTACCCCACTTACTCATCAGCAACAGCTTCAACTTATGTACCCTTTTGCCAAACTCTCCAAGAACTTGTAACTTAAAGATTCCTGTCATGAAAGGTGTCTTCAGGGCCCTTCTTTAGCTTTGCAACAAAGCACCTGGTCAGTCATTGTCGATGTTATATAATTGTTAATTATTTGAAGTGTCTTTTCTGTCAATGACTTTCATTTCATAAGTGCAAAATATGTTTTTCAATTCATAAGTTTTTTGATTTACAGAAACATTATTCTCATGGTTCCTTTCTTGAGAATATATTTTTTTCCTTGAGGACATGATACAGTATGTTCCTAATTTTCACTTTATATCATTTTTTCTTCTCTTTTTACTTTCAGGGTTTAACTTTTTTTAAAACCTTATAAGCCCTGCTGGCACCAGCAGGCTCATGCTCCTCACCATCACCACCTTCACCCCCACCCACCTGGACGGGCAAGTGTGCTCTGGGGCAGCCTCAGGAGCAGGCACTGGTGGGAGGAAGACTCACAGAGGTGGGGCTGAAACCACAGCTGAGCCCCAGGGCCATGCAACTAAGGAAGAAGTGCTGAAATCTCTCCTCGCAGCTGCAGGAACCACAGATTTATGCCCCCCCCCCACTGCCAACTTTGTAAACTCAACACCTGTGAACATCCGAATGGACGAGTACTCCCACAGCTGAGACGGGTGTAGCTTTAGCAGCTGTGGGCTTTGTGAGCATGTACATGAGGGGATTGGACCAGAACAGAATCTGAGCTGCCTCCATAGCTCCTACAGCAGGTCCAGGTGCATGATTACTGCAGTCCTGGGACCTGATTTCAGTGGATCTGTGCTGATGGCCTGTTGAAAACAATGCCTAAGAGACACCAAGGCCAATTGCTGTCATAGCCACAGTTAGGGTGGGACTGAGAGCAATTCCAACAGCAGTGTAAATTGTGAGCCAGCACAATGGATGAAAAGTGACCCAACAGAGTACACTCACAGATGAATAGCTCTAGAGGAGGAAAACTCAGTGGCTTCTCTCCCACTAGGAGTACTACAATACCATCTACCTCACACCTCACACAGCTCAGAAACAGATCTGAGACCTCTACTTCAACAACTAGGGGACAGACCCTGCCCATGATAGGACAATAACAACCACAGAGCAAAGGGGAGGTCCCGCTTAATATCCAATGCAGGCTCATATCACATTAGTCACACATCCTATCAAGGCGATAACAGACAGCATACACTGAGGAAAGAGGCGGCAGACATCCATACTAAAAACAGCCTTCACACCAAAAAATATTAAAAACACAAAGACTATACAGGGACATTCCCACATAAAAATAGCCCTCCAAAACAGTCTGAGGGTCAGGCACCTGGACGAAAAACCCCCAGAGCATGTGACTTTGAAAGCCAGTGAGGCCTGAGTGCAGGATCTCCACATGGCTGGGAGAAACAGAGACACCACTCTTGGAGGGTGCACACAAGTCCTCACGTGTGCTGACACAGCACAAAGAAATACCTCCATAGGAACCAGGGCTAGACCTAACTAGGGGTCTGGGAAGTGCTCCTGGGGAGGTGGGGGATGGCTGTAGCTCACTATGGGGGCAAGGGCACTGATGGTGGAGGCCCAAGAGAATATTAAATGGCATGGGCTCTCCTGGAGGACCCCAGTTTGGCACCAAAAGCCAGCCACTCCCAACAGCCTACAAGCTCTAGAGCTGGAATACCTCAGGCCAAACAATGAGTAAGACAGGAACACAGCCCCACCCATCACTGGATAGGCTGGTTAAAGTTGTACTGAGCTCACAGTTACCTCAACCCACACCGCTTGACACAGCCCTACCCATCAGAGGGACAAGACACAGATTCACCCACCAGAGGGCAGGCACCATTCCCTCCCACCAGTAAAAAAGCCCCTGGGCCAACTTCACCCACCAGGGGCCGGACACCAGAAGCAAGAGGAACTACAGTCCTGCAGCCTATGGAAAGGAGACCACAAACACAGAAAGGTAGACAAAATGAGACAACAGAGAAATACATTGCAAAAGAAGGAACAAGGTTAAAACCCCACAAGAACAACTAAATGAAGAGGAGATAGGCAATCTACCTGAAAACGAATTCAGAGTAATGACAGTAAAGATGATCCAAAATCATGGAAAAAGAATGGAGGCACAGATTGAGAGGATATAAGAAATGTTTAACAGAGAGTTAGAAGATTTAAAGAACAAACAGAGATGAACAATACAATAACTGAAATGAAAAATACACTAGAAGGAATCAATAGCAGAATAACTGAGGCAGAAAAACAAATAAGGGATCTGGAAGACAAATTGGTGGAAATCACTGCAGCAGAACAGAATAAAGAAAAAGAATGAAAAAATTAAGACAGTCTCAGAGACATTTGGACATTAAAGGCACTAATATTTGCAATATAGGGGTCCCAGAAGGAGAGGAGAAAAAGAAGGGATTGAGAAAATATGTGAAGAGATTACAGCTGTAAACTTCCCTAACATCAGAAAGGAAACACTCACTCAAGTCCAGGAAGCACAGAGAGTCTCATAGAGGATGAACCCTAGGAGGAATATGCCAAGACACATATTAATCAAACTGAAAAAATTATAAGAAAATAAATTATTATTGTGTTGGCCAAAAATTTCGTTCAGATTTTTCCATAACATCTTACAGAAAAACCCAAATGAACTTTTTGGCCAAACCAATAAAAGCAATAAGAGAAAAACAACAAAAAATATACAAGTGAATCTCTATAAGATTATCAGCTGATTCTTTAGCAGAAACTCTGCAGACCAGAAGGGAGTGGCACAATATATTTAAAGTGATGAAATGGAAAACCTACAACCAAGAATACTCTAACTGGCAAAGCTATCGTTCAGATACGACAGAGAAATCAAAAGCGTTACAAACAAATAAAAGCTAAGAGAATTCCACACTACCAAACCAGCTCTACAACAAAAGCTAAATGAACTTCTCTAGGTGGGAAAGAGACCAGTAACTTAAAACAACCTTGTACATATATAGATTGCCACATCAAAGCCTAATTGGAACAGCAAACCAAAAACTACAATAGATACACATACAAAAAAGAAAAAGCAACCCAAACACAATACCAAAGATAGTCACCAAACCACAAGAGAAGAGAACAGAAGAGGAAGGGAAGAAAAAAGACCTAAAAAAACAAATCCTAAACAATTAAGAAAATGTCAGTAGGAACATACATATCAGTAATTACTTTAAATATAAATGGATTAAATGCTCCAGCCAAAAGACATAAACTGGCTGAATGGATACAAAAAAAAAAAAAAAAAAAAAAAAAAGACCTGTATATATACTGTCTACAAGAGACCCACCCAGATCTAGGGACACATACCAACTTAATGTGAGGGGATGGAAAAAGTCATTCCATACAAATGGAAAATAAAAAAGGTGGAGTAGCAATACTCATATGAGAAAAAAATAGACTTTAAAATAAAGACACTTACAAGAGACAAGGAAGGACACAACATACTAATCAAGGGATCAATCCAAGAAGAGGATATAACGATTGTAAATATATATGCAACCAATACAGGAGTACCACAATATATAAGACAAATGCTAACTGCCAAAAAAGGGGAAATCGACAGTAACAGAATAATATTTGTGGAAGTTAACCCCCTCCCTTACACCAATTGACAGATCATCCAGACAGAAAATTAATAAGGAAACACAGGCCTTAAATGACACATTAGATGAGATGGACTTAACTGATATTCATACAACATTCCATCCAAAGGAAGTGGAATAAACTTTCTTCTGAAGTTCACATGGAACATTCTGCAGGAGAGATCACATATTTGGCCACAAATCAAGCCTCAGTAAATTTAAGGACATTGAAATTATATCAAGAATCTTTTCTGAGCACAACATTATGAGATTAGAAAAAAACTGCAAAAAACACAAACACATGAAGACTAAACAATGTTACTAGACAACCAATGGATCACTGAAGAAATCAAAGAGGACATCAAAATATACCTAAACAGAAATGACAACAGAAACACAAAGATCCAAAACCTATGAGATGCAGCAGAAGCAGTTCTAAGAGGGAAGTTTATAGCAATACAATCTTGCCTTAGGAAACAAGAAAAATCTCAATAAACAACCTAACCTTACACCTAAAGCAACTAGAGAAAGAAAAACAAACAAAACCCAAATTTAGTAGAAGGATAGAAATCATAAATATCAAAGCCAAAGTAAATGAAAGAGAGATGAAGTAAATATAGAAAGATCAATAAAGCTAAAAACTGTTTCTTTGAAAAGATAAATAAAATTGAAAAAACCTTTAGCCAGTCTCATTAAGAAAACTAGGGAGAGGCCTCAAATCAATACAATTAGAACAGAAAAAGAAGTTACAAAGGACACCACAGAAATACAAAGGATCATAAGAGACTACTACAAACAATTATATGCCAATAAAATGGACAACCTAGAAGAAATGGACAAATTCATAGAATGGTACAACCTTCCAAGACTGAATCAGGAAGAAATAGAAAATATGAATAGACCAATAACAATTACTGAAATTGAAACTGTGATTAAAAAACTTCCAACAAACAAAAGTCCAGGACCAGATGGCTTCACAGGTGAATCCTATCAAATATTTAGAGAAGAGCTAATACCTTCCTTCTCAAAATATTCCAGGGGGCTTCCCTGGTGGCACAATGGTTAAGAATCCTCCTGCCAATGCAGGGGACGTGGGTTCAAGCCCTGGTCTGGGAAGATCCCACATGCTGCAGAGCAACTAAGCCCATGGGCCACAGCTACTGAGCCTGTGCTCTAGAGCCCACAAGCCTACAACCCATGCTCTGCAACAAGAGAAGCCACCGCAATGAGAAGCCCCCACTCTCTGCAACTAGAGAAAGCCCGTGCACAGCAACAAAGACCCAATGCAGCCAAAAAATAAATTAAAAAAAAAAAATTCCAAAAAATTGCAGAGGAAGGAACACTCTGATGCTCATTCTACAAGGCAACCATCACCCTGATAGCAAAACCAGACAAAGATGCAACTAAAAAAGAAAATTACAGGCCAATATCACTGATGAACATAGTCTCAAAAATCCACAACAAAATACTAGCTAACCCAATCCAACAACACATTAAAAGGATCATACACCATGATCAAGTGGAATTTATCCCAGGGATGGAAGGATTCTTCAATATATGCAAATCAATCAATGTAATACAGCACATTAACAAATTGAAGAATAAAAACCATATGATCATCTCAATAGATGCAGAAAAACCTTTTGACAAAATTCAACACCCATATATGAAAAATACTCTCCAGAAAGTGGGTATAGAGGAAACATACCTCAACATAATAAGGGTCATATCTGACAAACCTGAAGCAAACATCATTCTCAAGGGTGAAAACTGAAAGCATTTCCTCTGAGGTCAGGATGTCCACTCTTGCCACTTTTATTCAACTTAGTTTTGGAAGTCTTATCCATGACAATCAGAGAAGAAAAAGAAATAAAAGGAATCCAAATTAGAAAGAAAGAAGTAAAACAGTCACTGTTTGCAGATAACATAATACTATACATAGAAAATCCTAAAGATGTTACCAGAAAACCGGAAGAGTTCATCAATGAATTTGGTAAAGTTGCAGGATACAAAATTAATACACAGAAAACTCTTGCATTCCTATACACTAAAGAAAAGATTGGAAAGAGAAATTAAGGAAAAAAATCCTATTTACCTTTACACCCAACAGAATGAAATACCTAGGTATAAACCTACCTAAGGAGGCAAAAGACCTGTACTCAGAAAACTATAAGATACTGATGAAAGAAATAAAAGACGACAGAAACAGATGGAGAGATATACCATGTTTTTGGATTGGAAGAATCAATATTATCAAAATGACTATACTGCCCAAAGCAATCTACAGATTCAATGCAATCCCTCTCAAATTACCAAAGCCATTTTTCACAGAATTAGAACAAAAAACTTTACAATTTTTGGGGAAACACAAAAGACCCTGAATATCCAGAGCAATACTGAAAAACAAAAACGGAGCTGGAGGAATCAGGCTCCCTGACTTCAAACTATACTACAAAGCTACAGTATTCAAAACATTTTGGTACTGGCAGAAAAACAGAAATATAGATCAGTGGAACAGGAAAGAAAACCCAGAAACAAACCCATGCACCTATGGTCACCTAATCTATGACAAAGGAGGAAAGAATATACAATGGAGAAAAGAAAGTCTCTTCAATAAGTGGTGCTGGGAATACTGGACAGCTACATGGAAATGGATAAAATTAGAACACTCCAGCACCATACACAAAATTAAACTCAAAATCGATTAACAACCTAAATGTAAGATCAGATACTATAAAATCTTAGAGTAAAACATAGGCAGAGCATTCTCTGACATAAACTGCAGCAAGATCTTTTTTGATCCACCTCCTAGAGAAAAAAATAAATAAATAAAAACAAAACTAAACAAAGGGAACCTAATTAAACTTAAATGCTTTTGCAGAACAAAGGAAACCCTAAACAAATGAAAAGACAACCCACAGAATGGGAGAAAATATTTGCAAATGAAGCAACTGATGAGGGATTAAACTCCAAAATATACAAACAGCTCATGCAGCTCAATAACAACAAAAATAAATACAACCCAATGAAAAAAGTGGGCAGAAGATCTAAATAGACATTTCTCCAAAGAAGACATACAGATGGCCAAAAATCACATGAAAAGATGCTCAACATCACTAATCATTAGAGAAATGTAAATCAAACTGCATTGAGGTATCACCTCACAACAGTCAGAGTGGCCAATACCAAAGAATCTACAAAAGATAAATGCTGGCATGGGTGTGGAAAAAAGGGAACCCTCCTACACTGTTGGTGGGGATGAAAATTGGTACAGTCACTCTGGAGAACAGTATGGAGCTTCCTTAAGAAACCAAAAATAGAACTACCATATGATCCAGCAATTACACTCCTGGGCATATACCTGGAGAAAACCATAATTCGAAAAGATATATGCACTCCAATGTTCATTGCAGTACTACTTACAATAGCCAGGACATGGAAGCAACCTAAATGTTCATTGACAGAGGAATGGTTAAAGAAGATGTACATATATACAATGGAATATTACTCAGCCATAAAAAAGAATGAAATAATGCCATTTGTGGTAACATGGATGGACCTAGAGACTATTATACTGAGTGAAGTAAATCAGACAAAGAAGGACAAATATCATATGATATCATTTATATGTGGAATCTAAAAAAATGGTACAAATGATCTTATTTACAAAACAGAAATAGAGTCACATGTAGAAAACAATCTTACGGTTACTGGGGGGAAAGGGAAGAGGGATAAATTGGGAGATTGGGGTTGACATATACACACTACTGTATATAAAATAGATAACTAATAAGGACCTACTGATAGCACAGGGAACTCTATTCAATACTCTGTAATGACCTATATGGGGAAAGAAGCCTAAAAAGAGTAGATATATGTATATGTATAACTGATTCACTTTACTGTACATCAGAAAGTAACACAACATTGTAAATCTATTATACTATTTTAGGAGCCTTGGATCACTCCTTGCTCACCTTCATGATAATCACTAGAGTCATATTTATTTCTTGTAACACTTGAACTTACTATGTTCCCTTATGCTACAGGGCCATTACACATGCTATTCTCACTCCTAGAATTAATCTCTTACACAACAACCCCATACTCCTCTCAAGAGACTTGCCTATCTAATTCCATTCATCTTTCAGGCCTCAGCTAAATTGTCTGTGAATTCCTAAAGCCCATTATATTAACATAATTTCTTAACACCATGTAATTTTCTTTATCACAATTATTAAAGTATAATTTAATAATAACTTAAGATCTTTCTTGAATGGAGATAGACATTTAAAAGCTAAATTCACTGTATAAAATAATAAGCAGTACATATATTGTATACTATGAAAAATGTTAAGGAACAACATCCTGCAGTTAATCCCATTAATCATTTTGCAAAAATAATACAAATATTCATTCCAAGTTGGATAATCAACATATGTATATACATATATACATAGTATATCCTTCATCCTTCATTCACATATCAGTTATGACAAAATTTTGCCAACAATTTACTTTTATAGCCAAAATTACCAATAAAGTAATAAGGAAAGGAGGGACAAAGGAAGGAGGAATGGAAGGAGGTTGAGGGATTTTATAATTTATGAGATTGAGATATATTAGATAAGGATTTAAATTTGAACATCTATATATTTTAATTTATTATTTTCCTGAAATAATACAAAAGCACATCAAAGAACTGAAATTTAGATATAAAATTATTTACAACCCAAATTTGAGATCAATTTATATCTGCAATTAATTTGCATTTTACATTTTAATTTAATATTATACTGTTTCTTTATGATAATATAATCAATTTAATAAAGTGGAAAACTATAATGTATATGATATGTACATTCTCTCACCATTTACACCATCTCTGAAAGTATTTTTGAAATGGAATATTTTATATTTAATGCTCTTATCATTAGAAGGGATTAGAGTATTTTAATGATGTTAGATTTAACTTACTTCATCCTACTCTTTTTCCTATCCATAAGTAGAGTTTATATAAATATATGTATGTTTGTGTGTGTGTATGTGTGTGTGTATCCTTCAACTTTGTATCACTTCAAATAAGATTTTGCCAAAAGATATCTTTTAGAGCCAAAAATACTGATCAAAAAGAAAGAAAAGAAGGAAACTGATATTATATAAGGACATTTCATTATTATTTAGGGCAAATATCTGTATGAACTAAACATTTGAATTGTGACCTCTACATTCTACTCAAACTCATGTCATTTGCCTATAAATATAAGCTTTTATTTGCAAGTGCATTAATCATAGAAAAATATTTAATGAATCAGAAGTTCATAAGAAGGCAATAGCATTAGAAATGTACAGCCATTCACAGTTACAATCAAGAAAAGAGAAAAACATAATTTAGAATATTTAATTCAAGTAAATCCTTGATAGTACATAGAAATTATTAACAACAATCAATTCAATAATTTGTGGTACGGGAAAAATTTGTGATCACAACGTTTTCTTTGATTAAAAAAATGGCTACTAAACTCTTTCATGCAATGAGTAGCTTATTAAGTAGAGTAGTTACTGCAAAAAAAAAAAAAAAAAAAATGACTTAAGGATTGAGAAGTCTTCCAGAAATATAAGAAAATAGATTAAATTGAGTATTATGGGGAAATGCAAGATAATCAATACACTTAATGTAAGAAGTCCAGAAGGAGAAAATATAGGAAAAGTAATTGAATAAATCATAGCTAGTTCTCATCTAAGTGAAAAATAGAGGCTCATCAATTACCAGGAAAAATTAATGAAATGAGAACAAGGGAAAAGAGCCATTATAAAAATATGTAATTCTCTCAAAAAAAATTTTTTTATCATGAAATATAACTTGATCCCATCACAGTCTGACAAATAGGGAGTTTAAGAAACGTATTTAATGTCATTCAGCAGTTCTTAGAATGTACCAGAAAAAAAAAAGTAAGGTCTCATGATTAAACTGCCTGACACAAAGAAAATTATAGAATAATGCTAATAAATCTCTCTTTTATAGAACATTTCATTACTAAGTGCAGACTGTCATTACAAAAATTATTTGTTGTCTTTTGATCATTATCATAGAAGAAAAGTCATTACTTCCACCACTATTACCCATTGAAAAGACAGGTCAAGTGAACTGTTGAAAGATTGACAGTGGCACTGAAAATAAAAGTAAGGGCTTTTAAAACAAAATTTCAATCACTGTGCTTTAAATGTAAAACTCTGAATCAGAAAAAGCCCTGGATTTTTGTTCTGAAGTGATTTATCAAGGAGACAGGGAATGCTGTTGATCAATAATTAAAGTATATACAAAATTTATTATTTTAAATACAGGATCTAAAACAATAAAATATTTTTTTAAGTCTGAATTTTGTAAAAGAAAATAGGTATGCTATATTCATAGTGATGTAAACTCTAAAATTTCCAGTTGAGGTAAATATTTTCCCATTCTGTATTCAAATAAAATAGCTAGCAATTCTAGCATGGGTTTGATAGAGTAGGATAATTAAATAGTTAAACATGCCACTAGGGAATTAAAGACAAAAAGGGAATTTTATGGGAGTTGGGAGACTGTTGTAAACTAATGGTCATTCAAGAAAATAATCCAGTAATCTTGCAACAATCTACTCTACCTTGAAGGCAGACCAGGTACATTCAAGTGCCAGGCACACTCAAGCCACAAGTCCTGATAGTTAAAACACAAAACAACAGATATGGGGTCTGAATCTTGTTACATGAAGTCAGGGAATTAATGGTCCTTGAAGAGGAGCATTTCTGTATGTAGCCAAGACAGGAATATACGTGAAAGGGGAGAAAAACTAAGGAAAATGGGACATTATACTGAAACCTGAGATGAAACACCATATTTTAGTATATGTCACCACGCTTTTGCTAATATATATGTGACTTAAATAGTGCAGTGACAGTCCCGGTTAGACCATATAGGGTCAAAGGAGGACAATGATAATGATAATGATAATGATAATGATAATGATAATGATAATGACTTCTACCCAAAAATGAGGAAGAAGATGGTCTTCTTCCCTCCCCACTTTTTCTTTGATTATAAAAATGTAGCCCCCGGGCTTCCCTGGTGGCGCAGTGGTTGAGAATCTCCCTGCCAATGCAGGGGACACGGGTTCGAGCCCTGGTCTGGGAAGATCCCACATGCCGTGGAGCAACTGGGCCCGTGAGCCACAATTGCTGAGCCTGCACGTCTGAAGCCTGTGCTCCACAACAAGAGAGGCCGCGACAATGAGAGGCCCGCGCACCGTGATGAAGAGTGGCCCCCACTTGCCGCAACTAGAGAAAGCCCTCGCACAGAAATGAAGACCAAACACAGCCATAAATAAATAAATAGATAAATAAATAAATAAGTAAACCCCCTCCCCAATAAAAGTTTAAAATCATAGCCATTGAGATGTTTAAAAAAAAAAAAAAATGTAGCCCCCTTTGTTCTTGGGGCTGTGCTCCCTTGCCTGCCAGGTTGTATCTCTCACAAGCATCCTATGATAATAAACTCACTCTTTGCCTATCAATCACTTTGCCTTAAGCGGAATTCTTTCTGTGTTGAAAGGAAAGAACCTGAGCTTCAGTAAGTCCTGACACCAGGTAAGTGGTTTTATTTAAAAGATAGTGGGTTTGAGTCCCCTCCTAAGTCAGGGATTGTGGATTCAAGTCCTGATCTGAGGTGTGACTGGGTTGAGTACCCTCCGAGGAGGGGTGCAATTTCAGATTCAGTTTCTTCATTATTACTGTCAGCTCTCTCTTCACAGATTTAGTTCATTTGATCATCAAGTACCATAAATCTAATAAAAGTAATGCTAAACACTGCCTCATTTCTAACACATATTATAAATATTCCATTAAATTGCTTGTAAGGATGAAAATAATACAAATTTTTAGTTAAAAACATAAGAAAGGAGTCAGACTTTATATGCTCAGATGTAACTATAAATACAAATTATAAGAATTTCTTAAGCACTATTGTTTTATGGGGACTACATATGGCAGTTGTATAAAGGGCCACCATACCAATAAGACATTTAAAAAACATAATCTTTAAAATCATATATCTTACTCTATCCTATTGTTTTAAAAAGTTACTAAATATCAAATAAAATTACATTGTTTAGAAATATTTAGTTATTTAAATTTAAAGATTTTTCTCTTACAGTGCACTAAAGCATGACTCTTAGAATTTGGTAAACTGCCAGGTACACAGATTAGTTCCCAGGGAGGGAAATACGCACATTAAGGTGATTAGAAGAACACACCATGTTTAAAGCCTACTTATATTGTAAAATGGATATATATCTACATATTTGCATCTATATCTATTTCAGAATGTTAAACTTAAAAGCTGACAAGCAACCTGACAAGAGAAAAATATTAACAGGGGCATTTCTATAGAAAAGACAAGGCATGAGCTAGTGTTCTTCCATTAAAGACTGACTAGCCAAAACTACTGGGGAAATGGCTACACAGCTTTGAGAGAGAAATATCACAATTCTGTAATTTTACTACCTTTAAAGTTCGTATGTATGTAGTTAAGCCAAATAATACTGAGACATTCAAAGAATTGAAAGGTATGGTAATTATGTATCCTTTCTGAAAAAAATAAGTACTAAAAAATGGATAAATCCAAACAAAAATGTAAGAAGTAAGAGATGGTTATATGAAAGCTTTGATAATGAATATTGAATCCATAGGTAGGCAAAGTAAGTCTCAATCTATTTTGAAAATATCATTTCAAAGGAAATACTAATATTGAAAATAATACTTAAAAATGATTCTTCAATGTAATTTAGTTGATTTTGTAAATGTATGTTAAATGTATATTAATGTGTATTAATATGATTATATAATTAATAAAACAGATACATTAA
This sequence comes from Balaenoptera acutorostrata, assembly GCF_949987535.1. Classification (NCBI taxonomy): domain Eukaryota; kingdom Metazoa; phylum Chordata; class Mammalia; order Artiodactyla; family Balaenopteridae; genus Balaenoptera; species Balaenoptera acutorostrata. The sequence continues at coordinate 23,552,023 of NC_080075.1, read as the reverse complement.
GAGAAAATGTATAAAAAAGTTGAGAAAGCAAAAATAACTTATTTTCTAATCTTCACATAGAAAAGAATTAATATGTATTTTATCAATGGTAAGTTTTTAGAATTTTTTTAGCTGTAATTTTATTTTCTTTTTATTTATTCATTTTATTATTTTTATTGGAGTATAATTGCTTCACAAGGTGTGGTACCTTCTGCTTCATTTGAAAATATTTTCTCTCATTCTGTGTGCTGCCTTTTCATCTTGTTTATGGTTTCCTTTGCTTTGTAAAAGCTTTTAAGTTTCATTAAGTCCCATTTGTTTATTTTTCATTACGTTAGGAGGTGGGTCATAAAAGAACTTGCTGTGATTTATGTCAAAGAGTGTTTTTCCTATGTTTTCATCTAAGAGTTTTATAGTGTCCAGTCTTATATTTAGGTCTTTAATCTATTATGAGTTTATTTTTGTGTATGGTGTTAGGTAGTGTTCTAATTTCATTCTTTGACATGTAGTTGCCCAGCTTTCCCAGCACCACTCATTGAACAGGCTGTCTTTCCTCCATTGTATCTTCTTGCCTCCTTTGTCATAGATTAGGTGACCAGAGGTGTGTGGGTTTACCTCTGGGCTTTCTATCCTGTACCAGTGATCTATATTTCTGTTTTGTGCCAGTACCATACTATCTTGATTACTGTAGCTTTGTAGTATAGTCTGAATTCGGGTAGCCTAATGCCTCCAGTTCCAGTTTTCTTTCTCAAGTTTCCACAGAAATTATAAAAGTTTTTGTCCAAGTTCTGTGAAAAATGCCATTGGTAATTTGATAGGGATTGCATTGAACCTGTAGATTAACTTGGGTGATATACTCATTTTGACAATATTGATTCTTCCAATCCAGGAGCATGGTATATCTCTCCATCTGTTTGTGTCAGCTTTGATTTCTTTCATCAGTGTTTTAGAGTTTTCTGAGTACAGATCTTTTGCCTCCTTAGGTAGGTTTATTCCTAGGTATTTTATTACTTTTGTTGCGAAGATAAATGGGATTGTTTCCTTAATTTCTCTTTCTGATCTTTTGTTGTTAGCATATAGAAATGCAAGAGATTTCTGTGCATTAATTTTGTATCCTGCAACCTTACCAAATTCATTGATTAGTTCTAGTGGTTTTCTGGTAGCATCTTTAGGATTTTCTATGTATAGTATCATGTCATCTGCAAACAGTGACAGTTTTACTTCTTCTTTTCCCGTTTGGATTCTTTTTATTTCCTTTTCTTCTCTGATGGCCGTGGCTAGGACTTCCAATACCATGTTGAATAATAGTGGTGAGAGTGGACATTGTTTTCTTGTTCCTGATCTTAGAGGAAATGCTTTCAGTTTTTCACCATTGAGAATGAGGTTTTGCTGTGTGTTTGACATATATGACCTTTATTATGTTGAGGTAGATTCCCTCTATGCCCACTTTCTAAAGAGATTTTATCATACATGGGTGTTGAATTTTGTCAAAAGCTTTTCTGCATCTATTGAGATGATCATATGGTTTTTATTCTTTAATTTGTTAATATGGTATCACATTGATTGATTTGCATATATTGAAGAATCCTTGCATCCCTGGGGTAAATCCCACTTGGTCATCCTGTAAGATCTTTTAAATGTGTTGTTGTATTCTGTTTGCTAGTATTTTGTTGAGAATTTTTGCATCTATGTTCAACAATGATATTGGTCTCTAATTTTGGTATCAGGGTGATGATGAACTCATAGAACAAGTTTGGGAGTCTTTCTCACTCTGATATATTTTGGAAGTGTTTGAGGAGGATAGGTGTTACCCCTTCTCTAAATGTTTGGTGGAATTCACCTGTGAAGCCATCCGGTCCTGGACTTTTGTTTGTTGGAAGATTTTAAATTAGAGTTTCAATATCATTACTCGTGATTGGTTTGTTCATATTTTCTATTTCTTCCTGGTTCAGCCTTGGAAAGTTGTACCTTTCCAAGAATTTGTCCATTACTTCCAGTCTGTCCCTTTTATTGGCATATGGTTGCTTGTAGTAGTCTCTTATCATCCTTTGTACTTCTGTGGTGTCAGTTAAGTCCTCCTTTTTCGTTTCTAATTATATTGATTTGAGTCCTTTCCCTTTTTTCTTGATGAGTCTGGTTAAAGGTTTATCAATTTTGTTTATCTTTTCAAAGAACCAACTTTTACTTTTATTGATCTTTGCTATTTTTTTCTTCATTTCTTTTCATTTATTTCTGCTGTGATTTTTATGATTTCTTTCCTTCTACTAACTTTGGGTTCCCTTTGTTCTTCTTTTTCTACTTGCTTTAGGTGTAAAGTTAGATTTTTTTATTTGATATTTTTCTTGTTTCGTGACGTGAGCTTCAATTGCTATAAACTTCCCTCTTAGAACTGTTTTTGCTTCATCCCATAGGTTTTGGTCATTGTGTTTTCATTGTCATTTGTTTCTAGTTATTCCTGATTGCCTCTTTGATTTCTTCAGTGATCTCTTGGTTGTCAGGTAGCGTATTGTTTAGCCTCCATGTAGTTGTATTTTTTACAATTTTTTTCCTGTAATTGATATCTAGTCTCATAGTTTTGTGCTCAGGAAAAATGCTTGATATGATTTCAATTGTTTTAAATTTACTGAGGCTTGATTTGTGACCCAAGATATGACCTATCCTGGAGAATGTTCTGTGTGCACTGGAGAAGAAAGTGTATTCTGTTGTTTTTGAATGGAATGTCCTATAAATATGAATTAAATCCATGTGGTCTAATGTGTCATTTAAAGCTTGTGTTTGCTTATTTATTTTCTGTTGGGATGATCTGTCCATTGGTGTAAGTAGGGTGTTAAAGTACCCCACTATTGTGTTACTGTTGATTTCTCCTTTTATGGCTGTTAGCATTTGCCTTATGCATTGAGGTGCTCCTATGTTGGGTGCATAGATATTTACAATGGTTATATCTTCTTCTTGGATTGATCCCATGATCATTATATAGTGTCCTTCCTTATCTGTTGTAATAGTCTTTACTTTAAAGTCTATTTTTTTCTGAAATGAGTATTGCTACTCCAGCTTTCTTTTGATTTCCATTTGTATGGAATATCTTTTTCCATTCCCTCACTTTCAGTCTGTATGTGTCCCTAGGTCTGAAGTGGGTCTCTTGTAGACAACATATATATGGGTCTTGCTTTTGTATCCATTCAACCAGTCTGTGTCTTTCAGTTGGAGCATTTAATCCATTTACATTCCAGGTGATTATTAATATATATGTTCCTATTACCATTTTCTTAATTGATTTGGGTTTGTTTTTGTGGGTCTTTTCTTTCTCTTGTGTTTCCTTCCTAGAGAAGTTCCTGTAGCATTTGTTGTAAAGCTGGTTTGGTGGTGCTGAATTCTGTTAGCTTTTCCTTGTGTGTAAAACTTTTGGTTTCTCCATCAAATCTGAATAAGATCCTTGCTGGGTAGAGTAATCTTGGTTATGGGTTTTTCCCTTTCATCATTTTAAATATATTGTACCACTCCCTTCTGGCCTGCAGAGTTTCTGCTGAAATATCACCTGATAACCTTATGGGGATTCCCTTGTATATTATTTGTTGCTTTTCCCTTGCTGTTTTTAATAATTTTTTCTTTGTATTGAATTTTTGATAGTTTGATTAGTATGTGTCTCAGCATATTAATGTTAATGTTAATGTCAGCATGTTTTTCCTTGGGTTTATCCTCTATGGGACTCTCTGCACTTTCTGAATTTGATTGACTATTCCCTTTCCCATGCTAGGGAAGTTTTTGACTATAATCTCTTCAAATATTTTCTCAGACCCTTTCTCTTTCTCTTCTTCTGGGACCCCTATAATTAGAATGTTGGTATATTTAATTATGTCACAGAGGCCTCTGAGACTGTCCTCATTTCTTTTCATTCTTTTTTCTTTATTCTGCTCTGTGACAGTTTTTTCCAGCATTCTGTCTTCCAGCTCACTTATCTGTTCTTCTGCCTCAGTTATTCTGTTACTGATTGATTCTAGAGTATTTTTAATTTCAGTTATTGTGTTGTTCATCACTGTTTGTTTGCTCTTTAGTTTTCTAGGTCCTTGTTAAACACTTTTTGTATTTTCTCCATTCTATTTCTGAAATTTTGAATCATCTTTATTATCATACCCAAATTCTTTTTCAGGTAGTTTGCTTATTTCCTCTTCATTTATTTGACCTTGTAGGCTTTTACCTTGCTCCTTCATCTGTTTTTTTGTCATCTCATTTTTTTTTTTGATGGGTGGGGCTGTATTCCAGTTTTACTCGTTATTTGGCCTGAGGCATCTAGCACTGGAGTTTGCAGGCAGTTCCGTAAAACTAGGTTTCGGTGCTGAGATGAGGACCTCCAGGAGACCTCACTCTGATTAATATTCCCTGTAGTCTGAGTTTCTCTGTTAGTCCAGTGGTTTGGACTCAGTGCTCCCACCACAGGAGCTCAGGCCTGACCCCTGGCCTGGGAACCAAGATCCTGCATGCTGTGTTGCTTGGCAAAAGAAAAGAGAGGGGAAAAAAGGAGCAGTACAATAAGAAAGAATAAAAAATAAAATAAAATTAGAAAAATAAAAAATATATTAGGAGAAATAAAAATATAAGAGAAACAACTACAACAAGGTAAAACAGAACCACAACAGAAAAAAAAGAAAAGAACAAGCCAAAAGGAGCAGAACAATAACAAAGTATAAGGAATAAAATAAAATTAGAAAAATAAAAAAATATTAGACAAAAAAGTCTATTAGAAAAAATAAAAATATAAATGAATCAACAACAAGGTAAAACAGAACCACAACCTAAAAAAAAAAAAAAAAAGGCTGGAAACTGCCTTGGTTGTGGGTGGCAGAGATTAGGTAGGGATGGAGTAGGGTGGGGGCGGGGCCTAGGCTTAGGATCTGTGCAGTGGGGAAAGACAGCACAGCCTGATGGTGGCCTCTGACTGCCTTGGAGTGTGTGCAGAGTTCAAGAGTTTGGAGATAATGTCCTGGGTGTGGATGGGTGGGCAAAGCTTATGCCCAGCATGGTTGGAGGGGGTTCCTGATTGTGGCGTGTTTAGGTAAAGCCCTGGTTGGGGGGTGGTGGGACAGGTCTTAGTCTCAGCACAGCCAGAGGGAGCCTCTGAGGGTGGAGGATTAGGCCCAGGAACTCAACAGGTTTCCCAGTGACCAGTGGGCAGGGGAAGCGCTGGCTGTGATCCCTCCCATTCCTCTGCTCTCCTGAGGGTCTCCCCTGTCTCTGTTGATCCATTAACCATGCGTGGGCCCCACTGGGTGTGGGAACCCCTCCCCTCTCACAGCCATCCCTCAGGAGCACTGACCCTGTCCATCGGGTCTTTACTTTTCCTCCCCCCTCCCTCCCTCCCACTCCCTCTGGACCCATGAGGCTGGAGAGTGCCTTGGTGGTCTGAGGATCAGGCCCAGGACCTCAGTAGGCTCCACAGGGCCCAAGTGGGCAGGGGAAACACTGGCCATGGTCCATCCTCCACCCTCCCAATGGCCTCCCTTGTTCCCCCTCTGGGTGTGGGTACCCCTCCCCTCCCCCAGCCGTCCCTCAGGAACACCAGTCCCATCCCACCTCCACTTCTCCTCCCCCCTCACTCCCTCCCGCATCCTACCTGGTCACTCAGGGGTTCCTCCTGTCCCCTTATGTGGCTGTGGTCCCCCTCCAGTGCCTGGTAGGGGCCATAGTTGTGTGGAGACGTGAACTATGTGTCCTCCTAGTTCACCATCTTACAATGAAGAAAGAAGAAAACAAAGATTAATTCAAATAAAAATGTTACAGGGAAAAATAGTTTGTATGGAAATATCATGATGTAAAGTTCTCAGTCTTTGACTGATAATCTCAGAAGGAATAAATAAGGATAATTGAATTAGAATAAAAATATATAAAAATCAACACAAAGGAAAAAATAACTTTTTGTTAATTAAGAAATGAATGTTACAGAAGGCAAAATGAAAACATAGATGAAAGTCCTAAATTCAGAACCAGAATAGAGCACTAATAGCAAAACAAATAAAACTAAGATCTATAAAGAAACATGCCCTTGAATAGAAGGAATACCTTTGCATATACATTAAAATTGTTCAACACAATGATGTCAAAATTTGTAAAAAGATACCTCTGCCTAGATAATTTGGATAAGATAATTGAAAAAGAATTGAGCCTCCATAATAATGAATCTGGGGACATTTCCAAAATGATGAAGGGAAAATAAATCACTCCAAACTTACAATTATGTATCTGGCCAAATTAGCTATCATGGAAGTGGTAAGTAAACAGACTCCTAGAAGTAAAAGGATGCAAAAAATTTACACTCAGACATCTTCACAGGTAGAATTTTTGGAGAATGTACTTCAGTCAAGTCCACTTGTTGGTCCATAAACTGGTTCCCATACACAGAAGGTACAGCAAGACCATAGAAAGAGAAAGACCACTCCAGCTTTGTAGGTGGCAGGTTTAATAAGCATGGGAACTTATGAAGATTGTTTTGAGCAGCCATGAGAGGCTTCACATTAATGTACTGTCCAGATGGTCTGAACAACAAACACATTATTATCTCAAGGCTGTGTCCTTGATGCAGATTCTCCAGGGCAGAAAGCAAGTGAAACACATTCTGAGGAAAGGGGAGGAGTTGAGGAGTCTCCGATTGCCTGGGTCCAGGTCAAGGGTCAACCAGTAGTTGTGTCCTCTCAATGACCTCCTCCAAGACTGCTCCACTTCAGGTATAAGTAGTGAGAAATGAGAAAGGAAAACAGAGTTAACTATTTTTTGGTTATTTAAAACATTATTTTAAAAATTGTGTGAAGTACGATTGCAGTTTTGAGAATATTTTTAAAGATGCACTGCTAGGAAGTCTCTAAACCAAGGTTTAAATTTATTTAGTCATGTATCTATGGGTAATTTTTTTTCTGTTTTTTAAATTTAATATCTTATTTTATTCACTAAGAACTTTTAAAAATTTAATTAAAAAGTTAACATCATTTCCAATGTATTAAATGGTTATTATGGTTAGAGATTAAAATGGTTATTTTAACAGAAAAAAGTCAGTGTAAAACATTAAAAATGATGTAATGGCCTCAGTAAAGCAGGGTAATTATATTACTTATGGTTTTCACAAATAAAAGAAAGTTACTTTTTATTTATAATTATATTTAAGTCATTTAAATCCATAAGGAATTCTCAATATAGAATATATTGAATATGTCTAAAGTCCATAGGGCAAAATTATGTGCATACTTTGATTCTAAGACAAAGCATACACAAACATATATACATAAATAACTAATACTCAGGAATTATGTACATGAAAACGTTTAATTTTTAAAATGTTTTACCTTACAGTGAGATTTGATTGCATTTTGATTTGCATTTCTAAATTATGAAATATTTGACACATACAAGTTATTCATTAGTATGAATGTAAAATATATATCCAAATATATATCTTAGTCTACCACCCAAACTAAGAAATAAAACATGACTTTTCCAATATATTTACCTTTGCTTTTTTTATATTACTAAAAATTAAAACCGATATAACTACTTTTTTAGTAATAAGTATTTCTTTCTGGTGTTTCTTTTTCCACATTTTTATTTTGAATCATTTTTGAAACACATTTAAGTGTTTCTCTTGCAAATACCCTAGAGCTTCCTCTGCCAAACTATTTGAGTATCTACATCTTCTAATATGAAAACTGACTTAATTTAGGTTTGCCTATAAGTATTATTGAATTATTTGCTTATGACTATTCTTTGTTTTCCACAAACAACTTTGTTCATTTATTTTCATTTAGATGAGTGACTTTGTTTTTGTTTCAGATGTACTTTTCAAGTGCTAAAACTCCTCAGTCTTTTTTTTTTTTTTTTTTTTCTTTTTTTAATTTCTTGGCCGCACCATGCAGCTTGTGGAATCTTAGTTCCCTGATGACCAGGGATAGAACCAGCGGCCCCTGCAGTGGAAGCACGGAGTCTTTACCACTGGACTGCCAGGGAAGCCCTAAAACTCCTCAGTTTTTACATCACTGAAGACAATTTCATTTATTTCACACTTGTACATTTTGGCCATTTGTAGAATTTAAAATTCAAAATGACTTTTCTATAAAACATGAACCTCAAGAAGTTGTCTTCTTCAATTCTGTTTTGCCAATGTTATCTAAAAAATATCTGCTTTTTTTTTTTTTTTTTTTTTTTTGCTGACAGTCATTTCTCTGTATTTATAAACTTTCTAATTATATTTTTCATTATATATTTTCCACTATATATCAAGAAAATTGTCCTTTTCCCCTGCTTTCATCTACAAGTATGTATATTCTGCTCCATCTCTGGAAATTTTTTTTTTTTCGCTTTTAATGGATTATCCACCCATCTTTTGACTTTGTTTACTTCTCTAAAACTACTTTCAAATAAATCTTGGAACTTTGGATAATTTAATACTGAAAAGGTCTTACTTTGAACCAAGAGAATGTAATAGCCATGAACCTGTTTTAACCTAAAAATTAGGTTTCCATATATAAGGATGCAAAAAATGGTACTGGAAAAACTAGGCATCCACATGTGTAAAAAGTGAATCTAGAAGAGAAACTTTACACCCATCACAAAAATTAACTCAAAATGGATCATATATCTAAATGTAAAACGCAAAGCTATAAAAACCCTAGATGGCAACATAGGAGAAAATCTAGATGCCCTTGAGTATGTTGATGACTTTTAGATACAGTACAAAAGGTATGAACAATGAAATAAATAATTCATAAACTGAACCTCATTAAAATTAAAAAAATTTTTTTTTTTGCAAAAGACACTGTCAAGAGAATGAGAAGACAAGGCAAAAAGACATATCTGATAAAGGACTATTATCCAAAATGTACAAAGAATTCTTAAAGCTCAACAATAAGAAAACACACAACCTAATTACAAAATGAGCAAAACACCTGAGCAGACACCTCACCAAAGAAGAAAACAGATGGTAAGTAAACATATGAAAAGATGTTCAGTATCATGTCAATAGGAAACTGCAAATTAAAAAAATGAGATACCACTACAAAACTATTTAGAATGGCCAAATCAAAAACACAGATGGCACCAAAAAAGCTGCCAAGGAAGTGGAGCAATAGGAACTCTCATTCATTGCTGGTGGGAATTCAAAATGGTTAAACCAACTTGGAAGATAATTTGACAGTTTCTTACAAAACTCTTACCATAAAATCCTTCAAATCCACTCACTGGAATTTCCCCAAAAGAGCTGAAAACTTAAGCCTGCACAGGATGTTTATAGCAGCTTTATTTGTTATTACCAAAACATGGAAAAAACAAAAATGTCCTTCAGTAGGGGAATGGATAAAAAAGTTGAGTACACCCAGATAATAGAATATTATTCATTGCTAAAGATAAATGAGCTATCAAACTGTGAAAAGACATGACAGATCTGCAAAGGCTACATAGTATATGATTCCAATTATATAATATACTGGAAAAGGCATAACTATTGAGACAATAAAATGATCAGCAGTTGCTAGGTGTTATGAGAAAGGGAAGACAGAATAGATAAAGCACATAGGATTTTTAGGGCAGTGAAACAATTTTGTGTGATACTATAATAGTGGATAAATATCATTGTACATTTGTTCAGACATAGAATATACAACACCAAGAGTGAATCCGAAGGTAACTATGGACTCTGGGTGATTATGATTTTTCCATGTGGGTTCACTGATTGTAACAAATGTGGGGGAGAAAATATTCTGTACTGTCTGCTCAATTTTGCTATGAACCTAAAACTGCTCTAAAAAATAAAGCATATATTGTTATATGCTGCTGGGCCCTATAGAACTCCCAAGATCTCACAACATGGGGCTTCCTCTGGGAAGAATGGTTGTGGCAGCAGGGCCTTGGTCCTTTCATATACATATATAAAAGATTGATGTAAATGAATCATTCATTTACATTCATGTAAATGAATGTTTGGATATTGAGAGACTCAAAATGAAGTTAAAGGATTCAAAAACAACAGAAACAAAACAAATCCTTTAAACTATTCAAATTAATTAGACAAAAAATATACAGAGAATAGTCTGGGTTTACAACCCTTTTCCAACAGTCTGTACTCCTTACTGAATATATATTTTTAAATATACAAGTGATGCTGGGAAAACTGGACAGCTACATGTAAAATAATGAAATTGGACATTCTCTAACACCATATACAAAAATAAAATGGATTAAAGGTCTTAATATAAGACCACATACTACAAAACTCCTAGCGGAAAACACAGGCAGAACACTCTTTGACATAAATGGCAGCAATAGTTTTGTGGGTCTGTCTCCTAAAGTAAAGTAAATAAAAGCTAAAATAAACAAATAGGACCTAATGAAACTTAAAGGCTTTTGCATAACAGAGGAAACCTTTGAAAAAATGAAAAGACAACTTACTGAACGGGAGAAAATATTTGCAAATGATATGACCAATATGGGACTAAAATCCAATATATGTAAACAGCTCATACAACTCAAAATCTAAAAAACAAACAACCCAATTAAAAAATGGACAGAAGAACTGAATACACATTTTTCCAAAGAGGAAATGAAAGTGGACAATAAGCACATGAAAAGATGCTCAATATCACTAATCATCAGTGAAATGCAAATAAAAATCAAAATGAGATATCACCTCACACCTGTCAGGATGGCTATCATCAAAAAGAACACAAATAACCAATGTTGGCAAAGAAATGGAGAAAAGGGAACCCTCACACACTGTTGGTGGGAATGCAAATTGTTGCAGCCACTGTGGAAAACAATATGGAGGTTTCCCAGAAAACTAAAAATAGAAATACCATATGACCCATCAATTTCACTCTTGGGTACATATCTGAAAAAAGCACAAGTACTAATTTGAAAAGGTATGCACCCAGTGTTCATAGCAACATTATTTACAATGGCCAAGCTATGGAAGCAAACTAAGTGTCTATCAACAGAGGAATGGATAAAGAAGGTGTGTTATATATATATATACTCTTCAGGCATAAAAAAAAAAAAAAAAAAAAAATTGCCATTTGCAGCAACATGGACGGACTTGGAGTGCATTATGCTAAGTGAAATAAGTCAGGCAGAGAAAGACTGAGAACAAACTAGTGGTTACCAGTGGGGGGGGGGAGGGACATATGGGCGGGGGAGTGGGAGGCACAAGCTACTGAGTGTAAGATGGATTCAAAGATGTATTGTACAACACTTGGAATATAGCTAATATTTTGTAATAACTGTAAATGAAAAGTAACCCTTAAAAATTATGTAAAAAATTTAAAAATACACATATAACAACGACAAAAATTAACTATGTACTAAGTCACAAAGAACTCTCCACAAATTTCACAATACATAAATTGTATTATCGTCATAAATCTAAGTAAGTAGGATAAAATTTAAACAACAAAAATGACAAATTGAAATTTATGAACATTCTTTTTGAAGGTAAATATAGCATGTCCATTATTATTAAAGCCTCTAATGTGCTTTTATTCTTATACCATTCACCTCTCCTTCTTCATTTCAGAGTTATACTGAGATTTTTAAAATCATCCCCCAGCTTTTCTTTATAATTTCTTGAACACATGCATGCATCAAAAAACTATATAATTTACTTTAAGTTGTCATTAGTATCTATAAATGTTATCTTTTTGTTCAATTTTTCTGAAACTTTCTATTACATTTTGATTTTATTAATTATTATTTTTTTTATAAACCTATGAATTTTTCATATGCAACTTAAAAATACTCCATTTATCTCTTTTCCAAACAGTTGATATTTGAGTTACTTACAATGTTTGATTATTATAAACAATAACGTTATGAACATACTGTATATGTATCTTGGTGCACACAGAATGCATTCAAAAGAAAGTCAACAGAACTTAGGAAAGAAATTGCTAGAGTTTAGCTTGTCCAAAACTTTAATTTTACAAGAATATGATATTTTCTGAAGTTAGTTATTTCAATTTATACTTTGAGCAATAAGAGATTTTTGCTTTTATATCATTCAATTATTTAAATTTTCAAATGTTTGCCATCTTAATGGGTGTAAAATAACATTTTTGTGGTTAATTTACATTTACCTGATTACCAATATTGTCAGGTAAATTTTCACTGACATTGATCATCATTTCACATGTTGGTAGCTTATATTTTCTTAAAAACCTGTTTCTGCATTTTGCCTATATTTCTCTTAGCCTGTATTATTTTTTATTTGTAGATTATATACATGTATGCATGTAAGTATCTGCATATTTTAAATAATACTTTCATGATTATCTGTATAGCAGATATTAACTCTCAGTGGGATGAATGAATGAATGAAGTAGAAGTATTTGAATGAACTTGAAGTATTTATTATATTGTAGTAAAATACATGTTTATCTTTTCATCATGGTTATCATATTTTGAGTCTTATTTAATAAATTATTTCCTGCATATAGTAGGAAATAATTTCTACATATTCTTATAATATGTAATAATTTCCTACATATTCTCATAAACAATTAGCTTGACATTTAAATATTTTATCTGCTTGGATTTGTAATTGTGTATGGTGTGTGGCATGAATTATTTTTTACATTCATTATATATGAATGTATATGATATATATGAAAATCTTACCATAATTATATCAAACAGTAAGTTCTCTTCTCCTTCATTTCTCATACTACTTGTCATCTTTAAAGTTTCACATTTGTATGAGTTTTCTCTAGTTTTTCTGCTGAGTACCACTGACCAATTTATTTATGGTTGGAATTCACACTCAACTTATTTTCGTTGAGTGTCTTGACTTTTGTTGGCTCCATCTTCTTCCATATAAATTTTAGAGTAAGTTTATTAAATTCCATTCAAACCTCTGCCAGAATTTAATGATAGAACATTAAATCTATGAATCATTTTGATGAGATTTTACATAGCTAAAATACTGACTTTCTATATCATGAAGAATTTATATTTCTCTAGTTATGTATCTTTATGAATTTCCACATAGTCATATATTTTTTCTCTAATAGAATGCAAGTCTTTTTTTTGGTGAATTTCTTTTTTCCTTATTTTTTGTGTGATTGAAATTTTATCTTTTTACTGCATTTCTAACACTTTTTTCCTAGGCATAGAAATACGAGTGATATTTAGTCTTTGGACACTGATCTTTTTATCTGACTTTTTAGCTTATTAACTTAAACATTATAATTCATTTCTTTCCAATTCTTGTAAATATTACATTTCATTTTGCTTCTTACTATGCTCTTAGGTACATCCCTTACAATAATGAATGGAATGGGTCATAGTGGATATTGTTATCTTGTTTCTAACTTTAAAGGTAATGTTTTCACATTTCTGTATTGCTCACAGTACTATTTACTTTGGGATTTTTTTTTCAGATATCCTTTATCAGGATAAGGAAGTTCTTTTCAATTTATTGTTTGTTAAGAGCTTTTTATCAAGAATAGTGTTGAATTTTATCACACACATTCTCTGCATCTTCTGAAATGATCAATTGCTTTTCCTCCTGTAGTTTTGTAATCTATTAATGTGCTGTACTACATTGATTTATTTTATACAGGCAAACTACCTTACATTCTTGGAATAATCCAGATATGCAAGGTAGTTTGCTTGTATAAAAGTAAAGTGTATATATATATATATATATATATATATATATATATATATATATATATATATAATATTTATTTATTTATTTATTTATTTATTCATATATATTTTATATATATTCATAGTGGATTTAGTGTGCTAATATTTTGTTTAGAATTTTAAAATGTATTTTTGCAGGTCAATTTTGCCTATAGTTTCACATTTTTCCACTGAATCTATTTTTGCTTTGTTCTTATTTACATGATAGTTAATATGAGACAACACTTCAAGAATTAAATCTGCCGAGTGAATGCCATTTTTTTTCATAAGGGGGTACATGAGCTCAAACTATTTAAATTGTGGGTTTTAAACAAATCACATTTAATCAATCTGGGATGAAAGAGTCATAGTGAAAAAATGCCTACTATGAAACCATTGTAAATAATTGACCCTTGCTTTATCTAGACTACACAATTAGATATTTAAATTTGTTTTCCTCACAGGAGGGCACATCATTCTTTTAATTTTATATTTATATGCAACATTCTGAAAAAAGCATATTCCTGTCACAGATTTTAAAGTTAATAATAATTTATAGCCTAATTAAAAAAAGGTTCATGTCAAAGTGTACCAAAAGACTACTTCTGAAGATTTGATATATAACTATATTCACTGAAAATGTATAGTTAATTTATGTCAAATGATTGTTATTAACTTATATTTGTATATTAAAGGGTTGTTTTTCATATTGAATCATTATTAAGACTGGATATTTTTAATGTGGTAACTGTTAAGACACATAGCTTTCAGATTTTACCCAAAGCAAACCAGCATGAGACATACTTTATTTGTTACTCATTTTCTGACAATGTGCTACCTAGTCTTGGATTGCAAGAAGGGGGATACAGACTGGTTTATGTTACCAAACACTGTTTCCATTTCCTCCTGGTCAGAAGGCTATATAGTCGTGTTTCCCTGATATCTTTATATTTAGAAAAACACTTTGCCAATGTTATGTGGGCAAAAGTGATGCACCCTTGGCCCATTATATTTTTTTGCACTCTTTTATATACTCTCTTCCCTCAAGCATGGCCCATGGAAACTTTCCAGGCTAGCCCCCATCCTCTCTCTCTCTCTCTTTTTTTACTTTCTCTATTTTATGAGGAAATTTTCATTTCTAATCCAGTCACATAGGTGAATTTCTTCAGGAACATTATCATTCAATATTGTGTAATTTCCATTCCCCCATATATATCACCATTCCAGAACTCACTACACTCTTAACATGCACTATTAGGTATTTCCATCTATGAAATAAAATGTTCAACTTAATTTTTGTATACCGCCGTACCCCAAAACCTGCTATTTACCAGGAATAGACCATAAACGGACAAGCTGTTTTTCAGTTACATCCTGCATTCTTCTACTAATCTTTTCAAACTAGACAAATTGTTTTGTAACCATAGTAATAAAAAAAAAAAATTGTAAAACAAACTGTGTGCTTAAACATAGGCAATTACTCTTATCATCCACACAACTTTGGATGCTGAATTAAAAATAAAATCAATGAAATAGTTTTCTCAACAATATGACACATACCAGAGTCATTTCATTTTTAGTGTTTTTCAGTCACTAAATATTATTATTGTATCATTTTATCTTCCCATTTAAAGACTGCCTCTGAAAATGACTCTGGAATTATATTTATTTAGGAACCTTCGTGATTTAACATAGATGAGTCAATTTTACATTCTTTCAAAAATATTCTTCTCGTACACTTTAGTGATCAATACCTATATCCTATAAATGACAATGTAGGCAAGATATCTAGTGGCATGAGACCTATTCTCCTCACTCTCATTACCCTTCAGGTTGACTTATTAAGGTCTAGTAGTTTACTAGTTAACCATCTTCCCAAATATCCCTAAATCATTCTTACCCCTACCTTCATGTGTTTTTATTTTGTTGGAATGGTCTCTTTGCCCTTTGTTTAACCAAAAGTTACCAAATATTTCAGATAGAAACCCTCAGGAATTCTTCTATTCCTACTGCAATACACATCACACTCCATTTTCCATGAAATATAACTGAACCAACAGTAATTCTTGTTGAAATCACAGATTTATATCATATATGTTATGCTATATATATAGTAAATATTATATATGATATACATATTTATAATGTACCGCTTTTATCTTTTCAACTTCATATCCCCTCCTTGCAGATGAAGACCATATTTTTCATTTACCTTATGTTACTTATAACTCCTGTTGAAGAACTAACAGTATAAGAAAACCTAATACACATTTCATTGATTGGGTAAATAATTTATCTTTTTAAAAACCACAATACAGATGAAAGTATTCAACTTACCATCTAATCATCAATCATCCTGTAAAAAATGAAATATTAAACTAGGTATGAAAAGCACATTTGACCAATAGTAAATTTTCTCATTCAAAAATGACAATCCTAATACAATTTCACCAAGGAATGTTTTTTGAATCAAAACTAATTGTTGACTTGTTTACCCTATTTATTATTTTTTTGCTTTGTTATTGTTGGATTGGGGATTTGTTCCAAACAACAGAGCTATCAGTGACAGACCAAGTACATCTCTGATAGATCAAGTGAGCCTATATGGATTCACAAAGTTCATCATTGGCAGACAATGGAAATTCATCATGACTTCAGAACCTAAGAAATATCAAGCAAACAGACTCAGTATAAAATTTTGGTAAATCAATGATACTACAATAAAAATTTTTAAAAATAAAATTTTTGTCTAAGCTAATCTCTCACAACTCCCACCTATCTCAATCTTCATGTATGTTAGTTAATTTTATTTCAATCTTTCCCAAAGGAAGAGTTAAATATACTTCTTGCTACTCTAATTCTGGCTAATATTCCATCACAGATGATAATTCCCATAACAATAACAACAAATCATCTATTTTCTTGTTACTAATTTAACCAGAGTTGGACCTAAACAGTTCACTCAACTATTCTGCCTACTTCTTTTGGTCAAATTCCAACTTCCCATTTGTGTTCAGTGTTCTCATTGTAAGTGTGCACAAGTTTTGTTTTGTTTTTTTTTTTTTTTTAAACTCATTCTTCCTATTTTTTATGATATTGTGCTGCATTGTCCTGGATAATATTCTAATTATACAATATAAACAAAGAGACTTAAGAAGAGATAAGATGACAGAGTAGGAGGACCTTGAGCACCTCATCTCTCTTCACCTCCTTTCACGAGCACACCAAAATCACAACTAGCTGCTGAGCAACTATCAATAAAAAAGAGTGGAGTGTACCAAAAAAAGAAATTCTACATCCAAAAACATAAAGAAGGAACCACAAGACAATAAGAGGGCTGCACTCATGATATAATCAAATTCCATACAACTCAGGTGGGCAACCCACAGACTGGAGGATAATTATATCACAGAAGTTCTCCCACAGTAGTGAGAGCTCTGAGCTGTACACAAGGATCCCCAGACTAAGGACCTGGCATCAGGAGGAGGAGACCCCAGAGCATTTCCCTTTGAAGGGCAGCTGGGCTTGATTGCAGGAGTGCCACATGACTGGGGGAAACAGAGACTCCACACTTGGAGGGCACACACGAGGTCTCATGTGCACCGGGACCTAGCACAAAGGAGTAACTCTATAGGAACACACAAGGCCTCATGTATACCAGAATGCAGGGCAAAGACAGTGACTTCATAGGAGCCTGGACTAGACTTATGTGCTGGTCTTGGAGGGTCCCCTGGGGAGGTTGGGGGGCTGTGGCTCACTGTGGGGACAAGGACACTGGAAGGAGAGGTACCAGAGAATAGTCATTGACATGAACTCTCCCGGAGGCCACCATTTTGGCACCAAGACCTGGCCCTACCTAAGAGCCTGTAGGGTCCAGTGCTGGGAAATATCAGACCAAACAATGAATGGGGCAGAAGCACAGCTCCACCCATCAGCAGACAGAATGCTGAAAGACTTCTTAAGCCCACAGTCACCTCTAGACATGTCCCTTGACACAGCCCTGTCCACCAGAGGACCAAGACCCAGCTCCAACCAGCAGTGGGTAGGCACTAACCCCTTCCACCAGGAAAGCCTACACAAGCCTCTAGACCAGCCTCACCCATGAAGGGGAAGATATCAGAAGCAAGAAACACAGAAATTTAGACAAAATTAAATGGCAGAGGAATGTTTCAGATGAAGGAACAAGAAAGAACTGGAGAAGAAAAACTAAGTGAAGTGGAGATAAGCAATCTATCAGAGAAACACTTCAGAGTAATGATCATAAAGATGACCAAAGATCTCTAAAAAAGAATGGATGCACAGGGTGAGATGTTACAATAAATTTTTAACAACAATTAGAAAATATAAAGAACAACCAAACATAATTGAAGAATGCAGTAACTAAAATAAAAAATAATAGAAAGAATCCATACCAGAATAAATGAGGCAGAAGAATGGATAATGAGTGGAAGACAAAATTGGGGAAATCATTGCTGAGGAACAAAATAAAGAAAAAAGAATGAAAAGAAATGAGGACTGTTTAAGAGACTGCTGGGACAACATTAAATTTATCAACATTTGCATTTTAGGGGTCCCAGAATAAGACAAGATAGAGAAAGGACCTAAGAAAATATTTGAAGAGGTAATAGCTGAAAACTTCCCCAACATGGGAAAAGAAGCAGTCACTGAAGTCTGGAAAGGAAGAAGTCACTGAAATCCAGAAAGGGAAGAGAGTACCGAGCAGTATAAAACCAAGGAGGAACATGTTGAGATGAACAGTAATCAAGCTGACAAAAATTAGAGACAAAGAGAAAATACTAAAAGCAAAAAGGGAAAAGCAACAAATAACATACAAGGAAATCCTCATAAG
Organism: Balaenoptera acutorostrata; assembly: GCF_949987535.1. NCBI lineage: Eukaryota > Metazoa > Chordata > Mammalia > Artiodactyla > Balaenopteridae > Balaenoptera > Balaenoptera acutorostrata. The sequence goes on along the minus strand of NC_080075.1, from coordinate 23,533,542 downwards.
GTTAACAGCTGATTTTTCAGCATAAACTCTGCAGTCCAGAAGGGAGTGTCATGATATACTTAAAGCGATGAAAGGAATAAACCAACAACCAAGAATACTTTAACCAGTAAGGCTCTCATTCAGATACAACAGAGAATTCATAAGCTTTACAGACAAGCAAAAGCTAAAAGAATTCAGCACCACCAAACCAGCTTTACAAGAATGCTAAAGGAACTTCTCTAGGAGGAAAGGAAAAGACCACAATTAGAAAAAAAAAAAAAAAAAAAAAAAAATTATGAAATGGGAAAGCTCAATGCTGAAGGCAAAAATACAGTAAAGGGAGGAAATCATCCACACACAAATATGATATCGAACCAGTAATGATTAGAGGAGGAGAGTACAAATGCAGATATTTGAAATGCATTTGAAATTAGGAGATCATCAACATAAAACAATCATGTATTTATACAGACTGCTATATCAAAACATCATGGTAACCATAAACCAAAAATCTATAAAGATATACACACAAAAAAGAAAAAGAAATAAAAACACAACACTAAAGATAGTCATGAATCACAAGAGAAGACAATAGAAGAGGAAGTGAAGAAAAAAAGACCTACAAAAACAAATCCAAAAAAAATTAACAAAATGACAATAAAAACATACATATCAATAAACACCTTAAATAAAAACGGATTAAATGCTTCAACCAAAATACAGAAACTGGCTGAATAAATACAAAAACAAGACCTATATATATGCTGTTTACTAGAGACCCACTTAAGATCTAGAGAAACATACAGACTGAAAGTGAGGGGATGGAAAAAGTTATTCCATACAAATGGAAATCAAAAGATAATTGGAGTAGCAGTAAGCATATCAAACAAAATAGACTTTAATGCAAAGTCTGTTACAAGAGACAAAGAAGGACACTACAAAATGATCAAGGGGTCAATTCAAGAAAACAATTAAAAAATTGTAAATATATATGCACCCAAAACAGGATCACCTCAATATATAAGACAAATGTTAACAGATATAAAAGGAGAAATTGACAGTACCACAATGTTAGTGTGGGGCTTTAACAGCCTACTTACATCAATGTACAGATCATCCAGACAGAAAAATCAATAAGGAAACAGAGGCTTTAAATGACACATTAGACCAGATGGACTTAACTGATATTTATAGAGTGTTCCACCCAAAAGCAGCAGAATATACATTCTTTCCAAGTGCACATGGAACATTCTCCAGGTTAGATCACATGCTGGGCCACAAATCAAGCCTCAGTAAATTTAAGAAAATTGAACTCATATCAAGCATCTATTCCAACCCCAACACTATGAGAGTAGAAATCAACCATAAGAAAAAAACTGCAAAACTCACAAGCACATGGAGGCTAAACAAGATGCTACTAAGCAACAAATGGATTGCTGAAGAAATCAAAGAGAAAAGCAAAAAATACCTAGACACAAATGAAAACAAAAACATGACAATCCAACAATCCAATACTTATGGGACACAGCAAATCAGTTCTAAGAGGGAATTTTATAGTGATACAAGCTTACCTCAGGAAATAAGAAAAATCTCAGTTAAAGAACTTAACCTTAAACCCAAAACAACTAGAAAAAGAGGAACAAACAAAACCCAACGTTTGTAGAAGGAAAGAAATCATAAAGACTAGAGCAGAAATAAATGAAATAGAGCCAAAGAAAACAATAGAAAAAATCAATGAAACTAAAAGCTGGTTCTTTGAAAAGATAAAATTGATAAATCTTAACAAGACTCATCAAGAAAAACAAGGAGAGGACCCAAATCTATAAAATTAGAAATGAAAAAAGAGAAGTTACAACTGACAACAGAGAAATACAAAGGACGATAAGAGACTAACTACTGCAGACAACTATACACCAATAAAATGGACAACCTAGAAGAAATAGAAAAAATTCATAGAAAGGTACAATTTCCCAAGGTTGAACCAGGAAGAAATAAAAAATATGAATAGACCAACAACAAGTACTGAAATTGAATCTGTGATTTAAAAACTCCCAATAACAAAAAAAAATTCCAGGACCAGACGGCTTCACAGGTGAATTCTACCAAACATTTAGAGAAGAGGTAACACCTATCATTCTCAAACTCTTCCAAAGAATTGCAGAGGAAGAGAAACACATTCTATGAGGCCACCATCACCCTGAAAGCAAAATCAGACAAAGATATCACAAAAAAGGAAATTACAAGCCAATATCACTGATGAACATAGATGCAAAAATCCTCAACAAAACACCAGCAAACAGAATCCAACAATACATTAAAACCATCATAAACCATGATCAAGTGGGATTTATCCCAGGGATGCAAATATTCTTCAATATATGTAAATCAATCAATGTGATACACCATATTAACAAATTGAAGAATAAAAACCATATGATCATCTCAATAGATGCAGAAAAAGCTTTTGACAAAATTCAACACCCATTTATGATAAAAACTCTCCATAAAGTGGGCATAGAGGAAACATACCTCAACATAATAAAAGCCATATACAACAAGCCCATAGCAAACATCATTCTCAATGGTGAAAAACTGAAAGCATCTCCTCTAAGATCAGGAACAAGACAAGGATGTCCACTCACCACTTTTATTCAACATAGTTTTGGAAGTCCTAGCCACAGCAATCAGAGAAGAAAAAGAAATAAAAGGAACCCAGATTGGAAAAGAAGAAGTAAAGCTGTCACTGTTTGCAGATGACCTGATACTATTCATAGAAAATCCTAAAGATGCTACCAGAAAATTACAAGAGCTCATCAATGAATTTGGTAAAGTTACAGGATACAAAATTAATGCATAGAAATCTCTTGCATTCCTATACATTAAAAATGAAAGATCAGAAAAAGAAATTAAGCAAACAATCCCATTTATCATCACATCAAAAAGAATAAAATACCTACAAATAAACCTACCTAAGGAGGCAAAAGACCTGTACTCTGAAATCCATAAGATGCTGACGAAAGAAGTCAAAGACAAAGCAAACAGATGGAAAGATGTACCATGTTCTTGGATTGGAAGAATCAATATTGTCAAAATGACTATACCACCCAAGGCAATCTACAGTTCAATGCAATCCCTATCAAATTTACCACTGGCAGTTTTCACAGAACTAGAACAAAAATTTTACAATTTGTGTGGAAACACAAAAGACCCCGAATATCCAACCAATACTGAGAAACAAAAACGGAGCTGGAGGAATCAGGGTCCCTGACTTCAGACTATACTTCAAAGCTACAGTAATCAAAACATTATGCTACTGGCACAAAAATAGAAATATAGATCAATGGAACAGGAAAGAAAACCCAGACATAAACCCATGAATGGGTGGTCAATTAATCTATGACAAAGGAGGCAAGAATATGCAATGGAGAAAAGACAGTCTTCAATAAGTAGTGCTAGGAAATTGGACAGTTACATTTAAAAGAATGAAATTAGAACATTGTCTAACACCACACACAAAAATAAACTCAAATAGGATTAAAAACCTTAATGTAAGATGGAATACTATAAAACTCCCGGAAGAAAACATAGGATACTCTTTGACATAAATCACAACAATATCTTTTTGTATGTGTCTCCTAGAGTAACGGAAATTTTAAAAAATTAAACAAATGGGACCTAATTAAGCATAAATACTTTTCCACAGCAAATGAAACCATAAACAAAACCAAAAACCATCCACAGAATGGGAGAAAATATTTGCAAATTATGCAACTAACAAGGGATTAATCTCCAAAATATACAAACAGCTCATGCAGCTCAATATTAAAAAAAAAAAAAAAAAAAAACAATCAAAAATTGGGCAGAAGACCTAAATAGACATTTCTCTGAAGATATGCAGATGGCCAACAGACACATGAAAAAATGCTCAACATCACTAATTATTAGAGAAATGCAAATCAAAACTACAATGAGATATCACCTCACACCGGTCAGAATGGTCATCATCAAAAGATCTACAAACAATAAATGCTCTAGAGGGTGCAGAGAAAAAGGAAACTTCTTGCACTGTTGGTGGGAATGTAAATTGATAGTGCCACTATGGAGAACAGTATGGAGGATCCTTAAAAACTTAAAAATAGGTCTACTATATGACCATGCAATCCTACTCCTGGGCATATATTCAGAGAAAATCATAATTCCAAAAGATACATGCACCCCAATGTTCATTGCAGCAGTATTTACAATAGTCAAGACATGGAAGTAATGTAAATGTCCATTGACAGATGAATAGATAAAGAAGATGTGATACACACACACACACACACACACACACACACACACACACACACAATGGAATACTACTCAGCCATAAAAAAGAATGAAATAATAAAATTTGCAGCAACATGGATGGATCTAGAGATTATCATACCAAGTAAAGTAAGTCAGACAAAGACAAATATCAAATGATATCACTTATATGTGGAATCTAAAAAATGATACAAATGAACTTATTTACAAAACATAAATAGACTCACACACATAGAAAACAAACTTATTGTTACCAAAGAAGAGGATGTGGGAGGGATAAACTAGGAATTTGAGATAAAGATATACACACTACTCTATATAAAATAGATAACCAACAAGGACCTACTGTATAGCAGAGGGAAGTATACTCAATATCTTGCAATAACCTATAATGGAAGAGAATGCAATAAAAAGAATATATATATATATATATATATATATATATATATATATATATATAATGTATGTATATATGTAAACTGAATCAGTTTGCTGTACACCTTAAACTAACACGACATTGTAAATCAACTATACTTCAATAAACTTAACTAATTAATTTAAAGAAAATTATTTCCATTCCCCCCTATGATGTATTTTTCTTCTGCTCAATATTATTCTTCATTAATAATCATGAAACATTTATCCATTTTCAGATAATTGATTAGAAAGTTTGATTTAGCATTCTTCTAAAATAATGTTCCTTGTAGTCATAAGCAAACTACCTTGCTATTTATCTATTTTCAAATTGCTAAGAAGAATATAATGCGTGGGAGAAATTTCTACATGGAAGCTTTTTGAAAATTAAAGCATGTGGATCCTTTACTGTCTGACAGTATTACAAAAAATTATTGAATACTGTGAATTCATACATATCTTGACAGGGACTTAAAATGTATATTCGACCTCTACTATATGATCAATGAAATATTTCTAACCATACAAACTCTTAATATACAAGATAAGAAATAATTTTCTTAAACATATATCATCCAGTTTGTCCTTTAATGCTGATTATTATTTTTAATACAGGAGATTTATATGTTATTCAAATTTATAAATACTTTCCAGTTTAGTTTCAAACTGCATTGAAGGTTAGAATGCTTATTAAGAAAATATTTTAAATTACAAATAGTATAATCCACTTTATGTACAAAAGGCAAAAACATTTATATATGTATGTTTGTGTATTTGTGTGTGTCTATAAATATATCTGTATATAAATATATACGTAGGTATGTAAACATAAAAAGTAACAGAAGTTTGCAACCAATGTTATGACAACGATTATTTCTGGTAGGAATAAAAATGGGGATATTCAAACTTAACCCGATGTATTTCTATATATTTAAATATTTTATAAGAATACCTGGTTCCATTATTATAAAATACAAATATTATATGATTAGATTATTATTTGAAAAATAAATAAATGGATCTTTTACCTTAAATTTAAATAAATACTTGCATATACTTCTACTATTCTATGGTTTTATTATTTTTGCAAATTATATATAAACCTGCTGAAATATAGTATTTAATTATGGTGATAGAAAGGGATTTATGTTTTTATTATTGTTTTTAAATCATTAACCTGTTGTCACAAAGTGTTTTATTTTTGTTGAACATTTTATTTTATCACAGATTTTAAATTCCATAGTTATCAAACCCTGAATGCATGGATCTGTCTCCTGGATTTTAATAATATTTGGTTCATTAGTGAATGGAACTTAAGCACTTATTATAATCTTTTACATTGTGAAAATTAATAAAGGGAAACCTCACTAAAATGAAGTTGTGAGGCTAGAAGGAGGAGCTCTAACATGCATACCACTTCAGGTCAATACAGATCCCAATAGGAAGAGAGGTACCTTGCATCTTTGGCAGAAAGTGACACTGCCTTACTACCACCAGCAGGAGGAACACAGTTTTTTTCCTTGCTTGGCAAGAGCTCACACAGTGAGAGACTGTCACAACTCAGACAATGAAAGGCCACTATACTTTAAACTCCCAGTTTCCTCCAATGGGCTTTTGGTTTATAACAGCCCCTTACAACTTCCCCTTTCCTATAAAAATGTTTTTTCTACTTTACCAAACTTGCATGTGGTTTGCAATAGTTTCATGTCCTGAATCACATAATAATTTGGATATGCAAGCATGATACAAGTAGGCAAAATCTGAATGTGCAGCCTAAAAATGAAAGCCTTTGATTAGTGTTTTCTGTGGGGATGTCTGTGGGGAGGAAGGAGAAGTCGAAAGAATAAGTTATTGACTATGGATTCAGAGATCTAAAATGTATTGTAATGAATGGGAGAACTAATCAGCAGTCAATGGCATAGGGATTTCTTTTGTGAATGTACTTTTGCTTTTAGAGAGTCAGAAAATGTTCTCCAGGTTATAGGGACTGGTGTAAAAGTTCTGTTTAATAGTTATTCAACTGTAATATTCATCATGATTTTTATATTCATGGTGTCAATTTGATTTTACATACATTCTTTTTTAATTGATATACATTCTGGTTACAAAATTGTATGTTTCAGATGTACAATATAGTGATTCAATATATTTATGGATTATACTCTGTTTAAAGTTGTTATAACATATTGGCTACATTCTCTGTGCTGTATCATACATCCTCATAGCTTATTTATTTTATACATAGTAGTTTGTACCTCTTAAGTGCCTACCTCTATCTTGCCCCTCCCCACTTCCCACTCCCCACTGGCAACAAGTTGTTCTCTGTATCTATGAGTCTCTTTCTGTTTGGTTATATTCATTTGTTTGTTTTATTTTTTAGATTTCACATATAAGTGATAACATACATTATTTGTCTTTCTCTGTCTGCCTTATTTCACTAAGCATAATATCCTCTAGGTCCATCCATATTGTTGTAAATTTCATTCTTTTTTATGGCTGAGTAATATATATGTATTGTTCTTTTTCTAATTCCTTTAGATGGTAGGTTAGGTTTTTTATTTGAGATTTTTCTTGTTTTTCGAGGTAGACCTCTATTGCTATAAACTTAGAACTGTTTTTGCTGCATCCTACAGATTTTTGGAAAGTTGTGTTTTCGTTTTTCTTGAGGTATTTTCTTATTTCTACTTTGATTTCCTCAATGACCCATTGTTTTTTAGTAGTATGTTGTTTACCCTCCCCTTGTTTGTGTTTCTCCCATTTTTATTCCTGTAATTGATTTATAGTTTCATAGCATTGCAGTCAGAAAAAAAACGCTTAGTATAATTCCATTTCTCCTAAATTTGTTGAAACTTGTTTTGTGGCCTATCATGTGATCTACCCTGGAGAAGAACCATATGCACTTGAAAAGAGTGTATATTCTGCTGTTTTTTGGATGGAATGTCATATAATTATCTATTAAGTCCAGCTGTCTAATGTATCATTTAAGGTCACTTTTTGCTTGATTTTCTGTCTGGATGATTTTTTCATTGATGTAAGTGTGGGGTTGAAGTCCTCTGCTATTATTTTATTATTGTCAATTTCTCCATTTATATTTGTTAATATTTGCTCTCTATATATTTAGATGATCTTATATTAGGTTCATACATGTTAATAAGTGTTAAATCCTCTTCTTATATGCATTCCTTTAATATTATATAACACTCTTTCTTTGTGTTTTGATATAGGCTTTGTTTTAAAATCTATTTTGTCTGATATGAATATTGCTATCTCTGCTTTCTTATAATTTCTATTTGCATGAAATATCTTTTTCTGTCCTCTCACTTTCAGTCTATTTGTTGATACTTGTTTTCTCATTGTTTTTGCACTTCTCTCTCTTTTTTTCTTCTTCTTTTAGTTTCATCCCTTGTGATTTGATGATTTTCCTTAGTGGTATGCTTGTTTTTCTTTACCTCTAGCTTTTGTGTATCTATAGTAGGTTTTTTTTTTTTTTTTTTTTTTTTTTTTTTTTTTAAAGATAGAATTACATTGTTGATTTATTCAGCATTTTTTTTTTTTTTTTAAATTTTTATTTATTTATTTATTTATTTTTGGCTGTGCTGGATCCCCGGTCCGCGCGAGGGCCTTCTCCAGCCGCGGCAAGTGGGGGCCACTCTTCATCGCGGTGCGGGGACCGCTCTTCATCGTGGTGCGCGGGCCTTTCACTATCGCGGCCCCTCCCGTTGCGGGGCACAGGCTCCAGACGCGCAGGCTCAGCAGCTGTGGCTCACGGGCCCAGCCGCTCCGCGGCATGTGGGATCTTCCCAGACCAGGGCTCGAACCCGTGTCTCCCGCATTAGCAGGCAGATTCTCAACCACTGCGCCACCAGGGAAGCCCTATAGTAGGTTTTTGATTTGTGGTTACCATGAAGTTCATATATGTTGACCTATAACTACTTGTTTTAAATTTGTAGTCATTAAGTTCACACACATTCTAAAATATCTATGCTTTTTTACTTCCCCCATCACCAGGTTGTGTTTTTAATTTCATATTTTACATCTTCATGTCTTTCCTTTATTGTGTTGTATTTATTATATTGTACTTACACTAGATTTTTACCATTTTTGTCTTTTAATTTTTGTACTAGCTTATTTAAGTGATTTATCTGCAATCTTTACTATATATTTGCCTTTACTAATGAGATTTTTTCTCTCCTATAAATTCTTACTTCTTTTGGTAGCCTTTTTTTAACCACTTAAAGACCCAGCAACACTTCTTGTAGGGTCATTTTAGTTGATAAACTCTTTCAGTTTTTTGTCTGGGAAACATTTTATATCTCTTTTAATTCTGAATGATAACCTTGAAGGGTAGCATATTCCAGTAGTGGGTTTTCCCTTTCAGCACATTAAATATGTCATGCCACTCCCTTCTGGCCTGCATGGTTTCTGCAGAAATATCAGCTGATATCCTCATAGGGGTTCCCTTGTACGTGACTATTTGTTTTTCTCTTGCTGCCTTTAGAAGTCCCTCTTTATCTTTAACTTTTGCTGTTTTGATTATTATATGTCTTGTTGTGGGTCTCTTTGGGTTCACTTTGTTTGGGGTTCTCTATGAATCTTGTAAATCTATTTATTTCTTCAGCTTTGGGAAGTTTTCAGCCATAATTTCATCAAATACATGTTTGACCCTTTTCTCTCTCTCTTTCACTTCTGGGACCTCTATATGTGAATGTTATTACACTTGATGTTGTTTCAGAGTTCTCTTAAACTGTCTTCATTTTTATTTCATTTTTCTTTTTGCTCTTCTGACTGGGTGATTTCCATTATTCTATCTTCCAGACTACTTATGCATTCTTCTCTATCACCTAGTCTGCTGTTAATTCCTTCTAGTGTGTTTTTATGTCAGTTGTTGTTTACTTTAGCTCTGTGGGTTGCTTTTTATATTTTCTAGTTCCTTGTTAAAATTCTCACTGTATTCCTCTACTCGTTTCCCTTGTTCAGTTAGCACTCTTATTACTAATGCTTTGAAATATTTATCCAGTAAATTATTTATCTCTGTTTCTTTAGTTGGTTTTTCAGATTTTTTCTCTTGTCTTCTCATTTCGTTTTTCTTTCTCTGTCTCTATGAAATTAGGTGAAACAGTTATCTATCCCCATCTTGAAGTGATGGTCTTGTGTAGGAGTGTCCCTGTGCTACTTAACTGTCCCTCCAGAAAGCTGGATCTGAAGTGAGCCTGGGTCTATCTTCCCCCAAGGTGTGCTGGCAGCTATCTCCTTGGTGGGAAGTGGGGCTGGAGATGCAGGGACTAGAACCAGAGCCAGTAGTGAGCTGGGGTTTCTTTTATGCTCAGTGACCATCAACAAACTATTGGAGGCAGAATAGGGTTGCAAGATGCTAGAGAAGAAGCCCAGAGGGCCAGGTCCAAGCTGGTTATATTCCCTCTAAGTGTGCCCTTTTCTACTTCTCATCAACAGAACATTTGTCCCAGTGGGGAGCAACACTGGAGCAAGTAGGCTACAGCAGGTGCCTGATTCAGGTTGGGGTGTTCAAGGCAGCGGTTGCTGTAAACTGGCTAGAGCCTGAGCAGTTTTAATATACTTCCTCTGCCTTGTTCCTGGGAGTAAGCAAGCATGTAAGCACTCGACATAAACACAGTCTTGGTTTCTTACAGCCTTCCTGTAAATTCCACTGGTTTTTGAACCAGCTAAGGGGACTCACTTTTTTGGTGTCATACACCAGGCCTGGGGACCCAGTATGTGCCTTGAACCCTAACTCCTCAGGAAAGATCTCTGAGCCCACCATAGTCCCCTCCCCGTCTGTGTCCCCTGCTGCTGGTGTGGATCCTGACCTGATCACTTCTCTTCCCTTCCCACCTGACTCTGTGTGGATCTTTCTTTACAGTTTAGTTGTAGAAGAGTCTTTCTGCCAGTCTCATTCGTTTTCAGTGAGAGTTGCTCCACATATAGATGCATTTCTGATGTGCTTGTGGGAGGAAGTGTGCTCAGTGTCCTTCTACTCTGCCATCTTGATCTCCTCCCCATTTACTGACATTCTTAACTGAATTTGGGATATTTTGGAGAAACTCTCAATCTGAGATAATAGAGAAATTGATGTACTCGAGTGCTATTGAGAAATTGCAGTTAAATTTTAAAAAATTATCAGGGACCATGATGTTTTGAAGGGTCCATAGAGATTACTCTTTGTAGTTCTGTTGTGATATGTAATGTTGAACAATACTTAGAGTGAAAGGGTAGATTAAGCCCTATCCTGGGAATTTTGATATCTCTCTATGGATTTCTTTTCTTCATTAATAAAGAGAAACATAGGTTATACTCATATGTTTATAGTTACAGGGTTATAAGATTTTTGGTTTGAATGTTGAACGATGAGAGATACTTTTAAATTGATCATTTGCACCCTGGACAGAGAAAAATTCTTTTTAACATTTTTTGCTACATATTATCTTCCTAAAGCAATGTAGTATAGTTAAAGATATACTCTCTCATTTCTCTGGCTGAATCTTTGATACACATGAGGCAATATAACATAAACACCTGTTTCTCTTTTTCCCCAACCATTATCTGCAACCCTCAACATTATGGCACTCCATCAAACTTCTCAACACAACCCCATATATCCCCAACTTATTAATCCTATAAAGGATTGCCAGGTAGGATGAGGGTGTTGTGTGCAACTCTTGAATATTCAGATTATGCCTTGAGACTGAACCAGACTCTTCAACAAATTTCTATCCAACTTGAGGAAAACCCAGAGGATTTTTTTTTTTTTAAATGTTGCATCTAAGTTTACAAGATTAGGAGAATGACCAAATTGTGTTATTTTTCCTTAATTCCCTAGGCCCCCCCAAAAAACAGTGACAGGCCTTTTGGGTTTTCCTCTCTTTCTTGTTCTTTAGTTCTGGTTATTGAATATTTATTGGGTTGAGTAATCCAGATGGGCTAAAAAGAATTAAAGTATGAAATTTTAAATTGCAAAAGATACACAGAAATCATTCTGCAAAGGGTATTTTTCTCACTCTTATTTTACCTAAGCATCATGCTCATTTCTAAATTATGCAAAGGGAGTATAATATTGTGTTATAAATTTTATTCACCATTATTAGTCATTATACCTTATTATCAAAAGAGTATCTGAGATATGGGTTCCAAGGAAAGGTCAACACTTATGCATAGACCTTAATACTCAATGTATGACACAATATTGAAACAAGAGCAGAGATAGAGACTACAAACAAGTTGTGCCCAATTAATTTTTAAATAATATGACATAACTTTTAATACAATGACCAAATTAATAATGATAAAATAATTGAAAAATTAGACATATTTATCAAATAGCTCCTAACAAGTTATGATTATGTTAAGTTTAAAGAAACAAAATTACCTCAAGGTAAATAGGCCAAATTTAAGCACAGAGTGAAGCCATTTTCAAACCCTGGATCATGGAAAATAAACAACTGTTCAGCAGAATTAGTGTAATCAGAGTGGGTAGAATAAATTCTCTTAACGTCTTGGTAAAGAATAATAAGTTATGTAGCATGTGTGCACACACACACACATACACACATGCTCAGAGCACACAAATTGAATAAAGTTTTAAAATAAAACAATCAACCATGTATTCAGTTATTCAGCTTTGAATCCTGTCTTATGCACTATGTGCTCTTTTTTCTCTCCAGGATGTCTGTGAAAGATCTTAGATTGAAAAGTCACACAGAACTGAGTTAGGTTAATAACTTTAGTAAATCTTGCTTTGTGACTGTTGGCAATTAATTTAAGCTCACTCAATGTAGTTTCTTTATCCATAGGTATGTATATTTAATTATGAATATACTAAATTCTATATATCTATCATACACACACACAAAGCTGTTACAGGGCTTCCCTGGTGGCACAGTGGTTGAGAATCTGCCTGCTAATGCAGGGGACACGGGTTCGAGCCCTGGTCTGGGAAGATCCCACATACCGCAGAGCGACTAGGCCCGTGAGCCACAACTGCTGTGCATGCGCATCTGAAGCCTGTGCTCCACAACAAGAGAGGCCACGATAGTGAGAGGCCCACGCACCGTGATGAAGAGTGACCCCCGCTTGCCGCAGCTAGAGGAAGCCCTCGCACAGAAATGAAGACCCAACACAGCCCAAAAAATAAATAAATAAATAAATAAATAAAGGTGCTAATAATTTAAAAAAAAATTTAAAAAGCTGTTACAAAGAACAAAATGATGTATTAAAATTAAGCATACACTGAAGTACAGTTAATAAGAATTTTACAGTTATTGTGATTGTTAAAATTGTTATAGTTGAAAATAAACACCAATTATAGGCCATGAAAACATGACAGTAGCTAAAAACTTGTTGAGTTTATCATATTCCTGGCCCAAACTTCTTCCCAATAGCCCTCTAAGATAAGTACAATTATCCTTACACTTCCTTTATAGAGGCACACATAAGTTAAATAATCTTACCACAGGTATACAGTTAGTAGAGTGTGGCACATGCATTTTAATTCAGAAGGGTGGACTTTAGAGTTCTAGCTTTTTTTAACCTAATCTTTTAAAATTGAGATGTAATTTACATACATTAAAATAGACAAAACTTACATGTTCAATTCGGTAGGTTTTGACAGTTGTATACACTAATATACACTAATGTAATCTCTCAACCACATAACAGAACATCTGACATCTCAGAAAGTGCTCTCTTGCCTCTTTCTACAGTGAAACCCTATTCTCAAGGAAGTAACCCCTGTTCTTACTTAGCTTTGTTTTTTCATATCAATGGAAAGAGAGTATTTATTTTTTGTCTTTACTTCTTTCACTCAACATAAAGTATTTAAGTTTTATCCATATTACTGACTTTTTAATTGTCCATTCTTTTTAAAATTTCTAATGAGTAGTCCATTGTATAATATACCACAGATTATTCATCCATTGTTGCATTGATAGACTTATGAGTGCTTTTTCCTGTGGGGGGGAGTACAGGGGCACTTTTATAAATAAAGATGCTCTGAATATTCTTGTACAGAAATTTTTGTGGACCTATGTTTTCCTTTCTCTGAGATAAATAACTTGGAGTTGAATTGCTGAATCAGAAGGCAGATGTTAATTTTCAAAAAACTGCCAAGCAGTTCTACAAAGTGGTTATACCATTTTACAATTTGATATATAAGAAATATTTGATATATAACAATATATAAGTTTTGATTGCTCCATATCCTCCTCAAACTTTGGGGTTTTCAATCTTTTTAATTTTAGCCATTCTCAGGAGTGTGAGGGAGTAATCTCATTGTCAGAGATACAGCTCTTAACCACAAGGCTCTATATCCTTATATACAATGCTCAGAAACACTCCGATTTCAGTAAACATATTTTAAACCACAGTAAAGTCATGAAGATCACAGTCAGGTTACAAGGCATGGCAGAATTTCCACAGAAAATTGAGAGAAAGTATTAAAATATTCTCTAGAGAGAAACAAAATGGTAGTTATAAGGATGAGTGACTACAGTTCAAATTGAACTTCTCTCCTTCAAACAAAAATGGAAATTTCTTTCACATTATGATTCAATTCCCAAGAGAATAGCTTAACTGAATAAATCCCAGATCACTTTAACTTGACCCCCAAAGCCAGCTTTCTTTTCTTTTTTTAGATGTTTGTCCTCAGGGCTTCTGTCAAAAACCCTGACTGTGAGACTGCTAAGAGAAGATGGAAGCGACAAGTACCATAGGTGACAAGAATAATGTATGAACTAAATCTCCCAGGGCCCAATTACCAGCTGCAAAATTGAAGTCAGATTCATTTCTGACTTCAGACATTCTATTTTCAACTTATTTTGCTGTCATATCCCAAATGTTAGGAAAACAAATGTTTTATCTACAAATTAATTTAAGGTTTTTGCTGAAGATAGTGCATTACATTTTAAATTATTCATCCCTTTTATTAAGTATAGATAATTATAATTATATGTAACTCATTGCTTGCCCTACTATTTATTCCTAAAAATCAGGGCCAACACTACAAATTTTATGCTTTTAAAACGTGTAAGAGCCTGAATCAAAACTTATTCTCTAAGAAAGAAAATAAAGATCTATTTAAACTTTTAAAAAGTTTCTCTTCCATTTAAAACTGCTTCTCATCACAATTTGATAAGAAAAACTAATGTAACATTTTTTTTCTCCTGAGAACAATCACTTAAACAAATTTTGGTGGTTTTTTAATGGACAATTTTATCTCTGTTTGCACATGGTGAGTCTGCTGTTCTATTTATCTTCTAGACCAAGACATTGTTGACTTTGATTCTGTAAACAGAGACAACGAAATCAAGTAGGCTGAGTCATTTTTTCGCAAATGGGAATATGCAGAAATCTCAAGGAAATTAGATTAATTTACACATGTCAAAAGAGAAAAAATGCAGTGTTTAATGTGATATATCTCACTGAATTTTAATGATTTAACAACTATAAATAGAACACAGAAAAGACTGTATTCCAAACACGCATGATCACCTATAAACTGAGAATTATAATTATATTAAATATGTGATATTTTGTACACTTAAAATAAATGAGGAAATAGTAAAATGTTAACATTGTACATTCCACTTGACACTTCTACTAAATATTTGAAAACCATTTGGTACTTTACTAAACCTAATACTATCTATATAAAGAAGATTCCATCAATCAATATATACTTACAGAGCTAATTATTTGTTCGGTAAATTAAAGATATGAACTTATGTCAGAAATACATGAGGGTTATATGGTTGTGACCATCTTGTGACCATTATTTCTGCCTTGATTAGGCCACACTTATCAGGTAGGCTGATGCCGTCTTCCCTCTAAGCACCAATACTGACTTAAAAAACCTTAGCCTAGTAAAGAGAGTAGTTTTTCCACAAAGAAAGAAATAATGATTAAACAACCATATGTGTTAAAGTCCATTTAAAATAATTTTAAATAGTTTGGATATAGGTTCTCTAAAATTAATCTGCAGAACAGTTGACAACTCTAGTTATCAACAAATAGTTGGAAGATTGACCACATTAATATTTTTGATGGAGACAATTTACCTGAAAGTAAAAATGTATGGGCTCCTAGAAGAGTTATAAGCATTTAAATATCATATCATTGATATTTTAAAAGGTAGAGTGATAAAATTATATGATTTTATATGCTATCATTAATTTTAGGGTAGGAACATCACAAATTTATTTTATAGCACACAGGTTCTAAACATTTGCTAAAACATCTGCTCATTCTCATAAGAGGGGATCCTTTGCTAAAACATGTCTATACATAAGCTGCATGATCCCATTCCATGCGTTGTATCTAGCCTTTTTATAAAAAGCTAAATTATGTGTATTTTTGTATAACTTTTCTGATAAATTATTAATACACTTTTGCAATGCCATTCAAAATTTCTTAAAATTCAAAAATTCTGGAATAACTCTTATGTTTTTTATGCCTGTCATGGAAAATTTTACCTACGTTCACATATTATTATATTCTGAGTTTTCATAGATCTCTTTGCTATTTAAAGCAGAGTGAATTTAGGAAATGAGATTGTGATTACAGTGAGTATGTATTTTCAACCAGATATTTTATGTTGTGTCAAACAACCTGAATCATCTAAGATTTAAGTGACTCAATAAATCAAATATTTTTTGAGGTAAAATAATCAGAATTTATGAGTCCTCAAAAATTTAATTCAGAGAATTATGAACATTGTGAGTTTTCAAGATTAAGTAAAAATAAGGTCAAACGTAACCTTAGTTTAAATTCCATATGTCATATAAGAATGTGTCATTTTATAAAGGAACAGTTTAAAACTCAAATAAAGCAAAATAAGACTGAATAATGTTACATAAAATTACATATACTTGTTAGTGAAAGTAGATATGTGTTTGATTTTTAAAAATTAGCAGAACTTTGCCAATATGATTATAGAAAATGCAGAATGTAAGATAAAAATTTAGTCACATTGTTTTGTCTATTATTTTGAACAGAAAGAAAATAAAGATTGTCATTTTCCTATTCATTTGAAAGGTTGCTGATAATGTCATAAAATCATCACAGTCTTCAAAGAGATTTTTGTGAATTTTTGGTTTTAGGATTGTCTTAGGGAAGAAATAAGATAGAAAATGTATCAAAAAGTTATCAGCCTGTGCCAGACATATTACTACCTATAAAATTTTAAAAATGCACAACAAAACTCTATGAAATTAGCAGCCTTCAAAGCTGTCCTTCAGAAGCTCACAGGAAAATATTCATGAATACAGAAACATTACAAACAAAAATCTCACAAGAATCCCCAAAACTAGGAAAAATTTAAAATCTGGGAGAATTAATAATAATTTTAACATAGATGAATCAAATTAAGAATAAAACTTTCCAAGGTTTCAATACTGCAAGTGACCTTTATTAATGAGACAGTGCCAAAAATCCACTTCACCATCTATCTCCTGACTTAGGGACTTCAGAATATTAACACCCAGGAGACGAGTATCTATCTGTCCCTTTGTGCTTCATGGATTTTTACTTTAAGTCAGTAAAATACTATTGTATGTATACTGACCTTACAAAATGAAAACAGTTGTTCTAGACAAATACCATTTTATTCAAAGATGAATAAATTAAGTAGAGAAGCAAAGAAAATAGTAATATTGAGCCACTGGAAAGAAAATATTGTAGAACAAAGGAAAAAGAAGAGTACCTGGGAATCTGAGGAATAATCACACACTGGCAAATAGGGGGAATTCAGTAAAACCTTCAAATATATTAGAAGCAAACACAAATTTTTAGAAAGAAAAATAAAATCTTGTAAGGTGAAAAACAATCTGATCCACACACTGACAACATCAAATTCTGCTGAGGATGTGGAGCAATAGGAACTCTCATTTATTGCTAGTGGAAATACAAAATGGAACAGCCATCTTGTAACACAATTTGGCAGTTTCTTATAAAACTAAACAAACTCTTACCATACCATCCAACACCAGCACTTCTTGATATGTACCCAGAAGAGTTGAAAACTTATGTCCACACAAAAGCTTGCACACAGATGTATGCCTGCTACACAGATGTAGCAACTGTATGCATAATTTACACAATTTGGAAGCAACCAAGATGCCCCTTGGTAAGTAGGTGAATAGGTAAGTAAGCTGTGGTACACCCAGACAATAAAATGTTCTTCAGCACTAAAAATAAATGAGCTTCAAGCCATGAAAAGATATGGGTAATCTTACATTCACATTACTAAGTGAAATAAGCCAATCTGAAAGGCAAAACTATGGAGAGAATAAAAAATATTCTCTCCAAGATTCAAAATGTTTGCTAGGTATAGGGGTTGAAGACATAAATACGCAGTGCACAGAGGATTTTTAGAGCAGTGAGAGTACTCTATAAGATATTATAATGTTGAATACATGTCATCGTAAATTTGTCCAAACACACAAAACGTACAACACCAAGAATGTACCCTAATGTAAGTATGGACTCTGGGTGATTAGGATGTGTTATATAATATAGGTTCATTGTTGGTAAAAATGATGTACCATTCCACTGAGTGATGTTGATATACATGAGACTATGCATATGTATGGGAAATCTCTGTACCTTCCTCTCAATTTTGTTGTAAACCTAAAACTGCTCTAAAAATAAAGTCGTACATTTTTTTTTTGAGAACATAAAACTAGGTGAATTCTGGGTAAATATGGTGGCTTTAACTCAGTGATCTAATGTTGATCACTCACAAAAACCCTCTAAACTATGTTAAAGTAATGATCTCTTAAAAAACATAAACACATGAGGCTGATGAGAATGGAAAAGGTGACAGTAACAGATGATGAAATTCAGATGGGTAAGTAGTAATACACACAACAGAAAAGAGAAATGCAAATCCTATTCTAAGAGATGAAAACCCAAGAAACAACTCAATTTGTTTCATAAAATTCTCATAATCTCAAATTATGGCAGTGCCACATATGTTGAAATTAGGGTTAAAGTGGGAAGAATTCCTAAAATAATATGGGCTGATTATAAGATGTTCAGAATTAGTTAGATCCTTAAGTTTCTCCCCACTTCATAGTCTCCAGAAATAAATTCATTCTGCCTTTCCAGTCGCATTGTAGTTTATTATCCAGAGTGGTACTGCCCATTGGGGAACACCACACAAATTTGAGGGTTACAGTACTTTACTGAAAATATGGAAGAGAATTTATGTGCACTCTCTATCAATACTCCTTAAAAACTAATCTCTCCCTATCTTACCTCAGAAAATACGAAAACCTAGACATTTAACCTCTTAGTAAGTGATTAAAACATATTTCTCTGGGAAACGTGAAAACCAGCTTTAGATGAGAGATGAAAAGCTGCTGACATAATGCAATCTTCAACAAATGCCCAGGCAAAATCATCATCCAGGGAAGATAAAAAATGAGATTCCCATTTCTTTACTCAGATGGTATAATCAGTTCCTTGATCAACTAACCCTAAATGTTATAGAAAATTGTGAGGATGACCCCAATATTTTACGTCTCACTGTATCAAACACTCTTTGTAGTTTCCTGCTCAGCAAGTAACACTGAACTGAGTTTTGTGTCTTGATTTGAGATATTAACTAATAAGAGAAAAACAGAGACTTAAAATGGGCTTATTCAATGCTCTTGTACCTCTACTATCATCATGAGAATTGCTCAAGCTAGCCTGCTGGAAAATGAATGCTACATAGAGAGAGCTGATTCACTCCAGAGCCCTAGAGCACAATATCTCTCCACTTTCTAGCCCTGCCTGACCCACAGATTCATGAGTAAGGCAGGTAACACACAGATGCATGTATGAGCTCAGCTGAACAGAATAATTCTGGTGAAGTCAGTCTAGATTATATTAACTCCTTAGATATTTGAAAAATGTACTTTAATTGTAAAGGTCACTGAGGTTTTGTAGTTCTTTGCTATTGAACAATGTTGTGGAAATAGTTAACTAATTTGAACAGCAAAAGTCATCATTCAGGTATAAAAACTCTCTAATGTGAAAGATAAAGAACAAATTCAAACAAAAAAACAGTATTGAAAAAATGGAGATACAAGAAAATATGCAGAGAGAAGAAAGCAAAAATGAAATCAAAACTATTATTGTCCTCAAAGAGATAATTTTGTATACAAGAATCAAAAATAGAAAACCATTCTTAAAAATAAACTTTTAGAGAATAAAAGAAACTCTTGGAACTTATATGTATGATAACAGATGTGAAAAATTCAATAGAAGCTTTAGAAGACAAAATAGAGAAATTTTTGAAGAAAATATGGAAAGATAAAGACAACAGAGGATAGGCTTGAAAAAAAGAATATTAGATCACCAGTCCAAGAGGTCCTACAAATGTAACTGGACATTCAGAACTAGTAAAGACTAAAAAAAATAAAAAAAACAGAAAATCATTTAAAAATAATAATTAAAGGAAATTTTCCAGAAAGGACACAAATAAAATGTTCACAAATAATATCTAGCACTCACTCAAGGCACTTGTGAAATATTATAAATCAGATAAAACCATTTTCATACAAACAATGGGGAATTATAATTCATTTAGATTCCTAATTGAATACTGAATACTCAAAACAATGAAAAACATCTTTATAATTCAGAAGTAAAAGTATTCAAACTATAACTCTTGGTCCAACAGAACTATCAAAGGAGAATGCAGAATAAAGATATTTTCAGACATTGAATGATTCAATAAATGTACTTACCCTACTCCTTTTCTCAGGAGACAATTAAAAATGTTGTTCAGTCAAATGAGGGAGTAAATCAGGAAGAAAATAGAAAGTGCCAAACAAAAGAGAAATTAAGAGAATTCCCAGACAGTTGTTCATAAGCTATTCATAAACTAAAACCACTTCAGATTGTAACAAGTTATAAAATTACTAATAAGTACCTACATAAGTGTAAAAAAGCTAAAAACTAAAAATACTTAGGTAATTTTGAGCCCTATCTGAAATTAAAATGTACAGATAAGGTAAAAGTAATTACAGACTCTTAGGTGGCTTAACTCTGAATACATCATGTATAGTCATTATTATGGAAACCTTTGATATTAAGTGAAGCATTAGTATATATCTGTAGTAATACATAATTGCAGATATAAAAAATGGAGGGAGGAACAGGATGGGAAAGGAAGAAAAGTGAAAATCTCATCTTCCATGATGCCAAAAGTTAATACTCATAATCATAATGTTAATGATAATAATAATAATAATAATTAAAAACTGAAGTTAAAATAATAAATAGAAAAGCATTATGTTTTATAGATATGGAATTAAATATCAAAACTACTTAGGCATTGGGGAGGAGATCAAGAAGGCAGAGTAGGAGGATATGGAACTCACTTCCCTCCAAGAACACATAAAATGAACATCTACATGTGGAAAATTTTTCACTGAAAAATAACTGGAAACTGGCAGAAAGACTCTTTTACAACCAAGGCTGAAAGAAAGATACACATGGAATCCAGTAGGAAGGAATAGAAGCAATCAGGTTGGGACCTGTTCTTGTGGGAAGGGACTCAGAAGAAAGGGAGATTACATGGGTGGAGATCCTTCCTGGGCAGTGAGTGGTTCAGGCCACATATTTGGTACCTCAGCCCTGGGGTCTGACACAGGAAGATGAGGCTCCTTGGCTGGTTAGAGAACCACTGATACTTGGGGAAGCCTGGGCTCCTACAACACTTTCTTGCTCCTGAAGCAGAACAGAGAGGATGGTTTGAAAACCACGGAAGTGGCTGACCAGTTTTCTGTGACCACCCAGCTTGAGCCAAATGAACACTCCAGCCCCACTTGCTTCATGATGCAGCTCCACACTGGGATGAGGACTTGGCTGTCAGACACAGAGATGGCTCAGACTTAAAGTGTTGTCTGAGCAGGCCGAGGACAGCCATTACTGGCACTTAACAGGCATCACATCAGAAGCAGCCCTGACCTCTGTCTGTGACTGGACCACAAGAGCTTGGGCCCCAACACACACCAAGAACCCACACAGTCTGCCCTGTGGCACAGCTCCACACCACAGAGAGGGTGGCAGAGGCTGAGGGGAGAGCTGAGCTGTAAGAGACAAAGGAGTCTCAGACCTGCAGCATCTGAGCAAGGCAAGGGTTGCCATCACTGGTGCTTACACAGGTAGCACCTCAGAAGCAGTTTGAGTCTTTGACCCTGGCTGAACCACAATACCCTGAGCCCAGATCCATGCTGAGTTCCCACACCCACCCCTCTTGCTCCAGCACTGGTCCCTTCTAGGATGAGAGTAACAGTGCTGGGAAGGAGAAGGGAACACACTTAAAGGGAATGGTGCCAATTCAAGCTTCATCCTCAAGACTTCTGCTTCAGCAACCTGGGACCCAACTCCACCCCCAATAGGACAGTGACAACCACTGAACGAGGGGTGGCCCAGCTCACAACTGGCTCTGGCCATAAGCCCTCAACCTCCAGCTCCACTTCTTATCAAAGTGATAGCTGCCAGCCTACCCTGAGGAAAAAGTTAACTTGTGTTCATTCCAAATCCAGCTCTCCCACCAAAAGCAACTGGGCACACATTGACTGTATAGAAATATTCCTGCATAAGGTGACCCCTTCAATACCACATTAGGTTTTACCTATTTTCAGAGACAGAAAAAGTTAAGCAAAATGAGAAGACAGAGGAATCTGTCTCAATTGAAAGAGCAAGAGAAAACTTCTGAAAAAAAGCAAATATTAAAACAGAAATAAATAATTTACCAGATAAAGAATTTAAAGCATTAGAAATAAGAATGCTAGCTGGATTAGGGAAAAGAATAGAAGAACACAGTAATAATTTTAACAAGGAACTAGAAAATATAAAAATAAGTAGTAAGAACTGAAGAACAAAATAACTGAAACGAAAAACATATTAGAAGGAATTAATAGCATACTAGGTGATACCAAAGAATGCATAAATGATCTGGAAGACAGAATAATGGAAATAAACCAATCAGAATAGCAAAAAGAAGAAAATTTTAAAAAAATGAGAACAGCTTAAGGGATCTCTGGCACAACATCAAGCATATCAACATTAACACTTTAGGGGTCCCAGAAGATGAAGAGAGAGAGAAGGGAGTCAAAAATGTATTTGATGAAATCATGGCTGAAAACTTCTCAAATCTGAAGAAGAAAACAGACATCAGGTTCAGAAAGCACAGAAGGCCCAAAACAAGATGAACCAAAGAGAAACACTTAGACATATCATGTTTAAAATGGCAAAAGTTAAAATAAAGTGAGAATTATATAGACAGCAAGAAAAAAACAAATAGTCACACACAAGGGAACCTCTATAAGGGTATCACATTGATTTTCTGCTGAAATTTTTCAAGCCAGAAGGGGTGATTTGATATATTTAAAAAGCTGAAAGGAAAAAATAAAAACCCTACAACCTGATAGTCTACACAGCAGGATTATCATTCAGCATTGAAGGAGTGATAAATAGCTTCTCAGAGAAGCAAAACTAAGAGTTCATCAATACTAAACCTACCCTACAAGAAGTATTAAAGGATTACTCTTAAGTGTAAAAGAAAAGGCTACAACAAGGAAAAAGAATTTAAAGGAAAGGAAAATCTCACTAAAAAGGGAAAATATATAGTAAAGGTTGTATATCAACCACTTAAATAAGTGAGTATGAATATTAAAAGACAAAAATTATATTAACTATACAATAAACTGTTAATGGATAAACATGAAAGAGTAAAATATGATATCAAAAACAAAATGTGGAGGAGGAGAGTAAGAAATGTAGATCATTTAGAATGTTTGATTTTAAAGGACTACCTGTTTAAAACAAGTAGATATAATTATACATCAACATATATAAACCCCATGATAACCACAAATCAAAAACCTTCAACAAATACACAAAAACTAGAGAGAAAGGAATACAAGCTTACCACTAAAGAAAATCATCAAACCACAAAGCAAGAGACAAAAAGAATAAAAGAACAGAGAAGAACTACAAAAACAACCAGAAAATGAGTAATAAAATGGCAATAAGTACATGCCTATAAATAATCACTTTGAATGTCAATGGACTACATGCTTCAATCAAAAGGCATAGGGTGGGGCTTCCCTGGTGGCGAAGTGGTTGAGAATCTGCCTGCCAATGCAGGGGACATGGGTTCGAGCCCTGGTCTGGGAAGATCCCACATGCCGCAGAGCAACTAGGCCCGTGAGCCACAATTGCTGAGCCTGCGCGTCTGAAGCCTGTGCTCCGCAACAAGAGAGGCCGCGATAGTGAGAGACCTACGCACCGCGATGAAGAGTGGCCCCCGCTTGCCGCAACTAGAGAAAGCCCTCGCACAGAAACGAAGACCCAACACAGCCAAAATAAATAAATAAATACATAGCGTTCCCTTAAAAAAAAAAAAAAAAAAAAAAGAGGACAAATACTTTAAAAAAAAAAAAAGGCATAGGGTGGCAGATTGGATTTAAAAAAAAAAAAAAAAAAAAAACACCCAAGACCCCTCTCTATGTTGATTTTAATAGGCTCACTTCAGAGCCAAAGATACAGACAGAATGAAAGTGAAGAGACAGAAAAATATGTTTCATGCAAATGCAAATCACAAAAATGCATTGGTAGTCATGCTCCCATCAGACAAAATATACTTTAAAACAAAGTCTGTAACAAAAGGCAAAGAATGGCATTATATAATAATAAAAGGATGAATACAAGAAGTGGATATTATACTAATTAATATACATGCAATAATACAATAACAGTAGGAGACTTTAACATCTTACTTACAGCAATAGACAGATCATCCAGAAAGAGAATCAGTAAGGAAAGAGGGATCTTAAATAACAAGTTAGACACCTACAGCATATTTCATCCAAAAACAATAGATTTTCAAGTGCATATGGAATTTCTCCAGGATAGAAAGCATGGTAGGTCAAAAAACAAGTCTCAACAAACTAAAAAGGGTATAAGTGGCATCAAGCATTTTTCCAAGCACAAAACTATGAAACTAGAAATCAATTATAGGAAGAAAAATGGGAAAAACACAAACAACTACAAGACTAAAAAATATGCTACTAAAAACCAATGAACCAATGAAGAAATTCAAAGTGGAAATCAGAAAATACCTTTAGAAAAATGAAAATGGATATACAAATTTCCAAAATCTATGGTATGCAGCAAAAGCAGTTCTAAGTGGGAGGTTTATAGTGATACAGGATTACCTCAAGAAAAGAGAAAAATCTCAAATAAGCAACCTAACCTACCATCTAAAGGAATTACAAAAAAAGAACAAACAAAGCCAAAATTCAGCTTAATGAAGGAAATAATAAAGAAAAGAGAGAACATAAGTAAAATAGAGACCAAAGAAAACAACAGAAACGATCAATGAAACCAAGAGTTTTTTTGTTTGTTTTTGTCTTGTTTTGTTGTGTTTTTTGTGACGATAAACAAAAATGACAAGCTTTTAGTCAGGCTCAACAAGAAAAAAATGTGAGAGGATGCAAATAAACAAACAAGAACTGAAGGAGGAGAAATCACAACCAATCTCATAGAAATAGAAAAAATTATGAGAATACTATGAACAGTTACATGCCAAAAAATTGACAACCTAGAAGAACTGGACACATTTTCAAAAATATAAACCTGCCAAGACTGAATCAGGAAGAAATAGACAATCTGAACAGATAGGTCACTTGTAGTGAAATTGAATTTGAAATTTAAAAACTCCCAGTAAACAAAAGTCTAGGACCAAACAGCTACACAGAGGAATTCTACCAACAGATAAAGAGCTAATAACTATCCTTCTCAAACTATTTCAAAATTTTGAAGAGGAGAAAACATTCCCGAATTCATTCTATGAGGCCACCATTATTTACTCTGATACCAAAACCAGACAAAGATACTACAACGAAGAAAATGGCAGGCCAATATCTCTGATGAATATAGATGTAAAAATCCTCAACAAATTATTAACAAATTGAATTCAACAATATATAGAGAGAATCATACAACATGATCAAGTGGGATTTATTCCATGGATGTAACTATGGTTCAATATTCTCAAATAAATCAACATGATACACCACATTAACAAAAGAAGGATAAATATCACACAATTATCTCAATAGATGCAGGAAAATCATTGGACAAAATATAACATCCATTCTTGATAAAAGGTTTCATCAGAGTTGGTATAGAGGGAACATATCACAGCATAATAAAGGCCATGAATGACAAACTTACAGCTAAAATCATGCTCAATGGTGAAAAGCTGAATGCTTTTCCTCTAAAATCTAGAACAAGACAAGGATTCCCACTCTTGTCACTTATATTTAATAAAGTACTGGAAGTCTTAGCCACTTCAATCAGACAAGAAAAGAAATAAAATGCATACAGATTGGAAGGGAAGAAGGAAAGCTGTCACTATTGGCAGATAACATGATACTATATATAGAAAACTCTAAAGTCTCCACCAAAAATCTTTTAATTAATAAGTGAATTAATTAAAGCTGCAGGATACAAGAATAATGTACAGAAAAAATGTGTTTTTAATACACTAATAATGAACTATAAGAAAGATAAAGAAAACAAGCTATTTAAAATCACATGGTAAACAATAAAATACATAGGAATTAACTTAACGAAGGAGGTGAAAGACCTGTACTCTGAAAATTATAAAACATTGATGAAGGAATTTGAAAATGATAAAAAAGAAATGGAAAGATATTCTATGTTCTTGGCTATTGTATATTTTCCTGCTATGAATACTGAGGAACATGTATCTTTCCATATTAGAGTTTTCTCTGGATATATGCCTGAAAGTGGGATTGCTGTATCATATGGCAACTCTAGTTTTTTGAGGAACCTCCAAACGTTTCTCCACAGTGGCTGCACAAATTTACATTCCTATCAATAGTGTAGGAGGGTTCTCTTTTCTCTACACCTTCTCTAGCATTTGTTATTTGTAGACTTTTTGATGATGGCTATTCTAATTGGTATGAGGTGATACCTCATTGCAGTTTTGATTTGCATTTCTCTAATAATTAGCAATGGTGATTTGTTCCACATGCTTCTTGGCCATCTGGATGTCTTCTTTGGAAAAATATCTTTTTAGATCTCTGAACATTTGATGACTGGATTGTTCGCTTTTTGATATTAAGTTCTATGAAATGTTTGTATATTTTGGAAATTTAGCCCTTGTCAGTCACATCATTTGCAAATATTTTCTTCCATTCAGTAGGTTGTCTTTTCATTTTGTTTATGGTTTCCTTCACTTTGCAAAAGCTTATAAGTTTGATTAGGTCCCATTTGTTTATTTTTGCTTTTGTTTCTTTTGCCTTAGGAGACTGACCTAAGAAAACATTGCTACAATTTCTATCAGAGAATGTTTTGTCTATGTTTTCTTCTACAAGTTTTATGGTGTCATGTCTTATGTTTAAGTCTTTAGGCCATTTTGTGTTCATCTTTGTATATGGTGTGAGGGACTGTTCTAACTTCATTAATTTACATGCTGTCCAGCTTTCCCAACACCACTTGCTGAAGAGACTGTTCATGGTATACTCTTGCCTCCTTTGTCAAAGATTGATTGACTGTAAGTGTGAGGATTTATTTCTGAGCTCGCTATTCTTCTCCATTGATTTGTATGTCTGTTTCTGTGCCATTACCTCACTGCTTTGATTATCATAGCTTTGTAATATTGTCTGAAGTCTGGTAGGGTTATGCCTCCAGCTTTGTTCTTTTCCCTCAGGATTATCTTGGCAATTTGGGGTCTTCTGTGGTTCCATATAAATTTTATGTTTATGTATTCCGGTTCTGTGAAAAATGTCATTGATAATATGATTGGGATTTCATTAAATCTGTAGATTGCTTTGGGTAGTATGGCCATTTTAACAATTGGATTTCTTCCAATCAAAGAGAATGGGATATGTTTTTATTTGTTTGAATTATCTTCAGTTTCCTTTGTCAAAGTTTCATAGTTCTCAACATGTAAGTCTTTCACCTCCTTGGTCAGGTTTATTCCTAAGTATTATCTTTTATTTTTTTTGATGTGGATTTTAAAAGAGATTATTATTTTTTTTTAATTTTCTCTTTCTGATATTTCATTATTAGTGTAAAGAAATGCAACAGATTTCTGTATGTTAATCTTATATCCTGCTACGTTGCTGAATTCATTTATCAGTTCTAGTATTTGTGTGGAGTCTTTAGGATTTTCCATATATTATATTGTCATCTGCATATAATGACAATTTTACCTCCTTCCTTCCATAGAAAACTTTTATCTCTTTTTCTTATCTGATTGCTGTGGCTAGGACTTTCAATACTACGTTGAGTATAAGTGGTGAGATTGATCATCCTTATCCAGGTTTTAGTGGGAAGGATTTCAGCTTTTCACCATTGAGTATTATGTTGGCTCTGGGTTTGTCATAAAAGGCTTTTGTTATGCCAAGATATGTTCCCTCAACTTTGGTTTATGTATCCACTTTTGTGAGAGTTTTTATCATGAATGTATGTCAAAATTTATCAAATGCTTTTTCTGCATTTATTGAGACGATCATGAGATTTTTGCCTTTTTTTGTCGCTGTTGATGTGGTGTATCATATTGATTGATTTGCGTATGTTGAACCATCCTTGTGACCCTGTAATGAATCCAAATTGATCATGGTGTATGATCCTTTTTATATTTTGTTCGATTTTGTTTGCTAATATTTTGTTTAAGATCTTTGTATCTATAGATATCAAAGGTATTGGCCTATACTCTTTTATTTTTTAGTGTCTTTGTCTGGTTTTGGTATCAGGGTGATGGTGGCTTCATAGAATGACTTTTAGTGTTCCCTCCTCTTCAATCTTTTGAAAGAGTTTTAGAAATATTGGTATAAGTTCCTCTTTGTATATTTGGTGGAATTCACCAGTGAAGCAATCTGGTCTTAGATTTTTATTTACCAGTTTTGTTTTTGTTTTTGTTTTTTTAACTACAGATTCTATTTCATGTCTAGTGATCAGTCTTTTCAATTTATCTATTTCTTGATTCAGTTTTTGTGGGAGGTATGTTTCTAGAAACTTGTCCATTTATTATAGTTTCTCCAATTCATTGACATATAATTGTTCATAATATCCTCTTATGGTTTTTTGTTTTTCATTTGTTTGTTTTGATATTTCTATTGTGTCCGTATTATTTTCTCCTATTTCATTTCTTATTTTGTTTACTTGGGTCCTCTCTCTTTTCTTGTTTGTAAGCCTGTCCAGAGTATTGTCAATTTTCTTAATCCTTTAAAAAAAACAGCTCTTGATTTATTTTTTTATCTTTACTTTATTTCTCTCTGATCTTTATTATTTCCATCCTTTAGCTGACTTTAGAGTTTTTTGTTTGTTTGTTCTTTGTTTTCTAATTCTTTTAGGTGGTAGGTTAGGTTGTTTGAGAGTTTTCTTATTTTTTTGAGAAAGTCCTGTATCTCTATGAACATCACTCTTAGTACTGCTTCTGCTTCATCCCACAGATTTTGTATGGTTGAGTTTTCATTGTTACTTGTCTTGAGGTATTTTTAAATTTCCTCTTTGATTTCATCAATGACTCATTGTCTACTCTCCATGTATTTTTTTTTTTTCTAATTTCTATTTATGTGATTGTTTCCTACTTTCATGCTGTTTGGTCAGAAAAGATACTTGAAATAATTTCTATTGTCTTGAATTGGGGGGGGGCTTGTTTTGTGTCCTAGTATGTGGTCTATCCTAGAGAATGTTCTACCTGCACTTGAAAAGAATGTTTATTATGCTTTTCTTGGTGGTAATGTCCTGAAGAAGTCAATTAAGTCTACATGTTCTATTGTGTCATTTAGGGTCTCTGTTGCCTTAATGATTTTCTATCTGGAAGATCTGTCTATTGATGTCAGTTGAGTGTTAAAGTCTCCTATTATTGTATTTTCATCCATTTCTCCCTCTGTGTCTGGTAGTATTTGTTTTATATATTTAGGTGTTCCTATATTGGGTGCATATATGTCAGCAAGTGTAATATTCTCTCCCTTTATTGATCCCTTTATCATTATACAGTGTCTTTCTTCATCTTTCTTTATGGCCTTTGTTTCAAATTCTATTTCGTCTGATATGAGTATTGGTACCCAAGCTTTCTTGTCATTTCCATTTGCATGATATATCTTTTCCATCCTCTTACATTCAATCTATGTTTGCCCTTTGTCCTAAAGTGGGTATCTTGTAGGCAACATACTATATCTTCTTGCTTTATTATCCAATCTACCACTCTATGTCTTTTGACCAGAACATTTAGTCCATTGACATTTAAGGTAATTATTGGGTAATTATTGATAGGTATGTATTTTAAACCTTGTTTTCCAGTTGATTTTTTATTTCTTTTTTGTTCCTTTCTTTTCAATTTTCTTTTTATAGTTTGATGCTTGTCTTTTGCATTATGTTTGAATTATCTTATTTTTGGTTTCTATGAATATATTATAAGGTTTTGATTTGTGGTTTTCCTGTTTTTCAAGTGTATTAAACCTTTACTCTATTTACTTGCTTTAGACAGGTAGCCATATAAGCTCAAACACATTTTGAAAGAAATCTATATTTTCTTACTCTCCTCCCCCACATTTATGACTTTGATGTTCTACTTTACATCTTCGTGTTTATCCTTTTGCTGTTCATTGTAGTTATAATTGCTTTCACAAAATTATTTTTTTGATTTTTTTTTTTTTTTTTTTTGAATCTATGTACTGGCTTATTTATGTGATCTACTATCCTTTTATATATTTGCTTTTCCTGTTGTGATTTTCTCTTTCCTATAGATTTGTGCTCTTTTATATTTATTTAGATAAGACCTTTCAATATTTCTTTTAGGGTAGGTTTAATATTACTGTATTATTTTAGTTTTTGCTGGTCTCAGAAATTATTGATCTATCTTTCTGTTCTAAATGATAATCTTGCTGGGTAGAGTATCCTAGGTAGCAGGATTTTCCTTTTCAGGACTTTGGGTATATCTTGCCACTCCCTCTGACCTGTACTGTTTCTGTAGATAAATTAGTGATAGCTTTATGGGGGTTCCCTTGTAAATAACTCATTGTTTTTCTCTTCCTGCTTTTAGAATCCTCTCTTTATCTTTAAATGTTTCTATTTTAATTATAATATGTCTTGGTGTAGGTCTGTTTGGGTTCATCTTGTTTGGGAACCTCTGTGCATCCTGTACCTGGATATCTGTTTTCCTTTTTTAGGTTTGGGAATTTTTCAGCTGTAATTTCTTCAAATACATTTTCAATTTCTTTTTCTCTTTCTTCTTTTTCTTGGATCCCTGTTATGTGTAGATTGGCACACATTATATTATTCCTTAGGTTTTGTATATTGCTTTCATTTTTTTCATTTGTCTTTCTGTCTGCTGTTCTGATCAGGTGATTTCCATTTTCTGTCTCCCAAATCACTTATTTGTTCTTCTGCATTGCTCAGTTTGCTACTTATTGCCTGTAGTTCAGTTTCCTCTAGGCAATTGAGTTGTCTAATTTTGGTTGGCTCCTCTTTATAGTTTCTGGTATCTTGTTATGGTGATCTGCATTTCTATCAATAGCATTTCTTTCTTTGGTCAGCATTTTTATTACCTCCTTTTTGAACTTGTAGTCTGGCAAACTGGAGAGGTCTGTTTCATTGTTGATTCTTTCAGGCAAATTCTCTTGTTCTTTTGAGTGTTTCCTCTGCTTCTTCATTTTACTTATATTACTCTGACTATGAATTTAGGCGAATCAGTTATCTACTGTGGTCTTGAAGGACTGTTTTTATGTGTGACCATGCCTGTGTAGCCTGCGTAAGTCTAATATTCTTGGTGTAAGGGCTCTTTTTGGTATGGATGCCTGTCATGTCTTTTCACAGGTATAATGGCTGTTTTCCCCTTGATAGGGGGTGTGATTGGTATTGTGGTAACCAGAGCCTGCACTGCACTTTTTGCTCTATGGTTGTCACAGTGCTGTTGTGAGCAGGGTGTGCTCCCCAATTGTCAAAGTGGAAGCCCCCAATTTCAGTTCTAAGCTGTAGTGTGAGGTAGGTGGGGCTGCAACACCTCTGCTGGAAAAGGAGCCACTGAGTATTCCTCTGAAGCAGCTGTCCACTCGGAAGTGTGCTCTGTGATGTCACCTGTCATGCTTTATGTGAGCTCACTAAGTACACTTTTGTTGGCACTGCCCTCAGCCCTGCCTCAGCCTTGGGAACTCAAGCAATTGGTCCTGATGTCCCTCAGGCACTGGGCTCACAAAACCACCAGTGCAAATCTGCCAAAGTCCAATACCTGGGCCTGCCATGAGAGCACAGGGAATCAGCCAAGACCCCACCCCTGCCTCCCTGTGTGTGTGCCCACAAAGCCCGCAGTTGTTGACACTGGGCCTGTCCCAGTCACTGGACTGCCAGTAATCTACTCAGATATCCCACAGGCACTGTGCTCACAAAGCTGCTAGCAGCATAAATCTGCCTAAGTTGTGCAGCTGCTGGGGATAGCCTAGATTTTAGCCCCACCTCTGCTTGTGGCCAACCTGTGCTTGCCTGCTCCCTGAGCTTGTAGATGTGGAGCCATGCCTGCTGTGAGCATGCTGACAATGAGGCTGCTATGGTGGGGCCATGATGCCCCTTTTATGTGCATGTTAATAATGGGGCTTCTATGGCAGACCCGGACTTTGTCCTGTGCACACCCCTGGTTGTGACCCAGACCACACTCCAGGCCCTTTGGGCTATCTCTATGAAACCAACACCAGTCCTCTCCCCAGGTCTGTCTGATGGAGCCCAAGTTTCAGCACCCAGCAGCCACACACTAGGAAATACAGTGAGTTGGCCAGGACTGTCTGTGCTGGTCTCTCTCTGTCCCACCTGTTGCAAGCCAGTTGCTGCACTCTCCTCTGAGCATCTGAAGCTCACTATCTGCTCCGCCTGACTTCCCAGCAGGTGAAGGGGGTCCCCTTTCCTCTTTCACAGATCTCTCCCAAGGGCACAGGTCCCATCCCTATTCCCTTTTTTTCCCCTCTCTTTTGTCCTACCCAGTTATGTGGTGAACCTTCTTGCAGCCTTGGTTGTATGAAATCTTCTGTCAGCATTCAGTAGGTATTCAGTGAGAATTGTCCCAGATGTAGATCTATTTTTGATGTATTTTGTGGGAGGAGGTAAGCTCCATGTCTTTCTATTCCACCATCATGATCTCTGCCCTTAAAAATAGTTTTTAAAATAAGCATGGTGTCTGTCATACTTGCTTTTTCTGAGCTTGATGGGAGTGCAAATTTCACAATTAAATTAATTTTATCTTAAACTAATTAAAATTTTATTTTAATGTTTACTGTTTAACACCAAAAATCATCTTGTTAATATAAAAGCAAGATCTAGGGTTAGTTTGTGTAACCTCAGTCTCACACCTAATTTTCCCACTTGTAAAACCCTTGAACTTCCTGTCCTTGGGGCACACACAGGGTTTGGTGTGGTTGTGAGAGTTCAGATTCTTGCCAAAATGCCTGTATACATTATTACATCTGTGAGAACCAAAGAACAGGGTCTTAGCCAGTTAACGGCTAAGAACAGTGGTTCAGGATGGGAATCTTCCCTCTACCCACCGCTGGGTATTAGCATCCTTTTATAGGATGCTGCTCTAGCCCACTGCTCACATGCAGTACACACAGTCCCTACTTTGCATTGCTCCTGCAACTGCGTATATTCCCTCAGTTATTGCCACTTTGCTTTCCAGCCAGGACGTTTTGTTCTCTTGATCCACCAAGAAAAAGACATGAGCTGTTGCTGGCTGGTGAACTTCATGAACAATCTTTTCAACAGAACATAGTTGAAGATGAAGTTGGTCAGTCTTGTCAGAAACCTATACATATGTACCAAAAGTGTTAGGTAAACCTGTACATCTGTACCAAAAGTGTTAGGTGAATGTCCTGGCTCTTGAGATGATTGTGGTGATTGACTCCATTGATGAAACTTCTGTCCAGTTCTGATAAATTTTAAGGAAGTATTGGACTGTGTTATAAAATAGATCTCATATTTAATGACTTATCAGACCAAGTGAAAAATAAGTTTGGCATGCAGAATTCAATAAAGGAAAGTATAATATATAAGAAGTAATGATGATCAGTGGTAAAAGGCAGATGTTAATTACGTATAAATAATTCTTGATTACTTAATGCATTTTATGATTTTTTTTTTTTGAAAATCAGACATTATAATATGAAAAAATATATCTGGAAATAAATTCTAGTATATTGCATAAATCCTAGAAAGTGAACGTCGCTATGGGTAAGGGAAACTTCATATTGTGGATAATGTCTGGATAGGTTATAAGGACTTTGATGCTTCATAATAATGTTTATTAATTATTAATACTTATCTTTCTAATTTCAGCTTGGACTCTCACAGGGCTGTGAATTTTTTAGTATGACTATTTCAAATTCTACCCCTAATATAGTGACAAACTGTATCTCTTATTCTTGAATGTCAGTTTTTTTTTTTTTCTAGTTTCCTAGTCACCTCTAACACAGAGTTTCTGTAATGAATTTTCAACTCTGTTTCTAATTATACATTCCTCTCTATGAATGTTGACTGACTGAACAGCATCTCAGCAGTTAATTCACCAAGAAACCACCAATTCAACATAATGTACAGCAGATTTAAGAAAAAGGCATCGAGGAAAAGTGGCAGGACATATACCAGCAAGAATTTAAAATTAAATGTTGACCATTAGAGCTGCTAAGATAACTTATTGCTTAACTCATACAATTATATTCAAACCTTTTATCATGTTCATGTTCTCTTCCTTTACCAATCTTTCATCTCTTCTTTCTTCCCTTGTACTGCTCCTTCTAATTTCCATAATTGCCAATATTTATTATGCACAGCAATTGACCTATGTCACTTTTATCCCAAAGTGACTCAGATCAAAATAGTTTATAAAGATTTTGTGAGCTAAAATAAAGGCAGGTCAGTCACCTAAAAGAGAATATTTTCTGTTAGCTCTAGAAGTAAATTTTATTTTTCCAATACTTAAATTTTTTTTTAAATTAATTTTTACTGGAGTATAATTGCTTTACAATGTTGTGTTAGTTTCTACTGTACAGCAAAGTGAATCAGCTCTACTTATACATATTCCCTCTTTTTTTGGATTTCCTTCCCATATAGGTCACCACAGAGCATTAAGTAGAGTTCCTTGAGCTATATAGTAGGTTCTCATTAGTTATCTATTTTATACATAATATCAATAGTGTATATATGTCAATCCAATCTCCCAATTCATCCCACCTCCGTTTTCCCACCTTGGTGTCCATTACATTTGTTGCTTATGTCTGTGTCTCTATTTCTGCTTTGCAAATAAGATCATCTATACCATTTTTCTAGATTTCACATATATGCGTTAATATACGATATTTGTTTTTCTCTTTCTGACTTACTTCACTCTGTATGACAGTCTGTAGGTCCATCCACGTCTCTACCAATGACCCAACTTCTTTCCTTTCTATGGCTGAGAAATATTCCATTGTATATATACTACAAAGCTACAGTAATCAAGACAGTATGGTACTGGCACAAAAACAGAAATACAGACCAATGAAACAGCATGGAAAGCCCAGAGATAAACCCACTCACCTATGGTCACCTAATCTATGACAAAGGAGGCAAGAATATACAATGGAGAAAAGACAGCCTCTTTAATAAGTGGTGCTGGGAAAACTGGACAGCTACATGTAAAAGAATGAAATTAGAACACTTCCTAACACCATACACAAAAATAAACTCATAATGGATTAAAGAACTGCATATAAGACCAGACACTATAAAACTCTTAGAAGAAAACATGGGCAGAGCACTCTATGACATAAATCACCGCAAGATCCTTTTTGACCCACCTCTTGGAGCAGCAGTATCCAACCTTTTTGGCACCAGGGACTGGTTTCGTGGAAGAGAATTTTTCCACAGACAAGGGGTGGGGGATGGTTCAGGCTGTAATGCGAGCTATGCAGAGCAACAGATGAACCTTCCCCTACTTGCCCACCGCTCACCTCCTGCTGTGCAGCCCGGTTCCTAATAGGGCATGGCCCGGTAGCAGTCCACGGCCTGGGGGTTAGGGGCCCCTGTCTTAGAGCAATGAAAATAAAAACAAAAATAAAGAAACGGGTCCTATTTTTCTAATACTTACATTTGCTGAGCATTTTAAGGAAAGTTCTAACGGAAAAAGAATGTAGACCATCAAATCACTATAGGAGAGAGAAAGCATGGACTATCTTTAAAATAAAGGTATGGAAATATATTTTCCCAGAAAATGTAAACAAAAAGCAAGATTGACAACTTTATTTTTATTTTTATTTTTTTTTAAATTTATTTATTTATTTTTGGCTGTGTTGGGTCTTCGTTTCTGTGCGAGGGCTTTCTCCAGTTGTGGCAAGCGGGGGCCACTCTTCATCGCGGTGCGTGGGCCTCTATCGCAGCCTCTCTTGTTGCGGAGCACAGGCTCCAGACGCGCAGGCTCAGTAGTTGTGGCTCACGGGCCCAGTCGCTCCGCGGCATGTGGGATCTTCCCAGACCAGGGCTCGAACCCATGTCCCCTGCATTGGCAGGCAGATTCCCAACCACTGCGCCACCAGGGAAGCCCGACAACTTTATTTTTATATATAGATGAATAAGGAAAATATTAAATAGTGAGGGGGGATACTGCATATTATTAAATATGTTTTTTAATTCAATTTTTTTCTTTTTTGTTAAGCTATAATTACATATAACACTGTGTAAGTTTAAAGTATATAATTTAATTTGATACATTTATATATTGCAATATGATTACCACCATATCATTAGCTAATATTTCTCCATTATGTCCAATAACTTAATTTCTTTTGGGTTGTGAAAATATTTATGATTTACTTTCTTAGCAAATTTGAAAGATCTAACACATTATTGTTAACTATAATCATAATTGCTGTTCATTAGATGTCCAGAACTTATTCATCACCTAACTTTAAGTTTGTGCCCTTTGAACCACATCTCTCCCAATCTCTTCCTTCTTCCACACCCCATTCTTTTGTAATGACTAATCTACCCTTTTTCTACGAGGCTTTTTTAGGTTCCACATAAAAATTATATCATACAATATTTACCTTTCTCTGTCTGACTTATCTCACTCAGCATAATGTTCTCCTTGTGTATCCATGTTCCAAATGGTAGGATTTCCTTCTTTCTTATGGCTGGATGATGTTCACGTGATATCTATCTATCTATCTATCTATTTCTATCCATCTAACTCACATCTTGTTTATCCATTCATCCATTGACAGACATTTAAGTTGTGTCCCTATCTTGGATATTGTGAATAATATTACAATAAACATGGGAGACAAGAGTTCAGATATCTCTTCAATATCCTATCTTCATTTCTTTCTGTTTTTTTTTTTTTTTTTTTTTTTTTCTATCTTCAGGTGGGAGATAATCTTTATTGGTCCTGTTAATATCTGGAGCTTTCTCTGACCTTTTATGGATGCACCTGTTCCATGCTTCTTGTTCTCTCTCGTGGCTGAATTCTTAAGCTCCTATGTCTTCTTTAAATCTTACAATGCACTTGGTTGACTGTTGATCACCTCCGTTTTGTTTTCCCCATGGTGACACTATAACCCAAGACTGTGGTTCTCCCTTGCCCACAGATCCTCTTTTGTTTTCTGCACACACTCCTGTGTACCTGTATTTGTTCTCAACTCTGTCCTCTGGAGCACCCACAAGGAGCCAGCCACAAAGTGGTGGCAGTTATGTGTTTGGCATTTAGGGCATCTGTGGTACCCACTGACCAGTTGGGGGATCCTCAGGTGAGATTTCCCTGTGGTCGTGGGTAGGCTTCCTATTGGAATCTACAATGGAGTCAGCTAGAACCTTGTCCCTCTCATGTCCTCTGATATTTTTTATCTGTCTCTTTCCTAATCTCTTCCCTCCCCCCAGTGAGGAAACTCTCACTTTTATACTCTAGGAGAGAAATGGGTTTCTTTAGCATTATCGCCTACAGCTGAGGAAGCCAGACCTTCCCTCATCATTATTTTTTTCCTGCAGAAACGATCCCTGGCCTCCTCTTTCTCTAAGTTATGCCACACTGTGAGGAGAGGTGATCCTGCCAAATGTCCTCTTGCCCACTCCAATGCAACAAAACTCTTTGCTCTACTAAGTGCTGGAATTTCTCCTCTAGAAATCTCCACTTCTACAAAGGCTCTCATGTCCATGGATATCTATCCAAGTCAGTGTCTTTCAGGTGATATTGTTGAAAGGGATTGGAGGTCATTCACAGGATTCTGCCTGTTCCACAGCCAATGCCAGGGTTCGTCAACCCAATACCCCAACACACAGGTGGGTAATACTACTCCTGGGTCCCTTGGCCTATGGTGTTGCATCCCACAGCTCCCACAGAGGCACTTTTGTTTGTGGATAGTTGTCAAATTTTAGATGTTAGGAAGAGTCAAAAGCAAGGGTTGGCTTATGCTGCCCTGATGCTGATGTCACTCAGTACATTTTTTATTATAATATACATATTATAATATAATAATATTATAATATCTATTCTTAATGGAACAATGTAAGGGACCTCCTTCAAAATTTGACAAATTGAGTAGAAAAATAAATTCATGAAGGATAAAGAAACAAGCTTAATTGAATTAAAATATCTTTATAGAATTGGTAGAATAGCTACCATAGCATAAGAGCACTTAAATGCTCTTTCATTTGTAGTTATCTGTTTGTCTTGCTGCATAGCCAACCTGTGTAGAGCCAGAGCTTTGTTTCCCTCATTTTTATTTTACAACTTTTCATTTCTAATGGGTGCTGGTCATACCCTAATAAATTATAGAGTAAATTTTATAACTACGATAGCCAGTTCAGAGGTAAGGTAGGAATAATGAAAGGAGGGAGAGAAGAAAGAAAGAAAAAGGAAAAAAATAAAGTTAAAAAATAATTTATATGTAAACCACATTTTATGCATTGTATTGGGTGATTTCAGAAGCACCAACCAATTATTTTTCAGAAACAATAGTTAAAATGTCACAAAGACATTTGTATGCAAATGAATCCATGATAGCAAACCATGCACTTAACCTTTCCTGCAGCTTCAGATGTAGAACTGTGTCTTTCCTACTTTTGAACAGTAATCCACGTTACTGAAAAATTTACTTCACAAGTCTTTGTTACGTAGTCTCTGTGGCTTGGGCAGTTGTATTCTATTCTGTAAGTAGTTTCAAGAAGTCCCATGAAAAATGACCAGTGATTTTGAAGTCTTCCTGCTCTCCCATCTGCTCCTGGGAGCTGCCCTACTTAAAGTACAATTTTTATGTCAGCAAGTTAACAGTCTGCCAAAGGATGGGTTCACAAACATTTACCTGTCAGAGTCTTTAGCAAAAGATCAAAACTAATCTCACATATTACAGTTAAATGTGCTCAGTTTTTCATAACACTGTTTGGCACATGCTCTATCATGAGTGGTCAGTGAAATATGTATGTAAATAAATACATGCACATTGCCTTAGCACTTACTTACATAAGTATTCCCAGTGACATTAAATTCACATTCAAATATCTAACCACCTGTCTAACCCTTCTACCCCTTTTTTGTGTTTGTCCTGATGAATGTGAACTGATAATTACTAAGCAAATTTATGTATAAACTATTTTGGCTGACTAGGAAATCTATAGAAAATGAAAGAAAACAGAAAGTTCTAAGTTGCTTAAAGCACATTTATTTTTACAAAGTAATTATTTAAAGTTGAATATGTTAAACTTTTAAGTTTTACATGCTTTACTTTTCCTTTGGTTTATATTTCTCTTATGTTACTTATTAGTCCTCTGTGATGTCGATTGGTAAAAAGTAACCATCTCCAAATTACAAAAAATAAATAAATAAATAACAACTAAGTGAAAATAAGCTTAGTACAGTTGTTCTCAGAATCTAAACCTAAGTAAAGATCCATGGAAAAGTTTTTACCAATCCAAAACAAAATATTTTAAAACGTGATTACTTGGTGATTTTGTCACATTAGCAAATTTATTCAATTTATTGATGTGCCTTTTTACTCTGGGATTGTGCTCTTCTTACTCTTTCGTTATTACTTTATCTTTTTTCTTATAAAGTGTGATAATAGGCAACAAATTTTATTTTAATTTTTTAATGAACAGATTTGAACAAATAACTTACTGTTCTTGTTTTGGTGCCCCTTGTCATCCGTTCTTATTTTATTTCATCTTTTGGTCTCCTTCTTATCCATCCTTATTTTATTTTATTTATCTTTCAAATCCAACAACATGGGACTAATTGGCTGGATGACAAATAGCACATAATTGGTGAAGTTGATTAAAAAATTAGTTCTTTTTATTCTCATCCAGTTTATTTTTCCATTATAAAGGACTTTCTCTACATTAAAAAGAAAGAAACAGATCTGAGTTTTATGTACTTCTGTAATCAATACAGAAAGAAATATTCAAAATGGTACAAGTATATTTCCAATGTACTGTGTGGTAAGATGAATTGTTATGTCACATACAATGGAGATTTATAATAGTCATGGGAGTAATTGATCATCTTTAAACACTGTAAGGTCTAATCAATCAATATGTTGACAGTATAGCCATAATAATAACCTCTTCTTATCTAAAGATAATCTTAAGAATCTTTCTTTTGTATTTTTGGATAAATAAATTGTATTCATTGACAACTACTGAAATACCATTGAGCGCACTGATTCTTTAAATTATGTTCCATTATCTAAAAATGAACCTCAAATTATTCTTAGTCCAAAATAGCTGGTGGAATAATTTAGAGGGTGTTCTTTAAGAACATGACCCTTCAACATATTTAGAGTAAAATTATTCCTGTGGTCCCCTAAGGCTTTTCTTCTTTCTGTGGGGGAAAAAAAAAGAAAAGCCAACAACAAAAAGTTAACATAACTTTGTCTAGACAGTTGTGAATGGATTTTTTTGTGTGTGCAATGCTATTAAGTTTCTAGCAATGAAAAATATTAATTCTGTATTAGATGAGCACTTGTTACTGGGACATTCCCAGTTTATACATTTTTACCTGAAGTTACATCCAGTTTAGAATTTGTCATGGATTTTTCAATATAGATTATGCTTTCCATATTGAGTCTATAAATTTTTGCCTATCCTTAGACCTTGAAAATTTTCTGTAGTGTTTCTAAAAGTTTTACAGTTTTAATTTCTAAATTTAACTCTATAATCCTTTTAAGCTGTTATATATGCTATTATTTATATAATACAAAAAACATATATTATATATATTTAAAGTTGAACATATTCTTAAAATTTTAAGCTCTACATACTTTTCTATTTATATAGACACACATACATATACATATATAAGTATACATATTATATATTTATGTATAATATATATTATATATCATTATTATATCAGGTATCATATATAACTATTACAATGCCTACAACTTCCAGTATAATGTTGAATAAGGGTTATGAGATTGAACATCCTGGCTTCATTTCCAATCTTAAGGGTAAAGCATTGTAGTCTTTTACTATTAGGTATGATGTGGACTATAGATTTTTGGTAGATGATATCAATACTTATCAAATCGATGCAATTACTTCTTATACCTAATCTGCTGAAAAAGATTTTTTATTTGAAAACTTTCCTTGTTTTAAATATTTAGTTCTATATATACTTTCATACTTAATGCTAAGAAACTAGATACTTTCCACCTAAGACCAGGGACAATGCAGGGATACTTTCTGTCTCCACTACTAGGACATATCACAGTGGAAATCACAGCTGATCCAATAAGAAATAAAATGAGTACCGATTGGAGAGGAAGAAAAATTGTCTTTGTTCACAGATGACATGATTATCTATGTAGGAAATCAAAAAAATTGACAAAAATCTACTGAAATTAATAAATGATTATTGCAAAGTTTCAGGATACATACAAGGTTAACATAAAATTGTCAAATGCTTTCCTATATACTAGCAATAAACAATTAGAATTTAAAATTACAACATAATATTATTCATATTAATACCTAAATATGAAACATTTAGATATGAATGTAATAAAATATGTACAAAATTTGTATGAGGAAATCTATAAAACTCTGATACATAAATTAATGGAGAGATGTTCCATGTTCATGGATAAGAATATTCAATATTATAAAGATGTCTGTTTATCTCAAATTGATCTACAAATTAAACACAATCTCAATCATAATAACAAATTATTGTGATGATATTGACAAACTGATTCTAAAGTTTGTATGGAACTGCAAAGACAATAGCCAACACTATATTGAAGAACAACAATTTCAGAGGACTAACATTACCCAACTTCAGAACTTACAGCTACAGTAATTAAGATAGTATTGTATTAGCAAAAGAATAGACAAAGGGGTTGATGACACAGAATAGAGAACCCAGAAAGAATAATCCCACACAAATATAATTAAATGAACTTTGAAAAAGGAGCAGAGACAATTCTTTGGAGAAAGGATAGTCTTTTCAACAAAAGGTCCTAGAGCAACTTGGCATCCATATTCCACCCCAAAAGTTAATCTTGACACAGACTTTACACCTTTCACAAAACATTACTCAAAATGGACCTGTCTTCTTTAGCTTTCTCTGCCATAAGAAAATATCATAGACTGGATTACATAAGCAATAGAAATTTCTTTCTCACAGTTCTGGAAGTTGGGAAGTCCGAGATCAAGATGTTGGCCAAATTGGTTTCTGGTGAGCATCTGTCCTTGACTTACAGACAGCTGCCTTCTTACTGTGTGTTGTTCAGGGCCTTTCCTTGGTGCATACTCTTGGAGAGAGTGCTCTCTCTCTTCCTCTTCTTATAAAGCCACTAATACTGTCAAATTAGGACTCACCTTTATGAACTCATTTAATCTTAAATACCTCCTAAAAGCTCTATCTCCAATATAGTCACACTGAGTGATAGGGCTTCAACATATGAATTTGGGGGTTATACAATTCAGTTCATAACATTCCACCCCAGGGTCCTCAAAATTAATGCCTTTCACACCCCAAAAATACTTTCATTCCATTCCAACAAACCCAAAAAATCTTAACTTATTTCAGCATCAATTATAAAATCTAAAGTCCAAAGTTTCCTCTAAATCAGATATGGATGAAACTCAAGGTACAATTCATCCTGAGGAAGATTGCTCTCCAATTGTGAACCTGTAAAACCAGACAAGTGATGCACTTCCAAAATACAATGGCATTGAGAATATTCTTCTTTTGTTCTATACTTTACCCTATAGGGCAGTTGTGTCACCCCTACTGCTCTAAGTGGGGGTTCTGACTCATGACTCTGCTGGGATGAGGTCCTGCCTCCAGGGCTCTGCTGGGTGGTCCCACCTTTATGGCTTTGCCATGCATTCCTGCTTCCAAGGCTTTGTGTGGAGACCTTCTGATCTGTTGAAACCAAGGCAGTGGTCCTGATGATCTGTAAATTGCCTTTGAAATGATTTATTTTCTCTCCTTGAAAAATAGCAAACTTTTGCAGCCAAATAGTTCTACCATCCTATCCTGTTAAATTCAAGAATTCTGACAGCCTTCCTTTATTGTGTTCTGTCTTTAACTCCTTCAGTTCAAACTGGCAACATTTCTGTTCCTATAATACCATAAACTTTTTATCAAGTGATAGTCCAGCCAAACCCTTAGTGTTTCTTCAGAATATGCTTTCTCATTTTTTGCCAAATGGATGGGTTGAAAATTTTCCATATCTTCATGTTCTGCTTCCCTTTTGTTTAACAATTCCTTTTTCAATTCATCTTTCACATTTTACATTTTTAACACTTTGCTTAGAAGTATCCTCAGCTATATATTCAATATTCAATTTCATCATTCACAAGTTCTACCTCTAAAAAACACTAGAACAGAGCTCAGTTATTTGCTATTTTATAACAAGCATAGTTTTTTTTTTTGTTCTTTTGTTTTTTTTTCAGTTTCCAATAACAGGTTCCTCATTTCCATCTGAGATCTTACCAGAATCACGTTAATGTCCATACTTCTAGCATGCATTTCAAAACTCTTCTAGCC
Organism: Balaenoptera acutorostrata; assembly: GCF_949987535.1. Lineage (NCBI taxonomy): Eukaryota > Metazoa > Chordata > Mammalia > Artiodactyla > Balaenopteridae > Balaenoptera > Balaenoptera acutorostrata. The sequence continues at coordinate 23,489,786 of NC_080075.1, read as the reverse complement.
TCTACCCATTACCCAATTCTAAAGCTGCATACATATTTTAGTTATTCGTTACAGCAGCAGTCTGCTTCTTGGTACCAATATTAGTTAGCTTGGGCTGCCATAACAAGATACCATAGATTGGGTGGCTTAAATAACAAAAAAATTATATTCTTACAGTTTTGGAGGTCAGAAGTCTAAGATCAGGTTGTGGCATGTTGTGGTTCTTCCTGGCTTGTAAATGGCTGCCTTCTTGCTGTGTCCTCACATAGTGGACTGGAGAGAGAGGGAGAGAGAGAGAGAGAGGGAGCACAAGTGGTCTGGTATCTCTTCTTATAAGGCCACTAAACCCATCATGAAGGTCCTGTCCTCACAACCACACCTAAATCTAATTATCTCCCAAAGACCACATCTCCAAACAGTATCACTGGGTTTAAGGCTTCAGCATATGGATTGGGGGGGGACGTAATTTTAGCAGCCACTTTAGAAGACTGTTTGACGGTTTCTTATAAGACTAAATGTATTCTCACCATGGAATCCAGCAATTGTGTTCCTTGGTATTAACAAAAATGAGTTGAAAATTTATGCCCATACAAAAAAAAAAAAAAAAAAGCATACAGTTGTTTATAGCAGGTGTGTGCATAACCAGCAACACTTCAAAGCAAAAAAGATGTCCTTCAGTAAGTGAAAAGATAAATAAACTGTGGTACCCCCTGTTGTGGAAGGGCAGGATTATATGGAAACTATAATTTCTGCTCAGTTTCTCTGTAAACCTAAAAGTGGTCCATAAAATAGTGTACTTTAAAATAAAGTTAATGGAAGAATCCAGGAAATGGGTGTTCATTTTAAGTATTTAAACTTTTCTGTATATTTGAAAATGCTCATAATAAAAGCTTAAGAAAAACAATCTGCCCCAGCATTTTTCTTGCCTTTAGTTCATGGTTCTTCTTCTTCCTTGCTCCCTTCCTCTTCTTCACATACATAAACCCCTATACACATTGGCAATCAACCCCATTCTTTGGTATCAAAGATTTCTTACAATTCTTTTTTTTTTTTTTTTTAACATCTTTAGTGGAGTATAATTTCTTTACAATGGTGTGTTAGTTTCTGCTGTATAACAAAGTGAATCAGCTATACATATTCATATATCCCCATATTTCTTCCCTCTTGTGTCTCCCTCCCACCCTCCCTATCCCACCCCTCCAGGTGGTCACAAAACACCGAGCTAATATCCCTGAGCTATGTGGCTGCTTCCCACTAGCTATCTATTTTACATTTGGTAGTGTATATATATACATGCCACACTCTCACTTCTTTCCAGCTTACCCTTCCCCCTCCCTGTGTCCTAAAGTCCATTCTCTATGTCTGCGTCTTTATTTCTGTCCTACCCCTAGGTTCTTCAGAAACACTTTTTTTTTTTTTTTTAGATTACATATGTGTGTGTTAGCATACAGTGTTTGTTTTTCTCTTTCTGACTTTTTTCACTCTGTATGACAGACTCTAGATCCATCCACCTCACTACATATAACTCAATTTCATTTTTATTATGGCTGAGTAATATTCCATTGTATATATGTGCCACATATTCTTTATCCATTCATCTGTTGATGGACGCTTAGGTTGAGTCCACTTAGGTTAACACTTAGGTTAACCTAACACTTAGGTTACTGGCTATTGTAAATAAAGCTGCAATGAACATTGGGGCACATGTATCTTTTTGAAGTATGGTTTTCTCAGGATATATGCCCAGCAGTGGGATTGTTGGATCGTATGGTAGTTCTATTTTTAGTTTTTTAGGAATCTCCAAACTGTTCTCCATTGTGGGTGTATAAATTTACATTCCCACCAACAGTGCAGGAGGGTTCCCTTTTCTCTATATCCTCCAAGCATTTATTGTTTGTAGATTTTTTGATGATGGCCATTCTGACCGGTGTGAGATGATACGTCATGGTAGTTTTTTTGTTTGTTTTTTTTTTTAATTTTTATTTATTTATTTTTATATTTTTGGCTGTGCTAGGTCTTCGTTTCTGTGCGAGGGCTTTCTCCAGTTGCGGCAAGTGGGGACCACTCTTCATCGCGGTGCGTGGGCCTCCCACTGTCGCGGCCTCTCTTGTTGCGGAGCACAGGCTCCAGATGTGCAGGCTCAGTAATTGTGGCTCACGGGCCTACTTGCTCCACGGCATGTGGGATCTTCCCAGCCCAGGGCTCGAACCTGTGTCCCCTGCATTGGCAGGCAGATTCTCAACCACTGCACCACCAGGGAAGCCCCCTCATGGTAGTTTTGATTTACATTTCTCTAATGGTTAATGATGTTGAGAATCCTTTCATGTGTTTATTGGCAATCTGTATAACATCGTTGGAGAAATGTCTATTTAGGTTTTCTGCCCATTTTTGGATTGGGTATTTTGTTTTTTCGTTGTTGAGCTGCATGAGCTGCTTGTAAATTTTGTAGATTAATCTTTGGTTAGTTGCTTCATATGCAAATATTTTCTCCCATTCTGAGGGTTGTCTTTTCGTCTTGTTTATGGTTTCCTTTGCTGTTCAAAAGGTTTTAAGTTTCATTAGGTCCCATTTGTTTATTTTTGTTTTTATTTCCATTTCTCTAGGAGGTGGGTCAAAGAGGATCTTTCTGTGATTTATGTCATAGTGTTCTACCTATGTTTTCCTCTAAGAGTTTTATAGTGTCTGGCCTTGCATTTAGGTCTTTAATCCATTTTGAGTTTATTTTTGTGTATGGTGTTAAGGAGTGTTCTAAGTTCATTCTTTTACATGTAGCTGTACTATTTCCCAGCACAACTTATTGAAGAGGTTGTCTTTTTTCCATGGTATACTCTTGCCTCCTTTATCAAAACTAAGGTGACCATATGTGTGTGGGTTTACGTCTGGGGTTTCTATCCTGTTCCATTGATCTGTATTTCTGTTTTTTTGCCAATACCATACTATCTTGATTACTTTAGCTTTGTAGTATAGTCTGAAGTCCAGGAGACTGATTCTTCAGCTCTGTTTTTCTCTCTCAAGATTGCTTTGGCTATTCAGGGTTTTTTGTGTTTCCATACAAATTGTGAATTTTTTTGTTCTAGTTTTGTGAAAAATGCCATTGGTAGTTTGATAGTGATTGCATTGAATGTGTAGATTGCTTTGTGTAGTATAGTCATTTTCACAATGTTGATTCTTCCAATCCAAGAACATGGTATATCTCTCTATCTGTTTGTATCATCTTTAATTTCTTTCATCAGTGTCTTATAGTTTTCTGCATACAGATATTTTGTCTCCTTAGGTAGGTTTATTCCTAGGTATATTAATCTCTTTTTGCAATGGTAAATGGGAGTGTTTCCTTGATTTCTCTTTCAGATTTTTCATTATTAGTGTATAGGAATGCAAGAGATTTCTGTGCATTAATTTTGCATCCTGCTAGTTTACCACAGTCTTTGATTAACCCTCGTAGTTTACTGGTAGCATCTTTAGGATTCTCTATGTGTATTATCGTGTAATCTGTAAGCACTGACAGATTTACTTTTTCTTTTCTGATTTGGATTCTTTTTATTTCTTTTTCTTTTCTGATTGCTGTGGCTAAAACTCCAAAACTATGTTGAATAATAGTGGTGAGAGTGGGCAGCCTTGTCTTGTTCCTGATCTTAGAGGAAATGGTTTCAGATTTTCACCATTGAGAATGTTGTTGGCTGTGGGTTTGTCATATATGGCCTTTATTATGTTAGGTAAGTTCCCTTTATGCCTATTTTCTGGGAGATTTTTATCATAAATGGGTGTTGAATTACACCAAAAGCTTTTCTGCATCTATTGAGATGATCATATGGTTTTTCTCCTTCAGTTTGTTAATATGGTTTATCATATTGATTGAATTGCGAATATTGAAGAATCCTTTCATTCCTGGAATAAACCCCACTTCTTCATGGTGTATGATCCTTTTAACATGCTGTTGGGTAGTATTTTGTTGAGGATTTTTGCATCTATGTTCACCAGTGATATTGGCCTGTAGTTTTCTTTGTTTATGACATCTTTGTCTGGTTTTGGTATCAGGGTCATGGTGGCCTCGTAGAATGATTTTGGGAGTGTTCCTCCTTCTGCTATATTTTGGATTTTCGAAGAGTTTGAGAAGGATAAGTGTTAGCTCTTCTCTAAATATTTGATAGAATTCGCCTGTGAAGCCATTTGGTCTTGGGCTTTTGATTGGTTGCAAGATTTTTAATCACAGTTTCAATTTCAGTGGTTGTGATTGGTCTGTTTATATTTTCTATTTCTTCCTGGTTTAGTCTCGGAAGGTTGAGCTTTTCTAAGAATGTGTCCATTTCTTCCAGGTTGTCCATTTTATTGGCATATAGTTGCTTGTAGTAATCTCTCATGATCTTTTGCATTTCTGCAGTGCTTTTGTTACTCCTTTTTCATTTCTGACACTATTGATTTGAGTTTTCTCCTTTTTTCTCACTGAGTCTAACTAAAGGTTTATTTATTTTGTTTATCTTCTCAAAGAACCAGTTTTTAGTTTTATTGATCTTTGCTATTGTTTCCTTCATTTCTTTTTCATTTGTTTCTGATCTGACTTTATGATTTATTTCCTTCCCCTAACTTTGTGATTTTTTTTTGTTCTTCTTTCTCTAATTGCTTTTGGTGTAAAGTCAGGTTGTTTATTCTAGATGTTTATTGTTTCTTGAGGTAGGATTGTATTGCTATGAACTTCCTTCTTAGAACTACTTTTGCAGCATCCCATCAGTTTTGGGTCTATGTGTTTTCATTGTCATTTCTTTCTAGGTATTTTTGATTTCTTCTTTGATCTTCAGTGATCTCCTGGCTATTTAGTAGTGTATAGGTTAGAATCCAAGTTTTTGTATTTTTTACAGATTTTTCCTGTAATTGATATCTAGTCTCATAGAGTTGTTATCGGCAATGATATTTGATACAATTTCAATTTTCTTAAATTTACCAAGGCTTGATTTCTGACCCAAGATATGATCTATCCTGGAGAATGTTCCATGAGCACTTGAGAAGAAACTGTATTCTGTTGTTTTTGGATGGAATGTCCTATAAATATCAAATTAGTTCATCTTGTTTAATGTATCATTTAAAACTTGTGTTTCCTTATTTATTTTCATTTTGGATGACCTGTCCATTCGTGAAAGTGAGGTGTTAAAGTCCCCTACTGTGATTGTTTTACTGTTAATTTCCTCTTGTTTGGTTGTTAACATTTGCCTTATGTATTGAGGTGTTCCTATGTTGAGTGCATAAATATTTACAATAGTTATATCTTCTTCTTGGGTTGATCCCTTGATCATTATGTAGTGTCCTTCTTTGTCTATTGTAATAGTCTTTATTTTAAAGTCTATTTTGTCTGATATGAGAATTGCTACTCCAGCTTTCTTTTGATTTCCATTTGCATGGGATATCTTTTTCCATCCACCCACTTTCAGTCTGTATGTGTTTCTAGGTCTGAAGTGGGTGTCTTGTAGACAGCATATATATGTGTCTTGTTTTTGTATCAATTCATCCAGTCTATGTCTTTTGGTTGTGGCATTTAATCCATTTACATTTAAGGTAGTTATCGATATGTATGTTCCTATTACCATTTTCTTAATTGTTTTAGGTTTGTTATAGTAGTTCTTTTCATTCTCTTGTGTTTTCTGCCTAGTGAAGTTCCTTTAGCATTTATTGTAAAGCTGGTTTGGTGGTGCTGAATTCTCTTAGCTTTTGCTTGTCTGTAAAAGTTTTAATTTCTCCATGAAAGCTGAATGAGATCCTTGCTGGGTAGAGTAATCTTGTTTGTAAGGTTTTCCCTTTCATCACTTTAAAGATGTTCTGCCTCTCCCTTGTGGCTTGCAGAGTTTCTGCTGAAAGATCAGCTGTTAACCTTATGTGGTTTCCCTTGTATGTTATTTGTTGGTTTCCCCTTGTTGCTTTTAAGATTTTTTCTTTGTATTTAATAATTGATAGTCTATTATGTGTCTTCACATGTTTCTCCTTGGGTTTATCCTGTATGGGACTCTCTGCACTTCATTGACTTGGTTGACTATTCCCTTTCCCATATTAGGGAAGTTTTCAACTATAAACTCTTCAAATATTTTCTCAGTCCCTTTCTTTATCTCTTCTTCTTCTGGGACCTTTATAGTTTGTATGTTGGTGCATTTAATGTTGTCCCAGAGGGCTCTGAGACTGTTCAATTCTTTTCATTCTATTCGCTTTATTCTGTTCTCATTATTTCCACTTTTTTATCTTCCAGGTCACTTATCCCTTCTCTGCCTCACTTATTCTGCTATTGATTCCTTCTAGAGAATTTTTAATTCCATTTATTTTGTTGTTCATCATTGTTTCTTTGCTCTTTAGTTGTTCTAGGTCCTTGATAAATGTTTCTTGTATTTTCTCCATTGTATTTCCAAGATTTTGGATCATCTTTATTATCATTACTCTGAATTCTTTTTCTAGTAAACTGTCTATTTCCTCTTTATTTATTTGGTCTTGTGGGTTTGTCCTTGCTCTTTCATCTGCTGTGTATTTCTCTTTCTTATTTTGCTTAACTTACTGTGTTTGGGGTCTCCTTTTGGAAGGCTGCAGGTTCATAGTTCCCGTTGTTTTTGGTGTCTGCCCCCAGTGGCTAAGGTTGGTTCAGTGGGTTGTGTAGGCTTCCTTGTGGAGGGGACTGGTGCCTGTGTTTTGGTGGATGTGGCTGGATCTTGTCTTTCTGGTGGGCAGGACTGCCTCTGGTGGTGTGTTTGGGGTGTCTGTGACTTTATTATGATTTCAGGCAGCCTCTGCTAATGGGTGTGGTTGTGTTCTTGTCTTGCTGGTTGTTTGGCATAGGGTGTCCAGCACTGTTGCTTTCTGGTTGTTGAGTGGATCTGGGTCTTAGCATTGAGATGGTGATCTCTGGGAGAGAGATCAGCTCTCTGAACTCAGCTCTCCCACCTCTGCCGCTCAAGCCTGACAGCCGGCTGGAACACCAAGACCCTGTCAGCTACACAGCTCGGAAGAAAAGGGAGAGAAAAATAATGAAATAAAGAAAAAAATCAAATAAAATAAAGTTATTAAAATAAAAAAAATTAAAATTTAAAAATTAATAAGTAATTAAAAAAAGAAACAAAATAAAGAAAGAAAGGAAGAAGAGAGCAGCCAAACTAAAAAACAAATCCACCAATGATAACATGCACTAAAAGGTATTAAAAAAAGAAAGAAAAAGGACCATCAGAACCCTAGGACAAATGGTAAAAGCAAAGCTATACAGACAAAATCACATGAAGAAGCATATTCATACACACTCACAAAAAGAGGAAAAGGAAACATATTATATATATATATATATATATATATATATATATATATATATATATTTAAGAAAGGAAGAGAGCAACCAAATCAATAAACATATCTACCAATGATAATAAACTCTAAATAATTAACTAAAATAAACATAAAACCAGAAACAAATTAGATGCAGAAAGCAAACCCCAAATCTCCAGTTGCTCCCAATGTCCACCGCCTCAATTTTGGGATGATTTGTTGTCTATTACGGTATTCCAGAGATGCAGCATACATCAAGTTGATTGTGGAGATTTAATCTGCTGCTTCTGAGGCTGCTGGGAGCAATTTCCCTTTCTCTTTGTTCACTCATCTCCTGGGGTTCAGTTTTGGATTTGGCCCTGCTTCTGCTTGTATGTAACCTGAGGGTTTCTGTTCCTTGCCCAGACAAAATGGGGTTTAAATAGCAACTGAGTAGGAGGCTCTGGCTCACTCCAGCCAGGTAGAAGGCAGGGTACAGAATGCAGGGCGAGCCTGCAGTGGCAGAGGCTAGCGTGATATTGCACCACCCTGAGGCGCGCTGTGTGTTCTCCCAGGGAAGTTGTCCCTGGATCACAGGACCCTGGCAATGGTGGGCTGCACATGCTCCTGGGAGGGGAGGTGGGGATAGTGACCTGTGCTTGCACACAGGCCTGGAGCTCGTTTAAGTGGTGCTCTGAATCCCCTGTCCTCATGCATCCTGAAACAATTGTCTCTTGTCTCTTAGGCTGTTCCAGGCTTTTCCCCAGATTCCCTCCCTCCAGCTGCGGTGCTCTAGTGCCCTTCAGGCTGTGTTCACATAGCCAACCCCAGTCCTCTCCCTGGGTTCTGACCTCTGAAACCCAAGCTTCAGCTCCCAGCCTCCACCCACCCTGGTGGGTGAGCAGACAAGCCTCTCAGTCTGGTGAGTGCTGGTTGACACCAATCCTCTGTGTGGAAATATCTCCAGTTTGCCCTCTGCACCCCTGTTGCTGCACTCTCCTCTGTGGCTCTGAAACTTCCCCCCTGCCCACACCCAGCGTCCACCAGTGAAGGGTCTTCCTAGTGTGTGAAAACTTTTCCTCCTTCACAACTCCCTCTCCAATGCGCAGGTCCCATCCCTATCCTTTTGTCTCTGTTTTTTCTTTTGCTCTACCCAGGTACATGGGGAGTTTCTTGCCTTTTGGGAAGTCTGAGTTCTTCTGCCAGCATTCAATAGGTGTTCTATAGGAGTTGTTCAACATGTAGATGTATTTCTGATGTGTTTGTGGGGAGGAAGGTGAGCTCCACGTCTTACTCCTCTGCCATCTTGAAGGTCCCCTCTCTCACAATTCTTGTCGTAGATTTTCAGATATTTCAACCTCACATTTATTTCTGTTGGTTTTGTCTCCAGGGAAGGAGGAAAAATGAAGCCCAAGTTTAGTTTGCCATGTTTCAAGGAAATATAGTTTTCTATATTTGGTTTATTTTTACTACTAGTATAATGTATTGTTTATTACCCACTCGACAACATCAACTACCAGATTCTCTTGCTCATTTGAAAATTTTGCCCAAATCCAAGTTTGTTGCATTGTTCTTATTATATTATTTCAAATATTTACGAAAAGTGAGTCTACAAATATTAGAGGAATAGAATTCATTGAGATTCATAGATTTTTACCTATGTTGTCTGAAACTGTTTTTCCACTTTGAACGTCACTCTCGTTTGTAAGAGTTTGAAATCGAAAGTATAATTTGTTAATGATCTGAAAAATAAACTTATCAGTCTTTCTTTTTCTTGTGGAATCCATTTTTGGTTCTCAAACTTTTATTAATAATGCATAAATGGATTGTGGTGTTCAGTAAAAATCTATAGATCTTGTGACTATGTTCGGAACTGTTACAAAATGTTGTGAATCAATATATATCTTCCCAATAATAAAAAAAATAGTTTTTTAAATCAGCATTTACCATTATATTTTAATTTTCTTTTTTAGCTCTAATAGATACATTTCTGGATTTTCCAAGGACTTTATTTTATCACTTACATTATATAGTTCATTGACTATCAAGGAGATTTGAAGAATATTCGATATAAAGCATGTAAAAATGTGTGCAAAAGCTAAAGAAAGTTTTTTTAATCAGCATTTACCATTATATTTTAAATTTGTTTTTTAATAATATAATAGATATACCTACTGAACGTAGAGAATCATGCAGTTGTCAAATATATGCAATTTAGTGTTCAAATTATTGTATCTTTCTGTATTCTATGCCTTCTTTTTGTTGAATATAAGATAAACCATCTGAATAAGGACTTTGAACCAATCCTCTTTTAAATACTGTGTGGAATTTTCAATACTCTGTGTCATTTTCTAGAATCCATTTTCAAAATCATACTTAAAATTGCAGTTTCATAATACAAGTTCACCTGCCTTTCAGGTAAAAACAAGGGTATCAAAAAGCTCTAACTGGAATAAAAGCAAACATGAAAAATGTTAAGCTATGACAAGTATATTTAAAGTGTCTTTTTTTTTTAATTTATTTATGTATTTTATTTATTTCTTTTTATTTATTTTTTTTTGGCTGCATTGGCTCTTCCTTGCTGCATGCGTGCTTTCTCCAGTTGCGACTAGCAGGGGCTACTCTTGGTTGTGGTGCATGGGCTTCTCATTGCTTGCGGTGCGTGGGCTTCTCATTGCGGTGGCTACTCTTGTTGCGGAGCATGGGCTCTAGGCATGCGGGCATCCATAGTTGTGGCTCATGGGCTCTAGAGTGCAGGCTCAGTAGTTGTGGCGCACGGGCTCCGCTACTCCACAGCGTGTGAGAACTTCCCAGATAAGGGCTTGAACCCTTGTCCCTTACATTGGGAGGTGGATTCTTAACCACTGCGCCACCAGGGAAGCCCTAAAGTGTCTTTTTTACAGTGCAGTATTGTTATTTTATTTTCAACATTAATAATTAAAGTTCACATAGTTTTCCAAGAAAATCAAGAACATCAATTCAAGCTGCTGAAAGATTCAATCCTGCTAAAATGTACTATATCTGTTATAAAATATGTTTTGCTCTTTAAATAAAAATCAAACAAATATTAGTGAAAGTTGTAATAAACAAGGAAGGTCAAATATGACCCCTGCCAAGTCCACTAAAATCCATCATACAATTGACACATTGATTTCTTGGAGGAATTACTGTCAAGTGGGTAAACATGAAATTCACATTTATTTTCTGATGTCAGAGCTGCAAGTCAGAGATAAGATTTGCACAACAAATTTTTATATTTGCATATTTTATTCTCTCTAAATATTCATGTATTTTTCTGTGGTGTTTTCTCAAGGCCAGATAGTCTCCAATCTGGTGCCCTTCCAGCATTCTCAGACCTCCACACTGTTAAAGGCCATTGCTTATGAGTAGAAGCAGAGACTAGATCACTACCTAAACAGATGGTGAGAAACATTTAATTGACCCACTTGAGAAGATGATGAGTAACTCAGACTATGGATTCATCAAGGGAAATGAATAATAAATTACATTTGTTTTAATAAATTCAAAACTGAAACAGTTTCTCAACTGCTTATTTCAAACAATATAATAAGTAAAGTATTTATTTAAAGTAGTAGGCAGTTTTCATACATTAATCCCTTAATTCTGATGACTATGTTATGGGGTAGCAAACTAGCATTCTCATTTTACATAAAAGGAATCTGAGGCACTGAATAATTAAGAAATTCATCCAGCATCATTTAAAATATAATGAGGTGAGCAAAGAATCCAGTAGGCAAAATTTCTCCAAAGTCCTTAAATAACTACAGTATATTTATTCTGGGAATTTTAAATATTTATATTTATAATTATAAAATATGTTTATAGTTATAAAAGTAAAATGTGGTCACTGAACATAATTTGGAAAACATGGTAATGCAAAAAGCAAAGACAATCAACTATTACCCTCCCATTCAAAGGAAATTATTTTAAACTGTGGGTAGGTTTAACAGGGTTGTGATCATTTCTGTATATTTTGCATTTTAACCTGTTGTCCTTCTCTTTTAAAAAAAAATCTGTTTTTCCTTTTATATTATATTGGAAGCATTAGACTTTGGCTTTAGCTCTAATCAGTAAAGATCTTGGTAGCTGTAACTCATGTTTTTACAAGAACAAAGAAGAATACAAAAATATCAATGACTTTTCTTGGATTCATTAGGCAATTGAAGTCACTGAGCAAACGGTCACTCAGAAATCTGGAGACATAGGTGAATATAGAGAATCACAGTTGAGATCAACTTACTTGGAACAGGATCTGCTGGAACCACACACTGATGGAAATGCTTGAGGCAATTTTGAAAAATGGCTGGAGGCTGAGGGTGGAGTAGGATGAGAATAAGAAACTTCTGAGGGTTACAGTCTTAGGGATCCCTGATACTTTTGAGGGTTTTACCTCCAGGAATTCCAGTAAGTTCTCTTGGTGAAGAGCCAAGAAAAATCCCCTAATAGTTCTTGCAGGGGAAAGGGAAAGCACACTATTCTGAAATATGCCCAGAACATTCCCCATAACAAAAGCCAACTTTCCAAGGGAAAAGCCTTCCCCAGATTCTTACTGCACCTGGGGGAAGGGCAATTACCCAACTCCAGTCTTCTAGCATCTCTATCTTATCTGAGGAGGAAAGAAATCTAATAAATGTTTGTGAAGGTCACAGCCTAGGAACAAAAGACGACTAAAAGACTGACACTTAATTATAAGATTGTAAAAAACTTTCTTTCTCCTTCATGTAACCACCACATCAACAGGAATCCATTATAATAACTGTGGATAACAGCTCAGACTCTATTTAAGAAGTTTTAGGAAAACAGAAAGACAATACGGGAGACAAAGATAAAGACACTATAGAAATTTGAAATTTCTATCACCTATAGCTACAGTAAAAATTAAATACAGTCCAACTCATAGCCAGATTAACATAAAACCTCACACTAAAGGCAGATTTGCATCAATTCCTATTGTCTAATACAAAATGTCAGTTTTCAGCAAAAAAATTACGAGACATTTTAAAAGATAAATAACAATCTGAAGAGACAAAGCAGACGTAAAAACCTACCTCAAATATGATACAGAAATTGGAATTATCAGACAGATTTTAAAAAAATAATGTTATGGGTAAAAGTAGACAATATGCAAGAACAATGGTTAATGTAAGTGGAGTGATGAAAGGTCTAAGAAAAAAATCAAGAGAAAATGCAATAAATCGAAACACACAGAAATTAAGAATATTATTCAGCCATCAGTAGAATAGACATGATAAAGAAAGAATCAGTGAGCTTGAGAATATATCAATATTATAAGACACAGTAATCAGACAAGAAAAAGAAACGAAAGGTATTCAAATTAGGAGAGAAGAAGGAAAACTGTCACTATTTGCAGATGACATGATACTATATATAGAAAACTCTAAAGTCTCCACCAGAAAAAACAAAACAAAACAAAACAAAACAAAATGAGAGATAATAAAAGAATTCAGTAAAGTTGCAGGATACAAGATTAATATGCATAAACCTATTGCTTTTCTATACACTAAAAATAAACTAGCAGAAAGAGAAAGCAAGAAAATAATCCCATTTAAAACTGTATCAAAAAGAATAAACTAGGAATAAATTTAGTTAAGGAGGTGAAAAACCTATACCCTGAAAATTATAAAATAGTGATGAAGGAATTTGAAAATGATACAAAAAATGGAAAGATATCCTGTGTTCTTGGAATGGAAGCATTAATATTGTTAAAATGTCCAGGCTACCCAAAACAATCTACAGACTTACTGCAATCCCAATCAAAATATCCATGACATTTTTCACAGAACTATAACAAATTATCCTAAAATGTATATGGAACCTCAAAAGATCCTGAATTGCCAAACCAATCTTGAGAATAAAAGAACAAAGCTGGAGGTACCATACTACCTTGACTTCAGCCTATCCTACAAAGCTCCAACAAAACAGCATTGTACTGACACAAAAACAGACACATAGATCAATGGAATAGAATAGAGAGCCCAGAAATAAATCCACACACCTATGGTCAATTACTCTACAATGAAGAAAGTAAGACTATACAATGGAGAAAAGACAGTCTCTTCAATAAGTCGTGCTGGGAAAACTGGACAGCTACATGTAAAACAATGATATTAGAACATTTCCTCAAACCATATACAAAAAATAAATTCAAAATGGATTAAAGACCTAAATGTAGAACCTGAAACCATTAAACTCTGGAAGAGTATATAGGTGGAACACTCTGATATAAATCATAGCAATATTTTTTTTTGCATCTGTTTCAAGGCAAAAAATAAAAAATAAAAGCAAAAACAAACATAAAAACAAATGGGACCTAATTAAACTTAAAAGCTTTTGGCGTGGCAAAGTAAACTATTAGCAAAAGAAAAGACAACCCACTCAATTGGAGAAAATATTTAAAAATGATAATGGATGATGAGTTAATATCCCAAATATATAAATAGCTCATACAACTCAACATCAAAACAAAAACAAAAACAACCTGATTAAAAAATGGTTGGAAGATCTGAATAGGCACTTTTCAAAAAAAGACATACAGATGGCCAGCAGGAACATGAAAAGATGCTCAACATTGCTATTCATTAGATAAATGCAAATCAAAATCACAATGAGATATCACCTCACACCTGTCAGAATGGCTATCACCAAAAATCTACAAATGACACATGTTGGTGAGAATGTGGAGAAAAGTGAACCCTCTTACACTGTTGCTGGGAATGCAAATTGGTGCAGCCACTATGGAAAACAGTGCAGAAGTTCCTCAAAAACTAAAAATTTTAACTACCATATGATCCAGCAATTCCACTTATGGGTATATATCCAAAGAAAACAAAAACACTAATTCAAAAAGATACATGTACCTCAGTATTCATAACAGCATTATTTTCAATAGCCAAGATATGGAAGCAACCTGCGTCCACTGACAGATGAGCAGCTAAAGAAGATCTATATCTATATCTATCTCTATCTCTATATCTATCTCTATCTATATCTATATATCTACATCTACATCTATATCTATATAATGGAATATTATTCAACCATAAAAAGGATACAATTCTGACATTTGTAAAAAAGTGGATGGACCTAGAGAGTATTATCCTTAGTGAAATAAGTCAGAGAGAGACAGACAACTGCTATATGCTATCACTTATATGTAGAATCTAAAAAATAAAACAAAGAATGTATATAACAAACAGAAACAGACTCACAGATATAGAGAACAAACTAATGTTTACCAGTGGGAAGACGGAAGCAGGGAGGGGAAAGTTAGGGGTATGGGCTTAAGAAATACAAATTACTATATATAAAATAAATAAGCAACAAGGATGTATTGTACAGCACAGAGAAATATAGTCTTTGTTTTATAATAATTTTAAATAGAATGAAATCTATAAAAATATTGAATCACTATGTTGTACACCTGAAAATTATATAATATTGTAAAATAACTCTACTTCAATAAAAATGTATACATAAAAGAAACTTCCTAAACTGAAATACATAGATAAGAAAGAATTGGAATGAATGGCTGAAATTTGCTGATTTTATATCATTGAAAAATGTTGAGTAATCATTTTCCAAAAAACTGTGACATACTTTAACTAACTGTATTTGAAATTGTCTATTTCTCGACGCTAAGGTAAACTGATTTTATTTTTTCTAATCTTAGTAAATCTAGGGGATATAACATAGTGGTTACTATCACTATTCTTAATATAAATTGATGCTTACTATGTGCTTGTCTCTGTTCTAAGACATTATTAACTCATTTATTTCTCATAAAGCAATGAAGTAGGTGCTATTAATATTACCATTTGTTGAGGAAGTAATAGTCACAAAAAGTGGTAAGTAACTTGCTCCTCACAGCAAGGAAGCAGCAGAGTTGATATTTCAACCCGATTATTAGTGCTACAAAATTAGTACTGTTAACCCCAATGTTGGCTACTTCTCTGAGATTAAATGTTTTTCTGCGTAGTCATTCTAAGCTATTAGTCCTTTGTTTCATCTTAATAGAATAAACGACAAAAAACAAAAATTTTGAATATAGCATGAATGATTGAATGTTATTGAGAATGTTATTCTCAATATCTTTTTTGCATAAAGTCATTTATAGTATTGTATGGTAAATGGAATTTTGATTTTTAATAGAGAAATACATCTCTCATTTTCTTGATTCTTTGTCTTTGGTGTTATGTCTTAGAAATGAGACCTATCTCCTCTACTAATTAGATATTGGTCTGTATTTTTTAATTTCTTCAAATCATTTTTAATTTCTTATTCATTCAATGTGTGGGTGTTTGAGTATGTGTGTATATTTTTAAAATATTTTTCTTTTTTCCGTTTTCATCTTCTCCACCTAAAAACAAACAAACAAAACCACAGTTGCTAGCCTATTGGCTAATAGATTTATATATTCCCACATAGAAATATGTGACTTAAATTGTCATTTTGTTCATATAATAAAATTTTTATACGCTTGGTTCTCAATTGTTGCTTTTTTCTCTCTCTTTCCCTACAAATATACTATTTCTTTTATAAGTGAAACTTTCTACTATTTGATTGTATTTTTCTTCAATTAAAATTATCTTCAAAAATACATGTTTTTCTTTACATATTTATCCAGTCTGCAGTTCTCAATCGGAATGATTTTGCTCCCCCCAAGGCAAATTAGTTAATTAGCCAATTGGCTTTTTAATTCAAACTGTATTGCATATACAGAACTATTTGAGAAACAAATGGCATATTTATAATATGCTACTTTCAAAATCCAATCATTTCAAGTGTCAACTTTCATAGTTTTATATAACTCATGCATATATGTATTAATGATTTCACACTATTTTAATTTGGTTTACCTTGAAAAACTTCTAACTACTTCTTAGTTCAGTTGGTTAGAATTTCTATTGATTGCTGAAATTTAAAAAAGTAAGAACAAGTTGGTGTATATCAGTGTTAAATTGAATATTTTGATTATATTCTCTTTGACTAAGTGACTAATTACATTCTAGTATGTGAAAAGGAGGATTTTTTTTTCCTCCCTTTAATGTTTAGTTTATATTCATGTGCATTTTCTTAAATTTTTCATTTAAAAATTAAACTTTAAATTAAACTTTAAAAGTCCTTAAAATATCTAGTTATTATTAGATACCATATATCTGATTTTACTAATTATAATATATTCTGACTCTTGAAAAAGGCTCTATTGTTTCACATAGTTGGAAGTAGATGTTTTTAAACAGGTAAGTACTATTTATTTCTAAGTTTACTAAGTATTTGTTCACTTCATCTTATAAGTGTTTTCTGAATGTTATTAAATGTCTTGTTGGTATATACTGACATAATGTGCCATTTTATAATCTAATTGTCTTTGGGTATTCATTTTTTTTAGTCTTGTCTCTCCCAATAAGCATAATCTCTGTTTCCTAACTCTCATTCTTTTACTCTAAACTGATCAAGGTGATAGCCACCATATCTAGCATGCATCATTGCTAATGATTTAAGTGCATGTGTATATCTGGCCCCGTCTGTGTTATAGTACTTTTGAGCCCCAAATGTCCTGACATGTCATTTATGCATTCATTCAACCCAAATTTGTTGAGAGTTTACCATGTGCTGAGGGGATGAGCAAACTTTTTCTGTAAAGCGACAGACAGCAAATATTTTATGTTTTGAGGGACATATATCTTTTCTGTTCCATGGTCTCTCTTCCTTCTTCCCCTTTACTTCCACCTTTTCTTCCTCCTCCTCTTCTTCATTCTCCTCCTCCCCCTCCTATGTCTTCTCCTATTTTTTCTTTGCAACACTTTGAAAAAATAAAGTATTCTTAGCTCACTGATCATACATGTGCCATTTCTTGACTCCTGTGTTAGTATTAGGGCTACAGTGGTGAGTGATGAGTGATGCTGATAAAATCTACACTTTTACAGAGCTCACACAAATTACACTTGACTAAAAAGAACCCTAGAAGAATACAGGCCACTATAATATTCAATAGTATCTGTCAATTAGGAGATTCAAAGGAAGACCATTTAGGATTGAGACCCAAAGGATCATGAAGCCTGTGACTTACTGTCTTCTCCTATTAGTCTTAAATTTTCAGTCTCTCTGAAGAGTAAAATCCCAAGAAGACAAGGCCAGTGTAGATTTTCATGACCACTGTCTCTTCAGATTCAAGTTCCATGCTTGTCAAGGGCTAGATAAATATTTTTTGGATAAAACCAGGGTAAAAGAGATATTTCACAGGATCCCTTCACATTTCTCACTTGAATACAAGGTGGAAAGCTGGTTGCTTCTAAGGTTGGTAGAGAACAGGTTTCCAAACCTGTGTGGAAAATTTGATCTTAATCATTTTGTTGGCATAGGCTCTATTTCATAAGGGGAAGTAGGGGTACAGCTTAAGGTAAAGACTGGGTAGTGATTTATCAATCAACAGTCACATTTTATTAATGGGAAATTTCTTCCATATTCTGACAAGAACTGTCATTCTCACTTTCCATGGATTATTTCAATGCCTTCTTAAGCATTTTAAAGAGAGGTATGAACACCACTGTCTTATTCTGCTAGGTAAATCAGAAACCCAATCACAGATTTTGGAGGTCCTTTACCTTAACCCCAGGTTTAAATTTACATATTCAATTATTTGGTAAATGATAAAGTGGAAAGGTGTTGCTATTAACATGATGTGTGGGTTTCAACTGGGTTTGGCAAATTTGGAAACCAGAAGCTTTTAATCCAGTTGCCTCATCTCAGGGTATTTCTTGGCCTTAGTCACTATAGGCAACTAAGTTTTCCCTTCTAGTTCCATGGATGTCTAGCGGTGTGTGTGTGTGTGTGTGTGTGTGTGTGTGTGTGTGTGTGTGTGTGTGTTTTCAACCACTAATGATTTACCTCAATAAAAGATCTCCATTTTCACTGCCATGACTCTACTCTGAACTGTCATATCTGAAACTAGGACCACTGTAGTAGTTTTCTAACTGTTCTATCTCCATACAGTTTTTACACCAGGATTTTCTTCTAGTATTGCATCCTAATAATTTTAAAATTCACATGTGATCATGCCATGAACTTGCTTAAAACCCTTCAGTGACTCTCCTTAATTGAAAAGACTTTCCCTAGTATGAACTAGACAAAAGTAGCTGTTTGAACTAACTATGGCTTACTAGACTAGCTGCATCACAAACCAGAAAACTTTTAGCTTTTCATGTTAACCAGCCTGGCCTTATTTCCATTCTAGAAATCATATTTTGTCTTACCATCATCAGGCTTTCACAAATTCTGAAAGCTGTACTTGCATAATGCTTCCCAAGCACTGAGCTGTTAATCCTTATTTTCATTCCAAGTGTAGATGAGATGGTTTTTTCCCCATGATGCTCTGGCATTGGTTAGATTTCTCCATTTTCTAGCTCTCTTAGAACACTGTTATTCACTTTCATATAATTTATCAGAAATATACAAATAAAGAAATAGAGTTTTAGCTATAGTGAAAGGAGAAAAATATTGGTGATATTATAATAATTACAGTTAGTACACTAAAATATTAAAAATGATAACTTCAGGGAATTGGAATTAAAAGACATGCATGCACATTTGTGCTTATTTATGTATACTTTTACATTTTTCACATACCATAGTAGTTTTCCTAATTATCATATATTGGTTTTGGAATTAAAAAATAATTGTTTTGTCTGTCTCATTTATCAGAAGTTCTACTTAAAGAGGTCAGGAACTGTTATTTTTATCCTAAAGGCACATGAAAATTTAGCACAATGTATAGTACTAACCTGCCACTCTATTTATTTAGTGAATATTTTAATAAAAAAGGAAATTAAGAAAAATGTTTAAATAAGTGAATGAATAAATAAATAAATAAATGTAATACATTTGCCATATTCCCACTGTGGCTTAATTAATTTTTATTATCTTCTATTTTAGTTCTGTACATCTACAGCCATGTTTTTCTAGACAAACAGCACAAATTGTGATAATCTGACCCACAACATTTTCTAAAGCTGTTTCTGCCTTTAAGTAGGTGTCTTCTGAGAACAGGCCTTATGAACTTAGAAATAGGGTAGTGGTCCAATAGTAGGGCCAATATTTTATGTGTAAGAGTAAACTTCATGACTCAATTCACTCCATATGGACACTCTCTTAGTTTAATACATTTTATAGCACAACCCAGTCTCACATTCTTAGAGTTCAAGGAGCAGAAGTGACCTTCTACCTGAGGTTTCAAAGTTTCAAGCAGCATTTCTGAGGCTGAAAAAAATCTCTCAGTAGAGCTTTTCTTCCCTATAATTCTTTAATAATACTGAAGGAAAGGTGCAAAAATGCATTACTATCCAGTTCTAAAAAAATAAAGCATTTCTCTAACTGGGGAAGAAGTGGTACTACAGACTTCAATGATCTATCTGAAGCACAAAGAACGGTTCCCAGAGGGTAGCTTCTTGTCTCATCACAGAAAGAATTCAGAGATGAGACAGGAAGACCAAGAAAGTAAAGTGAGGATTTATTTAAGCGATAGTATGCTCTCAAGGGGAGAGTGGACAGGCTCTGGTCAATAGATGCCCTGAGTTTTTTTGGCAAGCTGTTTATGTGAGGTTTAAAATTCAAGGGACAATATATCCATTGGGGAGGTAGGAGTTTGGGGGTCATATTCCCTGATTTTCATCCAAGCTCCACTTTCCTGAGGGGAGGAGGGATTTTTGTCCTTATTTTGTCTTGGTTGGAAGTGTCATGGCTTCAGTGCATGATGGGTACTTCTTATCTGCAAGGCTAATGTCATTGTAATGAGGACATAATGAGCAAAAGGTTACATTTAGATGTTGGAGATTCCTACTTTTCCCTCTTTGTCTGCCTCCAGGATACTTATCATCCCAAAATGTGTCGTTTCCTGTCAGTCTGGAGGTTCCTGCTTTTCTTTGTCCAGGGACTCCCTTGGTTTACAAGATGCATTTTTTCCTGCCATCTTGACCATGACACCCTTTCTCTGCTCATATCTAGCCACCTGCTTTAACAGAGCAGCATCCAGATTATTTGCAACTGATTAGCTTTGGATCCAAAAAAGCTTTTCTGTTGCTATGTAATCACCATTGTTCATTTCCTTACAGCTCTGTGGTTTGCACTGAGAAATAAGTATGCACTGTTTAAAGGAAATTCTTAGATTTAAGCTATAATAAAGGATTAACTTCTCTATATTCAGCTAATTTTCTGCTGCTGCTTCCATTATCATTTTTACTGATGAACATTGATAGGAATATCATATCATGAACGAAAGATTGTACAAGATTTCAGATTTTTGGAAGAGGAATTCACTTGTGTTGGGGTCGTCTTGATAAACTGCATAGTATTCTTATTCCCTTAGCCCTAAGATATCAAATATTTACATAGAGTAAAACGGTCAAAGCATCGTTTTCCTGTAAAAAACCCAAAATGTTAATCTCTATAATTGCACTAGTAGAGAGTATAATCCTGGAATTATGTAAAATAAAATTTTTGGAAATGAAATTATACTTATCGTGAGTGCATTATGAAGAGCAATGCTCAGGCAGATAATTTGAAAGAAAAAGTTCAATTTAAAATAGTTGTCTTTTCTTGATGTTTTTGCAGGAAAATGGGGCATGAGAGGATGCTCGTGTCCTAGGTCTCGGGCAAATCCCTGGGATGGGCCAACAAGTGAGGGTCCTTGGCTTCTCACATGAAAGAATTCAAGAGCAAGCCAAAGTAGAGTGAAAGCAGATTTATTCAGGGAGATACACACTCCATAGACAGAGTGTGGGCCATCTTAGAAGGCAAGAGGCCCCAGGGTAAGGGATTGTTAGTTTTTATGTGATGGGTAATTTCACAGGCTAACAAGTGGGAAGATTATTCCAACTATTTTGGAGAAGGGGCTCGGATTTCCAGGAATTGGGCCACTGACCACTTCTTGGTCTTTTATGGTCACCCTCGGAACTGTCATGGCACAGGTGGATGTGTCATTTAGCTTGCTGATGTGTTATAATGAGCATATACTGAGGCTCAAGGTCTAGTGGAAGTCAACTCGTCCACCACCTTGGACCTATTTGGTTCTAATCTTTTTATGTTGTGTCCTTGGGCTATGTCATTCTTTTAAAAGTTGTGCCCTGCCCCCTTCCTTCCTGTCTTAATGTGTGTCAAAGTTCTTAAAATCTTTATCTTTTAGTGGAACAACCTGAAAATATATATGAAAGGACCAATTAAATAAAAAGTGGTCTATTTAATTTATGTTTTAATTCAGACCTATCAACTTTATACTTGAAGGAATCCTAGATCTCTCTGAATAGCTGATGAAAAACATGAATATTTTTCACAGGAAGTAATGCAAATACACAAAATACATATAAATTTATACTGAACTTCTTCAACTTCCCCTGACCCTCCCTTTCACAAGAACTCCCACCCCTATACTTCCATCTGGGCCAAGGGCTCTGGTGGATCCTGCCTCAGAGTGTGAGTTCCTCAATGCCTCCAGATAATAAATATCACAGGCATAGAAATTACATTATACAGAAAATGAATAACAAATCCAAAAAATAGCTTATATACAGGAAGATTAAGTTAAGAATAGCAAAAGCTCCAATACTCTGATACCAGCATCCATACTGTCTAATTGAAGATGATTTTTAATCACAATCTTAATACTCCTCATTTACAAAATTAAAATCCTAAATAAAACTATACATTTTATATCTGATTTATAATTTAAAATTGAACCAACTTGGTACTTTAAAAACTATATAGTGAAACTGGCTTTCCTTCTTTGTACTTGTTTATAGTAATAGAAACACTAGACTATAAATTTGGCACAGAAATAAAGTCTCATTCTTTTTTCATATTTAGCACCTTGCAAAGTATTTACCATATTCAAAAAGTAAGAACATATTTGTGGAGAGAAGGAAAGAAGAAAGAAATTTAAGAAGTGTTGAAAGAAAAAACCTACAAAGGAAGGAATGAAGGAAAGAAGAATAAAAGAAGAAATAAAAAAATAAGAAGCAGCTTAGACAATTACCTGTTATTTTACTGAAGTTCCCCAAAGATCTCCCTCTGTCTTTGTCTGAATTTTTCCTGTAAAATGAGAACCTTACACCTCACAGAGAAAATAAGAACTTCTTCAAAATAGAATTTATTCAAACTCACTGAGTCTCCCTTAGACTAAGAATTGTGAATTAGGGATGGTACTCTGGGCACTGGAATAACAAAATGAAAATGCCCAAGTTGGTGCATTTCTTGTCTCCTTTCTGTCTGCTTCTTTCAAAATCTCCATATTCAAACCTTTATTACAATATTCTAAAATAATTTTTTTCTACTTCCCAATCCATTAACTTTACTCTCTTTCCTTTACAGTTGATCCTTATTTATCATTCAAATGGATGTTTTTACTCATATTACTTAGGATTGAGCTATAAAGAAGGTAAAGCATTTGCACTGTAAAAAAATGCAGTTAAATCAAAGGATTTTATTTACAGGGATGGGGTGAGATGTCTCTGTGTGGTACTTAAGGTATTTTTTCTCAGAAATCTCTTCTCAGTAATCCAGTGTTTCTAAACATCATGTAGTTTACCCTAAAACCTATGCTTTATTTTTCTTTTTTTACATTTCAATTTTTTTCTTTAAAAGGAGTGAGTTGTGTACAGGGGGCTTAAATGCTTTATAGATGAGAAAAAAAAACTGCACTAGAACCAACTTATTCATCATCATCATCTTCTTCCTCTTCATCTTCCTCCTCCTCCTCATCCTCTTCATCTTCCTCACCTTCATCCTCTTCCTTCTTTTTCTTGTTTTTTCAGCCTTGACGACTCTCTTTTTTGTTGCACCAGGCTTCCTTTTAGCTCAGTATGCAGCAATATCCTTTTTGTACTTTTCCTTCAGCTTAGCAGCCTTCTTCTCCTAAGGCTGCTTGTCATCTGCAGCAGTGTTATTCCACATCTCTCCCAGTTTCTTTGCAACATCACCACTGGATAAGCCAGGATGTTCTCCTTTGATTTTTGGACGATACTCAGAACAAAACAAGAAAAAGGCCGAAGGAGGCCTCTTGGGTGCATTGGGATCCTTGAACTTCTTTTTTGTTTCCCCTTTATGAGGGATATAAGTTTTCATTTCTCTTTCATAATGGGCTTTGTCCGCCTTTACCATGTCTTCAAACTTTGCTTTCTCTTTAGCAGACATGGTCTTCCACCTCTCTGAGCACTTGTTAGAAAACTCTGAGAAGCTGACTGAAGCATCTGCGTGCTTCTTCTTGTGCTCCTCCCAGCAAGTTTGCACAAAGAATGCACATTTTGCCTCTCAGCTTCTTAGGATCTCCTTTGCCCATGTTTAATTATTTTTCCTCTGCGAAGCACAGAGTCGCCCAGTGCCCGTCCGGCTCTCACTCGCCCTGGTGCTGTCTCTATGGAGCTTAATGTACTAGTTTGGTAGGCTCACTTCATTTGCTTGGGTCTGCCATGAAAGAAGCAGAAACAGGTTGGGAAACTCTGAAAAATATCCGCAGACTTGAATGAAAACCAAAATAATTAAGATCTTTTGCTGCAGTTTCTAGATTTAGACTGTCTTGCCGGAATTGCTGTCACTTGTAAAAGGCTATTATCTTCATTATGAAATGGTCTAACAGAAAAAAACTAGGGAGTAAGTGCTAGAAAAACTCAAGCTTGAATTATAGAATTTCTTCATCCATTCTTAATTCGTTCCCTAAATTTTATGAATCCTTTAAATCTTCTGATAGGGTATAACTAACAGTATCATTATGACGATTTAACAAGTTTAGGTGTATAAAACACAGTGCTACACACATATATTCTAACTGATCAATAATTTTAAGTTTCCAGCTCTCCTTTCCAACTTGCTTTTACTAGTAATGTGCTTCTAGGAGGAAAGGACATAATTTAATTTTTTCATTCAAATAAATATCTTGTATTAAATATTTAAATAACTCATAAATATATGTCAAAATATGAGACTATATTGTTAGAGTTCTTCTTTCTCCCATTTAAAGTTATTATTCAACTCTTTGTGATATCTTCTTTTAATATTATTTGATGATATGACTTTTAATAGCTGTGTAATACTCAATTTTAATAAATG
Source organism: Balaenoptera acutorostrata (assembly GCF_949987535.1). Taxonomy (NCBI): domain Eukaryota; kingdom Metazoa; phylum Chordata; class Mammalia; order Artiodactyla; family Balaenopteridae; genus Balaenoptera; species Balaenoptera acutorostrata. Next base: position 23,465,414 of record NC_080075.1, on the reverse strand, counting down.
ATTAATTAGTAGACCTTATTTTTTTGATATTTTTGTTTTACAACCTTCGTCTCATTATGTAAAAATAATGAGCTGAAATGAGTAATGTATGTAAAATTTTATGTCTAACATGACATTTCATTATGAAAATTGAAAGTCTTGGTACAGTGTAGGGGAGAAAAAGTTTTCCTTGACTCTGTTAGGATTCTGGCTAGATCTGAATATTAAACAAAGACAGATTAATAGGAAAAAAGTACACAAATTTTATTAAATTGTTACATGCACATGGGAGCCTTCACAAAAGAATGACGACCGGAAGAAGTGACCAGAGCAGGAAGGTTTCATATGTTTTAGACAAAGAAACTATAAATTTGTAAAGAATTGACAAGACAAAGGGGTTTGGGCTAGCTGTAGTAAATGTTGAAAAAATATGCATCAAAAAAATCTGCAGAATGGGAGAAAATATTTATAAATCACACAACTGATAAGGGGTTAAGAACAAAAGTATATTCAGAACTCATACAACTCAATAGTAAAAATACCTAGCTGATCAAAAAATAGGCAGAGGACCTGAATAGACATTTTTTCAAAGAAAACTTCCAAATGACCAACAGGTACATGAAAAGATGCTCAACATCATTCATCACCAGGGAAACTAAATTAAAACCACAATGAAATATCACCTCATACCTGTTTTAATGACTACCATTAAAAAGACAAGCGATAACAAGTGCTGGTGAGGATGCAAAGAGGGAACCCTTGTATACTGTGGGTGGGAATTTAAATTGGTGTAGCCACTATGGAAAACAGTATAGAGGTTCCTCAAAAACTTAAAAGTAGAATTATCATATAATTCAGCACTTCTGGATATACATTGGAAGGAAATGAAATCACTATTCAGAAGAGATATCTTTATTCCAATGTTCATTATAGCATTATTTGCAAGAGTCAAAACATGGAAACAACCTAAGTGTCTATCAAAGGATGAATGAATGAAGAAAACATGGTGTGTGTGTGTGTGTGTGTGTGTGTGTGTGTGTGTGTATGGGTGTGTGTAATTTTGCCATAAAAAAGAAGAAAATCTTGCCATTTGTAAATGCATGGCTGGACCTTGAGTGCATTATGCTAAATGAAATGTCAGACAGAAGAATCTGTCTTTTTTACACTTTGTACTGTATGATCCTATGTATATGTGGAATCTAAATAAACTCATAGCAGTAGAACAGATTGATGGTTGCCAGAGGTGGGGGTGAAGTGTGGGGAATTGGATGAAGGTGATCAAAAGGTACAACTTCTAGTTATAAAAGAAATAATTGCTGGGGATGTAATGTGCAGCATAATGATTATAATTAACAATGCTATTTTGTAGATTTGAAAGTTGCTAAGAGAGTAAATATTAAAAGTTCTCGTCACAGGAAAAAAATTGTAACTATGTGAGCTAATAGATGTTAACTAAACTTATTGCGGTGATTATTTCACAATATACACATATATCAAATCATTATGTTATACATCTTAAACTTATACAATATAATATGTCAACTATATCTTAATAAAATAGGGGAATATGTCACTAAAATTATAAGCATTAGTATAACAAGGTTTGTTTGAACAGATTTTTTGACTCTGAGTTTTCCTTTTCTAGTAATAAAAATGTCTTATTTCCTCCTGGTACAGAGAGGATACCTTTCGCATTGGAATTTTACGACCTGTTTCAAGGAAGAAGGGAGGGTGTGAGGTCAGAGTAGGCTTCCTTCCTCTGCCATTTTAATTGTCTTAAACTCTTTCAGCTTAAGATATTTAATATGCTGATGTGTTATATTTTGGGGTAACATGTAAGATTCAACAGTGTTAATGCTCTTAAAATTTAGTTGCAATGCAAACTTTTCATTCAAAAGTATCTTGGTGACTTCTGTTTTCTGGTTCCACATGTGAGGAGCTTGAAAAGCTACTTAATCCTAAAAAGTAAAAGCTAAACAGACCAAAAAATCAACAACTCTTCCTGGATCTATAAGAGTGGAAGACACAGGACAAACCCCTGCCCCTAAGATTGGAGAGATTGGTAAATATGGGGACTCATGGCTTCCTGGAGCAGAGACACCTAGATGAGCAGAAAACTCCTTGGGAACAAGTGCCTGGGCAGGAAAACCTGAACTGTAACTGAAGAATTGCTGGAGGCTCAGTGTGATCAAGTCTAAGAGTTAAAACTCCAGGGGGACCCAGTCATAGAGATGTCCCCACAATATTGTGAGATTTACTTCCGTGAGCTCAACCAGGTTCCCATAGTGAATATCACAGAAAACTTGCCACATGTTTCTGGCATGGGGAGGGGAAAAGTAACCATTCTGAAATATACCCTAGCACTCAGTTCTTAACAAAGCATGCTCTCAGAGGAAAATATTTAACCAGAGCCTAACCTGCTGGGGTATTATCAGGGCCTAACTAACTGGGGGAAGGGAAATACCCAACCTCAGTCTACTTTAGCTGTCCTGCCCTACCTACCTATGGGTAGTGATGTCATGGAGGAGGACTGAACAACTCTTGTGAAGTTTAAGACCAGAGGCACAGGATCAGTGAAAGACTGAGACAGAAATCATGGGATTATGGGATGCTTCCCCTCCCCCCACACCTCACCATCACATAACTAAAGGCCTATTTAGAGCAGTACCTTTTTATTTATTTACTTTTCCTCAAGCTTTTTTGAGGTATAATTAACAAATAAAAAATTGTATATATTTAAGATATACAACCTGATGGTTTGATATACATTGTGCAGTGTACATATCTGTAAAATGTCAAACACATAGAGAAGTAGGTAAATGAGTCATAGTAAAACCACACAATGGCATGTAGCAGCTACAAATTATGTAGATTGTACCTATTGATATATTTCTCCATACTGATGTGACACACATTCATAATACATATTTTTAATAGAAGAGCTCCAGGGATTTCCCTGGTGGTGCAGTGGTTAAGAATCCACCTGCCAATGCAAGGGACATGGGTTCGAGCCCTGCTCTGGGAAGATCCCACATGCTGTGGAGCAACTAAGCCCGTGCACCACAACTACTGAGCCTGCATGCCACAACTACTGAAGTCCACGCACCTAGAGCCCATGCTCCACAACAAGAGAAGCCACCGCAATGAGAAGCCTGCACACCACAATGAAGAGTAACCTCCACTCGCCACAACTAGAGAAATCCCACGTGCAGCAACAAAGACCCAGTGCAGCCAAAAACAAATAAAATAAAAATAAATAAATTTATAAAAAAATAGAAGAGCTCCCTTCTTTAATATGAATGGCCATATTGGTAATATTCTGATTTTCCTCTCTCGCCTTAACTTTTTGTTTAGTATTAATATTATAACTCCTACTTATTTTGTATTCATTTTTTAATATTTTTCTTTCTCTATTTCTGAGTCATTTGGCTTTAGATTATAATTTTTATACTGCATATTGTAACTTTTGATTTTTCTACAGGGTCTGACAGACTGTCGATTTACAACATCATGTCAAACTTTGATATTTATTGTTATGATTGTTATGTTTGATGTACCTCTTTTATTTATGCAGTATAGTGATATAGTATTTTAGTTTTAAAATTTGTTTTATTCCTGTATTTGGCTGTGTGGATAATACTTGCAGTTTTCCCTTTGATGATTTAAATAAAAGTTAAGCATTCTTTTAAAGTTTCTGTTTCCAAGTGCTTTCAATTGTAAAATGTGTATATGTACATGTATGTGTAAATGTTAAAATTTTCAACAATCAATTAATAAAACCTGAAAACTAAATGAATATTCACTGTTGCTATCATTGTTGATTCAGCCTTAGTACTCTAGGCACTTCTACACTTATTAGGTGTCATGAAATGTATTTTTTCCTTTCTTTTTCTTCTCCCTCGTATCTTACCACTCCTGCTCCCTGTTCTTTTAACAAACCCAAACCCTATTTTGCCAAAGATGAATCTATGATCCTGTGAGATTAAATAACTTTCCCAGGTCACACAGATCTAAATATGGAGAACCTGGCTCCATTCAACTCCAGAGTACTTACTCTTTATTAGTGCATTTATGAATTTGCAATCATCTTCTTATCATTTATCAGTGAAATACCAATTATAGCTGAGATCTTAGAAAGCAGATTTCCTTTAGGACACAGGCAAGTTTCAGGAACAGAAGACATTGAACTTTAAATGTGCATCATGACTGAGGATTTGTTAGAATTTCACAATATCCCCAACAGTCAGGTATTGATTATCGCTCACAGAGTTTCATTTTAAAACGACTTTCCATTTTGATAAAAGAGTGATGAGTTTCTTTACTGTAGGCACTACTTATAGGTTCTGATTTAAGTGCTCCCCCCTTTTTTACAACACCTCTATTTCTGGCTCAAATAATATAGATCATCATCTTCTTTCTCTGATCCAAGAATTTTTAATTTGATGCTGTAATGTTTTTCCTTGGGAGAAAACATTCTCCAATATACTTCTTTCCCCCGCCATGATATATTTTTAGTTTATAAGAAAATTAGAAAAATAGTTGAACCTGTTGATATGTCCTTTAATTGAGTGGTCCTGGGTATAAGAAGAATACTTAGGGCCTTCTCTCCTGGTAATGTCCATGAGCACTTAACAGGAGGCATTGGTACTGTATTTACAAATAGAAAGTCCTCTGGAAATAGAGATCATAAAAAAAAAAAAAAAAACAACTAACATAAAGTCATTGTAATAATGAAGGGAAAAAGCATACTCAGTTACGTTGGTTAAAAAAAAGAAAAAAAGAAAAAAATACCTCATCAGATAGTATCACAATTATAAAACAAATAAAATTTATTTTCATCTTGCCTTTGTTATCATTATTTGACAGGTAGATATTTGGACAATATCTTATTAAGCTTTTATTCTGTACCAGCCTCTCTAATGTTTGATTGAGAACAGAATCCTTTTGACTGAGAACATCATCCTATACAATATTCCAGACATCCATTTTTAATTAATAGGGGTAGGTATGCAAAATAAAAATTATTCATCTTTCTTCTCTGCATAGATATCTGGAAACACACTTTAAATGATAAGTATCTGTTTTAACTAACCATAGACTTAACTATGAAAATGCACATTATTCTTACTACTATTAGTGAGGTTCACTCTGAAAAACAGTCTTATGTGTGAGTGTGTGTTTTATTATTTGGTTCTCCCAGAAATAAGCCCTAGTATTTGAGTATAAATGATTTAGTAAGAATTGCTCCAGGAAAAATTAGTAATAGAGTGAAGAAAGCAGTCTACGGAAAGGGAGGACATGATTTCAGGTGATGTCCAGACTTGTCTCTTAAGGTACTCTGGAGTATAGACTAGACTCAGGCCAGGAAGTCGGACTTTCTTCCTCCTGATAGGTCAGACATTGACCATGAGCTGTCTCCAAAGTCATAAACTTCTCAGGAAATTCTGGCTCCTTTGAAAATCTTGCAGCTGTAGCATCCACTGATGGTCCCAAGTATGAGCTACGAAAGCTTGAGGAAGATGATGGTTAAATACAAAAAAATTGTAGGAAGGACCCAAGGATTTAGACCAGGCTCTCACAGTATTGGCCACCATGTGGCTAATACTGCTGAACATTTTTTTTTTTAAATGTCTGCCATCTCTTAGCTATTCTGTGTTTTTAATACTTTCTTGCTTCTTTCCATCCTTGTAATAGGAAGAAAATAAAAACAAAATGAGATGGAGGGGCAAATTTTTCAGAAACAACTGAAAAAAGTTCCTGCTAATATCAGAGAAAATTAAACACATCTCTGTTTATCTGACTTCTCATAGACCATTTAGCTTCACAATGGTCCTTCCACTGCTCAGGTATGCATTGCTTATTTGTTCTAAATCTAGGAATGACCCCTGACCTTAAAATTGGTCCACAAGACTCGCAGTCTGATATTAAATAAGTCTATTTATTACACATAAGAACACATTCTCTTTTTCTTTTTCATACATAATAACACTAATACCCTGGAAAACATTACTAAGAGATACATATTTTTGCATTTTTGTATCCTCCATGTCATCCTGTTGCCTCATACCTGGAAAATACCTTGTAACTTTCTTTCTTTCTTTCTTTCTTTCTTTCTTTCTTTCTTTCTTTCTTTCTTTCTTTCTTTCTTTCTTTCTTTCTTTCTTTCTTTCTTTTTAAACATCTTTATTGGAGTATAATTGCTTTACAATGGGGTGTTATTTTCTGCTTTATAACAAAGTGAATCAGTCACACATATACATATGTTCCCATATCTCTTCCCTCTTGCGTCTTCCTCCTTCCCACCCTCCCTATCCCACCCCTCTAGGTGGTCACAAAGCACCGAGCTGATCTCCTGATGCTATGCGGCTGCTTCCCACTACCTATCTATTTTACCTTTGGTAGTGTATATTTGTCCATGCCACTCTCTCACTTTCTCCCATCTTACCCTTCCCCCTCCCCATATCCTCAAGTCCATTCTCTAGTAGGTCTGTGTCTTTATTCCCGTCTTGCCCCTAGGTTCTTCATGACCTTTTTTTTTTTTTTTTAGATTCCATATGTATGTGTTAGCATACATACGGTATTTGTTATCTCTTTCTGACTTACTTCACTTTGTATGACAGACTCTAGGTCCATCCACCTCAGTACAAATAACTCAATTTCGCTTCTTTTTATGGCTGAGTAATATTCCATTGTATATATGTGCCACATATTCTTTATCCATTCATCTGTTAATGGGCACTTAGGTTGCTTCTATGTCCTAGCTATTGTAAATAGAGCTGCAATGAACATTTTGGTACATGACTCTTTTTGAATTATGGTTTTCTCAGGGTATATGCCCAGTAGTGGGATTGCTGGGTCGTATGGTAGTTCTATTTTTAGTTTTTTAAGGAACCTCCAGACTGTTCTCCATAGTGGCTGTATCAATTTATATTCCCACCAACAGTGCAAGAGTGTTCCCCTTTCCCCACACCCTCTCCAGAATTTATTGCTTTTGATTTTTTGATGATGGCCATTCTGACCAGTATGAAATGATATCTCATTGTAGTTTTGATTTGCATTTCTCTAATGATTAATGATGTTGAGCATTCTTTCATGTGTTTGTTGGCAATCTGTATATCTTCTCTGGAGAAATATCTACTTAGGTCTTCTGCCCATTTTTGGATTGGGTTGTTTGTTTTTTTTTTGATTTTGAGCTGCATGAGCTGTTTATATATTTTGGAGATTAATCCTTTGTCCGCTGATTCATTTGCAAATATTTTCTCCACTTCTGAGGGTTGAGGGTTGTCTTTTCTTCTTGTTTATGGTTTGTTTTGCTGTGCAAAAGCTTTTGAGTTTCATTAGGTTCCATTTGTTTATTTTTGTTTTTATTTCCATTACTCTAGGAGTTGAGTCAAAAAAGATCTTGCTGTGATTTATGTTAAAGATTGTTCTTCCTATGTTTTCCTCTATGGGTTTTATACTGTCTGGTCTTACATTTAGGCCTTTAAGCCATTTTGAGTTTATTTTTGTGTATGTTCTTAAGGAATGTTCTAATGTCATTCTTTTACATGTGGCTGTCCAGTTTTCTGAGCACCATTTATTGAAGAGACTGCCTTTTCTCCATTGTATATCCTTGCCTCCTTTGTCATAGATTAGTTGACTGTAGGTGTGTGGGTTTATCTCTGGGCTTTATATCCTGTTCCATTGATATATATATATATATATATATATATATATATATATATATATATATATATATATATATATATATATATCTTTCTGTGCCAGTACCACATTGTCTTGATTACTGTAGCTTTGTAGTATAGGTAGTATAGTCTGAAGTCAGGGAGTCTGATTCCTCCAGTGCCATTTTTTTCCCCTCAGGATTCCTTTGGCTATTCAGGATCTTTTTTGTCTCCATACAAATTTTAAGATTTTTTCTTCTAATTCTGTAAAAAATCCCATTGGTAATTTGATAGGGATTGCATTGAATCTGTAGATTGCTTTCGATAGTATAGTCATTTTCACAATATTGATTCTTCCAATCCAAGAACACGGTATATTTCTCCATCTATTTGTGTCATCTTTGATTTTTTTCATCAGTGTCTTATAGTTTTCTGATTACAGGTCTTTAACCTCCTTAGGTAGGTTTATTCCTAGGTAGTTTATTCTTTTTGTTGCAGTGGTGAATGGGATTGTTTCCTTAATTTCTCTTTCTGTTTTTTCATTGTTAATGTATAGGAATGCAAGAGATTTCTGTGCATTAATTTTGTATCCTGCACCTTACCAAATTCTTCGATGAGTTGTAGTAGTTTTATGGTAGCGTCTTCAGGGTTTCCTATATAAAGTCTCATGTCCTCTGCAAACAGTGGTGTTTTACTTCTTCTTTTCCCATTTGGATTCCTTTTATTTCTTTGTGTTCTCTGATTGCCATGACTAGGACTTCCAAAACTATGTTGAATAATAGTGGCGAGAGTGGATATCCTTGTCTTTTTCCTGATCTTAGAGGAAATGATTTCAGTTTTTCACCATTGAGAATGATGTTTGCTGTGGGTTTGTCATATACGGCCTTTATTATGTTGAGGTAGGCTCCCTCTATGCCCACTTTCTGGAGAGTTTTTATCATAAATGGGTATTGAATTTTGTCAAAGTCTTTTTCTGCATCTATTGAGATGATCTTATGGTTTTTATTCTTCAATTTGTTGATGTGGTGTATTACACTGATTGATTTGCATATATTAAAGAATCCTTGCATCCCTGGGATAAATCCCACTTGACCATGGTGTATGATCCTTTTAATTTGTTGTTGGATTCTGTCTGCTAGTATTTTATTGAGGATTTTTGCATCTATATTCATCAGTGATATTGGTCTGTAATTTTCTTTTTTGTAGTATCTTTGTCTGGTTTTGTATCAGGGTGATTGTGACCTCGTAGAATGAGTTGGAGAGTATTCCTTCCTCTGCAATTTTTTGGAAAAGTTTGAGAAGGATGGGTGTTAGCTCTTCCCTAAAAGTTTGATAAAATTCACCTCTGAAGCCGTCTGGTCTTGGACTTTTGTTTGTTGGAAGATTTTTAATCACAGTTTGAATTTCAATACTTATGATTGGTCTGCTCATATATTCTATTTCTCCCTGGTTCAGGCTTGGAAGGTTATACCTTTCTAAGAATTTGTCCATTTCTTTCAGGTTGTCCATTTTATTGGCATAGAGTTGCTTGTAGTAGTCTCTTAGATGCTTTGTATTTCTGCGGTGTCTGTTGTAACTCCCCCTTTTTCATTTCTAATTTTATTGATTTGAGTCCTCTCCCCCTTTTTGTTAATGAGTCTGCCTAAAGGGTTATTAATTTTCTTTATCTCCTCAACAAACAAGTTTTTAGTTTTATTGATCTTTGCTATTGTTTTCTTTGTTTCTATTTCATTTGTTTCTGCTCTGATCTTTATGATTTCTTTCCTTCTACTAACTTTGGGTTTTGTTTGTTCTTCTTTCTCTAGTTCCTTTAGGTGTAAGGTTAGATTGTTTATTCAAGATTTTTCTTGTTTCTTGAGGTAACATTGTATTGCTATAAACTTCCTTCTTAGATTAGTAATGTATTGTTTAGTCTCCATGTGTTTTGTGTTTTTTACGGTTTTTTCCCTGTAATTTATTTCTAGTCTCAGCATTTTTGTCAGAAAAGATGTTTGATATGATTTCAATTGTCTTAAATTTACTGAGGCTTGATTTGTGACCCAAGATGTGATCTATCTGGAGAATATTCCATGTACACTTGAGAAGAAAGTGTGATCTGCGGTTTTTGGATGGAATGTCCTATAAATATCAATTAAATATATCTGGTCTATTATGTCCTTTAACGCTTGTGTTTCCTTATTAATTTTCTGTCTGGATGATCTGTCCATTGGTGTAAGTGAGGTGTTAAAGCCCCCCACTATTATTGTGTTACTGTTGATTTCTTCCTTTATAGCTGTTAGCATTTGCCTTATGTATTGTGGTGTTCCTTTGTTGGGTGCATATATATTTATAATTGTTGTATCTCCTTCTTGGTTTGATACGTTGATCATTATGTAGTGTCATTCCATGTCTCTTGTAACATTCTTTAATTTAAAATCTATTTTATCTGATATGAGTATTGCTACTCCAGCTTTCTTTTGAATTCCATTTGCATGGAATATCTTTTCCTTCCCCTCACTTTCAGTCTGTATGCGTCCCTAGGTCTGAAGAGGGTCTCTTGTAGACAGTATATATATATGGTTTTTTTTTTGTTTTTTTTTTGTATATATTCTGCAAGCCTGTGTCTTTTGGTTTGACCATTTAATCCTTTGACTTTTAAGGTAATTATTGATATGTATATTCCTATTACCATTTTCTTAATTGTTTTGTGTTAGTTTTTGTAGGTGCTTTTCTTCTCTTGTGTTTCCCACTTAGAGAAGTTCCTTCAGCATTTGTTGTAGAGCTGTTTTATTCATGCTGAATTCTCTTAGCTTTTGCTTGTCTGTAAATCTTTTGATGTCTCCACCGAATCTGAATGAGATCTTTGCCTGGTAGGGTAATCTTGGCTGCATGTTCTTCCCTTTCATCACTTTAAATATATTGTGCCACTCCCTTCTGGCTTGTAGAGTTTCTACTAAGAAATCAGCTTTTAACATATGGGGGTTCCCTTGTATGTTATTTGTTGTTTTTCCCTGTTGCTTTTAAAAATTTTTGTTTGCCTCTAATTTTTGTCAATTTGATCACTATGTGTCTCGGTGTGTTTCTTCTTGTGTTTATCCTGCCTGGGACTCTCTGTGCTTCCTTGATTTGGGTGGCTATTTCCTTTCCCATGTTAGGGAAGTTTTTGTCTATAATCACTTCAAATATTTTATTGGGTCCTTTCTCTCTCTCTTCTCCTTCTGGGATACCTATAATGTAAATGTTGGTGTATTTAATGTTTTCCCAAATGTCTCTTAGGCTGTCTTCATTTCTTTTCATTCTTTTTTTCTTTATTTTGTTCTGTGGCACTGAATTCCACCATTCTGTCTTCCAGGTCACTTATCTGTTCTTCTGCTATTGGTTCTTTTTCATGTATTTTTCATTTCAGTTATTGTATTGTTCATCTCTGTTTGTTCTTTAATTCTTCTAAGTCTTTGTTAAACATTTCTTGCACCTTCTCAATCTTTGCCTCCATTCTTTTTCCGAGGTCCTGGATCATCTCACTATTATTATTCTGAATTGTTTTTCTGGAAGGTTGCCTACCTCCACTTCATTTAGTTGTTTTTCTGGGCTTTTATCTTGTTCCTTCATCCTGTACATAGCCCTCTGCCTTTTCATTTGTCTATTTTTCTCTGATTGTGGTTTTTATTCCACAGGCTGCAGGATTGTATTTCTTCTTGCTTTTGCTCTCTGCCCTCTGGTGGATGAGGCTAACTCAGAGGCTTGTGCAGGCTTCTTTTTGGGAGGGACTTGTGGAGGGTAGATCTGGCTGTTGCTCTAGTGGGCTGAGCTCAGTAAAACTTTATTCTGCTTGTCTGCTGATGGGTGGGGCTGAGTTGCCTCCCTGTTTGTTGTTTGGCCTTAGGTGACCCAGCACTGGAGTCTACAGGCTTTTTGGTGGGGCTAATGGCAGACTCTGGGAGGGCTTACACCAAGTAGTACTTCCCAGAACTTCTGCTGCCAGGGCCCTTGTCCCCATGGTGAGCCACAGCCACCCCCTGTCTCTGCAGGAGACCCTCCAACACTAGTAGGTAGGTCAGGTTCAGTCTCCTGTGGGGTCACTGCTCCTTCCCCCGGGGTCCTGATGCAAACACTACTTTATGTGTGCCCTACAAGTGTGGAGTCTCTGTTTTCCGCAGTCCTGTTGAAGTTCTGCAGTCAAATCCCACTAGCCTTCAGAGTCTGATTCTCTGGGAATTCTTCCTTCCATTGCTGGACCCTCAGGTTGGGAAGCCTGATGTGGGCCTAAGAACGTTCACTCCAGTGGGTGGACTTCTGTGGTATAATTGTTCTCCAGTTTTTAAGTCACTCACACAGCAATTATGGGATTTGATTTGATTGTGATTACACCCCTCCTACCGTCTCATTGTGGCTTCTCCTTTGTCTTTGGATGTGGGGTATCTTTTTTGGTGAGCTCCAGTGTCTTCCTGTCGATGATTGTTCAGTAATCAGTTGTGATTTCAGTGCTCTCAGAAGAGGGAGTGAGCTCACATTGTTCTACTCTGCCATCTTGAACCAAGCTATTCTTTTTTCTTTATTCTGGTCCACAACAGTGATTTCCACTATTCTGTCTTCCATGTCAGTTATCTGTTCTTCTGCCTTAGTTATTCTGCCATTGATCCTTCTAGTGTATTTTTCATTTCAGTTATTGTATTGTTCATCTCTGTTTGTTGTTCTTTATTTCTTCTAGGTCTTTCTTAAACATTTCTTGCCTCTTCTCGATCCTTACTTCCATTCTTTTTCTGAGGTCTTGGATCATCTTCCCTATCATTATTCTGATTTTATTTTATTTTTTTTTTCCAGCTGGTTGCCTATCTCCACTTCACTTAGTTGTTCTTCTGGGTTTTTTTTTTTTTTTTTCTTATTTCTTCATCTGGGACATACTCTTCTGCCATCTCATTTTGTCTAATTTTCTGTGATTGCAGTTTCCATTACACATGCTTTGGGATTGTAGTTCTTCTTTTTTCTGCCGTCTGCACTGTGGTGGATGAAGCTGTCTAAGAGGTTTGTGCAGGTCTCCTGATGGGAGGGACTCCACTGGTGGGTGGAGTTGTGTCTTGTCCCTCTGGTGGGTAGGGTTGGGCTCTGGAAAACTTTAAGCAGCCTGTCTGCTGATTGGTGGACCTGTGTTCCTGCCCTGTTGGTTGTTTGTCCTGAGGCATCCCAGCACTGGAGCCTACACAGGGGCTAATGGTGGCCTCCAGGAGGGTTCATGCCAATGAATACTTCCCAGAACTGCTGCTGCCATTGTCTTTGTCCCCATAGTGAGTCACAGCTGCACCCCACCTCCACAGGAGACCCTCTAATACTAGCAGGTGGGTTTGGACCAGTCTCTTATGGGGTCTCTGCTTTTTATTTCCCCTGACTTCTGGTGCACACAGGACCTTGTGTGTGCCCTCCAAGAGTGGAGTCTGTTTTCTCCTGTCCCGTGGATTTCCTGTTATCAAACCCTGCTGGCTTTCAAAGTCAGATTCTCTGGGGGCTCCTCTTCCCATTGCCATACCCCCAGACTGGAAAGCCTGACGTGGGGCTTGTGACTTTCACTCCTGCAGGAGGGCCTCCATGGTATAATTGCTCTCCAGTCTGTGGGTCATTCTTCCTGTGGGTAGGGGATTTGATCATATCACGATTGTGTCCCCTCCTACCTTCTTGTTGTGGCTTCTTTTTAGTCTTTGTTTCAAGGTATCTTTTTTGGTAACTTTCAGTGTTACTTCTGTTTGTGGTTGTTCAGCAGTTAGTTGTGATTTTGGTGTTTCCATGAGAAGGGGTGGGTCGACATCCTTCTACTCTGCCACCTTGAGCTCAAGATCATAAATGTCTTAAAGAAAAAATTTGCTAAAAATTCAATGAAGTATATGATGTTTTAAATTGATTAGTGAATAGAGAATTCCTTAATTTACAAAAATAAATTCAATTCAACTTGGAAAATCTGGAAAGATCACGTAAGGCACAGAAATAATTACAGAAATGATCTAGACCAGGTCTAGCATTTATTTTTCATTAAAAAGCCAAATAGTAAATATTTTAGACTTTCTGGGCATATGGTCTCTGTCTAAACTATTCTGTGGTTATAACAAAAGCAGCCATAGACAATATGTAAATGAAAGAGTATGACTGTGTTCCAGTAAAATGTTATTTTTGTTCACTGAAATTTGAATTTCATATAATAATCACAAGTCACAAAATATTACTCTTCTTTTGCCTTTTTAACCATGTAAAAATGTGAAAACTCTTCTTAGCTCACAGAGAAATAGGTGGCAACCTGGATTCGGCCTGTGGTTCTTAGTGTGCTGACCACCGATCTAGAGTTCCAGAGCATCAACCCTCTGCAGATTGACAGCAGTTATGTTTTGTCATTTGCTTTTTATCTTCTACTTACATAACAATATACAAACACATATATGTATATTTTATTACTGTGTTGAAGTATATATACATAAATAACTACTTCCTTTGTAAAATATCATATAATAAACACTCTCATATGAGCAAGTGGTTTTATACATTAGGGTAATTAGTCCATGCCATTATTAATATGTTTCTCATTTTATAGATAGGATAACTAGGGCTTAGAAAAGACCTAGAATTTCTAGGTCGGGCCCTCTGTTCTTATAGTAAAAGGTTGAAGTTAAAAAAGACAACTTTCAATAGAATAAAATCAATGGACTCTGCTGACTCTGTGACTACAGGTCTGGAACCACTGTGCTAGATAAAGAGGGGGAAAAAGACATAGGGAATAAATAATAATTATTATCATTTTAACCAAGCCATGGAGAAAAATAATGAATCATCCTTTCTCCTAAAAAAATACAACTCACCAATGTGACAACATTGATGATCATTGATTTATCACCTAGAATCAAGATCTATTTTATCTAGACAGTGCTCAGTAAACACTCTCAAACTGACCTTCTTTGAGTTTTACATTTTTTAACCCATGTTAGCCATCAATCCATTCTTTTTTGTTTTTTGTTTTTTTTTTCATCAATCCATTCTTAGCAAATATTTTCCATTGAGTGCAATAAACTCAATTTGATTTTCTTATATTCTACATTTCCAGTTCTGAGTTTATATTCGTCAGCTTGATTGGAGTTGGTTGCGGTCAAACTCCTTGGGTTTTCCTTCACAAGCCACTTAATGACTTCCACTATTAGTGAATATCATATCATTTACTATTATCATACATTATTAGTGAAATTAATTAGCCCAACTGTCAGAAAGCCACCTTATGCTCCTTATTTTTTCTAACTTATTCCGAGAAAGCTTAATCTTTTTTCCCCAAGTATTTCTACATCACACTGTTGTATAAACTACATTGAATGAGGCTTGACTCATAGTATCTGCAAAGACGTTTTTTGTGGCTTCTTGCTTTCTTCTTCTCAATTAAAGAATTATGGCAGAGGGGTAAAAACAAACAAACATGTTTTAGCTTAATATAAATGAGGGTCTGCTGAAAAGTTCACATCTTTCCTTTGTAGTTCGTTATATAAAACATTTAATGCAACCAAAAATTACAACCCCAAACTCAACTATAGTGTGTGTGTGTGTGTGTGTGTGCACATTGTAAAATCTGTAAGATAATTTTCTGGCATAGTACTTTAAATTCTTAAATATTATTTAATTTTTATGCATATTTGCTCTGAGATACCAGTTTTAAAATCACTGTTACAGAGGTAAAATGCTTACTATATTCTCATAGTATGGATATTATTTACTTTTCTTGGAATTCATACAAATGTTCAAAACATTAACCTAATTGTATTTTTAATTTTGCCTTGAATAGATTTTCACTGTATTTTCAAGAAATTCTACCCTGTATCAATTGTTAAGTGATGGACATCATAGAAAAGGATAAATTAGCAGTTTTTAGAGTGTGGCTACACATTGGCGTTCATGTTAGAAATACATGAAAGTGACATTATTAAAATATATTGACTTAAAATTTGACATTTTACCACTAAATTGTCAAAACACTATCATGAACACATTCAGCTCCATATTTTCAGAAGCACTAACTGACAGCTATTAAATGCCTTTCTTGGTGCCAGACAACAAATCAATGGTATGATCAATATCATAATCTGCAGGCTTTGAATCAAATGAAAAATATGTGGATTTTGTCCAAATATTAACAGTCACCAAAAAACAAACATTAAGGTCATTAGTAAGATCATATATAATCGTTAATACTATCAATTATTTTACAGTTTGGTTATTTTTTTCCCAAAAGGTGATTCTCAGCAATTTTTTTTATTCCTGATCTCCTGAGTTCAGATGTTGGACTTATGTTATTGATACTTAGATGTCTGGAAGTGTATGTGAACATAAGAATATGACTTTAGCCAAACAGCAAAACAAAATGCCTGGCATGTGGTTGTGCCCAGTAAATGCTAGCTGCACTTGAATATGCTAATCTGAATGATGCCAGAATGATGCCAGAAAGTGCTAGCTGCACTTGAATATGCTAATCTGAATGATGTTCATTCAGTGTATTTTTAATTGTTGGTTAAAAAGGAAACTGATTGTCATCTATAATTCTACAAATATTGTTTTTAAATTTTACAGAAAGACTGTGTTAAATGTTGTCTCAAATAACCTATTATGTCTTTCTAATATACTCTGAATGATAGCAGGTAAATTAATATTTTGACTTCAAAGAAATGAGAGAGGAGCTTATATAAAGCTCTAAGCCATCTTTACTTGTTCTATAAAAAATCAATGATATCTATTTTTCTAAAAGCAAAATCAAAACGAAAAAACTGAATAAGGGAGAAAATGGGTGGAGATATGGATTTAGTGGAATTAAAATATATCCAGAGGCTGTATTTCTTATGTTTCAGAGACAGAGAGAATCCTGGTTACTCCAGATTTAGGCTTGTCAGCTCTAAGGAGAAATGACAGGTGCAAGGCAAGTTCTCATCTCTATAAGGAACCTGCATATTTCCCTCTGGTGTTCAGATGGGCCTCAGACAGAACTGTAGTGCAGACTTAGAGGAGTAAGATCAGGTTCATCAACACACTTCTCCACAACACCATGAGGATTGAAGTGCTGACAAATTTTAAATGTGGTTTGATTCTGAAGAGATGGAAACATTTAAGAAACTGATCGGCTCCAGGTTCATGGGTTGACTAACTAATAGTAATGGTGGTTAATTATTCCACCATTTTTTACTAGAAAACCTCTAATTTCTTACTTGTGGAATTTCTCTGGTATTTATTTATTGTCTACATATCCTCTTTTACTTTTCATGTGTAGGTGACAACTCTATCTCAAACCTTAATGTTTGCTCAGCATGAAGGAAACCTTTGTTTTTCCTAATAATCTGAGATAGTACTTCAGGATCCTTGACATCTTAGACAAAAATACTTACTCCTCTGACGAAACACATTTCAAAACAATATTTTGACGAAAATTTCAATAATACTGCTCAGTATATATGTACTAATTCATTAATACTATCACATAATAAAACACATATAGAATAGTAATGTCCCAAAGGTGATTAAAAAAACTAACATTTTTAATTGTATTTTTCCATTGCAAAAATTTTTTGAAAACAATTCAGCAATACTAATTAAGGGATATTAGATTTTACCTTAACTTTTAACCTAAAAATCCACTTTGAAATATTTATGTCAAGGAAATATATACAGTCTATGGTAGGACTGAAATGCAAGAATATTCATAACAGTCTTCATTAGAACAAAATTGGGAATATTATAATTATCTAAATAGGGTTTTCTTTAGATAAATTACAGTGTAATACAATGAATTTCAATACAGAGAGTAAATTGTTTATTGGAAATATTTATCTGCATGAACTTATTTTATGATGTATTGATAAATGAAGGTTGAATTACAAAACTGGATGTATATTTGATCTCACTGTGGATAAGAATAGAGACACAATATAAAAAACCAATAATAACAGAAATAAATTTATTAATGGAGAGAAATTTAGCATGTACAATGTATATTGGCTGCTTATCTGCATTTTCTAACTTAACAATTATTTTTGTAATAAATATATTTTAAAGATGTACACATTTCTTTATGCTATAGCATTAAATATGGTGATTTTGAAGGCCTAAAACTTGATCTTTTTTCTTCTTCTTTTCTTGACCAGAATAAGGCAAAAAAATGACATATTTTCCAATAGTCCGCCTTACATAATAAATTGCAGCAAATTAAACTGTCAACACAAATCAATGGGAAAACATCTTTCTGATAACTGCCTAGCAAAATGTCACTTAGGGATATTTGACATTTTGATACGATCATTGATAATTGTTGTGAAATTCTCAGTAATTTGTAAACCAGGTGCAAATAAAGTGGCATAAAATATTCATTATGCAAATTAGATGGTTTAAATCTTCACATGGAGCTAATGCGTTTATGCTGAAGTTGAAGGCATTTACTTTTCTTCCCACCTAGTAGAACCTAACTGCACATCCTTCTAATTGTCTGCATGTTGAGAAAACTATCTATACTGTTACACAAACAAACTCACCAAAGAAAGACTAAATTAGATGTGATCCTCTTAGTCTTGACATCCAAGTGGTATGGCAGAAGAAACAGGCTTGAAGATAAAAGGACTTACACATAATTGTAGGAAAAGAAAGAAACCTAATCAAAATGTCTCCTGTTTTCACTTAATCAATGAGGACATTATAATATAAAGTAATTAAAGTAATTGAATTTCTCACTTAAAACTTTGCAACTAATGGAAGAATCATAGTATAACTCTAGTGAGATCATACATTTACCTACATATTAAATTATGTATATGAAGAAAATATATTTTCTTTATTTCTTTGCTGCTGATTTTATCTTCCTTACTCTCTACTTGGTGTGAGGAAGAGAGGGATGGGTGTCATAATGGGCAGTTCCAGTAATTGCTGCCCAAGCTAATAACCATGTTTTTGGTAACTTATTCTGTTTGAAAAAAAATAAAATAAAACTGTGTTTCAGACCACATAACGTTTCTTTTTTATTGTCATCTGGGTGTATGTAGAAATGCTGTAAAAAACATGACCTCATGTGGTGCAAGAGATGAGGTCCACACCCAGACATTGTGTCTTCTTAATACTCTGTGCAGCCTGCAGAAAAAAAAAAAAAAAAAAAAAAAAAAAAAATTGGGGACCTGCTCTGATTCCAGGATAATGAACAGCAGAAATAAATGGGTTTCATTTGCCTTTTATGGGTTGATGATATGCCAGCACTCATTGCTGGAGTGTTTGTTTCTGGCCATTTACTTCTGGTCACTAATTATTCTCCCAAAGATACCCTTCTGCTTTGGCACTCTTCTGATTTCCCACTGAAATATGCAAACACTTTGAGTCCCTTTCATAGAATGCACTGGCCTTGAAGAACTAAAGGTGATGAGAATAGAAAAGGAAAAATAATCATAGTATACTAAGTAACTCAACTGTAAATAGAGCTTAAATATCATCATAGTAAGTCCTAGCATCACCTATCTAACTTTTCACCA
The DNA here is from genome assembly GCF_949987535.1 of Balaenoptera acutorostrata. NCBI lineage: Eukaryota > Metazoa > Chordata > Mammalia > Artiodactyla > Balaenopteridae > Balaenoptera > Balaenoptera acutorostrata. The sequence continues at coordinate 23,446,282 of NC_080075.1, read as the reverse complement.
TCATTCTGTTGTTGTGAAATAGCTTCTTTTTGTGAGTTATCCACTCTAAAAAATATTAATACTTATATTCTTTTTTGGATGTATATACCTCCAGGGATCCTACATAGTTCTGAATACCTGCCTTCTAGTCATGGAAAGCTGAGTGCTCAGAGTCTGTTTTAAATTCTGAACAGTTAGCTTCCCCCCCACCACCCCATTTGCAGGGATTAGGGAGTCTGGGCTGAGTATTTGGCCATATAATTCTAATACAACTTTTAAAATGTTATTTGTTTCCTGTTGGCCTATGTTTCAGGAGATCTACCCAAAGTACTTTCCTTTACCCACTTCTCCAATTTGCTTTATTTCTCTGCTTTCTCAGCACCAAGCTTCTCCTTTTCAACCTAATGGTGACTACCTTGAAAAAGACAATTTTTCAGATGTAACTTAATGAAAGTTATGAGTAGGTATCTTTCTAAAATGTTCATTAGACAATGTGACTATAAAGAACAAGGCACAAGGCAATTCCTCCCAGAGGGTAAAATCAAAGCTTGATTATATCTCTGCCACCATAGGCAAAGGGGCCTTCACAATATCTGTTGAGAAGTATTCCAGAATTGCTGTTAAAAATTGACTGCTGTGTGTTTCCCATTTTTCTCTCTTTTTAATGGGATGATTTATTAAGGTTATCTTGTCCCTATTACATCTTTGTGTATTGGGGATATAAATGGAAGTGGAATTTAGATAAATTGCCTTTTTAGCTTAATGGTTGCCAGGGGTGGTGGGGGTGGAATCCAGACTTAATGGCGATAATTGAGCATTATCCAGAGATTCTTACCCTTGGCCTGAATGCAGTGACTAGATGGGAATTTGGGAGTGTCTTTTAGGGAGAAAGTGAGTTTGTTCTATGTTCACGAGAAAGAATAAAATGAGTATTTGGTGATCAGGAGGAGGGATGATGGTAGAGACCTGTTAATATTCACCAATGTCAGTTACTTTTTATGAGAACACATACAAAACTGTATGTCTTAGTCTCCCTTATAATTAGAAAGAGATGTACACAGAAGTGATAGATCCCATTTCTAGGCTTTGCCATAAAGCTTCAAGCATGAATGTCCAGAATCTCTGTTCCTCTTCTATGGTGATATCTGAACTACACATTTAAAATAACAGAAATCTGCATCACTTGGAGGAGAGCAAGGAGAATCTGCATTGGATTGGAGCTATAAGAGGTAAATCTTTATTGTTTGTATTAAGTTCTTATTTCTGCTGTAACAAAGTATTACAAACTTTGTGGATCAAAATAACATAGATGCATTATCTCACAGTTCTTCACATCAGAAGTTGGAAATGAGTCTTCTGAGTCTAAAATCAAGTTGTTAGCAGGACTGCCTCCTTTTGGGGACTGCAAGAGACAATTCATTTCCTTGCCTTTTCCATCTTTTATAGGCTGCCTCTATTCTTTGACTCATGGTCCCCTTCTTCATCTTTGAAGCCAGCAGCACAGTAACTTTCAGACTCCTTCTCTGTTACCCCTGCTTCCACTGTTGTCACATCTCTTCCTTTGATTCTGACTCTCTTGCCTCCCTCTTACAAGTATCCATGTGCTTACACTGTCCTCACCCAGATAACCCAGAATAATCTCCTCATCTCCAAAACCTTAATTTCATCACATATGAAAAGTCCCTTTTACTATGTAAGTAACATATTCACAGACACTTGGGATTAGGACCTGTAAATCTTGGGGGAAATTTACTCAACCCACCACAGTGTTAATCTTTGTTGTATAAATTAGAGGATTGTTTGTTGTAGCCTCTATAATATTTATTACCCTGGTTAATGTAAAAGGAATGAGAAGTGATGATTTTTGTATTTTACAAGATGAGTTTGAAGTGTCAGAGAAAATACCAAGTGGATATGTCCAATAGGAGGGTTTTTAAAATTTTTTATTATTTTTTAATTTATTTTTGGCTGTGTTGGGTCTTCATTGTTGCACATGGGCTTTCTCTAGTTGTGGCGAGTGGGGGCTACTCTTCATTGTGGTGCATGGGCTTCTCATGGTGGTGACCTCTCTTCCTGCAGAGCACAGGCTCTAGGCATGCGGGCTTCAGTAGTTGTGGCTCCTGGGCTCTAGAGCACAGGCTCAGTAGTTGTGGCACACGGGCTTAGTTGCTCCACGGCATGTGAGATCTTCCTGGACCAGGGATCGAACCCATGTCCCCTGCACTGGCAGGCAGATTCTCATCCACTGCACCACCAGGGAAGCCCCTGTCCAATAGGAGTTTTAATGTATGGACTTTGGGTTTAGAATCAAAAACTAAACCAATGTTACCCATTATCCCTTTGAGGGTACCACTTTCAATCTATATATTTTATACATTAACATCTCTCAAAATCCTTATTGAAGTGATAGTTTGTCTCTAGTAAAAAATAACTTTTAGAATCAATTATTAATGATATGAATGTACTCAATCTCTTGGGTATATTTGGACTGGAAAAGGTTAACAAATGAAGATATTGGAATAGGCTTACCAAGAAAATATATACGGTAAGAACAAAAGTTCCAAGGGAAAAACCTCTAAAAAAAGGCCCAATATATAAACAATGAGTAACAGAAGAGAACCTAATAAGAAATCCAAGAGTTTCCAGAGCATTGGGAGGATAATAAGAGTATAGCAGTCTACAGGTCAATGGCAAAACACATTTTACTACTAGACAGACACTTTAACAAACTAAGTGACTAAGCTGTTTGCTGCAAAATATATTTTAATGATTACTGTACAGTCAACAAGGTCAAATGCTTTAGAGAGGTCAAATGTAATAACTTGTAAGTATTCACTGGAACCAACAACATGTGTGCCTTTTGTGACTTAGACAAGAATAGTTTCCCTGGAGTGGTAGTTCATATTCCTTATTGTAGGAGTTCAAGGAAGGTGAAAATTGGAGACAACAGATATATAAAATTGTTTCAGGCAGCTTATTTATGAAAAGGTTGAAAAAAAGTTGTTGATTTTTTGCTTATTATCTTGGAGAAAACATGAAGTAAAGGAATGCATTTTCAAATGTGTGAGACCCTTAAACATTGTTGGGAATAAGTCAGTACAAAGATATAGGATAGAAAATTATGAAGTGGTGTTACCAGGAGATAACATTCCAATGTGATGTGTTTGCAAAAAGTGAATGATATTCCTGGGAAGATGCTCCTATTTCTCTCTCATGCTGCTTTGAATAAGGGGCAGGTATGGTGGAATAGATTATTTTAGGAAATTAGAGAATATTTTAAATAGGTACTGTATCTAGATTAATAGAGAATGATTCATGGGCAGTATGATGCCACCAGCTTACCTAAAGATGTGGTTTTCTCCAGCAGCTTTTAAAAGCTGGGTTGAAAATCTGAGAACCCAATATTTAGACTTTTGCAAAATTGCAATTTTACTGGCAGCATGTAATAAAAATGCAAATCAGGAAAAGAATTTGATGATGTTGGCAAGAGAATGATTAAAATGTTGTACCATAGAATTTAGGAAAATAAGGAAGATAGAAAATACAGTAGTGAGGATTTGGGTAGGATGCTAATCAACATGGAGGCATTAGAGAAGTAATAAGATTGAATTCTTGGTAAGATTGCAAAACAGATGTATTGGGCAGCCACATGTGAGAGCTGCAAGGATGGATTTTGGGAGATAGACTGAGATATTTGATTTCAAGAGTTCAGAATTGCAGCAATATAGATAATTCTGGAAACTAGGTGTTGAAATAGAGTCAAAGTGAAGGTCTCAGGAGTTGAAAATGTTAAGGGATGAAGGAATTCACATGTTGGATGTCTGTTTGGGTGTTGAATTTACTTTGTAGGATAGATTACTAGATTTTAGGTGAACAGAAAGACAACGAGTCAGGTGACAAAAAACAAAACCTTAAGTTAATGACAAAGCGTGGCTAAAAAATCTATAGGTGGGGGCAATCAAAAGGAATAGTGGTTGGTTTAAATATATGACACAAGTGAGCAGGATAAAGTGAACATGATAAACAAACAAAACAACATAAAAATCTCAATTTAAAATCCCTCATATTCTCAGGGCTTGTATGGATTAAAAGGTACAACAATGCTTTTGAAATATATGGGCTAGACTAACTTTCCTTCAGAGCTTGGTTATAAAATGACCATTGGATAAATAATTTCAAAAATCAACACCTATGAATATGATTTATTATCTATAGAAATGCTTCATCCCAATACATTTTCTGAAAATAGATTGCTGACAATATATCTAAATCTAATCAAAGACAATTACTAGATAATCTTAAACTACCTAAAATTAAAAGAAATTTGATGTAGATAAATATATGAGCATGTAAGGAAACAAAAAATACCACGAATAGCCAAAGCAAACTTGAAAAAGAAAAATGGAGCTGGAGGAATCAGGCTGCCTGACTTCAGACTATACTACAAAGCTACAGTCATCAAGAGAGTACGGTACTGGCCCCAAAATAGAACTATAGATCACTGGAACAGGATAGAAAGCCCAGAAGTAAACTCACACACTTATGCTCACCTAATGTATGACAAAGGAGGCAAAAATATACAATGAAGAAAAGACAGTCTCTTCAATAAGTGGTGCTGGGAAAACTGGACAGCTACATGTAAAAGACTGAAATTAGAACACTCCCTGACTCCATACACAAAAATCAACTCAAAATGGATTAAAGACCTAAATTTAATGCTGGGCACTGTAAAACTCTTAGAGGAAAACTTAGGCAGAACACTCTTTGACATAAATCACAGCAAGATCTTTTTGGATCTACCTCCTAGAGTAATGAAAATGAAAACAAAAATAAACAAATGGGACCTAATGAAACTTAAAATCTTTTGCACAGCAAAGGTAACCAGAAACAAAACAAAAAGACAAACCTCAGAATGGGAGAAAATATTTGCAAACAAATCAACTGACAAGGAATTAATCTCCAAAATATAAAAATAGCTCATGCAGCTTAACATCAAAAAAACAAGTCAATCAAAAAATGGGCAGAAGATCTAAATAGACCTTTCTCCAAAGAAGACATACAGATGGCTAAAAAGCACATGAAAAGATGCTTAACATCACTAATTATTAGAGAAATGCAAATCAAAACTACAATGAGGTGTCCTCTCATAATAGTCAGAATGCCCATCATCAAAAATTCTGCAAGCAATAAATGCTGGAGAGAGTGTGGAGAAAAGGGACCCCTCCTACACTGTTGGTAGGAATGTAAACTGGTATGACCACTATGGAGAGCAGTATGCAGGTTCCTTAAAACCCTAAAAATAGAACTGCCATATGATCCAGCCATCTGACTCCTGGGCATATCCAGAGAAATCCAGAATTTAAAAAGATACATGCACCCCAATGTTCAATGCAGAACTATTTACAATAGCAAGGACATGGAAGCAACTTAAATGTCCATCAATGGAGGAATGAATAAAGAAGATATGGTACATATATACAATAGAATATTAGTCAGCCATAAAAGAGAAAGAAATAATGCCATTTGCAGCAACATGGATGGACCTAGAGATTGTCATACTGAGTGAAGTAAGTCAGACAGAGAAAGACAAATATTGTATGATATCACTTATATGTGGAATCTAATAAAATGGTACAAATGAACTTATCTAGAAAACAGTTACAGATGTAGAAAACAAACTTATGGTTACTAAGGGGTAAGTGGGGGGAGGGATAAATTGGGAGATTGGGATTGACATATGCACACTACTATGTATAAAATAGATAACTAATAAGGACCTACTGTACAGCACAGGGAATTCTACCCAATCCTCTGAAATGACCTATATGGGAAAATAATCTAAAAAAGAGTGGATATATGTATATGTATCACTGATTCACTTTGCTGTGCACCTGAAACTAACACAACATTGTAAATCAACTCTACTCCAATAAATTTTTTTTTTAAAATGAAAGAAAAATTTAAAAATCAATTAAATAAAGTAAAATGTTCTTAGAATAAGTATTTTTCAGTGTTTCTTGTGCTCTCTCCAGAAGATCTTGTCCTCAAAGATGAGTGTTTTGAACTCGACTGCAAATATTTCTTTTCAGCAACTATGGGTATTACAGGATCCATAGCTTGTTTCCCTCAACAGCCTCCAGGTAAATTTCCTTGCTCTGATTCTATATAGAAAAAAAAAAAAAAAATTCTAGTATACATCATTCTTTTAAACCCTTGGGGAAAATGAGGGTGGGAAGAAAATCATGTGCCTAAAACTAAGGATCAGATTTCGCCCTTCAAGTTTCCGTCTCCTTGTGCTGTCTTACATCAGCGATCAACCTTTCTCCTTTATAGTCTCTATTCTGTCACCTTCGGCATTTATGCAAAAACGAGTATAAAAGTATGATGTGTGAAATATAAGAAACATATATGAAAACACTATACTTTTATCCCTATATTATTTGTAGGCATGAATACAGTCAAATTCTTCAGTTGTTAAGAAAGATACACTTACAGTAATACTAAGCTGAGTGATGGATTGCAGGATGGTCGTTTACCTGTTGACAGGACCAAAGTGTGCTGAATAAGATGTGCATGGAGGTGGATCTCTCTCTCCTTCCTTCCTTTTCATATCATTGTGGCATTGTGAGATATGGTCTAGTACATGAGATGAGGTCCAGACATGCCTGCAGAGGTTTCCTTTCTCTCTTGCACATATGCTGTCTAAGCAATAATGGGTCCTAAGGCATGCCCCCTGTGTCCAGGCCCAGCTGTCTCCTCTGTTTTCTCTCCTTCCATCTGATGGCCAGCAGGGAGACTAACCAGCATCAGTTTAGCAAACAAGGCCAAATCATCACTAGGCACTTGAGACAAATGCCAAGTCCCAAGCTATTTTGTTGCCTTTCTCTAATTGAATGTACTCCCTTGCAATTGTTCAGTGTGTTGTTTTGGTGTCATTTAGTACAAATAGCTTATCAAAACCACACTGATGCATGCAATTCAGATACACTTCCCAAAATTATGGGTTTGGGCATCAATATAAATTATACAAGAAAAATAATTACTCTGCTTCTTTTCTTCATTGCTCTTTGTGGCTATATCATTTTCAAATATTTGAATAGTACAAATGATGATAGTTTAGGACAGATGCAACATTCAGAATCGTTAACAATTGGTGTGGCAGCCACCTATCAGAATAGATGCTGGCTTTATACCTGGAGCAGGACCCTCGATCAGCTAGATATGCCGGGAATTAAGTCTTTAGTTGCTTAACTGAAGAGATTTCTAGGGGACCAACTGGGTATCCAAGTGGTGGCATGGTTCAGGTGGGCTCCTTGCAATAGGATTTTGCTCACTAATAATTGAAAAACAGTGTAGCTGCACAGTTTGTTCCACATTGCTAAAAACTCTGATTTAGTGTAGGTTTTGGTGGTATTATTTCTATGGCTTTCAAGTTATTTTAACAATATAAAAAACCCCATGCTTATGTTTAATAACATTCAAAATACCACATTGAATATTTTAAGATATAACATTGTGACACAAGATCCATTTATTTGATTGATTTCTTGTGTTGGGTTAAGGAAATTAGTAGTGAATAAACTTAGATTAGAAACTACACAGTAGTTAGTGCTAGCAGTAGCAATTTTTCTATATTTCATTTTGTTCTTTATACACTTTAACTACATGCATTTGCCTGTCTTTATTACCTCAGAGTCAAAGAGCATCTTAGTAAATTTTCATTTAGGTATAAATTTGTAAACTAATCAAATTATTGTGAAAATTTTGGTTATGTTTTAATCACTTGATATTTCTGTGCACAGCAAAGGGCACTGCAACACTCTATGGCTGTACTATCACAGCTCAGTCTTGCTTCAAAAAGTAGATACGTCAAGGAAAATATCTGGGGATCTGAAATAGCTTCAGTAAATTTAACTCTTAGTGCCTGACCTCCTCTATTTCAGTAAGCCCATCATCAAGGTAGCCAATAAAAAAAGAAGTTGTAGACTATGCCCATGTAATACTATATGCGTACACCACATACATACCCCAATTCTCTCCTTTCCTGTTTTTCCCTCTTCTTCTCTCTGTCTGTCTCTCACAAATACACACACACACACAGGCTAAAATATGAGGATTATTTTTTATTGGAGTCTAGTGTAATCCAAAATTCTGGAACACAGTGGAATCCTTCTATTAGCAACTCTAACCAAGTTGAATGAGATCAATTAACTAATTGTTTCAGTCTATGTTTTTTTTTTTTTTTTGGTCTGGAAAGTTCTAATACTAAGGAATTAAAACAAGGAAAAAGAAAGAAAGCTCTCTACAGCTGATATTAATATTTAAAACCCACCTTTCATTACATACTATCCAATGTCTTTCAAGTCCCTAGATTTGTGATTTTGATTATTTTCTGTTTGTTTAATTCCTTATAAATACATGTTCTCCTCTGCTGCAAATAATCAGTCAAACCTCCTCATGTTTCCTTTGTGCAAAACTGCTTCCACGGTGAATACACTTCTTTCCACACCAGAAAAATTGAAAATGAAAGGACATGCTAACATCAGTTGGTGACTCATTTGAAAGTTAAATGGATTTGCCTTTGAATTTCTGAATTTGGGTTTCCATTCCAGATGAAGTCATGGCTGCCAAACTCTTGAATTTTAGTCTTATATATTCCTGATCTAATTCTGAATAGGAAAAGAACCAAATAATGCACTTCCTCATAATAGTAAAAAGAGTAGGGAAATAAGTCTGGATTTTGTCATGCTGTATTCAGAATGCATATTGGTCTTACCAGGGCTCTCATAACAGCAACTAATCCCATTCTCTCTCTGTTCCCTGCTATGTTGCTCCAGAAGTACAAATAGGCCTTATATCATTCTTCCAAAGTGTTCATCTTACTTCCTTTAAATAAAAGTTCAATACCATTCTAAGCTTTTCATTTTACCAGTTGACTTCCTAGGGATAGGGATGGGGCAATGATGATAGTACTAGAATTATGAATTAAGATATTTTGGGTGTTCTGGAATACCAAACGTTCAAAGGCTGGTGACATTAATCATGAACTAGACATACCTATTTGATGAGAGAAAATTGAATAAAACAGTGGCTGCTCTGTAGAGCTCATCCTTTGACTTTGAGCTTTTACTCTTCATCTCTGATTCATTGGTTTCCAACTTTGTATCCACATGGGTTCTTTAATCCAGTCATGTCACCTAAATAAATCATATCATCAAAAATTAGCAAGGAAAGTCATACATATGGCTACATTCACCTATTTAATAAAATAAGAAAGTAATTATTCTTTTTAAAAATGTTTTCTCTTCATTCCAACATTTATCAATTAGGTCTAAGCTTTCACTCTTTTAGAATCTTTTCTTCACTATTTTATAATTTTCAAACTCCAATTAACTTCACCTCAGCATCTGCCATGCCCTTACTTGTCATAACTTTTATCAGTGATTATTTCATCTATGATTTGTAAATAATCATGGATCCAGGAACCTACGTAGTTATAAAAACTCCAAGCAATTCTGATTCAGGTAGCTCTCCTGATCACATGTTGGAAAAGAGTGACCTATGTATTCTCATCCCCAAAGGCTTCTTCACCATATAAATATTAAAATGCAATACTACTGGGACTTCCCTGGTGGTGCAGTGGTTAAGAATCCGCCTGCCAATGCAGGGGACACAGGTTGGAACCCTGGTCCAGGAAGATCCCACATGCCATGGAGCAACTAATCCCGTGTGCCACAACTACCGAGACCACATGCCACAATTACTGAAGCCCGTGTGCCTAGAGCTTGTGCTCCACAACAAGAGAAGACACCGAAATGAGAAGCCCATGCACTGCAATGAAGAGTAGGCCCTACTCGCTGCAACTAGAGAAAGCCCACATGCAGCAGCGAAGAACCAACATAGCCAAAATATAAATAAATAAATAAATAAATAAATATTAAAAAAAAATCCAATATTACCATCTTTGGCCACAACTTCATAACTTCGTTTAATTCTTCTTCTCACTCCCAGTCATTCATAGATTCTAGACCTCATAAAATTATGCTCCTCTGATCCCTCAGTATTTCTAAGAATATAAATCGGCTAAACTCCTATTCCATTTGCATTCTATATTACATGTACATATTCTCTGGCCAGCCTCCTAATTACTTTTCATGCCATATCCACCCAGAAAAAGAGAAAAAAAAAATAAGAAAAAGAAAACTTAGGTAACTGTTACAACCCTATATCTGCATTACTAAATGCAAGTGGAAAAAATCATTCAACTAGATGGTCATCATTAAAATTTCTGGATTTCAAACTAGAGAATGACCTCAGAACTATTTATTAATCATGTATTTTACCCCATACCCTCCTTCACCTATTTCTCAAGCACTATTCCAAAGACAAAACCTAGTAATCGAAGTCCCAGCTGTACTTTCAAAAGAAAACTGTGCTGTTTCCCATCTCTATGAGATAACTGAAGCAATCCTGTATAATTTCCCACAAATTCCTGTCCCCTTTACAAACTTAGAAACATTATCATAAATGCAAGGTTGTTTTTAAAAGAATTTAATTTAATTTATTTTTTATACAGCAGGTTCTTATTACTTATTCATTTTATACATATTAGTGTATATATTTCAATCCCAATCTTCTAATTAATCACACCACCCTCCCCCCAACGCTTTGCCCCCTTGGTGTACATACGTTTGTTCTCTACATCTATGACAATTTCTGCCCTGCAAACCGGTTCATCTGTACCATTTTTCTAGGTTCCACATACATACATTAATATATGATATTTGTTTTTCTCTTTCTGACTTACTTCAGTCAGTATGACAGTCTCTAGGTCCATCCACATCTCTACAAATGACCCAATTTCGTTCCTTTTTATGGCTGAGTAATATTCCATTGTAAATATGTGCCACATCTTCTTTATCCATTTATCTGTTGATGGACACTTAGGTTGCTTCCTTGTCCTGGCTATTGTAAATAGAGCTTCAATGAATATTTTGGTACATGACTCTTTTGGAATTATGGTTTTCTCAGGGTATATGCCCAGTGGTGGGATTGCTGGGTCGTATGGTAGCTCTATTTTTAGTTTTTTAAGGAACCTTCATACTGTTCTCCTTAGTGACTGTATCAATTTACATCCCCACCAACAGTGCAAGAGGGTTCCTTTTTCTCCACACCCTCTCCAGCATTTGTTGTTTGTAGATTTTCTGATTATGCCCATTCTAACTGGTGTGAGGTGATAACTCATTGTAGTTTTGATTTGCATTTATCTAATAATTAGTGATGTTGAACAGCTTCTCATGTGCCTCTTGGCCATCTGTATGTCTTCTTTGGATAAATGTCTATTTAGGTCTTCTGCCCATTTTTCGATTGGGTTGTTTGTGTTTTTAGTATTGACCTGCATGAGCTGTTTATATATTTTGAAGATTGATCCTTTGTCCATTGATTTGTTTGCAAATACTTTCTCTCATTCTGAGGGCTGCCTTTTTATCTTGTTTATGGTTTCCTTAGCTGTGCAAAAACTTTGAAGTTTCATTAGGTCCCATTTGTGTATTTTTGTTTTTATTTCCATTACTCTAGGAGGTGGATCAAAAAAGATCTTACTGTGATTTATGTCAAATAGTGTTCTTCCAATGTTTTCCTCTAAGAGTTTTATAGCGTCTAGTCTTACATTTAAGTCTCTAATCCATTTTGAGTTTATTTTTGTGTATGGTGTTATGGAGTGTTCTAATTTCATTCTTTTTCCCATAGCTGTCCAGTTTTCCCAGCACCACTTATTGAAGAGGCTGTCTTTTCTCCACTGTATATCCTTTCTTCCTTTGTCGTAGATTAGTTGACCATAGGTGCGTGGGTTTATCTCTGGGCTTTCTATCCTGTTCCATTCATCTATATTTCTGTTTTTGTTTCAGTACCATATTGCCTTGGTTACTGTAGCTTTACAGCATAGTCTGAAGTCAGGGAGTCTGATTCCTCCAGCTCCGTTTTTTTCCCTCAAGACTGCTTTGGCTATTTGGGGTCTTTTGTGTCTCGATACAAATTTTAAGATTTTTTTGTTCTAGTTCCATAAAAAATGCCATTGGTAATTTGATAGAGATTGCATTGAATCTGTAGATTGCTTTGGGTAGTATAGTCATTTTCACAATATTGATTCTTCCAATCCAAGAACATGGTATATCTCTCCATCTGCTTGTGAGATCTTTAATTACTTTCATCAGTCTTATAGTTTTCTGCATACTGGTCTTTTTTCTCCCTAGGTAGGTTTATTCCTAGGTATTTTATTCTTTTTGTTGCAATGGTAAATGGGAGTGTTTCCTTAATTTCTCTTTCAGATTTTTCATCATTAATGTATAGGAAAGCAAGAGATTTCTGTGCATTAATTTTGTATCCTGCAACTTTACCAAATTCATTTATTAGCTCTAGTAGTTTTCTGGTGGCATCTTTTGGATTCTCTACATATAGTATCATGTCAACTGGAAACAGTGACAGTTTTACTTCTTCTTTTCCAAATATATTCCTTTTATTTCTTTTTCTCTCTGATTGCTGTGGCTAGGACTTACAAAACTATGTTGAATACTAGTGGTGAGAGTGGACATCCTTGTCATGTTCCTGATCTTAGAGCAAATGCTTTCAGTTTTTCGCCATTGAGAGTGATGTTTACTGTGGGTTTGTTGTATATGGCCTTTATTATGTTGAGGTAGGCTCCCTCTATGCCCACTTTCTGGAGAGTTTTTATCATAAATGGGTGTTGAATTTTGTCAAAAGCTTTCTCTGCATCTATTGAGATGATCATATGGTTTTTATTCTTCAATTTGTTAATATGGTGTATCACATTGATTGATTTGTCTATATTGAAGAATCCTCTCATCACTGGGATAAATCCCACTTGATCATGATATATGATCCTTTTAATGTGTTGCTGGATTCTGTTTGCTAGTATTTTATTGAGGATTTTTGCATATATATTCATCAGTGATATTGGTCTGTAATTTATCTTTTTGTAGTATCTTTGTCTGATTTTGGAATCAGGGTGATGGTGGCCTCATAGAATGAGTTAGGGAATGTTCCTTCCTCTGCAATTTTTTGGAAGAGTTTGAGAAGGATGGGTGTTAGCTCTTCTCTAAATGTTTGATAGAATTCACCTGTGAAGTCATCTGGTCCTGGACTTCTGTTTGTTGGAAGATTTTTAATCACAGTTTCAATTTCATTACTTGTGATTGGCCTGTTCATATTTTCTGTTTCTTCCTTTTTCAGTCTTGGAAGGTTACACGTTTCTAAGAATTTGTCCATTTCTTCCTGGCTGTCCATTTTATTGGCATAGAGTTGCTTGTAGTAGTCTCTTAGGATGCTTTGTATTTCTGTGGTGTCTGTTGTAAATTCTCCTTTTTCATTTCTAATTTTAATGATTTGAGCCCTCTCCCTCTGTTACTTGATGAGTTTGGCTAATGATTTATCAATTTGTTTATTGTCTCAAAGAACCAGAATTTAATTTTATTGATCTTTTGCTATCGTTTTCTTTGTTTCTATTTCATTTATTTCTGCTCTGAGCTCTATGATTTCTTTCCTTCTGCTAACTTTGAGTTTTGTTTGTTTTTCTTTCTATAGTTCCTTTAGGTGTAAGGTTAGATTTTTTTTTTTTTAATTTTGTTTCTTGAGGTAGGCTTGTATTGCACTAATCTTCCTTCTTAGAAATGCTTTTGCTGCATCCCACAGGTATTGGATCATCGTGTTTTCATTGTCATATGTCTCTAGATATTTTTTGAGTTCCTCTTTGATTTCTTCAGTGATCGCTTGGTTATTTAGTAATGTATTATTTAGCCTCCATGTGTTTGTGTTTTTTTATGTTTTTTTTTTCCCTGTAATTGATTTCTAATCTCATAACGTTGTGGTCAGAAAAGTTGCTTGATATGATTTCAATTTTCTTAAATTTACTGAGGCTTGGTTTGTGACCCAAGATGTGATCTATCCTAGAGAATGTTCCATGTGCACTTGAGAAGAAAGTGTGATCTGTGGTGTTTGGATGGAATGTCCTATAAATATAAATTAAATATATCTGGTCTATTGTGTCATTTAAAGTTTGTGTTTCCTTATTAATTTTCTCTTTGAATGATCTGTCCATTGGTGTAAGTGAGGTGTTAAAGTTCCCCACTATTATTGTGTTACTGTCAATTTCCTCTTTTATAGCTGTTAACAGTTGCCTTATGTATTGATTTGCTCCTATGTTGGGTGCATATATGTTTATAATTTTTATATCTTCTTCTTGGATTGATCTCTTGATCATTATGTAGTGTCCTTCCTTGTCTCTTGTAACATTCTTTATTTTAAAGTCTATTTTATCTGATATGAGTATTGCTGCTCCAGCTTTCTTTTGATTTCCGTTTGCATGGAATATCTTTTTTCCATCCCCTCACTTTCAGTCTGTATGTGTCCCTAGGTTTGAAGTGGGTCTCTTGTAGACAGCATATATATGGGACTTGTTTTTGTATCCATTCAGCGAGCCTGTGTCTTTTGGCTGGAGCATTTAATCCATTCACATTTAAGGTAATTATTGATAGGTATGTTCCTATTGCGATTTTCTTAATTGTTTTTGGTTTGTTTTTGTAGGTCCTTTTCCTCTCTTGTGTTTCCCACTTAGGGAAGTTCTTTTAGCCTTTGTTGTAGAGCTGGCTTGGTGGTGCTGAATTATCTTGGCATTTGCTTGTCTGTAAAGCATTTGATTTCTCCATCAAATCTGAATGAGATCCTTGCTGGGTAGAGTAATCTTGGTTGTAGGATCTTCCCTTTCATCACTTTAAACATGTCATGCCACTCCCTTCTGGTTTGTAGAGTTTCTGCTGAGAAATCAGCTGTTAACCTTATGGGAGTTCCCTTGTATGTTATTTGTATTTTTTCCCTTGCTGCTTTCAATAAATTTCTTTGTCTTTAATTTTTGCCAATTTGACTACTATGTGTCTCTGTGTGTTTCTCCTTGGCTTTATCCTTTATGGGACTCTCTGTGCTTCCTGGACTTGGGTGGCTATTTTCTTTCCCATGTGAGGGAAATTTTCAACTATAATCTCTTCAAATATTTTCTCAGGTCCTTTCTCTCTCTCTTCTCCTTCTGGGACCCCTATAATTTAAATGTTGTTGCATTTAATGTTGTCCCAGAGGTCTCTTAGGTTGTCTTCATTTCTTTTCATTCTTTTTTCTTTATTATGTTCCACAGCAGTGAATTCCACCATTCTGTCTTCCAGGTCACTTATCCGTTCTTCTGCCTCAGTTATTCTGCTATTGATTCCTTCTAGTGTAGTTTTCATTTCAGTTATTGTATTGTTCATCTCTGTTTGTTTGTTCTTTAATTCTTCTAGGCCTTTGTTAAATATTTTTTGCATCTTCTCGATCTTTGCCTCCATTCTTCTTCCGAGGTTCTGGATCATTTCATTATCATTATTCTGAATTCTTTTTCTGGAAGGTTGCCTATCTCCACTTCATTTAGTTGTTTTCTGGGCTTGTATCTTGTTCCTTCATCTGGTACATAGCCCTTTTCCTTTTCATCTTGTCTACCTTTCTGTGAACGTGGTTTTTGTTCCACAGGCTGCAGGATTGTATTTCTTCTTGCTTCTGCTGTCTGTCCTGTTGTGGATGAGGCTATCGAAGAGGTTTGTGCAAGTTTCCTGATGGGAGAGACTGGTGGTGGGTAGAGCTTGCTGTTGCTCTGGTGGGCAGAGCTCAGTAAAACTTTAATCTGCTTGTCTGCTGATGGGTGGGGTTGTGTTCCTTCCATGTTGGTTGCTTCGCCTGAGGCGACCCAGCAGTGGAGCCTACCCGGGCTCTTTGGTGGGGCTAATGGTGGACTCTGGTAGGGCTCACGCCAAGGAATACTTCCCAGAACTTTTGCTGCCAGTGTTCTTGTCCTCACAGTGAGCCACAGACACCCCCCACCTCTGCAGGAGACCCTCCAATACTAGCAGGTTGGTCTGGTTCAGTCTCCTATGGGGTCATTGTTCTATCCCCTGGGTACTGATATGCACTCTACTTTGTGTGTGCCCTCCAAGAGTGGAGTCTCTGTTTCCTCCAGTCCTGTCAAAGTCCTGTAATCAAATCCCACTAACCTTCAAAGTCTGATTCTCTAGTAATTCCTCCTCCCATTGCTGGACCCCCAGGTTGGGAAGCCTGACATGGGGCTCAGAACCTTCACTCCAGTGGGTGGACTCCTGTGGTATAAGTGTTCTCCAGTTTGTGAGTCACCCACCCAGCAGTTATGGAATTTGATTTTATTGTGATTGTGCCCCTCCTACCATCTCATTGTGGCTTCTCATTTGTCTTTGGATGTGGGGTATCTTTTTTGTGAGTTCCAGTGTCTTCCTGTTGATGATTGTTCAGCAATTAGTTGTGATTCCAGTGCTCTCACCAGAGGGAGTGAGTGCATGTCCTTCTACCTTGCCATCTCGAACCAATTTCAAATGCAAGTCTTCTTATCTGTTCTCAGAAATTGCAATATTTAACCCTTTTCCTCCTAAATTACACCATTGTCCTTCTCCCTGACCATTTAGTTTAAGAACTTATTTTATTGAGTATATCTTTTCTCCTTTGTATATTCAGTCTGTTCCACATAGTGCATTGTCCTTAAAGAATAATATGTGTAATATTCCCATTTTATAAAGAGATTTTATGAGCCTTGTTTATTTCTAGTTACTGCAGTATTTTAAACCTTTTTAAAACTGTGGAGAGTAGTTCTCCTTTTGCTAACTCATGTTGATTATTGCCCAGATGTTTCCAACCATTACCATTTACTTTCTAGACCTATATCTTCTTTCATCTTCTCTAAGTAATGTTGGTTCATAATTCCCTCTAACTGCTGAATACATTCACCTTGTTCATTCTATATACATAGTATCTTTCTTAGATTTTGCAGCCATATAGTCAAAAACCTAAGCTAAAAAAATTCTATCACTAACCTGTTACATTCAACAAAATAATACAATATATTTCTTGCCAAGTTTTTTTTGTGTTTTAGATTTTCTTCTTCTAGAATTGGGTCCCTTAAATTCATTCTTTTTTTTCCTTTTACTTTTATGTTAAAGTTTTTCCTTTATAATTTTGTGTTGTGATGTAGGCAAGGGTCTCTACATAAAATTTTAAATTTTTTACAGGAAATTATTATTTTATTTTGTCTTAAATTTATTTATTTATTTATTTATTTATTTATTTATTTATTTATTTACAGCTGTGTTGGGTCTTCACTTCTACCTGCGGGCTTTCTCTATTTGCAGTGAGTGTGGGCTACTCTTCGTTGCAGTGCACAGGTTTCTCATTGCTGTGGCTTCTCTTGTTGTGGAGAATGGGCTTCAGTAGTTGTGGCTCGTGGGCTGTAGAGCACAGGCTCAATAGTTCCGGCACACAGGGTTAGTTACTCCATGGCATATGGGGTCTTCCCGGATCATGGATCAAACCTATGTCCCCTGCATTGGTAGGCAGATTCTTAACCACTGCGCTACCAGGGAAGTCCCTTAAATACATTTAAACTTAGCTGTAATTTTATTAAAAGTTTCAAATATTTATTAGTTTTTTTTATGTTTAGTAAGTTTCTCATATTTTTTATGTCTTGCTTTGGCATTAGATCTGTAGGAATTAATTTCTCTGTTTTCTCAGTGTGGGTCCTCCTCCAGTTTGTTAATTTTCTGGTAATATTTAACAACCTTAAATAATTGTAAATAATTGTTTATACTATACAAAATTGAGAGAAGAAGTGGGTAATCAAGTTCCTTTCTTTTCAATTAATCAACTTTATTTCTCAGAATAGTTTTAGGTGTACAGAAACTTGAATAAAAAGTAAAGAGAGTTCCCAAATATTCCCTCTCTTCTCTGTTCAGTTTCTCCTCTTATTAACAACTTGCATTAGTGTAGCACATTTGTTACACTTTATAAACTGATATTGATATTATGTTATTAACTAAAGTCCTTGGCTTATATTAGGGTTCCCTCTTTGTGTTGTTCGACAGGTTTTGACAAATGTACAATATCATGTATCCACCATTACAGCATCATACAGAATACTTTCACTTCCAAAATATGCCCTGTGCTTCACTTTTTCATCCCTATCCTTTTCTCCAAAACCACTGGCAACCACTGGACTTTTCACTGTCTCTATATCTTTGCCTTTTCCAGAATGCTATATAATTGTGATCATATAGTATGTAACAATTTCAGACTGGCTTCTTTCACTAAACAACATTGATTTAAGATTCCTTTGTGTCTACTCATGGTTTGATAGCTCATTTCTTTTTATCAATGAATAACATTCCATTGTATGGATGTGCCACAGTTTTTGTATCAATTTACCTTTTAAAGGACACCTTGGTTGCTTCCAGTTTTGGGGTATTGTGAATAAAGCTGCAAGTTTTTGTGTGGACATCACTTTTCAACTATTTTTGGCTAACACCTAAGGGTATGATTGCTACATCATGTTTTAAAACTATGTTTACCTTTAAAAGAAAGTGACAACCATTTTCCAAATTGGCTGTTCCATTTTGTATTCCTTCCAGAAATGAATAAGAGTTTCTGTTGCTCCACATCCTTATCAGCATTTGGTATTGTCAGTTTTTTGGAATTTAATCATTCTAACAGATGTGTAGGGGTACCTCATTGTTTTAATTTGAAATTCCCCAGTAATATAAGATACTCAGCATGTTTTCATATGCTTCTTTGCCACCTATATGTGGTCAGGTGTCAGTTCATATCATTTACCCATTTTTAGTCAGGTTGTTTGTTTTGTTACTGTTTAATTTTAAGAGTTCTTTGCATATTTTATATATAAATCCTTTATCAAAAATACTTTTTGTGCAAATATTTCTCCCAATCTGAATTCTGTAAGATGATCAGTTTCAAGCAAGCAATTCTTAGCTTCAGGAACATTAAATAAGACTTCTGTCTCTTATCCATGAACACTAAGGCATATGGATTCTACATTCAGGTTTTCTTCCAACTATTTGGAGAATGATAGTCCCAGAGTCTTAGCTGATTAAAGAAATGACTTGGAATTGTTAATTCTGTGTGTGTTTGTATGTGTTACATACCTGCTAAAACAAAGGAGACATCATGGCATATAACTTATGTTTGTATTAAAACGGTAAAAAATCTCCACTTTTCTTCATGGAATTTAAAGTTCAAAGCCAAGATTAAAATAATAATGGCCATTATGCATTAAATATAATGAATGAGATACAGTGAGATAAATAACAGTACAAAAAAACTGGTGATAAAAATTAACTGGTTTAAATCCAGCCATTCTTCCAGAGAAATGAGAAGTAATGAAGTTGCCACACAGGCAGTAATCTTAAAGTCTTCACTGAGCAGTCTCTATTTTCTTTGTGATTTTGCATATATTTTATAAATTTGAAAATGCCTCTGGGAAATTAATTCTGATACTTCAGCATTTCGCCTGAATATATAAAATTAGACAAAGCCAGACTTAGCAATTTGTACGGGAATTAGGCCACATCTGTCATTATCTATGGAACATCCAGACAGAAACAGACAACAACAATGTTTTAAGAATATAGGTAATAATGCAAGCACATACTCTAAGTGAAATCTAGGTGCAGTGTCTGCTAGATAATCTAGAAATAACATAGATAAATTTAATCCTGTTTAAAATATATGTTCTGTTAGAAAAGATAATGCAGAAAGTTAACTTAAATTGACAAAATGATAAATGAAAGGGCTACCTTAGTTATTTTAATAAGAAATTTAAAATATAACACTACATGCACTCTGGACTGAATTGTGTCCCTCTAAAATTCATACTGAACTGTGTCTCTGTAAAATCCATAAGTTGAGACCCTAACCCTCAGTGTGATGGTTTTTGGAATGGGGAGTTTAAGAGATAATTAGGTAGACGAGGTCATGAAAGTGAGGCCTTCATCATAATATTAGTGCTCTTTCAAGGAACATCTGATCTCTCTCTCTCTTTACCATATAAGGACACAGAGAGAAAGTGGCCATCTACAACCCAAGAAGAGATCTCTTACCAGAAATTGACCATTCTGGCACATTGATCTTGTACTTCTGGCCTCCAGAAATGTTAGAAAATAAATTTCTGTTTTTTAAAGTCACCCAGTATTGTATTCTTTTACAGCAGCCCAAGGTGGACTAAGACAACTTGCTATACATAGTTATGATAAGCAAGAAGGTGTATGTATTTGTGTGTGTGTGTGTGTGTGTGTGTGTGTGTGTGTGTGTATGTGTCCAGACACAAATATGTAAAGATAGGGACAGCAGACAGTAAAAGAGAAGAGAAAAAATTTGCAAGCAAGTTACACAAATATATCTTTTCTTTCCTGTATTCTCTGAGGTGGTGACTCTGATACATCTGTATGCTGTAGAGTGGAATAAAAATGAAATTTGAGTCAGAGTTCCTCACAACAACATCAAATCTATTATCCTTGCTTGCTCTGTGTACAAGGTAAGTGCTGGCCTAGTGAAATCACTGCATCCTATTAAGAAGGCAGCATGCAATGAAAGTTCCTGCCTTGTGCACAACAAGAGTCCTCTGTTATTCCATTGATTACACTGTATTATTTGCAAAATTCAAAAAAGATCAGAGGCTAAACTTTTAGATTACTTTATTTTTTCCTTAACTTAGCATCCTAATTGATATGTCTCTTTGGTTTTAAATAATTTGATTTGAAGCCAATGAACAAAGAATGTGCTTTTCTCACAAAGCATATTCCATCATGCTATAATGAGGTCTCTTGTAATACCACCTCCCCAAAGACAGAAGCTTTTGGAGTGCTATAGAAGAAAAGTGCACCCCTGTTGACCTGTATCACATAAATATTTTTGAAATCAACCATTTACTAATTTTATGCTCAGGTTAGATTAAGTACTAAAAACAAAATAAGATAAAAATCTCATTATTATTACTGACTAGATACCATAGCCCAAAGTTTACCAAGTGCTGAGGTGACATTGCTGCAGGAAGGTGGGATAAGTCATTAAGAACTGTATCTTTGGAGACAAATACACCTAAATTTGAGCTCTGCTACTGCCACCAACTGGCCATATGATCTTTAAAGTTTTCATGATAAATTGTATATAAGGTGCAAGCACAATAGCTGGCAGTTAGTCATTGGTCACCCAACGTTGTCCGACAGAAGTCTTTTTGAATTTGTGATTGGAAGGATTTTATTACATTGTTTCTATGCATCAGAATGTACTTTTAATATGCAAATGTACAGTTATAATATTTCTTATTTATGCATTCAATAAATATTTATTGTTAACCTACTATGCTAGATATGCTTTTAGGCACACATAGGCAAATCAGCTAATCCTCAGACTGATCTTATGATGTGTCCCTAGATTACCAAACTTCCTACCTAATGTATATGAATGATTCACTTTCCATAAAATAAAAATATATGTGTAGCCCAAGAATATATTTATGTATTGACAAATTTCAAGATTTTCCAGAAGAGTTGCAATTTTGTATATTATGTATGATCAGGCCAAACTTTGTATAAGTCCCAATGCTCATTTATATTTCATGGTTACTATACTCCTGTAGTATAAATGCAATACAAATTTGAAATGATTCCTTTGTTTGAAAAAAAAAAAAAAAAAAACAGAAAAAGCCTGAGCTATATAGCAGCAAAAAGTGCAATGATTTCAACATCCATAGTCTATTACAAACATTACAAATGAAAAGTTTTTTATTGATAGAGTGTCCTGAGCATTTCCTCCCACATTTGGTATCAAATAAATTTATTAACCTAGTATAAAGCATATATGTGTGTGTCTGTATATATGTATATGTGTACATATACACAGACATACACTGAAGATGAGAAAATCAAGGTTTAAGGTGATAAACGTTATGGTAATGTCCAATGGTATGCCTGTTATTAAATAATTGTCTCTCAGCTCCAGTCCTTTTCCTCTGTGCTCTGTTTTGCAGTAATGAGGTTGGAACTCTGAAAACCACATTTGAACATCATCAGCTGCTTCTCTCAGGTTTTCCAGTGTGGAGCTCAGAAGGAAACTGGAAAGCTGGAGGGGAGGAAGGGAGAGGGGCACGTCCTTACCTGTGTCTTTCCTGTTCCTATTAGTAACACCTTATCTTCTTTGCCAGAAAGGCAGTATATTTCCATCATGTTAGTTGCACTGTATTTTCTAGAAGAGCCCTGCAGTTTTATGGACCTTAGGGCTGGGGACAGGGAGAAGGATTCAAAGTGAAAAAGTACTGAGTGCTGAGTCAAAGTGGAGAAGAAAGTGTCTTTAAGTTTCCCCTCCCATCCCTCCTCCCCTTATAAGGAGTACTTAGCAGAAGTATCTGAAGAAGGCCCCAGATAAAGATGCCCCCAAATGAAGGTACGAGGACTAGGAATTCAAATATGCATAAAGGATGGCCCAGCAGGGGAACTTGAGTCCTTGACTACAACTCTTCTCATAGACTGCAATGCACTGGTCATGCAGCAAATCTGATGTGGGAATGGCAGCTTTCCCTGTGAGGCCTGACATGTAAAGCCTTTTTGATCCCCTGTGGTTGGGCATGAAATAGCACCAGTAAGATTCTGGCCAGGAACTGGACTACTCAATTTCCTCACGACGGGGAAACCAGTCAATCCATAGACTCACTCTTCTCCCAATATCATGCAATCATTATTCTTACATTTTCTTCATCGTGGTTTAATTGCCTTTTGTAGAACTTGATATTATACAATGATAAAGTCAATAGATAAGGATAGCATGTAATTACAGAAGAGGGGAGTAGAAAAATGGACAAAGTTCATGGGAAGGAAAAAAGAGATGGTATCTAGAGCTCAGGTAGAGAGATTCACCTCAGAAAGACTAACAGCAAGATAGATGGAGGAGGTGGGCGGGGTTGAAGATAATTTCTACAGAGGAAATAGGTATGAACTGAGATGATCATATGTATTATTTTCATGTTCAATATCTTATATTTTATTAATGATTTCCTAATTCCAATGCATTCTCTTGCACCCTATTTGGTAATGAAATATTTGTATTTTAACATCTGGCCTTAAAGGATAAAGGTCGATTTAGAAATATTTACTAAAAATGTAGAGCAGGAAAAAAAAAAAAAAAAAAAACTCTATCAAAAGCATGTAAAAACTATGAAGAAAAGAAATTTCGTGTTTGTTTTTGATATGTAAGTCTGTTTCTGTTTTGTAAATGAGTTCATTTGTATAATTTTTAAAATTAGATTCCACATATGAGTGATATCTTATGATCTTTGTCTTTGCCTGACTTACTTCACTTAGTATGATCATCTCTAGGTCCATCCATGTTGCTGCAAAACAAACTTATGGTTACTAAAGGGGAAACGTGGTGGATGGGGGAGGTATAAATAAGGAGCTTGGGATTAACAAACACACACTACTACATATAAGATAGATAACCAATAAGGACCTACTCTATAGCACAAGAAACTCTACTCAATATCCTGTGATAACCTATATGAGAAAAGAATCTGAAAAAGAATGAATGTATATGTATAACTGAATCACTTTGCTGTACACCTGAAACTAACACAATATTGTAAATCAACTATACTCCAATAAAATTAAATAAAATATATACATTTCAAATTTAATTCCATTTAAAATACCAAAAAAAGAGAAATTTCAAGAAAAAACTAAGCACATGAAAAAAAGCAATAAACATTTCTACATAATGAGTTAACACATGCAATGTAAACATCTGATTGGATAGTAATAGTAGAGATGTTGAAAATGTCAGTATTCCATATGAGTGACAATGGTTATGCTTAGTTGCAACCTATGAATGTAATGTGAATTGATAGAAAAATTGCATAGAGTATTTCAGTATGTATGTATACTGAAGTAATACATACATGAATATATATACATATGTATATATACACATGTTGTATGTTTATGTATTTATATTCCTCTTGTTACAGCAATTTCACATTCAGGAATTTATCACACAGGAACAATACATGTGTGCTCATGTCTTTACCTACAAGAATTTTGATCCACATGCACATGTTAATTAGTGATACAGTTCATTAGTTAACTAAAGTAACTAACAGCTAAGTAAAACTCTCCTGAGTTTGACACTAAAAACATAGTTATTAGTATAGTAATATAGATAAATATATAAAAATAGATATTTACAGTTAACTGGGAAAAACTTCTAAAAGTTATGTGCAATATAAATCTATTTGTGTAAATGTAAATGTAGAACAATATTGAAATCTTATAGTGTATGTTTACCATTGCCATCTGTTATTTGGTGGGATTCCATGTGAGTCTTTGATGTCTCTTTTGTTTCCTTATCAGAATTGTCTAAATTTTCCACAATGAGTATGCATTATTTTTATAGTAAGAGAAATAATTTGCACTCATAATATACTATAGTTTGTTTCTACCCATGGTTTAGTTGCTATTTCATGTTGTAACTATCAAACAAAGCCCTTTGAGACCTCACTGTAATATAGTAGAACAATTTTGCAACTGATCTTCACAATGTTCAATTCTCTCTAGATTTTCTGGGTTTTATTGCTTTAACAGTTTAATGTCAACTATTTTTCATAAGAAAAAATATATCTTGGGTATTTCGATCATTACATGAAAAAAGAAAAGTATATTGTGTCATGAAGGATTAAAAATACCTGGCTCTATATGAGATCATAAACTTGTTATCTTTTATTTTACATTTTTTTGTGTGGAAAAATGCAGTAAGAAGACTAAAGGAATAAATTAAATTGCAACTGTTATAATAATGTAAAAAAATATTATTTAAGGCAGAATAATATAGTGAGAGCTATCAAATGAGAAAAACTTGGATTTAAATCCAAATATTTCCAATGACGATTATGTGATCTTGAAATGATTACCTAACATATCAAAGTCCCAGAATAGATCCTGTAAAACATAAATCATCCCGTTTTCTTTATATACTTACATGAGGCTTAAATACACAAGGACTGATACATGATAAGAATGCAATTATTATTAGCCATTAGATATTTAATTGTTCAACCAGAAAATATATAATTTCAGATGGTGTTAAAATTCTCTGAAAAAAAAAAAAAATGAACAAGGCAGCCTAACAGATAGTGATCTATGTGGGATGGAATACTTCTGACTGAGGAACAGAAAAGAACTACATGATAAGTTGGCATTTGAAAAGTGTGTTAGTTCTCTATTTGCTATGTAAAAATATTAACAACAAACTTAAAGTCTTAAAGTACCATGTATTTATTTTTTCAAAGTTTTTGTAGGTTAGGCATCCAGGCATCCCTGACATGATCCCCTGTTCAGTCTCACCAGGCTGAAATAAAGGCATCAACCAGATGTGCTGGAGCTCAGGGTCATTTTCCTAGCTTATTTATGTTGTTAGCACAACTGAGTTTCTCTGTGGTAAGACTATGGTCTTTTCTTTCTTCCAAACTGCCTGCTGAGGATTTCTCTCAGCTCCTGTAGGGCACAATCAAGTCCTAGCAACATGGTCCTTTCACAATATGGAAGCTTACTTCTTCAGAGCAAGGAGAATCTCTCTCCCATCTGCTAAAATGGAGTCTTATGTAATGTAACAATCATCGGAATGACAATCCCATCATAGCCACAGATTCTGCCTACAGTCAAGGAGAGGGAATTATAAAGGGCTTGTCAACAGGAGGTAGGAATCTTGGGGCCAACTTGAAACTCTGCTTACTGCAAGGTAATACTAAGATGATGAGTAGGAACTAGTCTTGAAAGTTCATTGGATAGATAATTTTAGAGCAGAGATAAAGACATGGATACAGAACTCGACATCATTTTGTGCACATACAATGATCTAAATTCTTCTTGTTGATTGATGCTCCCTCATCCCTTGAATCTGAAAGTTGCAGCATTCCTGCTTTAGAAGTAACCACTTCTACCCAGTGTGGTACTGCTGTTGTAGTTTGTGGCAATTATTTTAGGGATCTCAAGACACAATTCTTTGAGTTTTTCAGTTAAAGTACTGCCTGTGGTATTAGCAATCTGTTAGACATTTCTTAAAATTTAATAGAATAAAGAAAGAAGCTATAGGATAGATAGAAAGAAGGAACGAGAGAGAGCAATACAGAGACAGAAACAAAGAAAGAATGAGAGAGTGAAACAGAGAGAAATGTTAAACTTATATCATCATAATGCAAATCAAACTCAGGAACTGACTCTCAAATAACTAAATCTGAACTGAAATGAAAAAAGATGATAAAAACATGGGTTAATATCATAAATCATAATAATAGATGGAAACTAGGCAAATTGCCATTTGTTTGCCACATACTTTGAGGATTATCTAGGACCTACAGTGTATCCTAGACAAAATCAAAGACTATACACTGGAAATTCAGTGTTGTAGTGATTTCAATATTTAGAGGTCAGGGATAAGGATGAGGATCAGATTTGCAAGAGAACTGAGGAAGTTGAATTAAAACCACATTAGATCATCATAATTAAATATACTTACACAAGGGCACATGTAATCACACCAAGTGACAAACACGTCCATGTTGCGATTGGCAGCATTAATAACAAAAGCCAACATAGAACTAGTGTTTCATATGTGTTAAACTGTTTGTAAAATTATTTACTTTAATTCTGTAATAGCACAAATATTGAAGTATGATGTAGACACCACAGATATCTGGATGAAGCCAAATATAAAAGTTGGTGTCTACTGCCTGATTTTCATCACACTTGAAAATAAACCACAAAGAAGCAAAATCTTTCTTATGGCAGTGACCTATGACTCAGCCTTATAACCACACCCACTGAGTTGTGGTTAAATGAAGAGAAAATGCAATGTTGGCCTTCAGTTTCAGATACATGAGGGTAGTCTAAAAATTTTGAGCTAACACTGAAAAAATGTGAGAACGAAAATACTTTTCCTTTATTAATTTATACAAGTAGAAACATTTTTCCTGACCTTATTTTTCCTAAAATTTAAGGATTGTACTTCTGTGTATTGTTTACTGAATGATGGTAGAATTCCTTTCTTAAAGTTAAATTGGGGGCTAGGTTGATGGGCATAGCTCTTGGAAGAATTTTTCATTTCTCAAAGTATTTTTCATGAAAGGCTGCTGCACTGAACTGTTACTTCTTTTAACTTTAAACTCTGTTTCTGGAATATACTAATCTAGTGTAAAAATAAAAACGAATGCTTCCAGAAATAACTGCAGCAATAATTCTTCCTATAGTTGCTCCTGCCTAGAATAATTTATAAGGAAATCCTCCCTTAAAACAGGACACCATTTAAATTTCCTTCTTTACTCTCTCCTTCCTTTATTTTTCTTCTCTGAATATTGCTATATCTAAATACTTCATAAAGGCCAAGAGTAGGGGGTGAATGGGATGAATGGGTTTCCCCTCTAAAAGAAACACCCAGTGCAGTATAAGATACCAGTCCCATTATCTGGATGCAGTGTGTAAGTTGAGGTATATGCAGTGAGAGAGGACACACTTTCCTATGTGTGATCTATTTCATGAATTGAAACCTAGACTGACCAAGAGGTGAAACCTAATTTCATATACTATAGCTCCATTAGCCTTATTAATAGTCTCTAACTACTTCCATTGCCATCCACCTACACACACATTTTGTAGATTAACTCTCAGTTTGGATTTCCTGGTAGGGTTAAGTTTTCATTATGTTTGTTTATTAATATTTTAGAGGAAATTTTACAATAGCTACAAAAGGAATTTTTTGTCATTCTACAAATACATTTAGAATACTTTGGGGGGGTTATAATATAATTTATTAAAGGTACTAATTTATTCAAATTACAAAGAGAGAAAAGACATTTCCTACTATAAATATCACACCTGGGCCTGTTGCTTCCCTCAGGAGGGCTGGGATTTTTGATTCTGCTAGTGATAAACTTTATCATTTCTCTGGGGAGCAGGCAAGTCAGATGCTCTCATGGCCTACCACAGGTGGAACTGAAGAGATGAAAATGAATTCCATCTCTCATGTGTTTTAAAAATGCAAACCGTATGCCTAAGTTCTGGTTATGAAAGTTATCCAGTCTATCAATTTTATGACTTTAATGTATTCAATATTCCAAGAAAATGCTTCTTGTGGTCTAGCACCTGAAAATACTGATTTCTTGAATTTATGTTTTGATGCTGTGTTCCAGAAATCATAATTATAACAATTTCAAGCAAATACTTGTACTGAATTATATGTTCACTACTCTTTAAATTTGCAAAGAAATGTTTCGAGTAAGTAACTATTGCTGTCCAATTCCATTGGCAGTTTGAATTTAATTATGAATTTGAGGTGGCTTATGAAAATCTCTTGCACTTTGCAAGCACCTCCATAGAATATGGAAAATTTACTTTCACAAAGCTCTCTACCTAAACTGCTGAGTCCATGACACAATATATTAAAGAAGTGAAATACTGGAATTTAAAAATTGTCATTCATAGTTACTAAAAATATTGTAATATCTGCCAGTGTATAACTTTCAGACTAGCTACACCTCATTTATTCTGCTTCTTTCATTTATAGTTCCTAACCATTTAAAGTTTTCTTTACACTGATGTGCTATACTACAGATTTTTATTAGTCTCTATTTGTGTCATGTTCATAAGTGGTATTTAAAAAATATTTTCTCGTTCTAATGCTATTTCATGTATTGGTATATATTGACTTGTTTTCACACTTGCACTTTGGGGCCAAATAGTAGGATATAATCTGTTTTTTATACTCATCATTGATTTTGGCTTAATCAATAAAAGATTTGTTATCTGATATTTGTTTTATAAGGGTGATTAAAATTTCTTTAATGCAAATCTCTATAACAGAAATGTTAGCAAAATTCTCACTTAACTGGTCTGGAGGAAAAAAATTAAGAATTATTCTAGGTAGCTAAGTAAAACTATCTTTTGGCATTAGAGCTGAGAAAAGGGATATGTGTGTGTGTGTGTATATGTATATATTCCCAAGGTAGAAGGCAGAATATTGCCTCCCTGCACAAAGATGTCTACTCACTAATCCCCAGGACATGTTAATATGTTATGTTACTGGCAAAAAGAACTTTACAAATGTAATTATGTTTATAGACATTAAGGTAGGAAGATTATCCTAAATTGTCTAGATGGGCCCAATCTAACCACATGAGCCCTTAAAAGTGGAAAACTTTTTCTGGCCGGAGGCAAAGAAGTGCAGATGAAGGACATGTTAGAGCATTTTGAAACTTGAGAAAGATTAAATCACCACTGCTGGTTTGATGAAGAAAGGGTCAATGTGACAAGGAATACAGGTGACCTGAAGGAGCTGAGAGAAGCTCCTGGGTGACAGCCAGCAAGGAAATGAGGACCTAAATCATGCAACCCAAGCATAAGGCACTGAATTCTGCCAACAACTCTAATGAACTTTGAAGTAGATGATCTCCCAGAGCCTTCAGATAAGAGCTTACACTTGCCAATACCTTGATTTTGATATAGAAACCACCCCATTTTCTGACCTACAAAATTGTGAGATGAAGTTGTATTATTGTAATCCACTAAGTTAGTGGTAATTTGTTATGATAGCAATAAAAAGGCAATAAAGATTTTGGTATCAGAAGTGGAGTGTGTTGTAACAAATACATAAAAACGTAAAACTGGCCTTGGAAATGGGCAGTTGGCAGGGACTGGAAGAATTTTGATGAACATGATAGAAAGCCCAGAGTTCCTTGAACAAACTGTTAGTAGCAACATGGATGCTAACAAATCTACTAGAAAGGGATACAAAGGAATTGAGTAGCATAACAGAAAGTCTAAATTGCCTTAGAGAGTATCTAAATCATCATGAAAGACTATTAGTAGAAATATGGACATTTAAAGTGTTGCTAGTGTGGTCTCAGAAAGTGAGGGACATGTTAACGGGAATTGGCAGAAAGTTTAATGGAATTGTGCCTTGTAGTTATGTGTAAAGCACAATTTGTAAATAAATTTGGATATTTAGCCCAGAAGACTTCCAAGCAGGGTATTGACAGTATGGTCTGGTTTCTTCTTATTGCTTATAGTAAAATAAAATCACAGTGAGAGAACAATTATAAAAGAAAATATAACCAGGACCTGATGATTTGGCTGAGTCTCAGCCTATCTGGACAGGAAAGATTAATTTAAGAGATTCACTGTCAGAAAGGCATGCTCTAGAGTAAAAGACACTTGTTTGACTCTACATTTCTGCCCTTAAAACTGGGGAAGACCAAAAGCTTACAGTATTCAGTCACAAGAGATTAAGGGTATGTTCACACAGCCCCTCAGTCAAACTCAGGGGCCTCTAAAAAACATCAGTGCATTGGTCTCAGCCATTTCAACAGAAGGTAAAAATTGAGATGAAACTATATCAGAAAGATGTGTAAATGAGCCTCTTGTCTAATGAACTGAATCTATGTCAAATATAAGGGAGACCCAGGAAGTTCTTGAAAATTGCATATCAGCAGAAACCTTGCCAGCTTAGACTGAAAAGAAAAGAGACAGTACAAAATGAGAGAAGGTTATTAGACCCCCACATTTGTACTGGCAGGAAGCCGGCTGATAAATCTACCCATCAGCAAACATGTGCTATTTTCCATAAAATCATAATATTTGCATTATTCAATATACTTGTTTAGGTGCCATGTGAAATATAAATATTTACCTTGATTTGACCTGTCCTGTTGAGGAATCTAGCTCCTGGCCAAAAACCTATGGGTAATCTTTCAAGCCTGACCATAGGCCATTCCAAAGGCTTTATTTGTCATATCTCACAGGGGGAAAAGCTGCCTTGCTCACGAAAGACTTGGTGCACAGCCAATGCATTGCAGTTTCTTACAGTGGTTGCAGTCAAAGTCTCAGCCCCCTCCACCCCACTGCCAGCTGACCATACTCTGATGCAATCTGAAGGCCCAGCCCAGGCACTTCCATCCACAGACTTCCATTTTGGGGTCTTCAACATAGGGCTTCTCAGGCAGACCTGCTGAGACCTCCTTATGTGATGGAGGTAGGAAACTTGAGGACACTTTTGTCTACTCTGATTCTATACTTTTTCAATCCTAGCCCTTACCATTTTTTCTCCTCCTGGCCCCCAGGTCCATAAGACTACAAAAAAAAAAACACTTTTTTTTCAGGCCTTAGCAGTGAGGCTATTTCCCACATCTGTGCTAATCCACTATCCACCATGATTGGTGCCATTCCATGAGCAAAAATGGACCAGTGTAGAAGTCAGTGCTTTCTCCCGTTTAGCTCCTCACTTATGCTATATAGTAAATGATTAAAGGATTGATTGTTACTTTCACTTTGGCTTAGCTGTCTTAGTCAATTAATTTGACACCTGTCAGGTCAGCTCTAACTCAGCTCAATTCTTAATATTTAGAGCTCTTATAATATAGACCCAAGTGGCACAAAGAATGATTTAATAATTTTCCCCAAAAAAGAGAAATTTTACAGACCAAAGTTTTGTCTGAAAAGTGGTAAGAATGGAAACTAATAAAATAACATAAGCTATTGAACATATTATAAAACTAAATACCGTCCAATTGGTATCATCTTTCTAGTGAAATTTGAAAATTATCAAATGCTTTTAAAGTTTACATCAACTTGCATACAAGTCTATGAATTTTCTTAAGGAATTAATCAAACTATTTGCAAATATATCTCTAATGTTTATTCCAGTGTTGCTTATAACATGACAAAATTGAGATGGGCTACTTTTCAGTTGTTTAAATAAAGGTATAAATAAATACAAATACATATACAAAAAATACATATTCTATACTAATATATACAATATGACAGCATCTTGATTTTATGAGACTGTTGTGCTGCCTACTGCATTAAGAAGGCACTTAGCAGTTCTAATTTTAAAATAGGTAAACAGATGAGATAGATAGATGGCAGATAGAAAGATAGATTATAGATAACTAGATGTGAAAAGACTATGCAATAGTACACCCTTTAAACATTATCTATCTCTGTGTTATTGGGTTATTTTCTGTTTTAATTTCCAAATATCTACAATAAAAAAGAATTTATTTGAATCAAAAGCTAAAAGACTTTTTAAAATTCAAAATAATTAAAAACCTAAAGTCTGTCTGATCCAGATACTCAAACTGAGGAGTTACCCAAAAGTCTGTAAATAATTCATTAAAAAAATTGTTGTGTCTGAAAGTCTAAGATAAGCCAGTTAAATGAACCAAATTCTCAAAGCTGCAATCTCCTTCATCATGTCATATCCATCATGACATCCACCAGACATCTGGTCTGAAACTCTAGTCACCCCATCAGCAAAACCCACGTTTAGATTTCTTCTAGATCTTTTTCTAGTCTAACATTAGAATTCTCCAAAAAGAAAAGGAGTCCTATCCAGATTTGGATAGAATTCCACAGCTAAATCAGGAGCTTCTAATCCATTACCATAACTTGCATGCTGACTGTGGAGGGAAACACCACTTTGCTCACACATCACGTTAAGCTGAGGAAAGCTGCAACAAATTTTGTGCTCTTGCTAATAACACTAATGAAAATTAAAATCTCACAAGTTTTGTTGTTTTTTTCTCAATACTATGACGTAAGGGAAATAGAGGAGCTAAAAATACATTTAGAAAAGATGGTCATGGAAAAGACTGGAAAAAGATTGACTTTCTTTAAATAAGATAGTGCAATGATGCATTTAACAGTTATTTTCTCTCAAAATGTACACAACCCATTTGTAGAAGCATCTATCTAAGCAGAAGAGAAAATCTCATTATACAAATAACACATGCTATTTTCTGTTCAGTAAATATAAGGATTGATCTTCTATGCATTAAGTCAAAGGATTGCTTTTACAAATTAATTTTCTACAAAAATGAATCAAAACATTTCCAGAATGGATATTGTTTTCTCATAGATATTTCCCCTGTTCATGCAGAAAAATAATTCCTTATTTATAATAACAGCAAAAAACTTTAGTCCAATGAGTAAAAAGCTTAAAGGATATCTTACAGCATTATGATAAGTATTACACTTATACTATTTTTGTGGCTTGCCTTACTTACAGAAAGAAATAACAGAAAATATAAATTTCTTGTAAAAAGATATTTCCTGGTAAAGGAAAAGTAAAATTTCTTCCAGGAATCACATTTTCCACAATAATTAGTGGAAATGACAATTAAGTTAAATTAATATAATTCTAAACTCTTTTCAAAAACATAATACTATTCATTAAGTAAAAGAATAAAATGATCAAAACCAGCATGAGAGTAACAGTTCCCAATTTCATATGAAAATTCTACTATTGGTGTCTGTACATGGATGAGTATGTGGTTTTGTTTGTGAGTGTCTTTGAGCAATGGTCATACATGTGAACACCTCCTTACTTTCTATAGTGTGAGGAGATCTCTGAATGGTTTGTTGGCCTCAGCCTAAACAGAAGAAAAAGTTAATATCACTAAAAATAATTAATAATTTAAGACTGAATGGGAACTACTCATGATCAAAAGAAAAATGCATCTTATTTATTAAGTACAATGGTCAAACTTAAATATATAGGAAAGGCAACAAAGTTTATTTCCTAGCATGACACAGTTTCTTAAGTTCAGCTCAAAGATATTTAAATATATTTAAATGGTCTAAGCATGTAATTAAGTCCATGCATATATATATGTTGGACAATATATATTCTGAGCATATTTCATGTGTAAACATAAAAAATAAACATTTAGATAAAACATGAAATTATACATATTGCATAAAGTTTTTATGTACATATGCATGTAATTTGTATGCAATGTTAAAACAGTTATTTGCACAAGTCACATTTGAAAATTAGTGGCATTATTTTTATTAACATGTGCCATGTAAAAATAGCCCTTTAATGCCAAACCAAAAAGTAGGATCTTCAAAATAAAAAGTCTTTTTTATACATAGACAAAGAAGTTTTATTACTTACAATTAATTATATAGTGAAATTGAAAAAGAATGTTCAAGCTATAATACAAATCAAACATTCTAGAATTTCACCCACATTTAAGTATAGCAGTGATGAATGAAGAAAGTGACAAGGCCTAAGACAAGGTTTTGGAAGGGAAGGAGACAAAATCTAGATTTACAGGTTTCACCCCAATAGCAAAATGGTTCTTTTTGCCAAGGTTAGCTGACACAAGCAAAAAAAAAAAAAAAAAAATGCAATAGCTGTAAATCTGCCTTGAATAAGATCTATTATCTCTTTCAGTTGTTACCCTATATTTTAGCAGACTTTTTAAAAACTGAATTTGCCAGAAACCTAAATGTACGTATTGTTTATATTTTTTCCTTCTTATTGTTTGCATATATTAAAAGACTTTAGCAAACTAGAACTAGAAAACCATTTTTCTAAGACCCTGGCTAAGTATCACCTGTTATTTTGCAAAAACTCAAATTTTGTGTACCATTCTCACCCCATGTTATCTTCCAAGACAAAAGGATTTTACCAAGTGAATGAGTCTAACACATACTATTTATCATTTTTATTAAATCATGGAATTTTATCTTAATTGTTATATTCTTTGCATATATGATATCATGATCTAAATTCTCAATTCCCCCAAATTAGGAAATTGTCTGGAAAACACCACCCTTTGAGAAGTAGAACTAATATATATACATATATATATATATATATATATATATATTTTTTTTTTTTTTTTAAATAGACATTATCAATTTATAGAAGTACTCCTTTCCTTAGAAATCTTTTGTTGCTTGGATAATATCAAGACTAAAGTGAACAAAGTGTGCACCCAGACATGGAATATGAAGAAAAATGATAGTTTATCAAATAATCATTTCAATATAACCTGACTTTCTGAAACAGTGAATTGATATCAGTTAGAAAAATAAGTTGTTTTCAGTTGTCCAATAAACAAAGTTGAAGAAGGAAATACACCACCTGTGTGTCTTCAACTCCATCAAAGAGAAAGGGGACCTTGCCTGAAAAACAGATGAGAATATTTTCTGGTCAGTTTGGTAGGTTAGCCCATAGAGAACAGCTGGGGGCAGGGTCGGGGCTGGGCAATCAACCGGATGACTGATGTAATTTTATTTCCTAGGTTTAAATTAAGGTAGTCCAAATTTCTGACAGTAAAATGATGAAATATTTGGATTTTTCTACACAAGAGACAATTCAGTCCAAACCAGTTCAATGTCTGTCTGTCATTACTATGCTAGGCAAAGTGAAAGGTGCTAGGTTTTTAAAGATAAGTAGGTTCTATTATTGGTCTTTAAAAATAGAGCTTACATTTGGTGCTAGCTAACAGCAATCTGGAAGGTAGTTAATAATGTGATAAGTGCTTATGAATAAGCTGCTGTGGGAGCACAGAGGCAGCAGCAATTAATTCTGCTTGAAGTGCAGAGAAACATTTTATGAATAAGGTGATAAGTCAACTGGGACCTAACTAATGAGCTGAATCTTGCCAGGAAGATGAGGGGAAGCATTCTAAACAAAAGAAAGAAAACACAGCATCTTCTTTAACCATCACAACAAATCTATAAGTTTTTTATTATTATTATTGATTTACTTATTTTTGGCTGCCTTGGGTCTTCATTGCTGCACACGGGTTTTCTCTGGTTGCGGTGAGCAGGGGCTACTCTTTGTTGCAGTGTGCAGGCTTCTCATTGCGGTGGCTTCTCTTGTTGTGGAGCACGGGCTCTAGGCACATGGGCTTCAGTAGTTGCAGCACACGGGCTCAGTAGCTGTGGCTCAAGGGCTCTAGAGCGCAGGCTTAGTAGTTGTGGTGCACGGGCTTAGTTGTTCCACAGCATGTGGGATCTTCCCAGACCAGGGCTCAAACCCGTGTCCCCTGCATTGACAGGAGGATTCTTAACCACTGCGCCACCAGGGAAGTCCCTATAAGGTTTTTATTATCCCCATTTTGCTGACCATTTCATTGAGGCTCAAAGTCCTTGTTCAAGTTCCCTTTCTGAGTTTCAAAGGAGGCTGTAATGCATTTCTTTTGATGCCAACTACAATCTTCTTGTCAATTCCTTATGTTCTTTCAGTTAAAAACCCCAACAGAGAAATGACAATAGACATGAAAACTAGAAGATAGATTCAATATAAATGTATGTCCATAGAGGTGGGATGACTCTAGACAAGTAAGGTCACAGTAGAAAACTTTGCTGAGGGCAAAGCAGACTGAAGCTTCTGAACGCTGGGGTTCAAAGTGTCTGGGATTAAAATGAGGAAGTAGCAAAGACATGGACTCAGGACTGGAAGCCACAGAGGAAACTAAAAATACCAGCTCCAGAAGAGTTTTCAATATCCAGAGAAAAGACAATTTAGCCACATTTCAGCAAATGTTAGAGCTAATGCCTAGAGACCAATAGAACCTGAAGTGTCAAATCGGCAAAAAATGAAAACAGCAAATGATTGCCACTAATACTTAACCTTGTCCTTGTGAAATTCAACAATAAAATGGATAAAAAAACTGTAAAAAAAAAAAAGGAAAAAAATTATCAATGTTTTCAGACACAAGAAGGCCTTTCTGGAATGTCAACAGTGTGAGAATTTAGGCTATAAATAAGTAAAGTTTTTTTTTTTTTTTTTTAATTGCAGTAAGTAAAAGTAGAAAAATTTAGGTATACTAGCATTCTCATATGCTGCTAGATGAATTGTAAATTTGTACAGTCCTTCTGAAGTGTAAGTTTACAAGAGTGAAAACCTTAAAACTCTTTTATACATTTTTAGGGTGACATAACTTTATCCAAAATATGTGCACAAAGATTTAATTCTACGATCATTGTTCCATTTGAATGGTAAAGAATTGGATATAACCTTGATATGCGGGAATAGTTTGAAGAAATTAATTTGTATGCATAGTATCATGTGCTAAGCGAGCATTGAGAACAATACCATAGAATGAAATTGTTATACATAGAAATATGCTCAGGCATATTCTTGATTCTGTAAGGGAATACATGAATATATTCATAGTAATCTCTTGTTGGTGGCTGGAGAGGGTGTGATTATTATATTCCTTTGTTTCTCTAAACTTTTGAAATTTTCTACATTGATCAAATATGTTTCATTTACTATTATTAAGCTTAAAGAAATTATAACACCCTGTTACTCAAGAGATAAAAATTTTAATCAAATACTCAGAGAAGATTAAAGACATATACAGCACAGTATGGCCATTTATTGGCTAATGATTATGAAATAGTTAATTAACATTTGTAAAAATGACAAATACATTTAAAATTAAAAAAAGAAACAGTAATAGAAATAGGAAATAAATTCTTCTAGCCCAAAAGATTTTATAAGAGATTTTTTCTAATATTTACAAAGTATTGAAAATTTTTCTTCTTTATAAACACAGAAGAAGGGTAACTCCCACTTCATTTTACAATGTCAATATAACTGATAAAATATGACAAATTAGCAAAATAACAAAAAATGAAGAGAAATAATATTTATGAGCATGTATGAAAAATTCTAAATATACTGATGGAAATCAGATTCACCAATGAATTATAATAATTCTAATGTAACAGAGGAAAAACAGAACTAATACCACATTGAAACAGCCTCCCTCATTCTTTAGTCTATGTATTCTGTTACTTTAGCCCTGCCTGTCAAGAATTAAACGTTAAAGAAATGTTGCTTATGCCCAAATAGTTCCTTAAGTTCCCTTACAAAAGTCCCCATCCCATGGTCCTGGGTTAGTTATGGCTATTACTTGTTGTAGATAAGTTCACTTTCAGCCTAGAAGCCTTGAGAATAAGGAGAGATGAGTGGTAAAGTAAAAATAACTGCTAACAACTTTAAGTTTTGCAGGAGCCTTGTGATCCAGTCTAAGTGAGCCAGCAGAAAAACAAAGAAATGTTATGCTTTCCTTGAAGGCCAGGTGGCTCCAAGAAGTCTGCTATCTTCCTACTTCTCCTTTTTCCTAAGCATAAAAGAAGCCTGAATTCTATGCCAAATTAAGATGGTTCTTTCGGACATCAGTCCACCATCTTCTCAGTTTGCTGACTTTCTGAATAAAGTCACTATTCCTTGCCCCAACACCTTGTCTCTCAACTTTTTGGCCTGTCCTGCAGTGAGCAGTACAAGCTTGGACTTGGTAATGATACTATATAATAAAATATAATATATTAGGAATATGTAAGAAAAATTCCTTATTAGTAAATCTGTTAATTCACATGTTGGAAATGGGCTGTCTAAGATACTCTGAAGTGGAGAAAGCAGAAACAGATATTATTCAGGGTCACCTAGACACTGATGATGGCAAATACCACAGATTGGTTGAATGAACTTTCACTTCCAACACTCTTCCCCTTCACCTGCTTATAATCTATTTTTCTGTTATTTGCATAATTAATGATAAGCTAAATCTGCCCTTCCCTGCCATGAACATTTTGCCTTTTTGATATTGTGCTAGCTCTGAGATGTAAGAGGATCCTTGATGTCCTTAATGATTCTGGGGAATAAATGTCCTTAACGATGCCGGGAATAAATGAAGTTCTGCAAGATTGCCTCTCTAAAGTATTAACATTTAGGATGTGCTCTCCTACTTCCTATCTGTAGTCTATTTTAAATAATGCAATAATACATTTCATCAATAAACAACAGGAAAAAAACTAGAAATTAAAAATATTTCACAACTACCAATGTCAGAAGTTAAATATATACTTATTTTCTAAAAAGTATTTTATGTCTTGCATTGTAGAATAGCTGTGTTAAGAGTTAAGATCTTTCTATATTTTTTATATCACAAATAAATTATAAGCCTCTGGACCTACAATTTTTTTTTCTTTTAACTAAATCTAAATCCACAGAAAGCACTTTCTCACACTTGCATTGCATCAGGGTATCTGTTACTGAGAACGGAGAATTAATCTCAGCCTTGCCTTGTACTTTACATTCCTGGTTCCCCTTTTCTTTCTATCCATCTACGAGCATGTAACATATAAAACCATTTCTATCTACCAGAAAGTATGAGATATTTCACTTTCCCATTGACACTCCTAGGAGCCAATACAATTTTCTTTTTTTTCTGCTTTTTTACCCCCTGTTTTATTGAGATATAATTGACAATAGCACTGTATTAAGTTTAAGGTGTATAGCATAATGATTTGACTTACACATATTGTGAAATTATTACCACAATACATTTAGTTAACATTTATCATTTCATATAGAACCAAACAAGACCCCAAAACAATACAAAATGAAGAAAAGGTTTTTCCTTGTGATGAGAACTCTTAGGATCTACTTTCTTAATAACTTTCAAATATACCCTACAGTAGTGCTGACTATAGTCATAATATACATTTTATATGTATTTTCATTTCTCTGTCTGACATTTCACTTAACATAATGCCCTCAGGATCCACTCATGTTGTCACAAATGGCAGGATTTCCTTCTTTTTATGGCTGAATAATATAGCATTCTCTCTATATATTGGGTTGGCCAAAACTACATGTTCTTTATCCATTCATTTCTGGTGGATACTTATGTTGTTTTCATGTCTTGATTATTGTGAATAATGCTGCAATAAACATGAAAGTGCAGATATCTCTTCAATATAGTTTTTGTTTCCTTCTGATATGTACCCAGAAGTATAATTGCTGGATTATATGGTGATTCTATTTTTAATTTTTTGAGTAACCTCCATACTGTTTTTCATTGTGGTTGCACCAATGTACAAGCCCACCAACAGTCCACAAAGGTTCCTTTTTCTCCACATCATAATGAGCACTTGTTATCTCTTGTCTTTTGATGATAGCCATTTTTTAATTGGCATGATGTGAGATCTCATCGTGATTTTGATTTGCATTTCTCTCATCATTAGTGATGTTGAGTGCCTTTCAGGTACCTGTTGAATATTTCAATACCTTCTTTGGAAAAATTTCTATTCAGGTCTTTTACCCATTTTAGTCAGATTATTTGTGGGGTTTTCTTTGCCATTGAGTTGTATGAGTTCTTTATACATTTTGGGTATTAACTCCTTATCATACATATGATTTGCAAATATTTTCTCCCATTCTGTAAGTTGCCTTTTTATTTTGTTGATCAGTTTGTTGCTGTGTACAAAGTTGATTTCTAGTTTTATATTACTGTGGTCAGAAAAGATACTTGGTATGATTTCAACGGTCTTAAAATTGCTAAGACCTGTTTTCTGGCCTATCATATGATGTATCCTTGATAATGTTCTATGAGCATTTGAGAAGAATGTGTACTCTGCAGCTGTTGAACTGAATGTCAAATATATATATATATTTGGTCTAAAATATGGTCCAAGTCCAAAGTTTCCTTGTTGATTTTCTTTCTGTATGATCTGTCCATTGCTGAGCATGGGGTATTCAGAGTTCTGCAATTGTATTATTATTGTATTGTTGTTGTATTATTGTATGACTATTATTACATTGTTGTCTATTTTGCCCTTCAGATTTTAATATATTTAGGTGTTCCAATGTTGGATGTGTATATATTTACAATTGTTATATCTTCTTAATGAGTTGACCTCTTTATCATTATATAATGACCTTCTTTATCTCTTGAAACCATTTTTAGTTTAAAGTCTATTTTGGTTTCCACTTGCATGAATATATTTTCCCATTTGTTCACTTTGAATCTATATGTATCCTTAGAGCTGAGATGAATCTCTTGCATTCAGCATACAATTGGGTCCATTTTTTTTTTTTTTAATCATGCAGCCACTCTTTGCCTTTTGAATGGAGAATTTAGTCAATTTACATTTAGAGTTATTATTGATGTGTAAGGACCTACTATTGACATCTTATTGTTTTCTGGCTATTTTATAGATCCATTGCTCCTTTTTTCCTCTCTTGCTACCACCTTTCATGAATTGGTGATAGTCCATGGTGGTATACTGTGATTCCCTTGCCTTTATTTTTTTGAATCTACTATAGGC
Source organism: Balaenoptera acutorostrata (assembly GCF_949987535.1). NCBI lineage: Eukaryota > Metazoa > Chordata > Mammalia > Artiodactyla > Balaenopteridae > Balaenoptera > Balaenoptera acutorostrata. The sequence goes on along the minus strand of NC_080075.1, from coordinate 23,405,441 downwards.
ATTTGTTTTGTTGTTGCCAAGAGACTTACATAAAATATCTTATAGATATAACAGTCTTTTATGCTGATAATTAACTTCCATCTTATACAAAATGTCTACCCTTTTACTTCCCCCCTTCTACTCTTATGTTTTTATTATCATAATTTACCTCTTTTTATTTCCTGTATTTGTTAGCAAATTATTATAGCTATAGCTATTTTTGATACACTTTCCTTTAACCTTTATACTGTATTAAAGTGGTTAATAACTCACCATCATATTGCAGATTAGTTTTCTGAATTTAATTATATATTTGCCTTTACCAGAGTGTTGTATATTTTCATATGTTTTCATGTTACTAATTAGCATCCTTTTATGTCAGCTTGAAAAACACCTTTTAGCATTTCTTGTAAGCTATGTCAAATAGTGATGAATTCTCTTACGTTTTATTTGTCTAGGAAAGTCTTTATTTATCCTTCATTTCTGGAATGTAACTTTGCTGGATAAAGTATTCTTGGTTGTTTTTTTTTTTTTTTTCTTCAGTACTTTGAATATATCATTCTACTCTCTTCTGTCATATAAGATTTCTGCTGAGAAATCTGCTGATAGACTAATGGTGGTTCCTTTGTAGTTTACATTTTTTTTTTTTTTTCTTGCTGATTTCAGGATTCTCTTTCAGTCTTTGAGTTCTGATCATTTTAATGTAAGGTGTCTTGGAGAAGACTGTTTTGAATCAAAATAATGGGACAATCTATTAGCTTCATGAACTTGGATATAAAATTCTCTCCCAGGTTTGAGAAGTTCTCAGCTATTAATTCTTTAAGTAAGCTTTCTGCCATCTTCTCCCTCACTTCTGCTGGAATGCCACTGAATTGGATATGGGCTCTTTTTTATTAAGTCCCATAGATCAAGTAGGCTTTCTTTACTCTTTTTCATTCTTTTTTCCTTTTTTTCTCCTCTGACTGTGTTATTTCAAATGTCCTATCCTCTATCTCACCGATTCCTTCTTCTCTTTGGTGCCTGCTGTTGATGCTTGCTATTGCATTTTTCATTTCATTCATTGAATACTTCAGCTCCAGATTTTGTTTTGTTCTTTTTTTATGATTTCTAACACTTTGCTAATTTCTTATTTTAATCACTTTCTGTTTCCTGATTTCACTGAATTTTTTTTTTTTTTTCTGTGTTTTCTTCTGGTTCACTGAGTTTCCTTTAAACAGCTATCAATTTTTTTATCAGGTAAATCATAGATTTGGTTACTGGAAGATTATTGTAATATTTGTTGATATCATGCTTCCCTGATTTTTCAAGTTCAAGTTTCTGTTGCTGTTTTCATATTTGAAGTAGCAGTGACCTCTTCTAATCTTTACTAACTGCCTTCAGGGTAGACATACATTTTATCAGTTCTGCTATGGATTCTGAGGCTTTCTTAGACTCTATATGGATACATTTGCTTCATGCTTGTTTCTCCCTCCAAGGGCAGAATTCTTGAGTTTGTAGGTTTTCTCTTGATCCTACAATTCACTAGTTTAGCTGCTTATACCCTCTCTTATTTTCATAAATGTAGTGTACTGCTCAAGTTTTGTGGTTTCTCCCTTACCCACAGATCTTAGCCTGAATTTTCTGCATGCTCCCTAACCTTCTACCAAATTTTCCTCTTGCTGCCACCCTCAGAATTGCACGCAGGAAACTGTCCACAGACTGAGGGGAGGTATGGGTTTGGCATGCAGGTATGGGTTTGACATGGGTTTGGCCCTGAGACAGCCCACAGGCCAGTTCAGGCTATTTATGATAGAGGCTTTTCCCATTGCTTGTGGGCAGGCTTTTTGATGGAGTACAGAATGCAGTCAGCAGGAACTGTGTCCCTTTAATGCCCTCCAGGCATCTTATTTCCTGCTGTACCTATCTGTTCCCTACCTCCAGTCATATCACTCCCAATTTTATACTCTGGAAGCTGTGAGAGAGAAATGAGTCTTTTTGGTAATGTACTGCACAGTTGGAGAAGCTGCATATCCACTTACTAGCTCTCTCTTTCTCCGTAGGCAAATTCATTGTCTTGTTTAACCCTAAGCTGTGTCACCTTGGGGGAAGGGTGATGATGGCATGCTGTTCCTCTTACCCACTCAAGTGAATCAAAATTTGTATTTTGTTTGTACGTATGTGTCATGGAGTACTGGAAGTTCTTCAAAACCCTGGACTTCTACACAGATTCTCTCATCCCCAGTGACTGACCAAGTCACAGTTCTGCAGGTGTTCCCAGACCATGGCTGACAGGAGCTGGAACTGGTTCACAGTCTTCTGTAGGACCAACAGCCAATACCAAAGTCTGTCTGCCTATTACTGATATGTAGGTGGTTGAGACTTCTCTCAGATACCTTTTCAGATGGTGCTGGGTCCCACAACTCACATAGAGATACTTATGTTCATGGATGGATGTCAACATTTTGTTGTTGAATGTGGGAGCCTATAAAAACTAGGAATGTCTGATGCATGCATAATGTGGACATCAATTTCCTGTCCAATGTGTTTTGACTCTTTGTGGATCCATGCTTGTTTTTTTTTTTTTTTAACATCTTTATTGGAGTATAATTGCTTTACAATGGTGTGTTAGTTTCTGTTTTATAACAAAGTGAATCAGTTATACATATATATATGTTCCCATATCTCTTCCATCTTGCATCTCCCTCACTCCCACCCTCCCTATCCCACCCCTCTAGGTGATCACAAAGCACAGAGCTGATCTCCCTGTGCCATGTGGTTGATTCCCACTAGCTATCTATTTTAAGTTTGGTAGTGTATATATGTCCATGCCACTCTCTCACTTTGTCAGATCTTACCATTCCCCCTCCCCATATCCTCAAGTCCATTCTCTAGTAGGTCTGTGTCTTTATTCCCGTCTTGCCACTAGGTTCTTCATGACCTTTTTGTGTTTTTTTTCCTTAGATTCCATATATATGTGTTAGCATATTGTATTTGCTTTTCTCTTTCTGACTTACTTCACTCTGTATGACAGATTCTAACTCCAACCACCTCACTACAAATAACTCCGTTTCGTTTCCTTTTATGGCTCAGTAATATTCCATTGTATATACATGCCACATCTTCTTTATCCATTCATCTGATGATGGACACTTAGGTTGCTTCCATGTCCTGGCTATTGTAAATAGAGCTGCAATGGACATTTGGGTACATGACTCTTTTTGAATTATGGTTTTCTCAGGGTATATGCCCTGTAGTGGGACTGCTGGATCGTATGGTAGTTCTATTTGTAGTTTTTTAAGGAACCTCCATACTGTTCTCCATAGTGGCTGTATCAATTTACATTCCCACCAACAGTGCAAGAGGGTTCCCTTTTCACCACACCCTCTCCAGCATTTATTGTTTGTAGATTTTTTGAGGATGGCCATTCTGACCGGTGTGAGATGATATCTCATTGTAGTTTTGATTTGCATTTCTTTAATGATTAATGATGTTGAGCATTCTTTCATGTGTTTGTAGGCAATCTGTATATCTTCTCTGGAAAAATGTCTATTTAGATCTTCTGCCCATTTTTGGATTCGGTTGTTTGTTTTTTTGTTATTGAGCTGCATGAGCTGCTTGTAAATCTTGGAGATTAATCCTTTGTCAGTTGCTTCATTTGCAAATATTTTCTCCCATTCTGAGGGTTGTCTTTTGGTCTTGTTTATGGTTTCCTTTGCTGTGCAAAAGCTTTTAAGTTTCATTAGGTCCTATTTGTTATTTGTGTTTTTATTTCCATTTCTCTAGGAGCTGGGTCAAAAAGGATCTTGCTGTGGTTTATGTCATAGAATGTTCTGCCTATGTTTTCCTCTAAGAGTTTGATAGTGTCTGGCCTTACATTTAAGTCTTTAATCCATTTTGAGTTTATTTTTGTGTATGGTATTACGGAGTGTTCTAATTTCATACTTTTATGTTCATCAGTGATATTGGCCTGTAGTTTTCTTTCTTTGTGACATCTTTGTCTGATTTGGGTATTAGGGTGATGGTGGCCTCGTAGAATGAGTTGGGGAGTTTTCCTCCCTCTGCAATATTTTGGAAGAGTTTGAGAAGGATAGGTGTTAGCTCTTCTCTAAATGTTTGATAGAATTCGCCTGTGAAGCCACCTGGTCCTGGGCTTTTGTTTGTTGGAAGATTTTTAATCACAGTTTCAATTTCAGTGCTTGTGATTGGTCAGTTCATATTTTCTATTTCTTCCTGGTTCAGTCTCGGCAGGTTGTGCATTTCTAAGATTTTGTCTATTTCTTCCAGGTTGGTCATTTTATTTGCATAGAGTTGCTTGTAGTAATCTCTCATGATCCTTTGTATTTCTGCAGTGTCAGTTGTTACTTCTCCCTTTTCATTTCTAATTCTACTGATTTGAGTCTTCTCCCGTTTTTCTTGATGAGTCTGGCTAATTGTTTATCAATTTTGTTTACCTTCTCAAAGAACCAGTTTTTAGTTTTATTTATCTTTGCTATTGTTTCCTTCATTTGTTTTTCATTTATGTCTGATCTGATATTTATGACATTTCCTTCTGCTAACTTTGGGGTTTTTTTGATCTTCTTTCTCTAATTGCTTTAGATGCAAGGTTAGGTTGTTTATTTGAGGTGATTCCTGTTTCTTGAGGTAGGCTTGTATTGCTATAAACTTCCCTCTTAGAACTGCTTTTGCTGCATCCCATAGGTTTTGGGTCGTCGTGTCTCCATTGTCATTTGTTTCTAGGTATTTTTTGATTTCCCCTTTGATTTCTTCAGTGATCACTTCGTTGTTAAGTAGTGTATTGTGTAGCCTCCAGGTGTTTGTATTTTTTACAGATCTTTTCCTGTAATTGATATCTAGTCTCATAGTGTTGTGTTCAGAAAAGATACTTGATATGATTTCAATTTTCTTAAATTTACCAAGGCTTGATTTGTGACACAAGATATGATCTATCCAGGAGAATGTTCCATGAGCACTTGAGAAAAATGTGTATTCTTTGGTTTTTGGGTGGAATGTCCTATAAATATCAATTAAGTCCACCTTGTTTAATGTATCATTTAAAGCTTGTGTTTCCTTATTTATTTTCATTTTGGATGATGTGTCCATTGGTGAAATTTGGGTGTTAAAGTTCCCTATTATGATTGTGTTACTGTCGATTTTCCCTTTTATGGTTGTTAGAATTTGCCATATGTACTGAGGTGCTCCTATGTTGGGTGCATAAATATATACAATTGTTATATCTTCTTCTTGGATGGATCCCTTAATCATTATATAGTGTCCTTCTTTGTCTCTTGTAATAGTCTTTATTTTAAAGTCTATTTTGTTTGGTATGAGAATTGCTACTCCAGCTTTCTTTTGATTTCCATTTGCATGGAATATCTTTTTCCATCCCCTCACTTTCAGTCTGTATGTGTCCCTAGGTCTGAAGTGAGTCTCTTGTAGACAGCATATATATGGGTCTTGTTTTTGTATCCATTCAGCCAGTCTGTGTCTTTTGGTGGGAGCATTTAATCCATTTACATTTAAGATAATTATCAATATGTATGTTCCTATTCCCATTTTCTTAAATGTTTTGGGTTTGTTATTGTAGGTGTTTTCCTTCTCTTGTGTTTCTTGCCTAGAGAAGTTCCTTTAGCACTTGCTGTAAAGCTTGTTTTGTGGTGCTGAACTCTCTCAGCTTTTGCTTGTCTGTAAAGGTTTTAATTTCTCCATCAAATCTGAATGAAATCCTTGCTGGGTAGAGTAATCTTGGTTGTAGGTTTTTCTCCTTCATCAATTTAAGTACGTCCTGCCCCTCCCTTCTGACTTGCAGAGTTTCTGCTGAAAGATCAGCTGTTAACCTTATGGGGATTCCCTTGAGTGTTATTTGTTGTTTTGCCCTTGCTGCTTTTAATATGTTTTCTTTATATTTAATTTTTGATAGTTTGATTAATATGTGTCTTGGCGTGTTTCTCCTTAGATTTATCCTGTCTGGGACTCTCTGTGCTTCCAGAACTCGATTAACTATTTCCTTTCCCATATTAGGGAAGTTTTCAACTATAATCTCTTCAAATATTTTCTCAGTCCCTTTCTTTTTCTCTTCTTCTTCTGGGACCCCTATAATTCGAATGTTGGCGCGTTTAATGTTGTCCCAGAGGTCTCTGAGGCTTTCCTCATTTCTTTTCATTTTTTTTCTTTATTCTGCTCTGTAGTAGTTATTTCCACTATTTTATCTTCCAGGTAACTTATCCATTCTTCTGCCTCAGTTATTCTGCTATTGATCCCTTCTAGAGTATTTTTAATTTCATTTTTTGTGTTGTTCATCATTGCTTGGCTCCTCTTTAGTTCTTCTACATCCTTGTTAAATGTTTCTTGCATTTTGTGTATTCTATTTCCCAGATTTTGGATCATCTTTACTATCCTTATTCTGAATTCTTTTTCAGGTAGACTGCCTATTTCCTCTTCATTTGTGAGTTCTGGTGTGTTTTTACCTTGCTCCTTCATTTGCTGTGTGTTTTTCTGTCTTCTCATTTTGCTTATCTTACTGTTTTTGGGGTCTCCTTTTCGCAGGCTGCACGTTCGTAGTTCCTGTTGTTTTTGGTATCTCTCCCCAGTGGCTAAGGTTGGTTCGGTGGGCTGTGTAGGCTTCCTGGTGGAGGGGACTAGTGCCTGTGTTCTGGTGGATAAGACTGGATCTTGTCTTTCTGATGGGCACGTCCACGTCTGGTGGTGTGTTTTGGGGTGTCTGTGGCCTTATTATGATTTTAGGCAGCCTCTCTGCTAATGGATGGGGCTGTGTTCCTGTCTTGCTAGTTGTTTGGCATAGGGTGTCCCGCACTGTAGCTTGCTGGTCATTGAGTGAAACTGGGTCTTGGTGTTGAGATGGAGATCTCTGGGAGATTTTCACCGTTTGGTATTATGTGGAGCTGGGAGGTCTCTTGTGGACCAGTGTCCTGAAGTTGGCTCTCCCACCTCAGAGTCACAGCCCTGATGCCTGGCTGGAGCACCCAGAACCTTTCATCCTCATGGCTCAGAATAAAAGGGAGAAAAAATAGAACGAAAGAAAGAAAGAGGATAAAATAAAATAAAACAAAGTAAGATAAAATAAAATAAAGTTAATAAAATAAAAAACAATTATTAAGAAAAAAATGTTTTAAGTTAAAACAAAACAAAACTAAACACAAAACAGACGGACAGAACCTTAGGACAAGTGGTGAATGCAAAGCTATACAGATAAAATCTCATGCAGAAGCATACACATACACACTCACAAAAAGAGGAAAAGTGGAAAAAATAATATATCTTGCTCCCAAAGTCCACCTCCTCAATTTGGGATGATTCATTGTCTATTCAGGTATTCAACAGATGCAGGTACATCAAGTGGTTTGTAGGGTTTTAATCCGCTGCTTCTGAGGCAGCTGGGAGAAATTTCCCTTTCTCTTCTTTGTTCACACATCTCCCGGGGTTCAGCTTTGGATTTGGCCCTGCTTTGTCCTGTAGATTGCCTGAGGGCATCTGTTCTTTGCTCAGACAGGACGGGGTTAAATGAGCAGCTGCTTTGGGGACTCTGGCTCACTCAGGCCGTGGGGAGGGAGGGGTACGGATGCGGGGCGAGCCTGTGGCAGCAGAGGCTGGCATGACATTGCAGCAGCCTGAGGTGCACCATGTATTCTCCCGGGGAAGTTGTCCCTGGATCATGGGACCCTGGCCGTGGCGGGCTGCACAGGCTCCCAGGAGGGGCGGTGTGGATAGTGACCTGTGCTTGCACACAGGATTCTTGGTGGCGGCAGCAGCAGCCTTAGCGTCTCATGCCCGTCTCTGTGGTCCACGCTGATAACCACGGCTCGCGCACATCTCTGGAGCTCATTTAGGCGGCGCTCTGAATCCCCTCTCCTCACGCACCAGGAAACAAAGAGGTAAGAAAAATTCTCTTGCCTCTTCGGCAGGTCAAGACTCTTTCCCGGACTCCATCCTGTCTAGCTGTGGTGCACTAACCCCTTCAGGCTGTGTTCACGCCGCCAACCCCAGTCCTTTCCCTGCAATCAGACTGAAACCTGTGCCTCAGCTCCCAGCCCCACCCCGCCCCAGCAGGTGACCAGACAAGCCTCTCACGCTGGTGAGTGCTGGTCGGCACCGATCCTCTGTGTAGGAATCTCTCCGCTTTGCCCTCTGCACCCCTGTTGCTGCACTCTCCTCCATGGCTCTGAAGTTCCCCCCCTCTGCCACCCACAGTCTCTGCCTGCGAAGGGGCTTCCTAGTGTGTGGAAATCTTTCCTCCTTCACAGCTCCCTCCCGCTGGTGCAGGTCCCTTCCCTATTCTTTTGTCTCTGTTATTTCTTTTTTCTTTTGTCCTAACCAGGTACGTGGGGAGTTTCTTACCTTTTGGGAGGTCTGACGTCTTCTTCCAGTGTTCAGTGGGTGTTCTATAGGAGCAGTTCCACGTGTAGATGTATTTCTGATGTATCTGTGTGGAGGAAGGTGATCTCCGCGTCTTACTCTTCTGCCATCTTTTCCTCTCCGATCCATGCTCTTAAAATCAGTGCTGTTTATCTTGACCCATCTGCAACTCCCAGGAGTCCCTTCTCCCATGTGACTATACCCTTAAGTGTAATGTGTTCAGGTTTTCCACCTGGAAGAGTATGGTTCTTTATCAGGAACAGATGATTCTTATGATGTTATAAGTACTCCTTTCCTATGTGCTGCATTGACACTTAATTTTAAGAAGTTCTTTATTAAGGATTAAACTGTACTTTAAAAACTTTTTGTGCTGAAATCACACTATCATGGCACTTTAATAAATACCTTAAATTACCAAGGATACATCCCTAATACTTTATTTTAATCTATATTTCTAATGTTATTCAAAACCAGATTTAGAAGAAAGTTTAAAGTCAGAAACCTTGGAATTAAGTGATTATTATGTGATATATTTGTTGTAACCTTCATCATCTTCATCTTGAATTATCTCTTAAAATTATTGTAAAATAAAAAATGAAATATAGATATAGACATTTCCAAACATAGTCTATTCACCTATCATTAAGTTGTTAGTTAAAAGTTATCAACTCATTTCTCAGAACATCAACAAACAATGAAATCAGGGTAATAGTCATGAATTCAAGTTCACAAAGTAATTCTGACATTTATAAGAGGAATTATTAAACACATGTTGTAAATTTGTACCAAGGACCCAGGTTGGGCCTGATTTGCATGTTACAAGAGTTTAAAATTTGTCAGTCCAGTCTGATAAGCAAATGAGAGGATTCAGGTACTTCCTGAGAATAAAATCTAAGGGAAGAATGCCAATTCTAAGAATAAATTCTACTTGACAGAACAAATCTGTTCACACACACTTTTCAATTCGAACAGGGGGTTTCTGGTTTTGATAGCAGTAGATTTCCTTCATTTTCACCTACTACCCAGCCTCAGGTCCTTGTTGGGTTAGATCATGGATGTGAAGTATCTACATAAGCATGTTAAAATCTGCTACACTAAATCTATGAGGTACCTGAGTGTAACCAAGCATACCAAAAAGAGAAAAGAGACATTCTTCCTCAAATCATCAATTAATATTCCATAGTTGTGATACCTTCTAAGCTGCAAGGTCAAAAAACACAAGTAGAACTAGCAAACATAGTAATATTGACTACCAACGAAATACATAATTATACCCAGAGGAAGAGACAGTAGTGTCAACCAGTGATGGTACTATCTGGTAGAAGCAGAAATAGCAATAGTTTTCAGCAAAGTTTGTAGTATCTGGTGGTATTAATGACACCCAACAGTTTGGGCTGAGGTCCCCTTTGGAAGTAGAAATTTGGGTCTATGATATATATCACTTTCCTCTAGACCTGTTGCTGAAGAATAGAAAGGAAAGATAAGTATCATTGATAGGCATGGAACAAGACATATTTATGAATGTATGTGACATTCTACATCTGGTTACTTATTTAATTGGCATAGCAATCCCTACATCAGTAGGTGAGGGTAAATATCAGGGTGATGCATTCATCTTCTCTCAAAGTGACTTTGTGGGCTGATAAGAAGTAGAATTGTGCATTATTGTTATATATTTCTTTAAAAAGTTGAATATTGGTATCATCTAAATTGAATTAATTTTTACCCTGTACTCAGTAGCATTTATGTATCTAGTCAGCACTCTGTTTGTTTACCTCTGCTAACATGTTCTTTGAAATTGGTTCCACTAGTTCACTTTATGAATTTCTGTTAAATTCCAGTATTGCTGACCAGAGTGAACACAAAAAAAAAATGTATAAGACAGTTCTTTCTCTCAGAGACTTTTTAATTAGGCAAAAAAAAAAAAAAAGTATATATGGTTGATAATTAATATCCTCTGATAGGATGCAGTGGAAATTTATTTTACTTCAATAATTAGAATATTATGCATAATGAGAACCAATAAATAATTTAGTAATTCAATATATATTAAATAATTCTCTATTATGTACTGAACACTATTCTAGGTACTTAGGATACAGAAGTGAAGGAAATAGACAAATAATCCCTGCTGTTATGGAGCTTACAGTCTAGTGGGGAGACATAGATAGCAAATGAATGAACTAATGAATAAAATAATAAAGGAATGAAGAAATGAAATTCTCTGCTATGTCAAAGAGTAACAGTGCTTTGAAGTAAACTTAAGCTATAATTGCACAGAGGGATATATGGGCTTGGATTTGTTTCATTTTCAATAGGATGATCAGTAAAGTCATCTCTGAGAAGCTAAAACTTAAGTAAAACCCTGAAAGAGGTGAGCTATATTTATATTTGGGGAAGACGTTTTCAGGTAGCATAATGTTTAAGTGAAAGGCCTTGAGGCAAAAACATACATTTCCAATCTGAGGAATAGCAAAGTGTCCAGTTTAGCTCCAACAGAATAATGTAAGTGGAGACTAGCAGGGGATGACTCAAGAAAGGTAATGGGGACCAGATATATGGGAATTTGTAAGCCCTTGGGAAAGCTTTGGCTTTTACTCTGAGAGAGTTGAGAAGCCATTAGAGGGTTTGAACAAATGAATGTTTTGAATTGACTTACAGCTTAATAGGATTACACTTACTACTGTGTACCAAGTGGACAACAGAGAAGGAAGTGCAGAAACAAGGACACAAGATAGAGGGCTACTGCAACAATCCAGATAAGAGATGATCATGGCCTGAAACATGGTCAGATAAAGACATGTACTCAGACACTTGAAATGTTTTGAAGATATAGCTGACAGTACTTACAGATATATTGGTTATGGGATGTGAGACAAAGAGAGAAGTCAAGATAGTATCTCAGATATCTGTATTTAGCTGAGAGAAGGATGGTGTATCCACTTATATATTTTTGACAAGATTGTGAAAGGACTAAAGTTGGAGATAAGATCAGTAGGTCTGTGTATAAATCAAGTTACATACTTCAGTAGAATTGAATATAAAAATGTGGAATTAGTTGTGATGTCTGCAATGGAAATGTAAGAGGTATTGGGAACTCTAATACTACATGATGATATTGAGAGAAAAAGAGAGAGAAACAGTAAGGGAAAGAGGAAAATAAAGTACTGCAGCATTGAGAGATCAGGGAAAAAAGCTGAAATAGTGAAGGAATAATAATTGAGGTAGGAAACAGGAATTTTTTTTTTTTTTTTTTTTTACTGGAGCCAAGTGAAGAAAGTGTTTCCATGAGAAGACAGGGCATCAATATATTCTCATTGGTAGATTAATTTACTAAAACAAAATTCATAGATTATAGGTATGCAGTTATATATGATTAAATATTTATAAATAATATGTGCTATGCTCAAGATTGGGTATGCAAGGGGGTATGAATTGAAATTTTGTACAACATAGCTAAAAAAATGCCCTATTTAATTTTCCATTATTCATAAATTACCAACAGGGATGAATTTAATCCAGCAGTCCCCAACCTTTTTGGCACTAGGGACCGGTTCCGTGGAAGACAGTTTTTCCATGGACCTGGGCGGAGGATGGTTTCAGGATGACTCAAGCACATTACATTTATTGTGCACTTTATTTCTATTATTATTACATTGTAATATATAATGAAGTAATTATACAACTCACCATAATGCTGACAGGAGGCAGAAATCAGATAGTAATGCGAGTGATGGGTAGCGGCTGTAAATACAGATGAAGTTTCGCTTGGTCACCCACCACTCACCTCCTGCTGTGTGACCCGGTTCCTAACTGGTACCAGTCCAAGGCCTGGGGGTTGGGAACCCCTGATTTAATCTATCTCTTTTTTCAATGAAAAAATAATATCTGTTAGCATTTTTATAGATTATAGTACATTCACTGAAATATATTTGAATTGCAATTTTTAATGAAGTAAAATACATAATAAAACCTTTTTAATTAATATATTAATTACCCAAGTTTTCTTTTTTTCTGCAGTGTACTACACACTAATATGTCATGATGAGATTTATTTCCTATGGAGAGATATGCATGAAATTATTTTTTAGTCTTAAACTATTGTGCACATATTTATAAGTAAATGAAAAAATCTATATTTTCTGTATTATTAATCCAGCTTTGCTATACAAATTGAAACTTGCAAGGAAAAAACAATAGCATTTTCTTTTCTTTAAGGTTACAGTGAAAGTCTACATATGCTATACAATACAACCTAGAGAAGTTTCATAAATATATTTATGCAAAATACAATATTGCATAATGCAATATCATATAAAAAGATAAAAACTTGAATATAAAGATATTTTATGTATTAAAAAGAAGCCATATGTTTTGCTGAAAGCCTGCTTTCGGTTTTAAGTTTCCTCAGATTCACTGGCAAAAAACCACTCATTTCACACAAATAAAACAGCTTCAATCAATTTTTTGTTGAAAGGTGATTTAACTTAATTTTAATATACAATCATTAGAAGGGAAGAAATAAGAATATGAGGGAAACATAATGGTATACATCACCGAATTGGGCTCCCACTTACTTCCAGATCCAAACAGCAGCTGGGAAGTCCCGAGTGACAGCAATCTGGAGCTCCAATTGGGAAGGGTCCCAGGCGGTGCATCCACCCACAGGTGAGACTTCAGATTGGAGTTCTGGGGGCTTCCGTTTATAATTCCAGGCAGCAAACTGATATTATCAGTTTGCGCTCAAAAATGCAGCTCTGGTTCAATTGTAACAATGCTGTTAAGTTCACCATGTGAGTCACAAGATTTTCCATACCCTGGGAGACTGGCCAGGTCTCAGGGCTCAAGAAATTCCAAGACCCACTCCCTTTTTTATTGTACGTGCTGCTTGAACTGGTAGTAGCTGTTCTTAGGTGTGTAAGCAGGCGTGCAGTCCGGGCAGGGTCACAAGTTGGTCAGAGGCCTGCTTCTGCCTCTGAAGCCTGAACAAGACTACTTTACTAGTTTTACCAACACCATATAAGATTCATAAATATTTTTGTCTAAAGTTATACACGTATTTTTCTCTTAATTGTGCAAATTATCTCCATAGAATTCCTTGGAACTGTTGAAATATGTATGTAATCTACAAGTCACAAGAGCATAGTCTAATAAACTACCATTACGAAACAGTACTCTAATATAGTCCTAAGAGGTGAAAATGTCTATATTTCTTAAGTTCATTGCATTACCCTGAGAATGAATTTTATAAATATAAAAATATTTTAAAAATCCATATTATGAAATAAATAAATTTTCAAGATTCCAATTAAATAAAAAGATTGAAAAAATACTCTTGTAGATAATTTTCTGCATCATGCTCTTGTTGACTGGTGGATTTTAGGTAGGTAAATATAGGATTATATTCTCTATGTAATTCACAAGTAGAATAAATCATCTTAGAAAATTGTATATATAATTTTTGTGTCATCTAGAAGCCAATTCTTTCTACATTTACATTTTAAACTGATGGTAGATTATTTTACAAAGGTTTATGTAGAAAGCTGGCAGGAAAATTGATTCCTCCTTAATCATACCAACTGTTGCCAATCTTAAGTAATTCCAGGAGGGATTTTTCTCTCACATAGGCACAGCTGCATGACGACTCTGATGAGCCCCCAGAGTGGGAGATGTGTGCTCTAGATTTCTGTTTCCAGCTTAAAAATAAACTGACCAGGATCTGAGTGAGCACATGCTGTTGTAACAAAATGCCCAATGCCATTTGCCTTTGGATGCTTTAAATTTCATTATACAGTATCCTTTGAAACATGATTTACAAGACTATCCTTTATTCTTTTTTTATTATTAATTTTTATTGGAGTATGGTTGCTTTACAATGTTGTGTTAACCTCCACTGCACGACAAAATCAATCAGCCATACACATACAGATATCCTCTCCCTTTTGGACTTCCCTCCCATTTAGGTTACCACAGTGCATTAGGTAGAGTTCCCTGTGCTATACAGTATGTTCCCATCAGTTATCTATTTTATACATAGTATCAATAATGTATATATGTCAATCCCAGTATCCCAGTTCCTCTCACCCCATCCCTATCCCCCTTGGTATGCATACATTTGTTGTCTATGTCTGTGTCTCTATTTCTGCCTTCCAAATAATATCATCTATACCATTTTTCTAGTTTCCACGTATATGCGTTATTACATGATATTTGCTTTTTGTTTTTTGACTTACTTCACTCTGTATGACACTCTTTAGGTCCAACCACTTCTCCGCAAATGACCAATTTAATTCCTTTTTATGGCTGAGTAATATTCCATTCTATATATGTACCACATCTTCTTTATCCATTCTTCTGTTGATGGACATTTAGGTTGCTTCCATGTTGTTTCTATTGTAAATAATGCTGCTATGAACATTGTGGTGAAAGTGTTTTTTTTTTTGAATTATGGTTTTCTCTGGGTATATACTTAGTAGTGGGATTGCTGGGTCATATGGTAGTTCAATTTTAGTTTTTTAAGGAAACTCCATATTGTTTTCCGTAGTGGCTGTATCAATTTACATTCCCACCAACAGTGCAAGAGGGTTCCCTTTTCTCCGCACCCTCTAGAGCATTTATTGCTTGTAGATTTTTTGATGATGGCCATTCTGACCAGTGTGAGGTGATACCTCATTGTGGTTTTGATTTGCATTTCTCTAATAATTAGTGATGTTGAGCATCTTTTCATGTGTCTGTTGACCATCTGTATATCTTTGGAGAAATGTTTATTTAGGTCTTCTGCCCAATTTTTGATTGGGTTGTTTGTTGTTGTTGTTGTTGTTGTTTTTTTGATATTGAGCTGTATGAGCTGTTTGTATATTTTGGAGATTAATCCTATGTCAGTTGCTTCTTTTGAAAATACTTTCTCCCATTCTGAGGGTTGTCTTTTCATCTCATTTATGGTTTCCTTTGTTGTGCAAAAGCTTTTAAGTTTAGTTAAGTCCCATTTGTTTATTTATGTTTTAATTTTCATTACTCTAGAAGGTGGGTCAAAAAAGATGTTGTGATTTATGTTAAAGAATGTTCTGCCTAAGTTTTCCTCTGAGAGTTTTATATTGTCTGGTCTTACATTTAAGTCTTTAATCCATTTTGAGTTTATTCTTTTATATGGAGTTAGGGAGTGTTCTAATTTCATTCTTTCACAGGTAGCTGTACAGTTTTCCCAGTTTTACTTCTTCTTTTCCAGTATGGATTCCTTTTATTTCTTTTTCTTCTCTGATTGCCATGGCTAAGACTTCCAATACTATGTTGAATAATAGTGGTGAGAGTAGACACACTTGTCATGTTCCTGATCTTAGAGAAACTACTTTCAGCATTGAGAATAATGTTTGCTGTCATATATGCCTTTATTATGTTGAGGTAGGTTCCCTCTATGCCCACTTTCTGGAGGGTTTTTATCATAAATTGCTGTTGAATTTTGTCGAAAGCTTTTCCTGCATCTATTGAGGTGATCATATGGTTTTAATTTTTAATTTATTAATATGGTGTATCACATTGATTGATTTGCATATATTGAAGAATCCTTGCATCCCTGGAATAAATCCCACTTGATCATGGTGTATGATCCTTTTAATGTGTTTTTGGATTCTGCTTGCTAGTATTATGCTGAAGATTTTTGAGACTATGTTCATCAGTGATATTAGCCTGTAATTTTCTTTTTTTGTGACATCTTTGTCTGGTTTTAGTATCAGGGTGATGATAACCTTGTAGAATGTGTTTGGGAGTGTTCCTCCCTCTGCAATATTTTGGAAGAGTTTGAGAAGGATAGGTGTTAGCTCTTCTCTAAATGTTTAATAGAATTCACCTGTGAAGCCATCTGGTCCTGGACTTTTGTTTGTTGGAAGATTTTTGATCACAGTTTCAATTTCACTACTTGTGATTGGTCTGTTCATATTTTCTATTGCTTCTTGGTTCAGTTTTGGAAGGTTTTGCTTTTCTAAGAATTTGTCCATTTCATCCAGGTTGTCCATTTTATTGGCATAGAGTTGCTTGTAGTAATCTTACATGATCCTTTTTATTTCTATGGTGTCAGTTGTAACTTCTCCTTTTTCATTTCTAATTTTATTGATTTGAGTCCTCTCCCTTTTTTTCTTGATGAGTCTGGCTAAATGTTTATCAATTTTGTTTAGCTTCTCAAAGAACCAGCTTTTTGTTTTATTGATCTTTGCTATTGTTTTCTTCATTTCTATTTCATTTATTTCTGCTCTGATCTTTATGATTTTTTTCCTTCTATTAATTTTGGGTTTTGTTTGTTCTTCTTTCTCTAGTTGCTTTAGGTGTAAGGTTTTGTTGTTTATTTGAGATTTTTCTTGTTTCTTGAGGTAGGATTGTATTGCTCTAAACTTCCCTCTTAGAACTGCTTTTCCTGCATCCCATAGGTTCTGGGTCATTGTGTTTTCATTGTCATTTGTTTTTAGGTATTTTTTGATTTCCCCTTTGATTTCTTCAGTGATCTCTTAGTTATTTAGCAGTGTATTGTTTAACCTCCATGTGTTTGTATTTTTTACATGTTTTTCCCTGTTATTGATTTCTAGTCTCATAACGTTGTGGTCAGAAAAGATGCTTGATACAATTTCAATTTTCTTAAATTTACCAAAGCTTGATTTGTGAACCCAAAATGTGATCTATCCTGGAGAATGTTCTGTGAGCACTCAAGAAGAATGTGGTTCTGCCACTTTCGGGTGTAATGTCTTATAAATATCAATTAAGTCTATTTGGTCTATTGTGTCATTTAAAGCGTGTGTTTCCCTATTTAGTTTCTGTTTGGATGATCTGTCCATTGGTGTAAGTGGGGTGTTAAAGTCCCCCACTATCGTGTTACTGTTGATTTCTCCTTTTATGGCTGTTAGCATTTGCCTTATATATTGAGGTCCTCCTATGTTGGGTGCATAGATATTTACAATTGTTATATCTTCTTCCTGGATTGATCGCTTGATCATTATGCAGTGTCTTTCCTTGTCTCTTGTAATAGTCTTTATTTTAAAGTCTATTTTATCTGATATGAGTATTGCTACTCCAGCTTTCTTTTGATTTCCATTTGCATGGAATATCTTTTTCTATCCCCTCACTTTCAGTCTGTATGTGTCCTTAGGTCTGAAATGGGTCTCTTGTAGACAGCATATATACAGCTCTTGTTTTTGAATCCATTCAGCTAGTCTGTGTCTTTTGGTTGGACGAATTAATCCATTTACATTTAAGGTAATTACTGATATGTACGTTTCTCTTAGCATTTTCTCAATTGTTTTGGGTTTGTTCTTGTAGGTCATTTTCTTTTCTTGTGTTTCTCTCCTAGAGAAGTTCCTTTAGCTTTTGTTTTAATGCTGGGTTGTTGGTGCTGAATTCTCTTAGCTTTTGGTTGTCTGTAAAGCTTTTGATTTCTCCATAGATTCTGAATGAGATCCTCGCCAGGTAGAGTAATCTTGGTTGTACGTTTTTCCCTTTCATCATTTAACTATGTCTTGCCATTCCCTTCTGGCCTGCAAAGTTTCTGCTGAAAGATAAGCTGATAAACTTATGGGCATTCCCTTGTAGGTTATTTGTTGCTATCCCCTTGTTGCTTTTTAATATTTTTCTTTGTATTTAATTTTTGCTAGTTTGATTAATATGTGTCTTGGTGTGTTTCTCCTTGGGTTTATCCTTATGGAACTCTCTGTGCTTCCTGGACTTGATTGACTCTTTCTTTTCCCATGTTAGGGAATTTTTCAATTATAATTTCTTCAAATATTTTCTCAGGCCCTTTCCCTTTCTCTTTTTCTTCTGGGGCCCCTTTAATTCGAACACTGGTGCATTTGATGTGTCCCAGATGTCTCTGACACTATCCTCCATTCTTTTCATTCATTTTTCTTTATTCTGTTTCTCGGCAGTTATTTCCACCATTCTATCTTCCAGCTCACTTATTCGTTCTTCTGACTCAGTTATTCTGTTTTTAATTCCTTCTTGTGTATTTTTCATTTCACTTATTGTGTTGTTTATCACTGATTTTTTTGTTCTTTAATTCTTCTTGGTCCTCCTTAATCATTTCTTGTGTTTTCTCCATTCTATTTCCAAGATCGTGTATCCTCTTTATTATCATCACTGTGAATTCTTTTTCAGATAGCTGGCCTATTTCCTCTTCATTTATTTGGTCTTGTGGGATTTTATCTTGCACCTTTGTGTGTAGGGTATTTCTCTGTCATTTCATTTTGTCTAACCTACTGTGTTTATGGTCTTCTTTCCACAGACTGCAGGGTTGTAGTTCTTTTTGTTTTTGTTGACTGTCCCCTGCTGAGTGAGGTTGGTCCAGGGGCTTGTGCAGGCTTACTGGAGGGAAGGCCTGGTGCCTGTGCTCTTTTGGGCAGAGCTGAGTCTTTTCCCTCTAATGGGCAAGGAGGCATCTGGTGGTGTGTTTTGGGGTGTCTGTAAGGTTAGTATGACTTTAGGCAGCCTGTCTACTGAAGGGTAAGACTCTGTTTCTGTCTTGCTGGTGGTTTGGTGTGAGGTGTTTAGTACTAGGGCCATCAGGCAGTTGTGTGGGTTCAGGTCTTGGTGTTCATATGGATACCTTCAGGAACAAGCACACTGATTAATATGCCCTGAGCCCAGGAATTCTCTGTTGTTCCAGTGTCCTGGACTCTATGTTCCCACCCTGGAGTCCCCAGGCCTGACTCCGGTCAGGGAACCAAGAGCCTGCCAGCCGCATAGCATGGCCTGATAAAAAATTGAACAAAGAAAAGAAAAACATAAAAACAAAACAAGCAAACAAACAAAAAACAGACAAACAAAGCTCAGGGCAAAAAACAAGAACAGGAGCAAACAAACAGAAGCAACAGCAACAAAACACCATTCACACACACACACACACACACACACACACAGAAAATAAAATTAAAAAAAAAACAAACAAACAAGGAACAGACAACCAAACAAGAGAATTCTAATAAGAGAACTATCAATAAGGATTATACTAACGAAAACAAAGAATGAAAAATAAAACAGAAATGGGGGTAAGCAAGCAACATCAACAACAACAACAAAAGCCAATAAAACATAGAATATACACCTAAAAACAACTGAATAAAAGAAAAAAAGAAAAAAAAATATATATATATATAAAATGAAAACCAAAAACAAGACAAAAGTCACAGAGCAACAAAAAAATAAAAATTACAAAAAATAAAAAGTTTATATATATTAAGAAAATAACATGAGATAAAATATTTTTAAAATAGAAGTAGAAAATAAAAGATAAAAAAAATAATAAAAGCAACAGTACCAACAACTTAATAAAATGAAACAAACCATCACAGAGTAGTAGTGCTAAGAATATTTTCCTCGGGCCACCTCCTTAGGAGGCCTTCCAATACCTCTAGGCATGTCTCTAGACCTGCTGTGGACCCTGTGGGGCCAGCTCAGACTCTGATTTTTCCTGATTCCCATGTGTATTTGCCCACAAAGTCCAGTGCTGTGAAGGCTAGACTGATCTCAAATGTTGAAACTCTCATCTATTCAGGTATTCCACAAATGCAGGATTTCCCAGCCATTCTTAGGGATTTAATTAATAGCTTGTGCTGCTTCATAGAAAGATTTGTGTTTCTCTTCCTTAGTTGCTCTGCTCCTCAGGCTACATTTTGGTTTTAACCCTCCTGTGCGTGTGTGCTGCCCTCAGGTGTATGATCCTTGCCCAGATGAGAGGGAATGAAAGCAGTGGCTGAGTGGAGCAGAGTTGGGTACTCCTAGTACCTGCAACAGGGAGGGTTGTTGGCCCCACCCACTGCAAGCCTCTCAACAATGGTGCCTTGCTTTCCAGACAGACCCTGCTTTCTCTAGGGTCATTCCCAGGTGCACGTCCCCTCACCCCCACCTCCCTTCTACTGTATCCACACAGCCAACTGCATTTCTCTCCCCAGTTCTGGTCTTCCAACCCTACGCTTTAGCCCTCTGACACTGCCACCTTCGGAGGGCTCTCAGGCAGGGGCTCCCAGGGCTGATTCCCAAGGAGGTTTCGGGGTGGGCAGTGCTCAGGCCCCTGGAGCCTACACAGCTGGAGGCAACCCTGCCCAGAGGGGTGGGTGGGCCCACTCAGGTAGCAACCCCTCCCAATGCCCACAGAGGCCAAAGAAGCAGGAGGGTGGGGAAGGGGGTTATAATGGTGGTTCTGCCATTTCCACACCACTCAACAATGACACCTTGCTATGGTGTCTCAGACTTTCCCGGTTGTGGCTCCCCTTGCTCCTATCCCTTCAGGCTGTCTTTTCACAGCCAAAAGCTGTCCTCTCCTGGGTCTGCACTCCAAACCCCTCTTTCTGGCGTCCAGCTCCCACTCGTAATGGGTGACACAAGATTCAGGCTGGAATGCATAAAGCTGCGGTGTAGATCATGGGTGTGGTTTTTACTTTGTCCTGCTTCCACAGACTGTCTGCTGCATTCTTCTTTGATCCCCTGAATTTCCTTTTCTGTCCCAGCTGATTTCCCCCTCAATGAGGGAGTCTTTCTTAATGTGGAGATATCTCCTCACCTTGAGCTTCCCTCCAGGGTTGCTGGTCTCTTTTTGATTCCTCTTTTCGTTTATAGTTTTTTCTTCTTTCTTTCATTCTTTTAGGTGTCTGAAGTCTACCACTACAGTTCAGCAGGAGCTCTGTGGGAATTTTTCCATTTGTAGATGTGTTTTTTTTTTAAGGATTTTTCTCTTTATTTATGCATTTCAGAAATATTTATCCAGGTGAACAAGTCCAGGGATAACTACATTTAACTCTATATTTAAATTTCTAAACAATGTATAAAACAAATATATTTCTGAAAAACATTTTTTGCTTCTTTCTCTCTATTTTTTTTTTACCATCTTTATTGGACTATAATTGTTTTACAATGGTGTGTTAGTTTCTGTTTTATAACAAAGTGAATCAGTTATACATATACATATGTTCCCATATCTCTTCCCTCATGCATCTCCCTCCCTCCTGCCTTCCCTATTCAACACCTCTAGGTGGTCACAAAGCACAGAGATAATCTCCCTGTGCTATGCAGTTGCTTCCCACTAGCTATCTATTTTACGTTTGTTAGTGTATATATGTCCATGCCACTCTCTTTCTTTGTCACATCTTACACTTCCCCCTACCCATATCCTCAAGTCCATTCTCTAGTAGGTCTGTGTCTTTATTCTCATCTGGCCACTAGGTTCTTCATGACCTTATTTTTTTTTTTTCTTCCTTAGATTCCATATATATGTGTTAGCATACTGTATTTGTTTTTCTCTTTCTGACTTACTTCACTCTGTATGACAGATTCTAACTTCATCCACCTCACTACAAATAACTCCATTTCATTTCTTTTTATGGCTGAGTAATATTCCATTGTATATATGTGCCACATCTTCTTTATCAATTCATCTGATGATGGAAACTTAGGTTGCTTCCATGTCCTGGCAATTGTAAATAGAGCTGCAATGAACATTTTGGTACATGACTCTTTTTGAATTATGGTTTTCTCAGGGTATATGTCCAGTAGGGGGATTGCTGGGTCAAAGGGTACTTCTATTTTTAGTTTTTTAAGGAACCTCCATACTGTTCTTCATAGTGGCTATATCAATTTACATTCCCACCAACAGTGCAAGAGTGTTCCCTTTTCTCCACACCCTCTCCAGCATTTATTGTTTCTACATTTTTTGATGATGACCATTCTGACTGGTGGGAGATGATATATCACTGTAGTTTTGATTTGCATTTCTCTAATAATTAATGAAGTTGAGCATTCTTTCATGTGTTCGTTGGCAATCTGTATATCTTCTTTGGAGAAATGTCTATTTAGGTTTTCTGCCCATTTTTGGATTGGGTTGTTTGTTTTTTTGTTATTGAGCTGCATGAGCTGCTTGTAAATCTTGGAGATTAATCCTTTGTCAGTTGCTTCATTTGCAAATATTTTCTCCCATTCTGAGGGTTGTCTTTTGGTCTTGTTTATGGTTTCCTTTGCTGTGCAAAAGCTTTTAAGTTTCATTAGGTCCCATTTGTTTATTTTTGTTTTATTTCCATTTCTCTAGGAGCTGCATCAAAAAGGATCTTGCTGTGGTTTATGTCATACAATGTTCTGCTTATGTTTTCCTCTAAGAGTTTGACAGTGTTTGGCCTTACATTTAAGACTTTAATTCATTTTGAGTTTATTTTTGTGTATGGTGTTAGGGAGTGTTCTAATTTCATACTTTTACATGTACCTGTCCAGTTTTCCCAGAACCACTTATTGAAGAGGCTGTCTTTTCTCCACTGTATATACTTGCCTCCTTTATCAAAGGTAAGATGACCATATGTGCATGGGTTTATCTCTGGGCTTTCTATCCTGTTCCATTTATCTATGTTTCTGTTTTTGTGCCAGTACCAAACTGTCTTGATTACTGTAGCTTTGTAGTACAATCTGAAGTCAGAAGCCCGATTCTTCCAGTTCCATTTTTTGTCCTCAAGAATGTTTTGGATTTTTGGGGTCTTTTGTGTTTCCATACAAATTGTGAAATTTTTTGTTCTAGTTCTGTGAAAAATGCCAATGGTACTTTGAAAGGGATTGCATTGAATCTGTAGATTGCTTTGGGTAGTAGAGTCATTTTAACAATGTTGATTCTTCCAATCCAAGAACATGGTATATCTCTCCATCTATTTGTATCATCTTTAATTTCTTTCATCAGTGTCGTATAATTTCTGCAAACAGGTCTTTTGTCTCCTTAGGTAGCTTTATTCCTAGATATTTTATTCTTTTTGTTGCAATGGTAAACGGGAGTGTTTTCTTAATTTCACTTTCAGATTTTTCATCATTAGTGTATAGGAATGCAAGAGATTTCTGTGCATTAATTTTGTACCCTGCTATTTTACCAAATTCATTGATTAGCTCTAGGAGTTTTCTGGTAGCATCTTTAGGATTCTCTATGTATAATATCATGTCATCTGCAAACAGTGACAGCTTTACTTCTTTTTTTCCGATTTGGATTCCTTTTATTTCTTTCTCTTCTCTGATTGCTGTGGCTAACACTTCCAAAACTATGTTGAATAATAGTGGTGAGACTCGGCAACCTTGTCTTGTTCCTGAGCTTATTGGAAATGGTTTCAGTTTTTCACCGTTGAGGACAATGTTGGCTGTGGGTTTCTCATATATGTCCTTTATTTTGTTGAGGAAAGTTCCCTCTATGCCTACTTTCTGCAGGGTTTTTATCATAAACGGATGTTGAATTTTGTCGAAAGATTTCTCTGCATCTATTGAGATGGTCATATGGTTTTACTCCTTCAATTTATTAATATGGTGCATCACATTGATTGATTTGCATATATTGAAGAATCCTTGCATTCCTGGAATAAACCCCACTTGATCATGGTGTATGATCCTTTTAATGTGCTGTTGGATTCTGTTTGCTAGTATTTTGTTGAGGATTTTTGCACCTATGTTCATCAGTGATATTGGCCTGTAGTTTTCTTTCTTTGTGACATCTTTGTCTGGTTTTGGTATCAGCGTGATGGTGGTCTCGTAGAATGAGTTGGGGAGTGTTCCTCCCTCTGCAATATTTTGGAAGAGTTTGAGAAGGATAGGTGTTAGCTCTTCTCTAAATGTTTGATAGAATTCACCTGTGAAGCCATCTGGTCCTGGGCTTTTGTTTGTTGGAAGATTTTTAATCACAGTTTCAATTTCAGTGCTTGTGATTGGTCTGTTCATATTTTCAATTTCTTCCTAGTTCAGTCTTGGTAGGTTGTGTATTTTTAAGAATTTGTCCATTTTTTTCAGGTTGTCCATTTTATTGCCATAGAGTTGCTTGTAGTAATGTCTCCTGATCATTTGTATTTCTGCAGTGTCAGTAGTTACTTCTCCTTTTTCATTTCTAATTCTATTGATTTGAGTATTCTCCCTTTTTTTCTTGATGACTCTGGCTAATGGGTTCTCCAGTTTGTTTATCTTCTCAAAGAACCAGCTTTTAGTTTTATTGATCTTTGCTATTGTTTCCTTCATTTCTTTTTCATTTATTTCTTATCTGATCTTTATGATTCCTTTCCTTCTGCTAACTTTGGGGTTTTTTTGTTCTTCTTTCTCTAATTGCTTTAGGTGCAAGGTTAGGTTGTTTATTTGAGATGTTTCCTGTTTTTGAGATAGGCTTGTATTGTTTTCAGCTTTTCTGTTAGAACTGCTTTTGCTGCATCCCATAGGTTTTGGGTCATCGTGTCTCCATTGTCACTTGTTTCTAGGTAATTTTTGATTTCCCCTTTCATTTCTTCTGTGATCACTTCGTTATTAAGTAGTGTATTGTGTAACTTCCATGTGTTTGTATATTTTACAGATCTTTTCCTGTAATTGATATCTAGTTTCATAGCGTTGTGGTCGGAAAAGATACTTCATATGATTTCAATTTTCTTAAATTTACCAAGGCTTGATTTGTGACCCAAGATATGATCTATCCTGGAGAATGTTCCATGAGCGCCTGAGAAAAATGTGTATTCTGTTGTTTTTGGATGGAATGTCCTATAAATATCAATTAAGTCCATCTTCTTTAATGTATCATTTAAAGCTTGTGTTTCCTTATTTATTTTCATTTTGGATGATCTGTCCATTGGTGAAAGTGGGGTGTTAAAATCCCCTAATATGATTGTGTTACTGTCGATTTCCCTTTTATAGCTGTTAGTATTTGCCTTATGTATTGAGGTGCTCCTATGTTGGGTGCATAAATATTTACAATTGTCATACCTTCCTCTTGGATCAATCCATTGATCATTATATAGTGTCCTTCTTTGTCTCTTGTAATAATCTTTATTTTAAAGTCGATTTTGTCTGTTATGAGAATTGTTACTCCAGCTTTCTTTTGATTTCCATTTGCATGGAATATCTTTTTCCATCCCCTCACTTTCAGTCTGTATGTGTCCCTAGGTCTGAATTGGGTCTCTTGTAGACAGCATATATATGGGTCTTGTCTTTGTATCCATTCAGCCAGTCTGTGTCTATTGGTTGGAACATTTAATGCATTTACATCTAAGGTAATTATCGATATGTATGTTTCTATTCCCATTTTCTTAAATGTTTTGAATTTTTTTTTGTAGGTGTTTTCCTTCTCTTGTGTTTCTTGCCTAGAAAATTTCCTTTAGCATTTGTTGTAAAGCTGGTTTGGTGGTGCTGAACTCTCTCAGCGTTTGCTTGCCTGTAAAGGTTTTAATTTCTCCATGAAATCTGAATGAGATCCTTGCTGTGTAGAGTAATCTTGGTTGTAGATTTTTCTGCTTCATTACATTAAGTATATCCTGCCACCCCCTTTTGGCTGGCAGAGATTCTGCTGAAAGTTCAGCTGTTAACCTTATGGGGATTCCTTTCTGTGTTATTTGTTGTTTTGCCCTTGCTGCTTTTAATATGTTTTCTTTATATTTAATTTTTGATAGTTTGATTAATATGTGTCTTGGTGTGTTTCTCCTTGGATTTATCCTATATGGGACTCTCTGTGCTTCCAGGACTTGATTAACTATTTCCTTTCCCATATTAGGGAAGTTTTCATCTATAATCTCTTCAAATATTTTCTCAGTCCCTCTCTTCCTCTCCTCTTCTTCTGGGACCCCTATAATTCGAATGTTTGTGTGTTTAATGTTGTCCCAGAGGTCTCTGAGACTGTCCTCAGTTCTTTTCATTCTTTTTTTCTTTATTCTGCTCTGCAGTAGTTATTTCTACTATTTTATCTTCCAGGTCACTTACCCATTCTTCTGCCTTAGTTTTTCTGCTATTGATCCCTTTTAGAGTATTTTTAATTTCATTTATTGTGTTTTTCATCATTGCTT
Organism: Balaenoptera acutorostrata; assembly: GCF_949987535.1. NCBI lineage: Eukaryota > Metazoa > Chordata > Mammalia > Artiodactyla > Balaenopteridae > Balaenoptera > Balaenoptera acutorostrata. The sequence continues at coordinate 23,379,321 of NC_080075.1, read as the reverse complement.
GGTTCCTCTTTAGTTCTTCTACATCCTTGTTAAATGTTTCTTGCATTTTGTCTATTTTATTTCTAAGATTTTGTATCATCTTTACTATCATTATTCTGAATTCTTTTTCAGGTAGACTGCCTATTTCCTCTTCATTTGTTAGGTCTGGTGTGTTTTGACCCTGCTCCTTCATCTGCTGTGTGTTTTTCTGTCTTCTCATTTTGGTTATCTTACTGTGTTTGGGGTCTCCTTTTCACAGGCTGTTGATTCATAGTTCCTGTTGCTTTTGGTATGTGTCCCCAATGTCTAAGGTTAGTTCAGTGGGTTGTGTAGGCTTCCTGGTGGAGGGGACTACTGCCAGTGTTCTGGTGGATGAGGTTGGATCTTGTCTTTCTGGTGGGCACTTCCACGTCTGGTGGTGTGTTTTGGGGTGTCTGTGGCCTTATTATGATTTTAGGCAGCCTCTTTGCTAATGGATGGGGCTGTGTTCTTGTCTTGCTATTTGTTTGGCATAGGGTGTCTAGCACTTAGCTTGCTGGTCGTTGAGTGAAGCTGGGTCTTGGTGTTGAGATGGAGATCTCTGAGAGATTTTCGGCGTTTGGTATTACATGGAGCTGGGAGGTCTCTTGTGGACCAGTGTCCTGAAGTTGGCTCTCCCACCTCAGAGGCACAGCCCTGATGCCTGGCTGGAACACCAAGAGCCTCTCATACACATGGCTCAGAATAAAAGGGGAAATAATAGAATGAAAGACATAAAGAAGATAAAATAGAATAAAATAAAATAAAATAAAATAAATAAAGTAAGATAAAATAAAATAAAGCTATTATAATAAAAAATTATTAAGAAAAAATTTATTAAGGAAAAAAATTATTTTTTTAAATAAATATTTTAATTTTTAAAATAAAAAATAAGAAAAATTATTAAGAATTTTTTTTAATTTTTAAAATAAAAAATAAGAAAAAAATTAGTAAGAAAAATTTTATTTAGAAAAAAAATTTTTTAAGTTAAAAAAAAAAAAAATTGGACTGACTGAACCCTAGGACAAATGGTGAAAGCAAAGCTATACAGATAAAATCTCACACAGACACATACACATATACTCTCACAAAAAGTGGAAAAGGGGAAAAAATATATCTTGCTCCCAAAGTCCACCTCTTCAATTTGGGGTGTTTCATTGTGTATTCAGTTATTCAACAGATGCAGGTACATTAAGTTGTTTGTGGAGCTTTAATCCGCTGCTTCTGAGGCTGCTGGGAGAGATTTCCCATTCTTTTCTTTGTTCGCACAGCTCCCAGGGTTCAGCTTTGGATTTGGACCCGCCTCTTCGTGTAGGTCTCCTGAGGGCGTCTGTTCTTCGCTCACACAGGACGGGGTTAAAGGAGCAGCTGCTTCCAGGGCTCTGGCTCACTCAGGCCAGGGGGAGGGAGGGGTACGGATGCCGGGCAAGCCTGCGGCGGCAGATGCTGGCGTGACATTGCAGTAGCCTGAGGAGTGATGTGCGTTCTCCCTGGGAAGTTTTCTCTGGATCTTGGGACCCTGGCAGTGGCAGGCTGCACAGGCTCCTGGGAGGGGAGGTGTGGATAATGACCTGTGCTCGCACACCAGCTTCTTGGTGGTGGCAGCAGCAGCCTTAGCGTCTCATGCCCGTCTCTGGGGTCCGTGCTGATAGCTGTGGCTCGCGCCCGTCTCTGGAGCTCGTTTAGGCAGCACTCTGAATCCCCTCTCCTCACACCCCAGGAAACAGAGGCAAGAAAAAGACACTTGCCTGTTCGGCAGCTCCAGACCTTTTCGTGGCCTCCCTCCCGGCTAGCTGTGGTGCACTAACCCCTTCAGGTTGTGTTCACGCAGCCAACCCCAGTCCTCTCCCTGCGATGCGACCAAAGCCCGAGCCTTAGCTCCCAGGCCCCACCCACCCTGGCAGGTGAGCAGACAAGCCTCTTGGGCTGGTGAGTGCTGCTCAGCACCAATCCTCTGTGCGGGAATCTCTCCGCTTTACCCTCCGCACCCCTGTGGCTGTGCTATCTTCCATGGTTCCAAAGCTTCCCCCCTCTGCCACCCGCAGTCTCTGCCCATGAAGGGGCTTCCTAGTGTGTGGAAACCTTTCCTCCTTCACAGCTCCCTCCCAGTGGTGCAGGTCCCATCCCTATTCTTTTGTCTCTGTTATTTCTTTTTTCTTTTGCCCTACCGAGGTGCGTGGGGAGTTTCTTGCCTTTTGGGAGGTCTGACGTCTTCTGCCAGCGTTCAGTGTGTGTACTATAGGAGCAGTTCCACACGTCGATGTATTTCTGATGTATCTGTGTGGAGGAAGGTGATCTCTGCTTCTTACTCTTCCGCCATCTTGCCCAGACCCCTGTAGATGTGTTTTTGATGAACTTGTGAGGAGCAACAAATTCCGTGTCCTCCTATTCCCCTATCTTGACTCCTCTTCCTATCCTTTATTCTTTAATGTGTAATTCTGAAAGCAAGGGAAAATAGTTTTTATTTCCTTGTATGTTTCTTAAGTAATACAAAGAATCACATTAGAAACATAAAGCAATGCATTCCTTGTTTATAATGTATCACTCTACAAATTACCATGAAAAGAAATGTTAAATTTGTGAAAGGTAAAATAAACCCAGTGAAAGAAACTTAAATTAAAAACTCATGGTCAATTCATTAAATATTAGAAGGAACACAAAGTTTTTATATAACTCTAACTTCATACTTAATCTTTGTGGGAAAATATAATTTAATTAACATAGATAAGAAATAAAATATTACTTTTAATCTTAATATCTATGGTTAGCATCTTGATTACAGTCCTTTCTAGTATGGCCTCAAATTAGGATTTCATCATACGTGGTGTTTATAAGTTTATTTTTTACTTTGTGTTCATGCCCAAAAATAATTTTTAATGATTACAGAGTATTTAGGGAGAGATTCAACATGCTTAACTAACAGTATGGTAGGGGGCATGCTATTTGTTAAATCAGGACAGACATTGGCTGCAAACTATCAATATACTTATTCAGTCAGACACCTGACTATCAGCAAGCACTTATTACATGGTATAAAACTTATAAGTCAATTCCAGCCACTTTTGCTAGTCGTTTTTGGTTGTTGGAGGGTGTGTTTTCTCAACAGTAAAAATAATGTAGAATAATGTTTCAGAGCAGTGATTTACCATTAATAAAATATGGAAATTGTTTGTATATATGACCAATTGATATGATTTAAACAAGTAATTTATTGTGTATGTTTGTTGTTTTATTCATCTTGTAAAATGGAGTTAAAAATGCAAACATCACAGGGATGCTATAAGAAATGACATAGTCTTATATGTGAGCTTGGTGCTAATATACTTCATAAGAAACTGGATATTTTCATCCTAATACCAAGAACAGATCTTTCACTTCATACAGTAAGTTCTAGTTAGTGCAATAATACAAGAAAAAGAAATAAGTCATATACAGTTTGAGAAGGAAGAAATTAACAGGCTTTAATCTCAAATGACAAGATGGTCTATGTAAGACAATCCCATAGAATTAATAGATAAACTACTGGAACTTAAGCAAATATAGAAAGATTATGGTATACAATATTAAAAAATTGCTTTCCTAAGTTCCAGCAATAAACAATTATAATTTAAAATTTAAAAATATCAGAAGTCATATTGTCTTTTTTATTTTTTTGAAACATATTAAATTACTAGAATATGTGTTCTTTAAATAATGGGTGAAGGTAACCTGTGGAACTCTCCAGGTTGAGTGTTTTGGAGGAGAAAAAGAAGTTATTCAATATCTTATTTTTCCTATAATAATTGTTGTTTTATATTCTATAAAAGTTTAGCATATCTTTTTTTGCAAGATAGCTTAAATTTTGTAATTTATTTTTCTTATTGAGGTAAAGTTTATGTAACATAAAAACAACCATTTTAGAGTGTACAATTCAGTGGCATTTAGTGCATTTACAGTGTTGTGATACCATTACCTCCATCTAGTTCTAAAACATTTTCATCACCCCACAAAAGACTTCATACCCATTAATCAATCCTCATTCATCTTTCAGCCTAGCCTCTGGCAACCACTAATCTGCTTTTTTATATATAGATTTACCTATTATGAATATTTACCATAAATACAATCATAGAATAGTAAACTTTTGTTTCCGGCTTCTTTTCCTTGGCATAATGTTTTCAAGGTCCATCCAGGTTGTAGTACGTCTCAGTACTCCATTCCTTTTTATGGCTGAATAATATTCCATTGTGTGTACATGCCAAAATGTTTATCCATTCACCCAATAATGAACATTTAGGTGGTTTGCACTTTTGGCTATCGTGAAGAGCTTTTTTATGAATATTTGTGTACAATTATTAGCTTATATATACCATTTCTATTATTCTGAGTAAAAACTTAACAGTGAAATTGATATATCATATGGTAATTTTATGTTTAACTGGTTGAAGAACAACTAAAGTATTTTCCACAATAACTGCAGGATTTTCCATTCCTGCCAGCAGTGTATGAGAGTTCCAATTTATCCACATCCATACCAACATTTGCTATTTCCCATTAATTTTTTGGTTGGGAAATGCTATCACATTGTGTTTTGATTTGTATTTTCCTAATAACTAATTACATTGAGAGTCATTTCATATACTTGTTGGCCAGTTGAATATCTTTGAAGAAATGTCTATTCAAATCCTTTGCCCATTTTAAAATTGAGTTGTGGTCTTTTTGTTGTTGAATCATGAATTCTTTGTATATCATAATTAGTAGATACTTATCAGATATATAAATTGCAAATATTTTCTACCATTCTATAGGTTTATTTTCACTTTCTAGATGTTCTCTGATGCACAACTTCATTTTTTATGCAGTCCAATTTAAATATTTTGTTTCTTTTGTTGCTCACGCTTTGGGTGTTGTATCTAAGTATCTATTGCCCGACCAAGATAATGAAAATTTACCTTAACACTATGTTTTGTTCTGAGAGTGTTATAGTTTAACTATAATCCATTTTAAGTTAATCTTTGTGTGTAGTGTGATGTAGTAGTTCAACTTCACTCTTTTTTGTGTGGATATTCAATTTTCCCAGCACCATTTGCTGATGAGATTATTCTTTGCCCATTAATTGATCTTGGTACCCTTGTCAAAAATCAATTTGTCAAAGATGTATGAGTGTATGTCTGGGCTTCATATGACAGTACCACACTGCTTGATAACTGCAACTTTCTACTATATTTTTAAGAACTTTTTAAATCTTTTTGAGATTGTTTTGGCTATCTGAGGTATTTTACATTCCATACAAATTTGAAGGTTGGTTGTTTCACTTCTGCAAAAAAAGTCATTGGGATTTTGATAGGAATTTGATAGATTGCTTTGAGGAACACTGACATATTAACAATAGTAAGCATTCCAATCCATGAACACAGAATGTCTTACCATTTGTTTATGTCTTCTTTAATTTCTTTCAGTATTTTTTGTAGTTTTCAGTGTATACATCTTTTGTCTTTTTGGTTAAGTTTATTCCAAATTATCTTATTCTTATATATACTTCCAAATGTAAAATAGATAGCTAGTGGAAAGCAGCTGCATAGCACAGGGAGGTCATATCAGTGCTTTGTGACTACCTAGAGGGGTGGGATAAGGAGAGTGGGAGAGAGATACAAGAGGGAGGAGATATGGGGATATATGTGTATATATATATATATAGCTGATTCACTTTGTTATAAAGCAGAAACTAACATACCATTGTAAATCAATTATACCCCAATAAAGATGTTAAAAAAAAGTATCTTATTCTTAATATTTCTGTAAGTGGGATTTTTTTTATAATTTCCTTTTGGATCGTTCAATGTTAGTATATAGATACAACTGATAAAAATATAACTGATTTTTAATCTTGATTTGTATCCTGCAACTTTGATGAATTTGTTTATTACTTCCAATAGTTTCTTGGTGGAGGCTTTAGGGTTTCATATATATAAGATCACATCATCTGTGAAGAGAGAAAATTTTACTTCTTTCTTTACATTTTGAATTCCTTTCTTCATTTTTCTTGCATAATGGTTCTGCCTAGGATTTCCAGTACTATGTTCAGTAGAAGTGACAAGAGTGGTCATCCTTGCCTTGATCCTGATCTTAAAAGAAAAGGCTTTTGGTCCTCAACATTGAATACGATGTTAGCTGTGGGCTTTTCATACATGGCCTTTATTATGCTGAGGTAGTTTATTTCTGTTCCTAGATTGGTGAGTGTTTTTATCATGAAAGGATGTTGAATCTTGCCAAATACTTGTTCTGCATCAATAGAGATGCTCATGTAGTTTTGTCCTTCATTCTATTAATGTGGTGTATTTTTATCAATTGTGTTGACCTACCCTTGCAAAACCAGGCATAAATCCCCTTTGGTCATGATGTATAATCCTTTAAATGTGATGATGAATTTGTTTTCCTAGTATTTTGTTTAGAATTGTGCATCAGTATTCATCAGGGAAATTGTTTTGTAGTTTTCTAATAATATCTTTGTCTGGGTTTGCTATCAGGGTAATGTAATGATGATATCATAAAATGAAATTAGAAATGTTCTTTCCTCTTTCATATCTTGGAAGAGTTTGGGAAGGATTGGTATTAATTCTTCTTTAAATGTTTGGTAGAATTTTCAATTGAAGCCCCAGGATTTTTTTGGTAGGAGGTTTTGATGTTGATTCAATCACTTCACTCATTATAGTTCTGTTGGGTGTTTTAATTCTTTGTAATTCAGTCTTGGTAGTTTGTATGTTTCTAGGAATTTACTCATTTCTTCTTAGGTTATCAAATTTGTTGGTGTATAATTGTTTGTAGTAGTTTGTTATGGTCTTTCTTATTCATGTGGCATCAGTTGTAATGTCTCCTTTTTCATTTCTTATTTATTTGAGTCTTCTCCCTTTTTTTCTTAGTCTAGCTAAGCTTTTTTTTTTTTTTTTTTTAACTTGATAGTTGAGTGAAAATGAAATATCTTTGGAATATATGTGGTATTTTTCAACTTCTTTTTATGGTTAGACTATCTCTGTGTCCTCCAGTTTCTTTCCATAGCAATCCTTCATTTGTTTCCCTATGATTTATGAGAAAATTTTATTCTTGAAATCGTACTAGAGTAAAAATCCCAGCCATCAACATTAGTTTAAAAACTTGGTAAGCAGCAGACTTGGGTCTTCTTCCCCATTACACATCTATGGATTGGGGTTCTCTTTCATATCAGGAAAGGCATTTGTTATTTTTTTTTTTTTTTTGAAGAATAGATATGCCTTTTGATAAATTTAAAAAACATTTTATCAAGCTATAGTAAAAGCCATAAAAAGGGAATATTTATGGAATACTTAACATGGGAGGTTTTGATTAATTTTCCACAGCAATCACACACAAATTATACATTAATCTATGCTAAAGGTGAATGGCTTAGACTGACGTTTCATTAGATCACTGTGAGGAGCTTTACAAATGGCAAATCCTTTATAAGGAAATGGTTATGACTGACTGAGATCCTTACTACTATGTATTTCCTGTACATTTAAAAATGTCAAAGTATTCATGACCAGAAGTTTTAACTGGGGTTTTATACACTACCATTTTTTTTTTTTTTTGGTTACTTATGGTTATATTTCTGGAACTCTGAGAGCAGTGTTATGGAGGTTATTCTTGACTATCTTAGACAATGTATTATCTTAGTTGATAAATTATCATATTTAAATAAATTATTTGAACCTTTCATCATCATCCCTCACAGGGATAAGTTTAATCTATGTTTAATATTTAATTCTATTATTAACTATGTGGCCTTGAAAATTAACTTAGCTGTTTTTCCAATTTTTCTGTGATATCTACTTCAGGCTTGTGATAGACTAGTTAACCTGTTTGAAAAAAATCTTCTGGCACGTAGTAAGGTTTCAATAAGAAGTTGGTTTGTTATTATTCTCTGGATTAGCTTTACGCCTAGTGAAAAATGAGTTATGCCTACTTGATATTAGAGATTTAAAAATCTTAATTTAATATGTTTTCTTATTTTTAACCTGCCTTTTATATGTGTATGTCACTTTCTGAGTATTTTTTAAAAAAATGTTTATTGGCGTATACTTGCTTTACAATGTTGTGTTAGCTCAAGAGCTTAAGAAATCTTCAGAATGCCATAAAGATTAGCTACAACTAAGGTTATATTTATAAGTTGGTATATTTGAGCAGGATTTGGTCAATGAAAGGAAATAAACAAAATAACTGATGATCATATCAAATTTTTTGAGGTAAAAGATACTCAGTTAAAAAATAAAAGAAAGATAATTTCAGGTGGATGATTATCTAAAGGAAATATTACCTTTGAAAAACACAAAATATAATGCTACCACAAATTATCTGTTATCTTCAAAATTAGTTTTATGCATTTAATTTTAATTTAATTGTTATTTAAATCATGGTACCTATTGTTTCTATTATTATTACCAGAGTAGCTTTATTTAAAATCTCTGATCCTTGATCTATGTCTTAAAATTATTTTCTCTTTGCAATTTTAAAAGAGTTCTCCAGTGACTTTAGATTGATTTATGATTTCATAGAGAATTCAGATCTGTACAAAGTTGTTTACAACTGTGTTGTAAAGTTTTTATTTTTTATAATGGAGAAATGGAAGGAAATATTGTTCCTGTACCAAAAGATTCTCTCTCTTAAGTATATAGTTGCAGGGGCTTCCCTGGTGGCACAGTGGTTGAGACTCTGTCTGCCAATGCAGGGGACACGGGTTTGGGCCCTGGTCTGGGAAGATCCCACATGCCGCGGAGCAACTAGGCCCCTGAGCCACAACTACTGCGCCTGCGTGTCTGGAGCTTGTGCTCCACAACAAGAGAGGCCGCGATAGTGAGAGGCCCGCACATCGCGATGAAGAGTGTCCCCTGCTTGCCGCAACTAGAGAAAGCCCTTGCACAGAAACGAAGACCGAACACAGCCAAAAATAAATGAATAAATAAATAAATAATAAAAATAAAAGGAATTCCTTTAAAAAAAAAAAAAAGAATGTAGTTGCAGTAAGTTGAATGGATGTTCTAAAGGAATGTTGAATCTTCTATATAAAAATCATCTGTGGTGCCTTTTAAAAAGGCACATGTATGAGGTTCTTCCAACATATGCTGAATCATAATTTGTGGGTGGTGTCCATGAATGTGCATTTTATTATCAGCCTCCCAGGTGTGCAATTTCATTTGAGAATCACTAGTTCTACTTCAATTCATAAGCTGAATCATGGATAATATCTGAGACATGTCCTTTGGCCTAAAACATTTCACCACAGAACTACAGTTAACCTTGTAGTTCTCACTATTTCAGAGTGGGTTTCAACATCCACATACTAATTTAAGATAAAGTCAGAAGCCAAAATTAGAACTCATAACACCAAATTATTTTCAATATATATTCATCCTAGATGGAGAAGATAAAATACTTGCAGTTTTTCTTTTATAATTTTAATATCTGGTGCTATGATAGTACTTTGAATCACGTCATTTATTCGATTAATTCACTAATTAGTTGGCATGTAAGATACAGAGAGACAGGATTGCATGGGGACTTAGCATTTGGGTTTAGAAGTTAGAGAGCCCTGGTTTTTAAAATACTAGCTGTGTCATTCAATGTTTGTGTGACCTTGAGAAATTTACTCAACCTCTCTAAATATCACTTCACTTATCTGTAAAATAGATAAAGTGATGATACTTTTAAGAAAGAGTAATTGATATAATACAGAGCTACAGAGCCTTAAAAGATTCACTCATAAATTTACACAGAAAATGGTAGATATTGTGGAAAACAAATGCTTTAAGGAAAACCTTTACTATTACTAAGAACTTAACAAAATCTTTGGGTAACAAGATGTTAAAAAGTCTGGTTAAAGACCAGACTAAGACATTGTTTGATGTAAATAGCAATTGTTCTTCTGGTACTCAGAAAAGACATGTAAGAGATTCCAGGACCAGCTGAAGGGAGTAAGCCAGAGCAGTGGACACACAGTCTAAACATTTTCCTGTTCCGATCCAGAAATTGTTCCACTTTACATGGGGCTAACAGCAAATAAGCTTGGCATTCTGTTTTTTAAGGAAATCCAAAATGGGGAAGATCTGTTAGGGCAGACAAAGATTTTTTTTTTTTTTTTAACTGGGACATCGGATTATACACTTTCAATGTATTTCACTAACTCTTAAGCCATTGAGTATTTTTTATGAACTAATCACTAAATATACAAATTTGCTTATCTCTTACTTTAAAAATAGTATTCAGAACAAGTCAAGTGTAAATGAAATCTGCATGATTGGTCATGATCCTTCCCCAGATTTATTGAGGTATGATTGACATATAGAAGTTATATATATTTAAGGTGTACAGGATGTTTCGATACATGTATACACTGTGACATGATTACCATAATCAAACTAATTAACATATTCATCACCTCACATAGTTACCATTGTGTGTGTGGGAGTGTAAGAACACTTGAGATTTACTCTCTTAGCAAATTTCAAGTATATAATATGTTATTATTAACTATAGTCACCATGCTGCAAATTGTTTCCAGAACTTATTCATCTCTAGCTGAAAGCATATACACTTTGACCAATATTTTCCATTTCTCTCAACCCCAAGCCCCTGGTAACACCATTCTTTCTGCTACTATTAGTTTGACATTTTTAGATTTTGCATATAAGTAAGATCATGCACTACGTGTTGGGCTTATTTCACTTAGCATAATGTTCTCCAGGTTTATTCATGTTGTCATAAGCAGTAGGATTCTCTCTTCTTTTAAGGTTGAAAACACTCTACTGTGAATATTTGCCCATTTTCCTGATCTATTCATTTTCTGAAGGGTGATTAGGTTGTTTACACATCTTGGTTACTATGAATAATATTTCAGTGAGCATGAGTGTGCACATATATGCTCAAACATACTTTTCTGTAGTGATGGTTGAGTCCCTTACTGACCAGAGTTTGCAACAGGCAGTAATAACCTCTATTTTTGTGAATGTCTGGAGGAGGAGGAGGAGGAGGAGGAGAGAGAGGGGGGTAGAAAGAGAGGGAGAGAGAGAGAGAAAATGAAAACAGGACATGTTTAGCAATATAGAGCCAAAAAGAGATGTAGTTTAGGTTTTTTCCTTCTGTAAACCAATTAAAACTATCATAAATATGTCTTGCTAAATATGTTATAAAAATGACATTTGACTACTGGTTGAAACATAATTTACCTCTGGAACATCTGTAGCAGCCAATTAAAATGCAGAATACAGTAAGTCCCCTACATAAGAACCTTCAAGTTGTGAACTTTCAAAGATGTGAACATGCATCTAGTTCCAGCAAGGAACCAGAACCTGTGCCATTAATGTCAGGCATGAAAGAAATTGCAGCTTGTCCTCTGTCTCCTATTGCTGACGATCCTTCAGCTCACTCCATGCCAGCCCCTGTATTCCAGCTGCTGCACTGTACTACTGTACTTTTTGAGGTATTGTACTATAAGATTAAAAATGTTTCCTTTATTTTTTGTGTTTGTTTTTTATGTGTTATTTGTGTGAAAAGTATTATAAACCTATTACAGTACAGTACTATAATATATAGCTGATTGTGTTAGTTGGGTACCTAGGCTAACTTTGTTGGACTTTCAAACAAATTGGACTTACCGACGTGCTCTCGGAATAGAACTTGTTTGTATGTAGGGGACTTACTCTATGGGTACTCACTCCTTGGCTGATCCTCTATTTCAACAGATGTTGATTATGAGGGTCAAAATAGAGAATTATTTCTTCAGGTTGCACTTGATTTCTCTAAATCCTTTTGTTCCACATTACACTTCTTCCTCTGCTTTATTAATTTTCCACTCTTGGCATTAGACATTCCCTGGATATTCATTATGCCACTAAGAAAAATGAGTATAATTGATAAATGAAGTACAGCTTGCAGCTGCTTCCTTCCCATCTATCAACTTGATCGTCTACTTCTGTACATGGCCAAAGAACTAAATTTGTCATGATTCCCCAGTTCTCTAACAACCCAGTGATAGTTGTATCATATACTAATCCAACTAAATATATTTATAGCATCTTTATCTTTTAAACAACAGGTAGGATTATAAAGTAATATAGAAAAATATACTCATGACTATAAGGAGAAACGGGAAAAAAAATACCTGAAACAAAACACTGTGTATGTCATCTCTCTTTATGTCATTTTTCTTCCCAAAATACTTTTTTTAGAACTCATTTGCAGAGCTGCTGAATAACAATATATATTCTAAATAAATTAGTTGCATGAATTTACTGTGGAATTAATCATGTTCATTGTTAATAATGTGGTCAAATAAAAAATAGGATGCCCAGATAAATTTGATATTCAGCAAACAATGAATAGCCATTTAATATAAGAATGTCCCAATATTGTATGGGACATAGATATAAAAATATTTTTTATTTATCTGATAATCAAATTTAACTGGGTGTCAAATATTTTTATTTTCTGGAATCTTTTCCTGTAGGTTAGCTTAACTCAGTGTATTTTTCCCCTTTTGAGAAATGAAATTAGTGCTCTTTTTAATCTCAGTTGTTGCATCTAGGCCAATTTTTTCCTCTCAAAACATAAACAGAAGAGAAAAAAAAAAAAATCATTGCAAACATATTTCCTGTTTTCCCTCATAGTTACATGTAATCTTCCGACCTGTATAGAAAGTTCACAGCAGTCATTTGAAACTCAAAACCTCATTCTCATCCTGTTTTATCCTTTGATTCGATGCCTTGCCTTACAACCTTCCTTCTTTGATGAGTTCAAGAAAAGTCATTAATTCACAAGTTGGGAGAGAATGATGTCTTTCTGGGTCTCTATATCTCCATGCTGATACTGGCCTTGTATTATTTTAATTCACACCAGCAATTTATGCAAGTGCCTATATTCCCAAAGGATCGTCAAGAAAATTGTCATCAAACATTTGGTTATCGCCCATCTGATAGGAAAAATATACTTCATGTTATTTTGGTTAGGTTCATATTAAACTTATAAGTAAACACAGGGAGAAATGAGATTTTTTTTGGCATTTAGTCTTCTATTGATAATATAAAGATTTCCTTTCTACGTAAAGGTATTCCCTTCCTATCTGAGATAATAATAATCTTAACAGGTGATCTCTTTCCCTTTCTCTACACACACACACACACAAAATACGTACAAATACATATGTATCAGTGATTTTAAATTCTGTTACCTTTGTACTATTACTTCTACAATAACACAAGCACTGTTAGTCTTACCTTACTTTTTTGATGAGAGCTCTATTCTCCACTGTTTCCCCATTAGGAACAATATTAAAACCCACTAGCAATCGCTTCATTTCTTTGCCTGTCATTACCCCCAGAATTTGAATAGTCGAAATATATGTAGTTTCGATCTTCTTAAAATCTTTCAGCTTATTTTAAAATATTAAAGCATCATTTTTACTTGTTTTGTGGATGCGTATTTCTAGTATGCCTTCATTTTCTGTAGGAACATTAGTTGATTTTTTTTTTTTAATTTGGTTGTGTTGGGTCTTTTTTTTTTTTTAAACACCTTTATTGAAGTATAATTGCTTTACAATGGTGTGTTAGTTTCTGCTTTATAACAAAGTGAAACAGTTATACATATACATATGTTCCCATATCTCTTCCCTCTTGTATTTCCCTCCTCCCACTCTCCCTACCCCACCCCTCTAGGTGGTCACAAAGCACTGAGCTGATCTCCCTGTGCTATATGGCTGCTTCCCACTAGCTATCTATTTTACATTTGGTAGTGTATATATGTCCATGACACTCTCTCACCCTGTCACATCTCACCCCTCCCCCTCCCCATATCCTCAAGTCCATTCTCTAGTAGGTCTGTGTCTTTATTCCCATCTTGCCACTAGGTTCTTCATGGCCTTTTTTTTCTTTTTCCCTTAGATTCCATATATATATGTTAGCACACTGTATTTGCATTTCTCTTTCTGACTTACTTCACTCTGTATGACAGACTCTAACTCCATCCACCTCATTACAAATACCTCCATTTCATTTCTTTTTATGGCTGAGTAATATTCCATTGTATATATGTGCCACATCTTCTTTATCCATTCATCTGATGATGGACACTTAGGTTGCTTCCATGTCCTGGCTATTGTAATTAGAGCTGCAATGAACATTTTGGTACATGACTCTTTTTGAATTATGCTTTTCTCAGGGTATATGCCCAGTAGTGGGATTGCTGGGTCGTATGGTAGTTCTATTTTTAGTTTTTTAAGGAACCTCCATACTGTTCTCCATAGTGACTGTATCAATTTACATTCCCAACAACAGTGCAAGAGTGTTCCCTTTTCACCACACCTTCTCCAGCATTTATTGTTTCTAGATTTTTTGATGATGGCCATTCTGACCGGTGTGAGATGATACCTCATTGTAGTATTGATTTGCATTTCTCTAATGATTAATGATGTTGAGCATTCTTTCATGTGTCTGTTAACAATCTGTATATCTTCTTTGGAGAAATGTCTATTTAGGTCTTCTGTCCATTTTTGGATTGGGTTGTTTGTTTTTTTGTTATTGAGCTGCATGAGCTGTTTGTAAATCTTGGAGATTAATCCTTTGTCAGTTGCTTCATTTGCAAATATTTTCTCCCATTCTGAGGGTTGTCTTTTGGTCTTGTTTATGGTTTCCTTTGCTGTGCAAAAGCTTTTAAGTTTCATTAGGTCCCATTTGTTTATTTTTGTTTTATTTCCATTTCTCTAAGAGCTGGGTCAAAAAGGATCTTGCTGTGATTTATATCATAGAGTGTTCTGCCTATGTTTTCCTCTAAGAGTTTGATAGTGTCTGGCTTTACACTTAAGTCTTTAATCCATTTTGAGTTTATTTTTGTGTATGGTGTCAGGGAGTTTTCTAATTTCATACTTTTACATGTACCTGTCCAATTTTCCCAGCGCCACTTATTGAAGAAGCTGTCTTTTCTCCACTGTATATGCTTGCCTCCTTTATCAAAGATAAGGTGACCATATGTGCATAGGTTTATCTCTGGCCTTTCTATCCTGTTCCATTGATCTATATTTCTGTTTTTGTGCCAGTACCAAACTGTCTTGATTACTGTAACTTTGTAATATAGTCTGAAGTCAGGGAGCCTGATTCCTCCAGCTCCATTTTTGGTTCTCAAGATTGCTTTGGCTATTTGGGGTCTTTTGTGTTTCCATACAAATGGTGAATTTTTTTGTTCCAGTTCTGTGAAAAATGCCAGGGGTAGTTTGATAGGGATTGCATTGAATCTGTAGATTGCTTTGGGTAGTAGAGTCATTTTCACAATGTTGATTCTTCCAATCCAAGAACATGGTATATCTCTCCATATATTTGTATCATCTTAAATTTCTTTCATCAGTTTCGTATAATAACTGCATACAGGTCTTTTGTTTCTTTAGGTAGGTTTATCCCTAGATATTTTATTTTTTTGTTGCAATGGTAAACGGGAGTGTTTTCTTAATTTCACTTTCAGATTTTTCATCATTAGTGTATAGGAATGCAAGAGATTTCTGTGCATTAATTTTGTATCCTGCTACTTTACCAAATTCATTGATTAGCTGTAGGAGTTTTCTGGTAGCATCTTTAGGATTCTCTGTGTATAGTATCATGTCATCTGCAAACAGTGACAGCTTTACTTCTTCTTTTCCAATTTGGATTCCTTTTATTTCTTTTTCTTCTCTGATTGCTCTGGTTACCACTCCCAAAACTATGTTGAATAATAGTGGTGAGAGTGGGCAACCTTGTCTTGTTCCTGATCTTAGTGGAAATGGTTTCAGTTTTTCACCGTTGAGGACAATTTTGGCTTTGGGTTTGTCATATATGGCCTTTATTATGTTGAGGAAAGTTCCCTCTATGCCTACTTTCTGCAGGGCTTTGATCATAAATGGGTATTGAATTTTGTCGAAAGCTTTCTCTGCATCTATTGAGATGATCATATGGTTTATCTCCTTCAATTACTTAATATGGTGTATCACGTTGATTGATTTGCGTATATTGAAGAATCCTTGCATTCCTGGGATAAACCCCACTTGATCATGGTGTATGATCCTTTTAATGTGCTGTTGGATTCTGTTTGCTAGTATTTTGTTGAGGATTTTTGCATCTATGTTCATCAGTGATATTGACCTATAGTTTTCTTTCTTTGTGACATCTTTGTCTGGTTTTGGTATCAGGGTGATGGTGGCCTCGTAGAATGAGTTTGGGAGTGTTCCTCCCTCTGCACTATTTTGGAAGAGTTTGAGAAGGATAGGTGTTAGCTCTTCTCTAAATGTTTGATAGAATTCACCTGTGAAGCCATCTGGTCCTGGGCTTTTGTTTATTGGAAGATTTTTAATCACAGTTTCAATTTCAGTGCTTGTGATTGGTCTGTTCATATTTTCTATTTCTTCCTGGTTCAGTCTCAGCAGGTTGTGCATTTCTAAGAATCTGTCCAATCCTTCCAGGTTGGTCATTTTATTTGCATAGAGTTGCTTGTAGTAATCTCTCATGATCGTTTGTATTTCTGCAGTGTCAGTGGTTACTTCTCCTTTTTCATTTCTAATTCTATTGATTTGAGTCTTCTCCGTTTTACTCTTGATGTGTCTGGCTAATGGTTTATCAATTTTGTTTATCTTCTCGAAGAACCAGCTTTTAGTTTCGTTGATTTTTGCTGTTGTTTCCTTCATTTCTTTTTCATTTATTTCTGATCTGATCTTTATGATTTCTTTCCTTCTGCTAGCTTTGGGGTTTTTTTGCTCTTCTTTCTCTAATTGCTTTAGGTCCAAGGTTAGGGTGTTTATTTGAGATGTTTCCTGTTTCTTGATGTAGGCTTGTATTGCTGTAAACTTCCCTCTTAGAACTGCTTTTGCTTCATCCCATAGGTTTTGGGTTGTCGTGTCTCCATTGTCATTTGTTTCTAGGTGTTTTTTGATTTCCCCTTTGATTTATTCCGTGATCACTTCGTTACTAAGTAGTGTATTGTGTAGCCTCCATGTGTTTGTATTTTTTACAGATCTTTTCCTGTAATTGATATCTAGTCTCATAACGTTGTGGTCGGAAAAGATACTTGATACAATTTCAATTTTCTTAAATTTACCAAGGCTTGATTTGTGACCCAAGATATGATTTATCCAGGAGAATGTTCCATGAGCACTTGAGAAAAATGTGTATTCTGTTGTTTTGGGGTGGAATGTCCTATAAATATCAATTAAGTCCGTCTTGTTTAATGTATCATTTAAAGCTTATGTTTCCTTATTTATTTTCATTTTGGATGATGTGTCCATTGGTGAAAGTGGGGTGTTAAAGTCCCTTACTATGATTGTGTTACTGTCGATTTCCCCTTTTATAGCTGTTAGTATTTGCCTTATGTATTGAGGTGCTCCTATGTTGGGTGCATAAGTATTTACAATTGTTATACCTTCCTCTTGGATTGATCCCTTGATCATTATATAGTGTCCTTCTTTGTCTCTTGTAATAGTCTTTATTTTAAAGTCGATTTTGTCTGTTATGAGAATTGTTACTCCAGCTTTCTTTTGATTTCCATTTGCATGGAATATCTTTTTCCATCCCCTCACTTTCAGTCTGTATGTGTCTCTAGGTCTGTAGTGGGTCTTTTGTAGACAGCATATATATGGGTCTTGTTTTTTTATCCATTCAGCCAGTCTGTGTCTTTTGGTGGGAGCATTTAATCCATTTACATTTAAGGTAATTATCGATATGTATGTTCCTATTCCCATTTTCTTAAATATTTTGGGTTTGTTATTGTAGGTGTTTTCCTTCTCTTGTGTTTCTTGCCTAGAGAAGTTCCTTTAGCATTTGTTGTAAAGCTGGTTTCGTGGTGCTGAACTCTCTCAGCTTTTGCTTGTCTGCAAAGGTTTTAATTTCTCCATCAAAACTGAATGAGATCCTTGCTGGGTAGAGTAACCTTGGTTGTAGGTTTGTCTCCTTCATCACTTTAAGTATATCCTGCCACTTCCTTTTGGCTTGTAGAGTTTCTGCTGAAAGATCAGCTGTTAACCTTATGGGGATTCCCTTGTGTGTTTTTTGTTGTTTTTCCCTTGCTACTTTTAATATTTTTTCTTTGTATTGACGTTTTGATAGTTCGATTAATATGTGTCTTGGCATGTTTCTCCTTGGATTTATCCTGTATGGGACTCTCTGTGCTTCCAGGAGTTGATTAACTATTTCCTTTCCCATATTAGGGAAGTTTTCAACTATAATCTCTTCAAATATTTTCTCAGTCCGTTTCTTTCTCTCCTCTTCTTCTGGGACCACTATAATTCGAATGTTGGTGCGTTTAATGTTGTCCCAGAGGTCCCCGAGACTGTCCTCAGTTCTGTCCATTCTTTTTTCCTTATTCTGCTCTGCAGTAGTTATTGCCAGTATTTTATCTTCCAGGTCACTTACCCGTTCTTCTGCATCAGTTATTCTGCTATTGATCCCATTTAGAGTATTTTTAATTTTATTTATTGTGTTTTTCATCATTGCTTTGTTCCTCTTTAGTTCTTCTTCGTCCTTGTTAAATGTTTCTTGCATTTTGTCTATTCTATTTCCAAGATTTTGTATCATCTTTGCTATCATTATTCTGAATTCTTTTTCAGGTAGACTGCCTATTTCCTCTTCATTTGTTAGGTCTGGTGTGTTTTGACTCTGCTCCTTCACCTGCTGTGTGGTTTTTTGTTTTTTTTATTTTTGGCTGTGTTGGGTCTTCATTTCTGTGCGAGGGCTTTCTTTGGTTGTGGCGAGCAGGGGCCACTCTTCATCGCTGTGTGCGGGCTTCTCAGTGTCGCGGCCCCTCTTGTTGCAGCGCACAGGCTCCAGACACGCAGGCTCAGTAGTTGTGGCTCCTGTGCCCAGTTGCTCCGCAGCATGTGTGATCTTCCCAGACCAGGGCTCGAACCCATGTCCTCTGCATTGGCAGGCAGATTCACAACCACTGTGCCACCAGGGAAGCCCCTGCTGTGTCTTTTTTTGTCTTCTCATTTTGCTTTTCTTACTGTGTTTGGGGTCTACTTTTCACAGGCTGCAGGTTCATAGTTCCCGTTGTTTTTGGTATCTGTCCCCAGTGGCTAAGGTTGGTTCAGTGGGTTGTGTAGGCTTCCTGGTGGAGGGGCCTAGTGCCTGTGTTCTGGTGGATGAGGTTGGATCTTGTCTTTCTAGTGGGCATGTCCATGTCTGGTGGTGTGTTTTCGGGTGTCTGTGGCCTTATTATGATTTTAGGCAGCCTCTCTGCTACTGGATGGGGCTGTGTTCCTGTCTTACTAGTTGTTTGGCATAGGGTGTACAGCACTGAAGCTTGCTGGTCGTTGAGTGAAGCTGGGTCTTCATGTTGAGATGGAGATCTCTGAGAGATTTTTGCCGTTTGGTATTACGTGGAGCTGGGAGGTCTCTTGTGACCAGTGTCCTGAAGTTGGCTCTCCCATCTCAGAGGCACAGCCCTGATGCCTGGCTGGAGCACCAAGAGCCATTCATCCACACGGCTCAGAATAAAAGGGAGAAAAAATAGAAAGAAAGAAAGAAAGAGGATAAAATAAAATAAAATAAAGCTATTATAATAAAAAATAAGAAAAAAGTATTAAAATAAATATATTAAGAATTTTTTTAATTTTTAAAAATAGATTTATTATTTTTTTATAATAATAAAGAAAAAAAATTATGAAGAAAAAATTTTAAGAAAAAAACTTTTAATTTTTTAAAATAAAATATGAAAAAACTTATTAAAAATAATTTTTTTTTAATTTTTTCAGAATAGAAAATAAGGGAAAAATTATTAAGAAAACATTTATTAGGAAAAAAAAAAATTTTTAAGTAAAAAAAAAAAAAAAAAAAAGATGGACGGACCTAACCCTAGGACTAATGGTGAAAGCAAAGCTATACAGACAAAATCTCCCCCAGAAGCATACACATATACATTCACAAAAAAAGGAAAAGGGGAAAAATTAATATATCCTGCTCCCAGAGTCCACCTCCTGAATTTGGGATGATTCGTTGTCTATTCAGGTATTCAACAGATGCAGGTACATCAAGTTGTTTGTGGAGCTTTAATCCGTTGCTGCTAAGGCTGCTGGGAGAGATTTCCCCTTCTCTTCTTTGTTCGTACAGCTCCCGGGGTTCAGCTTTGGATTTGGACCCCCCTCTGCATGTAGGTCGCCTGAGGGTGTCTGTTCCCTGCCCAGAGAGAACAGGCCTAAAGGAGCAGCTGCTTCCGGGGCTCTGGCTCACTCGGGTGGTGGGGAGGGAGGGGTATGGTTGCGGGGCAAGCCTGCAGCGGCAGAGGCTGGCGTGACTTTGCAGCAGCCTGAGGCGCGCCGTGCATTATCCCGGGGAAGTTGTCCCCAGATCACGGGAACCTGGCCGTGACGGGCTGCACTGGCTCCCGGGAGGGGTGGTGTGGAGAGTGACCTGTGCTCACACAGGCTTCTTGGTGGCGGCAGCAGCAGCCTTAGTGTCTCATGCCCGTCTCTGGGGTCCACGCTGATCGCCGCGGCTCACGCCAGTCTCTGGAGCTCGTTTAGGCAGTGCTCTGAATCCCCTCTCCTTGCGTGCCATGAAACAAAGGGGCAAGAAAAAGTCTCTTGCCTCTTCAGCAGCTGCAGACTTTTTCCCGGACTCCCTCCCGGCCAGCTGTGGTGCGCCAACCCCTTCAGGCTGTGTTCACGCTGCCAACCCCAGTCCTCTCCCTGGGATCCGACTGAAGCCCGAGCCTCAGCTCCCAGCTCTGCCCGCCCTGGCGGGTGAGCAGACAAGCCTCTCGGGCTGGTGAGTGCTGGTTGGCACTGATCCTCTGTGCGGGAATCTCTCCGCTTTGCCCTCCGCACCCCTGTGGCTGCGATCTCCTCCGCAGCTCCGAAGCTTCCCCCCTCTGCCACCCGCAGTCTCCACCCGCGACGGGGCTCCCTAGTGTGTGGAAACCTTTCCTCCTTCACAGCTCCCTCCCACTGGTGCAGGTCCCATCCCTATTCTTTGTCTCTGTTATTTCTTTTTTTCTTTTGCCCCACCCAAGTACGTTGGGATTTTCTTGCCTTTTGGGAGGTCTGACGTCTTCTGCCAGTGTTCAGTGGGTGTTCTGTAGGAGCAGTTCCATGTGTAGATGTATTTCTACTGTATCTGTGGGAAGGAATGTGATCTCTGTGTCTTACTCTTCCGCCATCTTGCCCAGCAGTTGATTCTTATAATAGCATAGTTAACACTCCTTTACTGTTGCTCAGTTTTAAGAGATATACATTTTTTTGTACTTTTAGCTGGAAAAAAGTGTATTGAAGTAATTTTCCCACCTGTATAATTCAACATGCCCCTCTTTTTTTCTTTTGTGAAATGTTAAAACATGTTTCCTTCTATTTTATGAAATTTGCCTCCACCGCTTTCCTCTTCCACTTTCGTCTGCACTTTCTCTTTTCTTCATCCCTGTTCCACTTGATTTATTTTTGACTCTAAGAAAAATCCACAGTGTTAAGACCTTTGTCCTAGAAAGTAGTTTTATAGGGTTGGTTTCAGAAGTTAAAAAAACGAAGATTTCTTTAGCACCTGCAAGCCTTTTCATGTTCTTCTTCATACCCCCTGAGGTGAATTTAGGTATACAAATCTCATGGTTTTGCTGCTTCTTTCAGACAGACACACTAAGCTTTTCAATGAGTACCTAGTAATAGTTTTGAGTGTTATAGCTCTCACAGTTGTTAGAAGACAATTCCCATCCTTTGCCTTATCCAATATTTTTGCTTACAAAAAGCAGATCTTGTAGTTCTCTTTACCTTATGCCTGAATTTTATATTTCATGGGTATATCTTGTTTCCAATTTTGTTTTAGATATAATTTTCTATTCAATTCATTTAATCATATTTAAATAAATTCAAAAATACAATAAAATAATATTTACTCATGTTTCTATTGTGATTGTCATTTATTTCTATAGATCCTTATTACCATAGGTATTATAAATTTTCTACCTGATGAACTGCCTTCAACAATCCTTATAGAATAGGCCTTCCTGCAATAAATACTCTCAGTTCTTATTTGTATTTAAAAAACTTTATTTTGTCTTTAGATTGGAAAGACGTTTGACTGGGAATAAAATTCTAGGTTGACAGTTCTTTTTTTTCCTCCTTATTCTTTAGGAATATCACACTATTATCTCTTTCCTTGCATAGTTTCTGAAGAAATGTCTGATGCCTTTGTTAGGTTTTATATAATATTTATTTTTCCTCTAGCTGATTTCAAGATTTTTATCTTTGGTTTTCGAAAATCAGACTAAGATGTGCCAGGTTAAAAAAAATTATGTTTATTCTACTTGAATTTCTCTGTGGTTCAGGGATACAAAGGTTTTTGTCTTTCATTACATTTGTGACATTCTTATTCATTATATCTTCAAATACATTCTGCCTTGCTCTCTTTCTCTCCTCTGAATTTAGGATTTCAATTATGTGTCTTTAGACCATTTGATATTCTTATACAGATTTTGCATATTCTGTTCTTTTTTGTTTATGTGGCAATTTAGAAAATTCATATTGATTTATCTTCAATTTCACTTATATTTCTTCTGTATCTTTTCTTGTGATAATTCCATCTGAAGAATTTCTCATGCCTGGTATTGTTTCTCATTTTAATGCTTCCACTTCAATCTCTTGTATAGTTCCTGCTGAATTCCCCTACTCTCTCTCAGATATGTTGTCTTTTATCCCCACAAGTTCTTTCAACACATTTAGCAGAGTTATTTTAAAGTCTCTATTCTGATAGAATATCTGGTTCCTCTCAGTGTCTCCTTCTATGACTATTTTATACCTTTACAATGTTTTTGTCCTTGTATTTTTGTATATTGCTTTATTTTTCATTAATTCTGAACATTGTGTGTAAAAACAGAAACAAAAACAGCCCAGCAGAGACTGTTAAAGAACATTTATGGTTGAAAATTGGGCAAGCTTTTCTTTTTCAGAATATTTGTGTGGAGGGTTGAGTCTAGTTAATGCATAGCTGATCTAGATTTGGCTTGCGTTACAGCCAATTCTTAATATTTGAAGTAATTATGTTTTATAAAGTAGCTGAGAACATTGAATTTGTGAATACTGAACCATTGCTTCCAGAGGAGTTCCTGAAAATGTCAGGTCACATCATTTTCACTAACTGATCAACATGTAACCTTGTTTTGTGGGGTTTTTTTCTGTTAAAGGAAATCTTACTTAATTATATCTAATTGATAAATTAACATTAAACTCATGACTAATAGCACTATAATACACACCTGACTGAAGCTAATCTAACACTGGTATTTTCTCCATAAGGAGCATCACAGCCTTCTTGCACTTTAGAACACTACACAACACACAACACACTAACAGTACACTTAAGGATCATTTAAAACAGAAAAATCACCAAAGAAAAACATAAAAATATATAGCGCTAATAGACCGTGAAAAGGACACTTGTTTACAGCTGAAGAGCTGAAAAGACAAGGCAGAGCATTGCCTTGGTTGACCTCACTAAGAAATGTGCATGTTGGGTGACTCAAATTTTTCAATACTCTGTGTGTATCCACAAAAAAACAACAAAAGTGCTGGTACTTTGATTTTGAAGTTACAAATAAATTCCAGCAAGTAGGAGAATTCACAAATTAAGAATCCACAAATAATGAGGATTGGCTATATTTGGGTGGTGAGCTTCAGTGAACCATAGGATTCAAGGTCACTGTGCAAATAATGGCCATCTCAAAATACTAGGCTTCAGTTGCCTCCTTGTGCTTAATGTGAGGTCTAGAGGACTGGATAGTTATTCTAAGTATTCCTGTTTCACCCTCAGATTCAGCAGGCCATGCATACCCACACCACAGAGGAAGTCTCTCTTTCTTGGTGATGCATGTTGCTTGACTTAAAGCTCATGATGGGTTTCTAGAGGTTTCTCAGTTTTTCTTTTCCAGGTTCAGTCTTATATGACACTGTGTACATATCATGAGGGATATCCCTTTCTCCATCTTCCTGCCCCTTCCCTAGTGTCAAGCAACATATGCTTAGTTTTCATAATATGTTCTAGATCAGTATTGTAAAATATTATCTATAAAGAACAGGATAGTATTTACTTTAATCTTTGTATCATATAGTCTAAAGTTTTAGCCCTTTGAAAATGTAAAAAATAAAAAAAAAAGCAAAAGTTCTTCAAACATTCTTAGTTTATGAGCCTTACAAAAAAGCAAGCTGAGGAATGGAATGAGTCCCAGACTATAGTTTGTTTTCTCCTGGCCTATAGAGCACAGGTTGTTTCCCTGTCCTTCCCACCTGCTATATCTGAGCTCTGCCTTCAATCATCAGGACTTTGGGCACATGAACCAGTTTTCTTTGTCTCTCTAATCAGTGGATAGCTAAAGTCTAGTGTCAATGAAAAGTTGTGTGGAATAGGTACATTTGCTACCATTCACCCAGAAACAGCTGACATTTTATTTATATCAGGAGATGGAGCAGAGTGCAAGCAGGTTTCATGCCTATCCACTGGTGGCAGTTATCTCCATCTTGCATATCAGCAGGACACCAGTTATAGAGGTCTACTGTCTCTACCCTGAAATATGGGCAAGTCTTGCACACTTGTACTACTAAGGTGGTCATTCAAGTCTCTTGCCCTCCACCCAGTCTTTCTTATGAGCATGGTGTGAACTCCTACAGAAAAACCTGGCAAGAAAGTGCATACTCCCTGTGTTTGGGTAACTAAAAATTCTAAATTTTCATGCAAGATCTTATCAAGCCTTAAAATGCACCCCTATGTTCATAGCAGCACTATTCACAATAGCCAAGACATGGAAGCAACCTAAATGTCCAATCAACAGATGAATGGATACAAAAGATATGGTACATATATACAATGGAATATTACTCAGCCATAAAAAAGATGAAATAATGCCATTTGCAGCAACAGGGATGAAACTAGAGGTTATCATACTAAGTGAAGTAAGTCAGAAAGAGAAAGACAAATAACATATGACATCATATGATATGTGGAATCTAAAATATGACAGAAATGAACCTATTTCTGAAACAGAAACAGAATCATGGACATAGAGAACAGATTGGTGGTTGCCAAGGGGGAGGGGGTTGGGAGATGGATGGAGTGGGAGTTTGGGGTTAGCAGATATAAGCTTTTATATATAGAATGGGTAAACAACATGGTCTTACTGTATAGCACAAAGAACTATATTCAATATCTTATGATAAGCCATAATGGAAAAGAACATATACATAAAAAAATAATGTATACACACACACACACACACACACACACACACACACACACATATATACACACCTGAATCACTTTGCTGTACAGCAATAATTAACATAACATTGTACATCAACTATACTTCAATAAAAAATTAATTAATTAAAAAAAAAGACCTGATCAAGCCTTAGTAAAATTTTAAATACTTCAGTTCTTTTTTTCTCACCTAATTTTATGGCTTCCATTTCTTTCTTCTATGCTTTATCAAAGCTGAAAGAAGTAACGTGATCTGTCCTTCCTTGGAGAAACTTGTCACTCTTTGGAATTCAGTTTACATGGTTGCTTTGAGAACTCAGCACTCTGGTAGACTTGAACAATTACAATTTTAAAATCACTCATTTTTTTCCTTCTTCTTAGAGTGACATTCCCTTGTGGCTTTCTATGTCCCAAGTGTGGAAGCAGAACATTAAGTTCAAATATTGTTAACAGTTTTAATCTTCTCAATATATATTTGGATTTAATTTCTTACTTATTTATTTTTCTTTCTCTGTTTTACTTTGAGATTGAACTGAAATGCCCTGGAAGACCTATCTATGCCCTGTTAGGCACTTTTAATAATACCACCTCCTCAGTCAAGGAACTTCTATCTTTACATAGTCATATAGATATTACTGGGATCTTTTCCTATAAACATATTGTGCATTATTGAGGTATGACTTGGGGAATACTAGCCACATTAGATTTTTACAGAATAAGCACACTTCTTGTATCACACCAAGGAGAAAGGAGATTGTGTACAGTATTTTACATCTATGCCTGTAAGAATTTCAACAATGAATCCTATTTTACATCTGTACTGTATGGTGCAAGTGGCATGTATCCATAAACCTTACCACGGTGTAGTCTTTAATGAGTTTGTCCAGGCATTTACCATTTTACCATTGATCTTTCAAACATGTTTTCTTTGATTTTATTTATTACTTCTTAGAGTTCATCTGTGTTGATTCTTTTTTATATGTTTTTGGTTATTATTGTGATTTTTATTATAATTTAATAAGGTCAATTATTTTATTTAACCCTCATCCTCCAATCTCCATGTGTTCTTCTGTAGCAATTTTCTATAATCTGTATTTTTGACCCACCCTAAGAGTAAAAGGAGTAATTAATCTGATTGGTGAATTATGTAAACAACTGGGTATGTGCAACTCAGGATTATGGTATAGTAAATTTATAAGAATTCTCAGTGGAATGAATATCTAGTGCTTTAGTGATATCACAGACATATAAGTTAAATGAGACTAATAAAGGGATGAAACATGACCAAGCCAACTTGGCCCATATTGAAAGTTACTCTTCAATTTTTGTTTTCTCCAACTGTTTGATTTCTGTCTTTCTTTCTTTCAGTTTGCTCAGAATTCCAGTAGAGAAAAAAAGAAAGTTCTTTGGCTAAATGAATGAGGAGTAAGTGACCATACCAGTTCCAAGTCTAGGCTTGAGGAGGCTTGAATTTTGCTAAATACTAATTCCCTTTGCAGCTGTTGCCCTTTTTGATTGGGTCCTTGCCCAAACACACATGGGGAGTGGCAGGCCCTAGCTAATTTCAGTCAAATCCCAGTGCGTGCTGAACACATCTTGGATCAACCAATTCCCAGCTGATCTGTAGACTGATGAGAATACAGGATTGTAGTTTTCAGCCATGCTGTAGTGTAAGCATGTTTGTAGCAATAGCTAATTTATACAAGAGGTGCTATTTATTAGTCCTCCTAAATTCCAATATCCAAAGCATGAACCAGACACCATGAAAACACAGATAAAGGCTGTTATTAGGCATCAAATGCTGAAATCAGGGTTTACATCATTGACTATAGCACCGAGGAGATCTACTGCAGATTTGTTTTTTTTCTTTTTCTTTTTAGTTTCAGATATATACAGTGAATGCAAAAATCACAAGTGTATAGCTCAGATAAGTATTACTGTATAAACACTTCCTCAGTCATGAAGTTAAACTTTACTAGCATCTTAACCCCCCTCCCTCCAGAAACTGCATGAAAGGATGGAATAGAAAGTTGTGATATCTCAGGAATTAAAATGTTTTGGAGTTCAGATTCAAACACCCACAGATTCAAACACAAATGCAACTGTTGCGAGCTAAAAAAGAAAGAACTATCTTCTTAAGCCACATTCCTAATATGGCTTCCATAGCAATGTTTTAAATTCCTTGTTATAAAATGGAAAAAGAAAATGTCAATTAAAGGGTATTCACTGGGTTACTATTATACTCTTGGTATGGTGCCAGATAGTCTTAGTCTTCTTGTATTAAAAATAATAATAATAATAATAATAGGAATCTATATATTTTAATGGTACTGGTGTAAATCAATTAAATAATTCATTTATGTTAATAAATATACAATAGTGAAGAACACAAACTGAAAATTTGTTTGAAAAAGAGTCATGCTGCATACGTTGATAAAATAAATTAAATTTCAAATTATGTGACATATTTCAAAGTCAGGCAAAAATAGAGGATTTAATGTCAGCACAATACTTGTATTTGGTTAAATCTTTATTCAAACGAAATCATATTTCTTTACTTTCATTTTAAATAACAATTAATATGTTCTTACTGGAATTCAGAGTAAAATAAATTTGGGAACTGACAATAAATGTGTAGGTAAGTATCTTGGAAAAAAATCAATAAAATTCTTTGTGACAATGTTACCACATTAAATTTATAGCAGCTGGTTAAACAATGCACATCCTCCTCCATACTTTTACATTTTGCTCCAGGATTTTTCTTATAGACCATATTATTTCATAGTAAAATTGTAAAGAGACAGTTAAAATAATTTTTCTGGACATTCAGTGTACCTTCAAGAAAGGTTCTATTTTGAAGATTTCTCCAAATAATAGCTTACTTTAATATCTCAGAAACAGTGTTTCTCTAGGACACATGTAGGTTTTCACCATGGGTAATTCTAAAATAGAATATTTTTACCCAAAAAGGGAGCCTCCCACAGGGAATGTTAACCTTTTAAAGATATAATCAAGATCAAACTTGATATAGGAAAATCACTGAGCTTTGACATCTGTTTTTAAATCATTCCTTTTCTCATCTGACTTCCTCAAAAAATATATATATATTTTTTTCCTGGAGCTAGTTTACCCTATTAGTCATAGCTTTTTTTCAAGTTTTTCATGGAACATTATAGCAAACAGCCTAATAAAAACTGTCACTCTTGATACAATATTAATACTGCAAAGATACCACTGTTACACTCTCCAGTATCCTCTCTAAATGGACAAAAAGAGAAAAACAGACTCAATTTTGCCACCTAGAAAACCCGTGCTATACTTGACCTGCCAGTTTATTCATCTTCTTATTGCCTGTTACTGGTTTGATGTCTAAAGAGGCATCAAATTTATAGTTCATTTCTAGCAGATATATAAAACTATATGTATGCATTTCTGTTTTTAATATCACAATTTCTTATCCTTACTTACTTGTATTAAATATTTAATTTTAATTTTATGTTTTTCACCTCACAACCTAATTATTATATTTATATTTATGTATATTAAATCACATATAATAATTTTTTGATGTGAAAATTACATGGCACATAGAGAATGCTTAAAGAACAACCACAATAAAAGCATTTATAATCCCGTTATCTAAAACAAAAACATACCAAGTGCTATACTTAAATTATATGTATATATAAAGCTAGCTCTAGGCCTTTGAATGAGCTTATGGATGCATATATAATTGTATACAGTGTATATGTTTCACATATATTCTACATTCTATGAATGAGCTTTAGATGCATGGGCTAAATGGGCTTTATATGATTATATATCATATATCTCTCCACACACACATATATATATATAGGAATGTGGTTTTGAAAACAACATAATACTCTATTAACCTAAAATATTGTCTTCACCTTGAATTTAAAGGGAGCATTTTAAATTAATATAATGTCCTTCATAGGATATCACTTAATCACATGGGAAAAATAATTTGCATAAACATTCCTCAGTTGCTTGATAGAATGTTTATAAGTTTTTCTGCAGGTAGATTACTGAACACATGTTTTACTACTTCCTAGAGATGGAATCATGCAGTCAAATTTTGTACAAAATCTTAAAATATATGATATGCTTTGGGAAAGAAGAGAAGTGAACATCTAGCAAGATCCTTAGCATCAAGAGGTGTAAGTCAAAGATGATGCTTAGATGTCTAGCTTAATTAACTTAATTATTAAGATGATTGTCAGTGAATTAAATAACAGACTATAATACTGTAATACATTTATCATAGATCAAATTACACTATCATTATTCCCTCTGGCAACAAATATAGAGAAACAATTACACTGATAATATTATTACAGTATCTGTAAAATGACATACAAGTTGATAAAGCAGTCACATTTTAAAATATGAACTCAGAGTATGTACATAAAAAGACCTATCAACAAATGGAAAGATACGCAACTTCAAAAATTTTTTAAAGAATACATTTTAGAACCAATTATAGTGCTTTCATCTATCCAAAGGGCAAAAGCAGTATCCTGCTTAAACTGAGTGAAAAATAAATTGGTAAACAAGTAATTTCAAACTCCTTTTGGTAATGGAAATGGATGTGGCCTCGTTTGAGGGTATGAAGACAGTTCCTTTAACAGTGCACATTCTCTTCGGCAAAACAGTTACACCTCTGGGGATACATCCTGATAGAGATGGCATGTGAATGTCAAGTTATGAAACAATAGGTTGAATGCTATTTTCTTTCATGTTTTCCTTTTTTCTGTACTATGTTATAATGTCCCGGTATCCTAAAGCCAGCTGCTTCACAGCCTGGCCTAAACATGCTGAGAAATTGTGAAACCAGCTTTCCTAGGACAGCCTTTCCCTTTCTGGTCTTTATAGGAAAATGATAAGATTCTGTTGAGTGGTTCAGGAGGTCACTGATGAGGATAACTTCAGAGAGAATTTGAGAAAACGTCAGTACTCTGTTACCTTCTGTACTTTCTCCATGTGAAAGGAGAAGGGAATAGTTACTATCTTTCTCAAGCTTAATGATGGGGCCTTCAACAACCCTCTAAGACTGCTGGACATGTTTATTGTGCTGGTGAAGGAACATGATGTCCAGTGTCTGAATTAGGCCTGAAGAAGGAGAAGTGTACATTGCAGCAGCCCCTTCCTGCGGGAAAGCAAAGAGACAGGGGCGTATTGACATTGCAGTTCCAAAAGTGTGCAAGTTTCCCCCGAAGCAGATGATGACTCCATAGTAAGTACTTCAGCAGTTCTGAGATAATATTTACAAAGGGATGTGCTGCTAGAAACTCCAAAGTGAGGAGGGATTTTTAAGTTACCAGCAGGAGATGGCATTGCCCATGGCAAATATACTACAGGCAAAGCACCTTTTATCTAAAGTTAGGGACTATTTAAAGAGCCCTAAAATCCATGATAAGGGAGAAAGAATCAGCATTGGATTCTACCACATCCAGAGGTCAATAGTGTCAGATTAAAATTTTGCCAGATAAAATTCTTACTTTTTTTTCTACCAGTAAATAAAATATTTCTGATGCTTAATCTTTCTCCATTACTCGATACCCCAATTTAAAAGAGCCCCAAACTGCAGCTATTAAATGGAAAAGAAAGCAAGAGAATGAAAATGTTTACCATTTCATCCACTTCACTGGAGATTTCCTAGGTGAGGCATTCCCAAACTGGAGAATAAAAATAATTGTTTAACTGGATGAAAATTGATTGCATTGATATGACATTTGTTAGGATGTCTTACCTTAAATGCTTGGGAGACACGTTGTTATATGAGCATGACTGACAAACTCTAGGACCTGCACAAGTGTTTACATAGCATGGAGAAGTTCTGAGCTCACACTGCAGACTTGAAGGTGCTGTCAGTAAAAAGGAATGAAGTTCAGTTAATTTAGTAAACTGGATTGAGGTTTCTATAAAGCTTTTCATTGCAGCATTATTTGTATTAATAAAAGATAGATTAAAACCTTAACAGAAAACTGGTTAATGAAAGTACAGCACACTTTTAAAATGGAATACAATTAATTCATCAGAAAAGATGGTAGATTTTACTTGGGATAATATAAGACAATTCAAAAGATACATTGTTAAATGGAGGAAGGTGCAGACATAACTTAAAAGTGTTGTTAATTATAAGGTCTTTATTCCATAGTTTTAACTAGATAATCTGAAACTGTACAAATGAGTTTCTTTAAGTGTTAACATTTGTTTCTTCATCAGGGTGATTAGCTTTGTTAGAGATAATTTTATTTTTAAGAGGTTTCAAAGTGTGCTAATGAGCTCTTGTTATATTGCATTACAAAAGGCTTCTATATCTTAGTTGCTTTCAACAACAAAGATTTATTTTTTGTTCCTCTTACATATCCTGACGGCTCACCTGCAGCTCTTCTCTTTATTCGAGCTTGGGAAAAGTTGGCCTCATGACCACTAAGAGCCATGATTCTTTTCAGAAGTGGCAGGTATATGTCACTCTTGTTCAGACTCCACTGGCCAAAGCAAGTCACATGGGAAATCCTGATGTTCATAGAGCAAAGAAATATAATACTCTTACTAGGAGGGGAAGTAAATACTTAAAATCAACAATCATTTAACCTACCAAATGATTAAGAGTACTCTTTTCTTTTAATAAAATGCCATGAGATCATGCATAAATTGTTGAGGGTTGTTTTTTTCAATGCAAAAAAAAAACCCTGATTTTAAATTAAAAATACTTTCAAACATACAGTAAATTGAAAGAATTCAACAGTCAACACACGTATA